>NC_135535.1:175122187-175733749 GCF_045843805.1 Urocitellus parryii
ACACCTCTCTCACCATTGGACAGATCCTCCAAACAAAAGTTGGATAAAGAAACTATAGAACTCAATTACACAATCAATAACCTAAACTTAACCGACATATATAGAGTATATCAACCATCATCAAGTGGATATACTTTTTTCTCAGCAGCACACGGATCCTTCTCAAAAATAGACCATATATTACGCCATAGGGCAACCCTTAGTAAATATAAAGGTGTGGAGATAATACCGTGCATCTTATCTGATCATAAAGGAATGAAACTGGAAATCAATGATAAAAGAAGGAAGGAAAAATCCTACATCACTTGGAAAATGAACAATATGTTACTGAATGATCAATGGGTTACAGAAGACATAAAGGAGGAAATCAAAAAATTCTTAGAGATAAATGAAAATACAGATACTCCAGTAAGAATGGCAGCCATTTGGAAGTCAAACAATAACAAGTGCTGGCGAAGATGTGGGGAAAAGGGTACACTTGTACATTGCTGGTGGGACTGCATTGGTGCCGCCAATTTGGAAAGCAGTATGGAGATTCCTCGGAAAGCTGGGAATGGAACCACCATTTGACCCAGCTATTCCCCTTCTCAGACTATTCCCCAAAGACCTTAAAAGAGCGTATTATAGGGATACAGCTATATCAATGTTCATAGCAGCACAATTCACAATAGCTAGACTGTGGAACCAAGCTAGAGGCCCTTCAATAGATGAATGGATAAAAAAATGTGGCATTTATACACAATGGAGTGTTACTCAGCACTAAAAAATGACAAAATCATGGCATTTGCAGGGAAATGGATGGCATTAGAGCAGATTATGCTAAGTGAAGCTAGCCAATCCCTAAAAATCAAATGCCAAATGTCTTCTTTGATATAAGGATGGCAACTCAGAACAGAGCAGGGAGGAAGAGCATGAGAAGAAGATTAACATTAAACATGGAGGAGAGGTGGGAGGGAAAGGAAGAGAGAAGGGAAATTGCATGGAAATGGAAGGAGACCCTCATCGTTATACAAAATTACATATAAGAGGAAGTGAGGGGAAAGGGAAAAAAAAAACAAAAGAGAGAAATGAGTTATGATAGATGGGGCAGAGAGAGGGGAGAGGAGGGGAGGGGAGGGGGGATAGGAAGGGGATAGGAAGGGCAGCAGAATACAACAGACACTAGTATGGCAGTATGTAAAAACGTGGATGTGTAACCGATGTGATTCTGCAATCTGTATACAGGGTTAAAATGGGAGTTCATAACCCACTTGAATCAAATGTATGAAATATAATATGTCAAGAGCTTTGTAATGTTTTGAACAACTAATAATAATTTTTAAAAAAGGATTCTGATGAATGTCTAGTTACAGGGGAATATCCTCAACTATTATCAAATGACAAGAAGAATATATTCCCTAATGAGAAAGGTTTATAACCACATTGAAAGCAACAAAAGAGGGATTGTAAGAGTTAAACTATATTCACAACAAGATGAAGACTTGATAGACTACTGATTAAGAAACTACAGAGTCAGATGACAAGAAAAACTAACATTCTCCATTTATTTCTGCATTTTTCTCTTCTCTAAAGCATGACAGTCTGAGGGGGGCGGGGAAGCAGATTTACTATCATAATAAGGATACTGAAGTCTAAAGTAACTGAGAAGGTTATGAAAGAACTTGCATTTGTTCCACACAGGTCTAGCCTAGACAAAGACTCCATCCTAGCTTCCTGCGTGGGCTGTAGGCCTCTTCAACTCTCTATGCTAGCTTGGGTAACATCATGATTTATTGTAATTAATCACTGCTCAGCCAGAAGGTCAAATCTCTGAGTACAAGCACTATATCTCCTCATTGTTGATTCCTCTGTGCCTCTCTGAGCACAAAATCCTCAATAAATATGTCCTGTATTAATTACTTGCCTACAAATCAAGCTACTGAGAAGATTAGCACATTAGATTATTGATACACACTAAGGAAACTTTTAAAATCAGAAAGGATTTAAAAATCACAAAAATAACCGACAATTGTCTGATTTTATAAAAGTAAAATATTTGGCAAATATCCCACATATTTTTCGCTCTTGATCTGAGGCCAAATTCTATACCGAATAATTGAATAAAGACTTTATGAGTACTTGAAAAAATAAGCTGTGATCAATAGGGGCCATCATGTATTCTCCTACAAACAATCTTGCCCAGTCAGCCAGATTTTTCTTTTTCGTTAAGGTTAATAGACATTTTAGAGAGCTGCCAGAATGTTTTTTACTTATGCAAGGCATAGACCAAAGGCTCATACAATATCTTGGTTTTTAGTGTTTTTGTTATATCTTGCACATAACAGATACTTGAGAAAAACAGATTGAGCAAATAGTTGTGAAAAGTATTAATGGAACCATTTCCTTCCAGTGTTTTTGTGTTTTTTTTTTTCTTATAGTGATATGTGGTCTTCCCTTAAGAGTGTTCCTTTTTTTCCCCTCACATTTCTTGAAAAAATTATCCCTGGTGTCCCATATAAGTGTATTTGATTACAGGATGTGAGGGTTTCTTGACATAATTTCTTTGGACATCATGAAAGGTTAATTTTATCTATCAGTTTTGCCTTGGGAAGATATAAAGATTAAGGGAAAGTGATGAAATAAATGGTAGAGGTCATTGGTGGCCTTATAATTCCTTGATTTTTATCTTGCACCCATTCAGAATCAAATTTCACTTGGCATGCCCATCACCCTATTGTTACCTTGGTATCTTCATAAAAAGGATATCAAAGGATAAATTTATTATTTTAAGATGTTGAGGATTGAATGTTATACTGTTATGGGATTTTTAAAATTTCCTGTTGTTAAGATTTTTATTTATTTTAATTATGACTTTAATTGTACACATTTATGGGGTACAGTGTGATAATTTGATATATGCATAAGGATATAATGATCAAATGAGTTTCATTCCTTAAATACTTTTTAAAAAAAATGATTTATACAGAATAATTATACATATTGTAGGATTTTTATATTAAGGAAGATGACAGTAATTCTTTCTTTACATATAAATTCAAACTCACTTTCTCTCTCTCTCTCTCTCTCTCTCTCTCTCTCTCTCACACACACACACACACACACACACACACACACACACACACACACACATTTGGATGTTCTAAGAACAGTCCTGTACACAAACATGCACATACACCAAAAAACAACATTTACATTCAAGTGTATAGGAAGCCCTGCATGAATTTTATCTCCCTTGGGAATGTACATTCACGTAAACAAAGCATTTTTTTGAGTGTTAGGAGGCCTGAATTCTTGTCTCAACCTTACCATTGGGCAAATCTTTTCCCTCCCTGATTCTTGGTTTCCTTATAAAAATGAAAGAGACCCAGCAAAAAGAACTAAGCATTGGAACCACAATGTTGTTTGGAGGTCTAAAGGAGAAGGCTTTCTGTCAGACTCTTGGAATGTCTCTAGAACACCACAGAATAGGACTCCTAAGAGAGGCTCAGTCCCTGAGGCCAGCACTACAGCTCTCCATTCACTGTGCAGCAGCCTCTGAGTACTGCCACACTGGAGAACAGACACCCAAATCAGCAACCCAGAGATTGGAGTCCAGTTAGTAAACTGCCACTATACCCACTCATATTGGCATTCAAAAGACCGGGGAATCAACACTGCAGTCTGCAGTTGGAAAGTCATAGGAACCACAGACCACAGGCTTCTTCCTGGATTCTCCCTTAGATTCTGATGCAAACCCATCTTGTTAGTAAAATTTACGTCACATTCAGGTCCTTGGTTGAAAGGAAATCTTGGAAATAAGCTTAACACCTTCTAACCTGTGGGATACAGATGAGAATGTAAATGAGATTAGGACTGAATGATGAGTGCCAAGAAATAACATTTAGAAATAATATATTCTGACAATAGAACAAGCTGCTTCTGGAGCTAGCAAGTTCCCATCACTGGTGATGTTCAAGTAGAAACCAAATCACCTCTTTTCAGGTGAGACTGTTCTTGATCATTATTTTGTACACTTTGCTGTATATTTCAATCTTCTAGTCCCATCCCCAACAATTCTGATTCAGTGTGCAGTATGTCCCAGTAATCTGTATTTTTAAAAATGTTTCCAAGTGATTCTAAGAGAGAGCTACACTTAACAACCGCTTGACTACAATGTCCAAGACCATCTCAAGCCCTATTCACCATGAATCCTTGATGTGAGACCTTCAGGAGTATACAATTCTATGTGGCACATGCATTTTTAGAACAAGAAACCAAATGTTCATTTAAACATGGATCCTTGAGAAGCTGCAGGATATAAACTTGTCCATTATTCTATTTGTTGCCTTAGTCGTAAAGCAATCTGTTTACCAGTGTTCCACAGTAATAGAAATTAGTTTCAAGGATATCCTAACTGAAGGCATCCTTTCACTGGAAGAATTCATGAGAAGTAGTACGCTGAATTCATTTGTTTTTTCCAGGGGAGGATTTCCAGGCCAAGATAATGGAGACAAACATGCTGAGCCCTGCTGTGTGAAAGACATTTTAAAGTTTTGTTTTGCTTGTGAACTGTGGATTTATCTTCTGCACAATGTTCTTGCATGCTTGCCCTTGAAGGGTTGGTAAATGTTCAGCTGAGCAGAACACTAAAAACAAACAGATTTTATTATGGGTATTGTAGTTAATTAGTGACTCAAATTGATTATTCTGACCAATTTATCTCTAAAATTCAGATTTGTTATCTTATGACAAGTGTCAAGATTTTTAATGAGATTTCAGGTCCAGACATAAAAGATCCTGTAGCTGGAGGGCCCTGGGTATATATTAGAGACATCTCAGTTTTAGGAGGAAAATACATAGTTGGGCCCACACTTAGGGACTAATGAACTTGGAAGTGCCCAAAATGGAAAATTTGGCTTTGATCTCAAGAGTATATTTATACATAGTTTGGATGAAATACTAAGAGATATAGGGCTATGATTACATTTTTTACACGGTTTTTATTTTAATATTCTTAATCATATGATCATTCAAAGCCAATTCTATATCCTGAAGTTAAAATATGTATAAGAATAAAAGATCTTGGTATGTTTATGTTTAGTGCCAAACAGTATAAGGTTGTGTACACTAAAATATATATCCACATCTCATACTGCATTGAGTTACTAAATTTTTTCTTTTCTTTTCTTTTTCTTTTTTCTTTATGCTAAAATCATATACAAATGAATGACTGTCCTGTTGCCCTACCTGTTCTTTTGGAATTTTTAAAAATATAGGAAACAAATATATTTCTTCAAATCAAATTTAATATCAAAATCATTTAGATGTGAAGAAAACAAGGTGGGAGGAAAAGAGTATCCAATGTGGTAAGCAGAATAAGAAGCCCCAAAGCATGCCCACATCCTACTCCCTGGCATGCATAAATGACCATAAATTACAAGGGACTATGAAGAGTAAGAGTTTGTACCTATGATGGGAAAGTTATCCTAAATTTTGCAATGGGCCCAGTCTCTTCATATGAGCCTTAAAATCCATCACCTTCTCCAACTGCATCAATCAGAAATATGTTACATGAGACTAGTCTGCCATCACTAGGCTTTGAAGGTGAAGGATGAGGGCTACCATCCAAGGAATGCAGATAGTCCCTAGGAAATATAGAAGGCAAGTACATTGATTTTCCCTTAGAGCCCCCAGGAAGAAAAAATGACCCTTACCAACATCTTGATTTTAGGTAAGTGAGAACTAAGTGGGGCTTTTTCCTCTGAAGACCTGTAAAATAATAATCTTGTTATGTTCGACCACTATGTTTGTGTTAATTTATTAAAGCAGCCTCAGAAAACTAATATATTCAATGAGATGATTATTCCTAGTCTCATCTCAGAGTAACAGAGGCTGATCACGTCCTGATAATGGTCAAGAAAACCATTTAACATTTTAAAGGTTGTTTTGATGGAGCAGGAAGGACACAGAGTTTGAAGTTGAAGGTATAATTCAACTAACAAGTAGAAATGTGACCTTAATAAAGTTACAAGGAACTATGTAAGGTCTCAATTTTCCTGAGGCTTTATTCCATTTTTCATATACTGAACAGAATAAGCCTTGTCTTGCAGGATAATTGAAAGTGTGAGATTTTAAAAAGAATTTGAACATGTCTGTATATTACACTGTGCAAATTACTATATTTATCCATTATTTTTACATCCAATAGAAACACATTTCTGTGATAACATTTGTCACACTTAGAGTAGAAACTGTCAATTGTGCCAAAACAGCGATTCTTTCTTTCTGCTCTTATGGAAGAATCCCTGGAGTTCTATGTGGGGACATAGCAATTCAGCCACAGACTCTATCTTCCAGGTTCCCTTGCAGCCTGGAAGAGCTATGTGCCTGAGTTCCAACCAAGAGGACATCGGTGACATTTGAGGTGTGCAAATTCCAGATCAGGCCCTTACAAAGAAGACACTGCCTTCTACTTCTTCCTTTCCTGTCCCCACAGACTCTCATCGTGTAAGTGAAAGCATTGTTGTTAGAGATGGGTCAACAAGGCAGCCACATCTATTATTTACATATTCCCCAGAGTTGAGTCATTGTGACATCCATCATATGATTAAAGTCATTTACTATTAACTAAGACTAAGTTATTTACTATTAACCCTTTGTTAATACGCTTAATCACCCCTGTCCTGTGCATCTATAAATCAACAAATACTAGATGAAAGTTGAGTTTTTGGACAACCTCCTAGTGCACAGATCTTCTTTTCTTCTAAATACTTAAACATCTTGGACTTAAATAAGTCAGAAATAAACTTTCCAGAGTGTTGAATCCACTATTATTTTGTCAATTTCAGTTGGCATAATAAACAGTAATAATGAGTAATAGGGCTGGTGAGGATGCTAACAATGCCTAATATTGTTATTTATGGTGCTTACTCTGTTCTAGGACTCCTTGTGATTCGTGAGATTCACACACTTAATACTGATGATATTTCTATGAGGTGAGTACTATTTTTCATTCCCACTTGACAGATGAAGAAACTGAGATCCAGAGATTGAGAAACTTTTTCCAGAATCATACCCAATGGGACACAGGGTCAGGATTTAGACCTTTGTCATTTGGCACCAACAAGTAGGTTTTAACCATGTATTATATTGCCTCTTAGGTTACCTGTGTTTCATTGTGACTAAGAACAAATGAGTCAACCCTCCTCTAGTTCTTTTTAACAGGAGATATATGAGAAATAATGGCTAAACCCTAAAACATTGATAAATGGTAGGTTAGGATTAAGAATAGAAATAGCCTAAAGATTTTAATTAAGCATAGCAATCTTCTTAGTTGAATTAGGGTAAAAGAGTAATCTATTTGCAAAAATAAAGAGAAATGTAGAAAGTAAGGTAAATAAATGTTCAAAGAGACAAAAATGAAGCCTGAGAATTCGGGATAAAAGGTAAAATACAGGGAAGGGGCATAAGGAATGAGGAACCAGGAATCCTTACAGGCCTACATGCTTATCAAGCAACCAGGCTTGATCAGGTTGCCTTGCTTAATCTTCACAGCTTCTTGCAAGACTTTTAAAAATTTGAAGTTTAAGATTCGGGAAAATTGTTCAAGGTCACAGAACTAGGCAATGAAACCCAAATCTTTGTTACCCCAAGACAAGATTCTTTATACTAGAATATTTCAAAGAGCAAAACAAAACAAAACCAAAAGTCCCAATGATTCCAGGCGGGGGAAAAAAAAAAAAGTTTAAGGATGAAATGGTTGCTTATTTAGAGTTGCTGCAAATGATCACAAAAGCGTTTCAGAAAACCATGATATACAGGACTGCCCAAGGCTAATCAAGTGTCTAAAGTAAAAGAAGGAAACCAAATTTCCCATGTGCTGAGGCAAGAAAGAAAGCAAAGTCAATGAAGGGTCAGAGCCCTGTAATGGGTACCAACCAGATCGTGAAAGAGAGAAACTATGTCTGTGGGGAAACTGTTGAGCATTAAAGAAACTCACTCATCCCACTGGCGTATCTGTTTTCTCTCCCAAGGAAAGGATTATTTGCTGATAAGCTCTTTATTATTGATTTCTATAAGCCTTGAAGCTCCCCTAAAGATGGAGAATATTGACAATCTGAGCCCCATTACAATTGTACGGTTAAATGCAAGGCATTGTGGTTGCCTCAGTCAATTCATTAAAAAGAAATGACCTGTAGAATTAGCTCAGAGTAGAATGTAATCCCCTAGTTCCATTCTGCCTCGAATTAATCAGTAAGGATAAAGCATTATTAGTCCTCAAAAAACAAATCACAGACTCAAAGTTGGAAAGGCCATTTTGAAAATCATCTATGCATTTTATAGATGAGAAACTAAATTATCAGGGAAGACATGAGTGGCATTGTTGTATTTTTTGGTCTTAAAGCATAAAATGAAATGTTGCCAAGCATATTTCAAAGCTCATGGCATGATTGTATGTTATCTGGAGTTGATTTCATTTAAACCATGGATGATCATCCTGAGATATTCAGGAAATGAGGCTTGTGTTCATAATGTACACAAACATCATATTCCTCACAAGCAAACATAGATACCCTCAGGATCCATCCACTTGGTGTATTTAAAGAACAGGATGACATATAGAGGGATGTGGGCAAGAAATGGCAAGATTCAGTCATGGGGGCCTTGTGGACCATGATCTAGATGTTGGATCTTTTTGCTTAGCACAATTCAGAGAACAGAAGGAGTTTGGCAGAGGTATGTCCTGACCTTCATTTGTTCATTTTATATTTAACATAACTCTTGGTCCTGAGGAAATAGGTACATTCCCAGTCCACAAGAAACCTCATGGTCAATTAGAGGAGGGAGTTGCCGTATGTAATTACAACACAAAGCAATAAGGAAAGGGAGGCAAAGGCACCACGAAGCCTGGAGGGGTAGAAGAAACTCTGCAGAGAGGGAAGGTTAAATGTGCTGTATTTGAACAGTTTCCAAAATGATCTCACATATGGACTCTCATTTTATCCTCATAGTAAAACTGGGCTATAAATATCTACCCTTACCACACGTGAAACTGAGGCTCAGAGAAACTGAATGAGCTAAAGACTCCACCCCAAAGATGGCAATGAGCTTTAATCTTGAAGCCAAACTCTGACAGCAGCAGCTGCTGCCATTTGTACACTGAAAATAAATGTAACACATCATGGAAATCCAGCAAGAAATAATTTTATAATTTAAGATATCTAATGTAGTCTGAAACAGAGAATGATAGCATTTTTTTTAAGCTCAAAGATTCTCACAGAGGAGATTTACAAACTACTGAATTAGTGATGATAAAAACAATTATGTTTCTCAAAGAATTGTTGTAAGGATTAAGCAAAAAGCACTAATGATGGGGGAATTCTGGGAATTGTGGAGGCCTGAAGAACCCCAGCCGACCTCCCAAGGCAGCTCCATAGGATTGCTGGTCCTGAGTCTGCAGTTGGAGGATTTGGAAATTGGTATTACTTTGAGGGAGTAAACAAGGTCCAAGAATCAGACATAAATATCTACATGGAATTTTTTCCACCTCTCTTTTGCATGAGAGTCTGAGTTCTGATGGGAAAGAGACCTGGGAGGATGGGCAAGATCTCCCTAAAGAGCAGTTGTCCTAAAAAAATCTAAAGACTTCAGATAAGAAGGGCAGAGCCGGCCAGCATTAAGGTCCTTGGAAGAATTCTGATCTTCATGGCCCTTCAGAACAAGGCAATAGACAGAAAGTTTGACTCCCCTATATCCATAAAACTGGGAAAATGCAAGGATTTATAGGTGATGAGAACAGAAACAAGAGAGCCTGTTCAGATGCCTTGAGAAGAGAGTTACAGAATACCTGCTAGTATAGCTAGTGGAGCACACTGGACAGCTGCATAGAGATGTAGGCACTACTGGGCTTCACCAGCACCATCAGTGTGATCAACAGCATCCTGTGCACTTGAGCTTCAGTGAGTCTCACAAAAGAAAATAACCCAACTAGAGGGCCAAGACAGAAGAATGCAGAGACTGTCCAGAATAAGACACTCCTGGGAAAATGTAACTGTTGAAATAGGTATCTGGCAATTGATTAAAAAAAATGAATTAACAAATGAAATTCAATCATAGCACAAATAATATTTTCTGAACCCACAAAACCTGATTTTTTTTTTATCTTATGAAAGTCTTAGCAGATGACTTGAACAAATTGACTCATGGGCATTTTCAGATAATAATGATGAGCCAGCATTTATTGTCTCGTTTATATAAAATAAGAGAGAAAGAGAGAGGGGAGGGAGGGAGAGGAAGAGAGAAAGGAAGCAAGTGCAAAGGAAAATACCCTCATCAAAGTTTTAATGACTGTTACCCAATGATTACCTGAAAAGGAGATTTATGCTTCCCTTAAAATTCTGTGCACCATAGAATTATATCACAAATACAATCCAAAAGTTTACATAATAAAAAATTTTAATTTTAATGAACAAAACTTCCAACAATATTAGCATTGCAACTGCTATAATAGCCTGCACAATGGAAGGCATGAAATAATACATAGTAAGACGGCTTAGCTGCTGGTGACTTTATCCAAGAGAACTGAGCTGTAACATCAATCTTTTTACCAGAAGGATTGGATCTTATACCATGCACTGATAAGCAGCTGAGCATACAGGCTGAGGGGCAATACCTAAGGCGGTGATAGATGGGATTGTCCTGCACCACTTGTCTCCACTACAGAATACTGAGCAGGAACATGTTTCCTCTGATTCACATAAGCATTGTGAACGTATTTTTCCATCATAGTAATAAGAAAGTACTGTGGTCTCGTTTCTACATATGTTGAGTGTTAAAAATAAATTATTGCATAAATTATTAAAGGAACTAAATAATATTTCAGCCAATCAGAAGTTAGCAGTGTCCTCACTATGTACTGTTCAAGCAGAGAATTCTTTACAGCAACTCAGGAATAAGGAATCTAAACAATAGTAGTACTTAATGAGGCACTTTATAAGCAACAGAAACCAATTGAAAAAGTGAATTGCCAGTAATTACTGTGACTAATGCTAATTAAAAATGTGTCTAAATGGAGACATGAGAAGGGCACACAATTTGAATCAGATTATGCAAAAAGCTAAAGTCAGGCAATTTAAGCTTGCCTCAGGTCAGTTGTTGGGGAAAAGCCCACTGGTCCACAAGTTATATCTGCCTTAAATCAATCACCAGAGATTACTTGAAATAGAAAGCATCCAGCAAAATACGATAACCAAAAGATGGAGAAAGAAGTGTCATCCAGAGTATTTATCACCAGTTACCTCTGCAAAGTACCTTAGAGGAGAAATGTCCTTGAAAGGTTTGATACAATCAAGACGTGTTTATCAAGCTAACACTATTGGAAATAATGAAGACAGCACTGAGGAATACAGTATTTAAAATTTGAACCCAAATGTTGAAAACTCTTAAGTCTATTCCAGCACAGAAGAGTGGAGCATGGACAATCACATAGGTGACTTTTTCAACCATTTATTTTTAACCTAGGATGACTTTCTATGTTCTTCTTATAGAAGATCTCCAGATAGCTGTAGGGAACACCTTCTTTGCCTCCTGCCTTCACACAGTGATGGTCATTAATCACGGGCTGGCTAAAAAGCACTTTCATTCATCTGACCACAATGATTAGATCACTGTGGCCCAGTCAGATCATCTCTAACACTTGACATGTGGATAATTGAAAAGCCGAGCATCACCCTTGATCTGGAGCCAAGAGCTATAAGTACCATCTAAATCTTGAGTTTCTGGAACTATCATTCCCTCCACAGGGCACGGAGTGGCAGAGAGTGCATGTGTGAAGTCCACACTGAAGAAAATAAGAGTCAATATATGACAGAGGGGAGAAAGAGTAAAAGAGTAGAGAGAAGAGCGGGGGAGAAGGAGACAAACGGCGGGGGGCGGGGGGAGAAGGGGGTAGAGTGTTGAACAACATCCAGAGAGCTGAAAAGCAAAAACAGCTCTTTTTTTGAAAATTGATCTAGTTTGAGATTCATTTCTTTTGGAACGAAAACAATATATCATGAGGTTAAAAAATATGAGCACCAAATTACACAGCAAAGTCTGAATAGCAACAGGAAACACACACACACACACACACACACACACACAACCACATCAGAAAAGAGAAAATTCATTTCCATTTTCCCACATTGCTCTGGTTTTGCCCATTTATTTACAGAAGGAACTCGAAGCCGAATCTACAGTATAAAAGGACAGAACTACACTGCATTCTATTTATAGTGGTCATATCTTATTGTTTATGTAATTATAGTTGATGAAACGGTATAGAGGGCTGAATGAAACTCTGCAGCCTTTGTCATGAGAGAATAACATTAGATTAAATTTTCAATTTCTTTAGCCAATGATACAAAAACATATCTAATCCAGAGTGGCAACTCAGGAAAGGAACATATTCAGGATTTCTAATCATGTGTGGCCCTAGACCTCTCCAGGCACCCAGTTGCCAGTTCCATTGCCAATACAACAAGAATCTGGCCAAATGTAAGAAATGAGATCCTTACTATCTAGCTACCATCTTATCCTCTGAGCTTCATTTTCAGAAAGATAACACAGAATGTCTAGTCACTTTGTTTCAGAGAATTATAGCAGGCTTTCATTGTTCTGAAAACTCAGCCTCATCAAGCTATGCCTTCCTCTGAACATAGAAATTAGAGTCATTCTCCAAATGCCACTGATTAATGTCTCAGCCCTCAGATTTCCACTGTTCTGGAAAGCGCATTTACTCCGCAGCCCATGCTGTGGCTCTGATTTAATACCCTTTTAATACAGAGTTTGGTCTGAAGGTGAAGATCACAAATCGATTTCCACAAAATTTTAACTCTAAAATGCAGTTTCCATCATGCTAAATCAATCTTTTATTCTATGGCTTAAAAGTCTCAAATTAAGGGAGAAATTGGTACAGACTGTTTTGAAGATGAAGATCATAAATGGACACACCTGATATAATAGTTTCAATTAAGTTTTTGGTTCCCAAAGAAACCAGACATATCTTAAAACTCTCCATAAAAATAATGTGGTCTTTTATTTAATTCCTGTCACAGTGTGACATATACCACCACTTCACAGAGTTGTGTATTTATACATTTGATATGGAAGCAGAGGAGATATGATTAATTCAGTTAGCTTGGAAAAATGGGTCAACACAATCATTATAACCATCATTATAGAACATCATTTTAGAACATCATTATAGAACATCATTGTAGAACATCATTATAGAACATCATTTTTACCATCATTGTAATACTTACTGTTTTTAATCTAACGCAGAGACTATTACACTGTTCACTTTCTAGATTTTAAAATGAACTGAGTTCTAAGCAATTTATTTTAGATTCTGCCTCTGTCTGCTACCAACACCTAGAAACATTGGATAAGAACATAGGATTTGTCAGTCTGCCTAGATGCATCAGTTTACATTTAAAAAAATTGACTATTTGGTATTCACAGTGACAGAGAAATAGGACAGGAAAAACAGAGAGTTAAAGTAAAACTTCTATAGGCATCAGGACCATAAAGGGAGGAGTGGCGAGAAGATTTTGTTTTTCTGGCCCCTGCATGATTTGGGGAAAAATAACATTAAGCATGTGGTTTACAAATTCTCTGGGAGAATGCTTATTGTTCTAGTTTGTTTCTGCCGTAACAATGGAAACCAACTTGATAGATTAAAACAACCCAAATTTATTCTCATAGAGTTCCACAGTGAGAGGTCCAAAATGAGTCTAGGAAACTAAAACGAAGACTAAGACCAAGACTGTGTACCTCCCAGATTCTCTAAGCAGAGATGAACTCCTAGCCTCTTCCTACTGCTAGACACTGCCCATGACCACTTTCTCTATATTAAAAGTAGTCATTAAAGGTAAGCCAAGGTCTGGGAATGTAGCTCCCCATCTTTCTCTCACCTGGAAACCCCTCTTTCACTCGGTTTCTATGAGTTTGACTAGAAAGTTATATAAGTGCTACCATGCAGTATTTGTCATTCTGTGATTGACCTATTTCACTTAGCATAATATTTTCCAGCTTCAACTATGTTGTTGCATATGTCAAGATTTCCTTCCTTTTTTTGTGATATTGGGTATTGAACCCTAGGACCTTCTGCATGTGAGGCAAGCACTCTACCATCTGAGCTATATCCCAGCCCAATTTCCTCCCTTTTTAAGGCTGAATAATATTCTTTCATATGCAAACACTACATTTTTTATGAGCTTTTGGAAAGAGAAAACAAGGGTTTTCAACAGTTTTAGAGTTTCTAGAGATAAAATTAAAGTCTCTGGCACAACTGTTTTCCTCTGAGGACAACTGTCAAATTCTGAAGGAAAATAAACAGAGGAATTCATGGGAGAAAGTCCCCAAGGATAAACACAATTCTACCTGTTGGAAACACTGGAGGTTTGAATGGAGGGTTGAATAGAGGCAGATTGCTTGTTACCAAAGCTCCAATCCAAAGTTAACTCAGGCATTGATTGCATTAATTTGTTTCCATTCAATCTGTCTAGCAGAAGGAAGAACCCTCTTTTGCAGAACTTATCATCTATAGAGTCACCACAATTTTTATACACAATGAAAAAAATTTTTTATACACACAGAAAAAAAAAACTGAGTTGTAACAAGGCTCAGAATCATATAAGTGGAAGAAAAAAGTTCAAGCAGACCTAGAGGTAACTAATATATTGGCATTAGCAAACAAGATTTTTAAATAAGTAGATTGATAGACTTTTATTTTAAAAGGACACAAATAGAGAAATGGAAAAAAATAAGAATTTTAAAGAGATGCTTGAAATTTATAAAATATAATGGAATGAAAATTACTTTACAGAAAGATAGTAACACAATGATATGTTCATAGCTGATTATACAAAGCAGAGATAGGAGTAAAATGTAAAACCAGTTAAGATAAAATATTCAAACTGAAGTAGTGAAAGAAAAAATACAAAATAAGGAAAACAGAATAAAAGACATACAGGTCAAAGTGAAAAATTACACACACACACACACACACACACACACACATACACAAGCACACACGGGAAATACCAGGAGACAGAAAATATAACAAAAATATTTAAAATAAAATGGTCACAATGGTCATATTTCAACAACAACAACAAAGCAGCTCTGTGAATTCCAAGTAAAATAAAGAACCACCACACTTAGTCACATCCTAGTAAATTGTTGAAAACTAAAGATGTGAACTAAGATCTTAAAAGCACTCAGATTAAAAATGACACATTATCATTATAAGTAACTGTGAGATTTATAGGTGAATACTCAACAGAAACAATTTGAGCCAGACAATAATAAAATGGCACTTTAAAATTCTGGAAGAAAATATCTTTCAATCAATCAAGAGGGGCTGGGGATGTGGCTCAGCGGTAGAGTACTCACCTAGCACATGCAAGATGCTGTGTTTGATCCTCAGCACCACATAAAAATAAATAAAAATAAAGGTATTGTGTCCAATTGCAACTAAAAATATATATATTTTTTAAAAAATCAATCAAGAATTCTGTGTTGAACAAAATATCCTTCAACTGCACATCTTCACAAACTGAAGATGTGCAGTTGAAGGATATGTTGTTCAAAAACAGAAACAATTTGTCTTGAGAAGAATTGCTGTAGTACAAATACTACAGAGAGTTCTAAAGGGAGACAGAAAATGTTCAGAGGGAAATAGACTATAAGAAAGTATAGAGATCAATGGAAAGAATGAATGTGTGAATAAGCATAATAAATACTGCTTCTACATAATGTCTTGAGTGGTTTAAAATAAATTAAAATATAGACCTAAAATGCATGAGATAATTCTAAAGCTTATTCATCTACTGAAGAGTAGGAAGAGTTGTCTCAAAACAATAATGTCATATTCACCTTTAATAAATGAGAATGAAGAGAAAATTAAACCCAAAGAAAGAAACAATAGAAATCAGAGCAGAACTCAGTGAAATAGAAAACAGTGAAATAGAAATCAGAAAAATGATAGAGATTTGTCTATGAAGCCAAATGCTACTTCACTGTAAAGATCAAGAAAGTTGGTAAACCTCTAGACAGACTAATAAAGAGAAAAAGATAAAACATAAATATATCAGCATTGAGTAAGTGATATCACTATAGAAAAGAAAGGGTCATAAAGTAATATTATGAGTTAAGAGAATAAATTAGGCAATTTACATAAAATGGGTATATTTCTTAAAAGACATGAACAAAAACCATAACTGTTTTTAAGAAGATCATTTTTTTCTTCTCTGGTACCAATATCCCAACAGAGAATGTGGGTGATTATCTTCAAAGTCATTGCTGATCTATGAAGTATAGGATAGGACCAGGATAGATAAAAACCACATAAAGTTCAAGTTCACCAGAGTTTCTTCATTAAGTGTTCTCCTGGTACAAACTTTTGGTTAGCTTTCAGAGTTCAAAAAAGCTTTGTTTCTGATAATTTTTGCCCCCGTTTTCCCCCCAAGTGGTTTTTTTTCTTTTGAGGGATATTACTTTTAAGTTCTTTAATCTACTATTTCCATTGATAAAAATTTAATTTGTTACCAATCTAGAATTATTAGTGATGAGGAACAAGACAAAAATGCCCATCATTATCTTTCTTTTCAATATTGTACTGGAGATCTTCACCAAGGAGATAGAATAAAAATAAATAAATAAAAGCATGAAGTTTAAAAAGGAAGAAATTGAACTATTTGCTGGATTCTCCCAGAGAATATACCGAGTCTAAAATAACTAAATGCATGCACTGGAGAAAGGATAGCATCTTCAACAAATGGTGCTGGGAAACTGGAAATCCATATGCAACAAAATGAAATTGAATCCCTATCTCTTACCATGCACAAAAGTTAACTCAAAATGGATCAAGGATCTAGGAATTAAACCAGAGACTCTGCCTCTAATAGAAGAAAAAGTAGACCCTAATCTCCATTATATGGGGTGAGGCCCCAATTTCCTTAATAAGACACTTATAGCACAAGAATTAAAACCAAGAATCAACAAATGGGATGAATTCAAACTAAGTTTTTTTTTCTTAGCAAAAGAAATAATATGTGAGGTGAATAGGGAGCCTACATCCTGGGAACAAATTTTTACCCCTCACACATCAGATAGAACTCTAATCTCTAGGGTATACAAAGAACTCAAAAAGCTATACACCAAAAAAACAAATAACCCAATCAACAAATGGGCCAAGGATCTGAACAGACACTTTTCAGAAGAGGATATACAATCAATCAACAAATATACAAAAAAAAATGCTCATCATCTCTAGCAATCAGATAAATGCAAATAAAAACTGCTATAAGATATCATCTCACTCCAGTAAGAATGGCAGCCATGATGAAGACGAACAACAACAAGTGCTGGTGAGAATGTGGGGAAAAAAGGTACACTCATACACTGCTGGTGGGACTGCAAATGGGTGCAGCCAATTTGGAAAGCAGTATGGAAATTCCTTGGAAAGCTGGGAATGGAACCACCATTTGACCCAGCTATTCCTCTTCTTGGACTATACCCAAAGGATCTAAAAGCAGTATACTATAGAGACACAGCCACATCAGTGTTTATAGCAGCAAAATTCACAATAGCTAGTCTGTGGAGCCAACCTAGATGCCCTTCAATGGATGAATGGATAAAAAAATGAGGTATATATACACAATGAAATATTACTCAGCACTAAAAAATAATAAGGTCATGGCATTTGCAGGAAAATGGATGGCATTAGAGCAGATTATGCTAAGTGAAGTTAGCCAAACCCAAAAAACCAAATCCCAAATGTCTTCTCTGATATAAGGGGGGTGAACCAAAATGGGGAAGAGAGGAAGAGCATGGGAAGAAGATTACATAGGGAAGAGGGGTGGGTGGGAAAAGGAGGCAGAAAGGGAATTGCATGGATGGTGGAAAGAGACCCTCATTGTTATACAAAATACATATATGAAGATGTGAGAAAAAAAAGAATAGCATTACCCTAGATTAAGTAGAGAGAAATGGTGGGAGGGGAGGGGAGGGGTTGGGGAGATATGAAGGATAGTAGAATGAAACAGACATTATTATTACTGTGTGTATATATCTGAGTGCATGATCAATGTGATTCTGTAACCTGTATACTCAGAAAAATGAGAAATTATATCCCATCTGATTCAAATGTATGATATGTCAAGATCATTGTACTGTCATGTATAACTAAGTAAAACAAGTAAAAAAAAAATAAAATGACTAAATGAGTTCAGTAAATCTTCAATGATACCCACTTACAAATCCATTTGCAACTGTATTTACTAGAACATATAAAAAAGTAATTTTAAAAATTAAATTATTTACAAATAATTTGAGGTACTTGATCTTCAATGATACCTAATTTGTTGAAATATATAACATAAGTAACATATGAGGACTATTACCATATTTATGTATGATAGGACTAGGTATTAGAAATATGACAGTTCTGACCAATTTAATCTATAAATTTATTTCAATTACAAAGAAATTTTCAATAGAGTTTTTATGGGCCCTGAAATTTACTCCAAAAGACAAAGAATAAATAGAATGATTTTTTAAGAGCAGCATAGGAGCATGTTTTTAAAAGCTGCAGTAATTAATTTAAAAATCAATGTGGCAGAACAAAAAGCTCCAAACTAGAAAATGCATACATGAAATTTTGATCATAAATCTAGCATTTCATTAAGAATAATTAATAACCTGTGTTAGAAAAATTAGAATTAAATTAGGTCACTTCCTCACATAATACACAGTAATCAAATCCAGACGGATGAAAGACATGGATGTGTAAAGTAAATTTAAAAAATTTATAAACACATAGGGGAATGATTCTATGTTCTTGAGTTAGAGAAGAACTTTTAAGTCAAGATTTTTTAAAAAAGTAGATCTATATATGCGTGTCTATATGTGTATACACAAAATTGATAAATCTATGTGGCCTATCATAGTTTCCAAAGACAGCAACAGAAAGTATTTGTTATACCCACATGCTCTTCTTACAGTATAACCTTGACACTCCTCCCAGTAAGAGGCAAGGTCTAGGTTCCCTGTCTTTGAAAATGGGTCAGCTTTTGTGCCTTTGACCAAAGAATACAGCCGAATTGATACTTTAAAATTCCAAAGCTGGGTCATTCACAACAATACAGCTTACAACCTTGCTTGCTGGTCTAGCCACTCTGGAGACTTGACCTGCCAAGTAAGCAGTCCAGCTTCCTCCATGATGTCACGCTGCGATGAAACACAAACCAGCCCCTACAGAGACATTATGGAGGGACATTCTGAGAGCAAATGAAAAGAAATGCCTCGTTGACTTCCTCTGTTCCAGTCCCTGTCATGCCACTGCAACCACCTAAGACACTTAGAGCCACAGCACTCAACAGAGCTTCTCCCAAATTCCTAATCCACAGAAGCTGTGGAAGATGGTGAAATAATTGTGCTATTGTTTTAAGCCACTCTATGGGTGCTCCTTACAGGACATCAGAGACCAGAAATATCTGGACTCTAAAAAAATTGAAAAACTTCCCTTCATCAAAAATACCACAAAGAGGGGTATTAGCTCAGTGGTAGAGTGCTTGCGTGGTATGTGAGAGGCCCTGGGTTCAATCCCCAATACAAAAAAGAAAGAAAAAAAAAAGACCACAAAGAATGGAAATTGCAAGATGTTGCTTGCAACCATACAACCAACAACCCTAGATGCAGTGCATGCAGACAACTTCTCAATCAAAAAGCAAGCAAATAAGCAAGTAGAGAAACAGGCAAAAAAAAATATGAGCAGCCCATTCAAGTGACTAATGCAACAAGAATGACAAACACTATATGAAAAAAAATCTGCCTAATTTTATAGCAAATAGGAAAAGATAAATCAAATACAGCAAGTTGGAAAATAAAATTGATATCATTTCAATACATTATATTACAAAAATTTTGAAGTCCAACAGTAACAAACATTGGCAGAATGTAGAGACTGGGGAACTTTCCTGCACCATTGGCAGAAAATCATTTTAAAGCACTAAAGTTGAAAGACATATATTCTATGACTCAGAAATCCTACTCCTACATATAAATCCTAGAGAATTTCAACCACCTGTACTGTAGGAGATGTGTATAAAAAATATTCATAGCAAAATGCTTTGCAACAACAAAAAACTCCTAGCAATCCTGATGTACAACACACACACACAAAATCACATTCATATATATGCTTATATACATACACACGAAGTTAAAGTAAATGTATGAGAAACGCCGAATTCAAAATAATGTTTACCTCTGAGTAGCAGAGAGGCAAGGTGATCAGGGAGTATTATGGAAGGAGAATCTGAGTTGTCTTATTATTAAGTTGAGTAGTAGATGTGTTAATGTTTGTTTTTTAGCTTTTTGTGTGTGCCTTAAAATTACATAGTAAGTTTGATAGCTTGAAAGACATAAGCCTGACTCAACACAGAGGGGAAAATGGTTAACACTGAAGATGACACTCCAGTGCACTAGCACAGCTGCCTGGAGACTTTGGGTCATCCACAGAAATCCAGACTTAGCCCACAAAGAAGTACTCAGGGCGGTGGGACACCAGAAGTCAGTGGACACAGAGGAGGAAGTGGTGGTTACCAGGATTCTTGCTGGGGACCCTCCAAGGTTGCAGCAAAGTCCATTCTGGGTGCAAAATTCAGACCTTACCTGGCTCCAATCGTCTCTAAATAAAAGTGTCACCCAGAAGATTCTAGAAAGGTTACCATGGTTCTATGTGATTCCTACACAGAGGATTTGAAAAGGTCACCAACTACAGAAATACTTTTCATATGATCTCTCATTTTTTGTGTGTGTTTCAGTGAAAGGTAAAAGAAAAAACAAAAACAGGCCTAGACATCTGGAAACAGATTTGACACTTGTGGCGAGGCCTCAATGATGTTTGAAGCTGGCCTGTGACTCACAGCTGACAATGACATTCTCCTGTTGGACATAATCTCACAGAACACCAGTATTGGACATGCACACTCAGAATACACAGTAAACTGGGAGAAAACCATACCTCTTCATATGTATGTCTAAGCCCAGATAAAATAAAATTACTGTGCAACCCACCAAATACCAAATGTGCCCCTCCCCTAGATAACCTGAGTGGTTGCTGCTGCTTTAACAATTATTGCCCTATTCCTGCTGGAGTCTACCTGCCTATATATAAGATTGAGATGCCCACTCATAAAATTCCTCTGATGCTTGATCAATATAAAGCAAACCTTCACTTTCTTAGACCCTTGGACCACTGTCACCATCGAGGAGTGCTGGGTTCATTATCTCCATTCAGCAAAAAAATCGAAGAACAGGACACAGAGATAACAAGCAAGCAGCAGTTTTATTGCAAAAGGAACAGAGATAGGCTTCTCTAAAAAGAAGGCATCCCAGAGCTGAGAATCCAGTGGGAGAGTTTTGGCTTGTTCTTTTTATGGCTTCTAGAGTCTCCTTCTCCTTTCCTTATCTCCTCCCCTGTCCATGCTCTCCTCGCTATTATTGATTGGTGTCCATCTGTCCACACATCTCTTTTAGTTTTCCTATTAGAACCCCTGCTTAGGAGCACGAGTATAGAAGTGTCTATCTGATTGAGTCCCCTTCTTGTGTCTACCAATACTTACATCAAGCAGGAAGTTGACCTCATCAGAAAACCCTCTCCATGCTCCTTTGTTCTGGCCCTGCCTCCAACCTCCTCTCTGCATAAGCCCTTCCATATCTCCTTCACATTTATCCAACCAAAACCCAAATCTCATGCTACAGTTGTTCTTACACCCACTTACTGAGAAGTCTCTCTTTCCTTTTAATGTGTGTTCTCCCTCTCTGGGAGGAGTAAATTACCCCAATTTTTCAACTATGGGTGACTTCCTAGCAGTGTTTGGCTTGATGGTATTGACATTTGCTATGCCTGTCTACAAGAGAAGCCAATTACTACTGACCTGTTAGAGTGAAATTGCATTTCTCACATCCTTCGAATAGTTATAGGACTGCCACTCTGCAGTATGGAAAAGTTTACAGGGACTCGAGATACTGAACACCATTCCACATCATTAGTGTAAGTAATAAACTCCAATTTCACTCAGTTTTCTTCCCTTTGATCAAGACCTCAAACATATAATTGCTTCTATTTTCTTTTTCGTCTGAGCTGAATATAAAAATGAATGTGTCAGTGGAGTAGATAGAATCATGTAACTTGTACAAAGGCACATAGCTAGGAAATGTGCCTGACATTCATATCCAACACCACTGAGATGCAGAACCCATACTTTGTCCCTATGCCATCTTAAAGATGACAGAAAGAGATTGTGATGCAGAAAAAGAAAAGAAGGACAGTGCCACCAGAAAACAGCCTGTGTAGCAACATGGAAGAGACTCCATCTCTGGGTTCATGACACAGCATGTGGTTGCCGTCCAAAAGTATTCGTGGTGGAGGGAGATGCTGAGTGACAATACATCCTAGAGGAATGGTTTGGGAAGGTTGGCAGGGTCATGTGTTCACTAATAACTCTGGACCATATTTTTTAGCCAGCAGAAATTTTAAGCTATAGGTGGAGGCAAGGGTATGAGACAATCAGGGTCATATTTTAAAATGTTAATGAACAGACTGTGAAGTTCAAGGTCAAATAACATGCTGGGTGGAGAGATTTCTTGCTGATGGAGACTCTGCAGAATCCTGAGATGATATAGCAAGTTCTCTTTCATAACAAAGTCACTCCTTCAATAAGAGTGGGATGATTGTTATCACCTCCCAACATCTTACCTCTTTATACCTCACAGTGGGGATTAAATTTCAACCTGAGTTTTGGCGGAAGTTGTAAAACTACAGCGAGAGGGGGGCAAACTTGTTCGCCTATAGAAAGCTCATTTTATGAAACCTGTCTTAAAATTACCACCAGATGTAGGAAATTTTTCTCTATCTGCCTCTTCACATATAGATGAAACAGCTTTGTTATTATCTTAATACCTGTGGGTTTTAAACAACCACAGTAAGCTTTTCATAGCTCTGAGAGTATTAATGCAGCTCAACTAAATTATGACTTCTAATTAGGGTTTAATTAAAAATAGAAAACAGCTTGGTTAGAACATGGCTTCCTATGGTTTCTTACAAAGCTTCATCTGCATCTTTGCTAAAGCCGTTCTTGAAGCTCCCTGTAAGCTGTTTAAAAAGACAGAGATTTAAAAAATATTCTTTAAAACCTATGGGTTCTGGAAATACTAGAGAGAAATATTGTAATAGAATCCTTGAATTTGTATGCATACATCCCTCCCCAAGCCTTTATTAAAGACTACACTCAAAAGAGCAAGGCGACGGGTAATAGGTTTAGTCTACCATGTCAACACTGATCAGTCGGTAAAGACTGAGCAGAATGGGATTTTTGAGAAGGCACATCTGGGTTCAGCAGGAAAGTGTCTAGGGAAAGGTTTTGCTAGATTAGCTGCAAGAGGAAAGGAGAGTGGCAGACACATCCCCGGTAGTAACTGAACACCATGAGGCAGTCTTTCCCATCAAAAACCACAATCAAAACAGGAGTCACAACATAGCCTTATGAACACTTGGCTTATGTATGTGTCCCAATATTTTAAAATAATCATTCTTCCTGGTATGTGATTCATATTCTAGGGGGTAACATCCAAGTTGCCTTTAGAATGGGATATTCCTATAGGAAGAAAAGCAAGAGAAAGAGTAACTGTGCAGGTTTTATTTTTAACTTCCCAAATAGGTTTCTAAAGCTATTAACAGAAGCAATAGTTCTGAAAGTGAAAAGGGATAGGCTTTTTTGAAAGAAGAAAAGGCTCTGATGACTCCAAGAAAATCCTGAAAGAGGTAAGGTTTAACAATAGATTGAAAAGACAGTAAGAAATACAGACTGCCCTACGTGGAATTGACATTGGCTGGGAAAGATGAGGCGAGATGGGGTTAGCTTGGAGGAAACTGATAGAAAAATAAAGGTAGTGGCTTCACGGATAGGAACAAATTTGCAACCCTGTTGGTTTGGAAAGAAGAGTATTAAGTAATATAGGCATAAAATAGTCTCATCAAGAAACTTATACTTAGTTTGGTTATTTTTGTACACTGAAAAATATATTGTATGCTGTGTTAATCAAACGAGAACTTACTAAGTATGTTTTAGAAGAACATGACAGAGTCCCCATGATTTGTGAAGACCTAGAAAAGTTAAGGCTGAAGGGTAGCTCAGCATTCAGTCAGGAAATCCACCTGAGCATCCACATCCACTGGAATTTGGCCACTTGGAGTGGAGGTCCACAGTATCCTTCTAGCTTGCCCCCCTTACATGGCACATTTTCCCCGCCCTAATGTTATACGGAGCTTTAGGAAGACAGGTATCTGGATAAAAGAAAGAGAATGAAGTCCTAGGAGAAGAGGATGAGCTGGTCACCATAAAGCAGCCTTGAGACTCGGTGCTGAGATCATCTTGAACTCCCAGTTGCCTGTCATTACTTCCTCAGGCATGGACACAACCAAGATAAGTAAGTGTGTGATTATGATTCATGTCACATACCCTGACTGCTGTTGGCCTTACTGCCTGGAAAGAAATTCCAGAGCTGAGGTCATAAATTATAATTACCACCTATAATCACCATGAATTTGTTTTTTAACAAGGAACATTTAAACATACAACAAAGTGAAAAGATTAAAGGTGTCATTTAAATTAACACGACTTTATGAAAAGTTACTATGTATAATATTCTCATTGTCTGCCCTTTGCCTCTCATTAGTAAGAAGGTTGTCTTACATTTTATGCATAAATAGTATGGGGAATGCTTTCAGGAGATAACAGCTATAATAAAGGGAGTAAAGCAAGACTGGACCAAAGGTGAAGCTGACCAGCAATAATATTACAGCTGAAACTCATTTGGTCCTTTAGGCAGCTGTGGATCTATCTGCATTCACCCCCCAGAGATATCCCAAATTGAGGCATGAGGTTGATTAACCTCAGGTAAGATGGTTCCCTGAACTGCAGGCAATGTCAGTGAGAGGTGTAACTAGGAACCACTGGACACCAGCATTTCTAGCACTAGGAATTATGTCAGCTTTGGTAAGAGGAGCTAGAAAGGACCTTAATGTACATTATAAGCTTTAGTTCTGTGAAGTTGCCTTTAGGAGAATTGGATATTCCTATAGCTCCATCAATAGAAGCTACTCTCTAGGCAAGTCTTCTCCTCTTTGCAAAGACCCAAGGCTAGGAAGGTCTCATCGTTCCCCCACCAGTCGACCAGCTCTCAGACTGGAATTCTGGATATGAACTATCTGAGGATCTAGATTTCACTCAATGTGATAGATGACTATGCTGGGGAGGAACCTATTGGTCTGAATAGCTAGCAGACCTTGAGACCATAAAGGTGGATTAGAGGAATGGGTGGGTCTCTTCCTAATTTTCTTTTTCCTGAGATAAATGTAAGTCACCCTCTGATATTGTTAGGCCAGCCTTGGCAATTGTCACATATAATGCAGGCATTATTTGCTGACAAGTATCACCATGAACTTCAGATGCAGGAATATTGGAATCCAGCAGTGGTGGTATGTGCTAATGGGCACCTCTGTCCTGTCTGGCACCCTTTCCACTGTCAAAATCAATCTGTCCTTTCCCAGTGTTTGATAGTGCAGCCTCTTTCCTCAATCCGATTACAAAGTCTAAAGGTGTAATCTGGGAGAAAGTTTATTTACATTTTACATAGAATATATAAATACATATGAATTTACTCCTTCACAGTTTTTTTTTCTTGCCAGGGTGGTGGTGCACATCTGTAATCCCAATGGCTTGGGAGACTGAGGCAGAAGGATCCCAAGTTCAGGGCCAGCCTCAGCAAATTAGCAAGGTTCTAAGCAACTTACCAAAAACCTGTCAAAAATAAAAAGTGCTGGGGATGTGGCTCAATGGTTAAATACCCCTGGGTTTAATCCCTGGTACCAAAAAAAAAAAAAAAATAGTTTTTATTCATCCATTTTTTGTTAACTTTTAAGGACCTTTGATGTCTTTTGCTGAGGAAGTTAATTTGAAATTTAGAAATTATTTTCATTTCACTATTTCTCCTTTGGTTTAGTTAAAGTAAAATCAATACTCTTTTTCTTTTGGGGGGGGGATGTACTGGGGATTGAATCCAAGGGCACTTTCTAAGGAGCTACCTTCCCCAGTCTTTCCTTTTTTAATTTTTTTTTAACACAGGATTTTACTAAGTTCCTGAAGGTCTCACTAAATTGCCCATGCTGGCCTAGAACTTATGATTCTCCTGCCTCAGCTTCCCAGTCACTGGGATTACAGGTATGTGTCTCCACACCAAGCAGTGAAATTGTACTTTAAAAAATTAGTGAATATAAACTAATGCTGTTTTTCTTGAGTTACTTCCTGTTTTTGATCTAGTCATCTCTCTTGCTCTCTGAACACATATAGAGAGAGATCTTGAGTAATGTTCACCAATTCTTAACAATAGATAGATAATTCTGTGTTGGAATTTAATGTAATTTTTTTGCTTCTCTTATTGTATTTTTCTCTACTGCTTGCATTTTTAAATAATAAACATACATCATCTTGAACAAACAGTGGGAGATAAATGGATGATATTAAAACTTCCAAAGACAATAGAGGATCAAGAACACAGAGCTCCTTCAAGCCTTACTTCAGTACAAGAAGTTCATCTCCTTATTCTCATTTAATCACTTCAGACTCACGATATGATGGGGAAAACCACAGAAAGGCAGTCCAGCCTTTGCTGCAAGAAAAAAAAAATGAAAATTGGAATAGTTGTAAGCATGATACTATGAGCTAGGGCTTCTACTTCCATTTCTTGATTTATATTCTTCATTTACATATTTCCTCAAAACAAGCCACTTGAAAGGAATCTACCTTATGAATAGGAAAATGATGTAATCCAGATGAGCCACCTGCAGGGGTCACACACACAAGCCTACTGATTAACACACTAGTGCAAAGAAGGAGCAAATTCTAATTTAATTAATAGGTCAAAGATTACATCCTTTCTTCATGTTTCTTCCTCTACATTTGGACTTCTGCTTTTTTTAATTACAAGAAGAAAATAATTATTTTAGAAATCATGGGAAAAAAAGAAAAATACATACAAGGAGGGATAAATATCTTCTTCATCTTCCCAGAGGGATTTACCATCAACATTTTATTTTAATTCCAGAGCTTCTGTCTAAGCATTCTGGTTGGCACTTAAGATCAAATTACATAATAAATAGGAAATTTCTTTCCCTGTGTGGTACATTTAAGTTTCTTATAAACATAACTCGTTATATATATGTAAACACATAAGAGATTGGAAAACACAAATTTAAAAAATAATAAAATTGATCATCCTGCTACCTAGACAGAAACATCCTTGATATACATATTTCCAAACTTTTTTACAAGGATCATAGTATATAAAATCTCTGAACAGTTCTTATTTCATAAGAGATCATAAATATCTTATGTACTTCTAAATTTCTGACATTAAAGAACTAAAGTGAAAAACATTTTAAGGAATATGTTTACTCATTTTGAACACCTACAGTCCATTATTTCCTTAGGAGAAATGTCTAGAGATGAACTGCTAAGTAATAATGTAATAGCATCTTAAAGGCTATTTATCTATTTCTAAGTCATTTGGAAAGGTGGCACAAATGGATAGTTTTACCAAAAGTAAAAACATATCCATTTTGTTAGTCTTTACCAATTCTAAATTATTAATATTTTTAGCTTTTTACTCAAATAAGAAGATAAATAATTGCTCGTTGTCTTGATTTGTATGCCTTTGGTTACTATAAAAGTTAAATAATTTTTCATAGAATCACTGATAATATTTTTCTTCTTCTAGCTTTTACTCATCTCTTAGCAAGATTACCCCTTTATATTAATTTGGTATTATTTTTAAAATGTCACTACTCATTTTACATCCATTTTTCAAAAGTTTAGAAGTATTCTTTTTCTTATACAATATAATTTGCTAGCATTTCAGTGAAGCTATATGATAATTGATGACATAAAGAGCTTCTTATCTTTGTTTTCATGAAAACTAATCTAGCCTTCCAACCTTAAATTCAGCATGCCTGTTAGTTTGGGATTCTTTGTATTATGTACTTCTAATCTTAAATTTCATATATATCTATATCTATATCTATATCTATCTATCTATCTATATATATATATATATATATATATATATGTAGCTGGACACAATACCTTCATTTTATTTATTTATTTTTTACTTGGTTCTGAGGATTGAACCCAGAGCCTTGCACATGCTAGGCTAGGGCTCTACCACTGAGCCACAATCCCAGACCCTTAAATTTCATTTTTAATTTCCAAGTCATATGTATCTATAGAGTACAATGTGATGTTTTAATATCTATTTCCAATGTATAATAATTAAATTCAGATAATTAATAGATACATCACCTTACATGCTTATTTTTTATGATGAAAATATTTAAAATCTACTCTTTTAGCAAATCAAAAATATGCAATGAATTATTACTTATTGTAGTTACCATTCTGTGAAATAGATCACTAAGTCTTTTTCCTTCTGTAATTCTGCACCCTTTGATGAATATCTCCCTTCCTCCATCCACCTCATTCTTCAGTCTCTGGTAAGCATCATGCTACTCTCTACTTCTGTGAGTTCAACCTTTTCATATCCCACGTGAAATAAGTAAGACCATGCAGTGTTTGTCTTTCTATACCTGGTTTCTTCTACCTCACAAAATGTTCCCCCGGGTTCATTCATATGGTTGCAAATGCTAAGACTCCTCCCACATATTTTGTTTGTTTGTTTACTGGGATTCTTGTTCCACTGTGTATACATGCCATGTTTTCTTTATCCATTCATCTGATGATAAGCACCTCAACTGCTTCCATCTTAGCCATTGTGAATAGTGCTGCAGTGAACATGGGCATGAAGTTATCTCTTCAACATACTGATTTCAAATCTTTCAGATAAGCACTCAGACGTAGGGTTGCTGAATCATAGGGTAATTATATTTTTTTTAGTTTTGTGAGGAACCTCTGTGCTGTCTTCCACAATGACTATACTAATTTACATTCCTCTCAACAGAGCTCAAGGAACACTGGTTATGTTTAGTCTTTTGGGTAATAGGCATTCTAAAGATTATGAGGTGATCTCATTATAGTTTTATTTTGCATTTCCTGGTAGTCAGTGATAATGACCATATTTTTTCTTTTCATATATCCAGTGGTCATTTGCATGTCTTCTTTCAAGAAGTGTCTACTTGGGCCCTTTACTCATTTTTTGTTCAGGTTATTTGTTTTCTTGCTATTGCATTGTTTGCTCAGTGGGTGCTCCACTTGGCTAGAGGTCTGCACTATAAAAATGATCCTCTTTCATCAGAGTTGCATAACCTCCTGTTTGAATCCCAAGGTCCTTCACCATGGAATTGTGTGGAGGGATACAGAATTCTTGTTATGGGGGAATGCAAGCAGGTGACCTCCTATTCCACCATCTTCTTGACCTCCAACAAACTTTTTTTTTAAATAGATGTGTTTCAAATTTAATCAAATGCCATTTTAATATCAAGACATTTATTTTCTCCTATATTTATTGATAACATAAATTAAATGTGTTTTTTTTTCTAATAGTGAATCTCTACATTCTTGAAATATATCTACCTTGGCACTGACTATTTGAATCAGTTCCATCTATCTATTCTCAATTCTAAAAATACCAATTATGCACATATTGGGCCTTCTTTATCTCTATGTCTGTTATTATGTATTTATTCCTTTTCAGTTGATTAACATGATTTTCCCAAACTACCACCCTTTCTTTGTTAGAGTTTCACTGTTTCTTCAACTTTTTGTTGCTTTCATTCTATAATGTTTTGTTTCACTTCTGTTTCTTTTCTGAGCTTTTCCAACTTGCATTACAGATTCTTCTATTATCATATAATCTTTTCCCTAAGCTTTTCTTATTTATAAATATCAAATTGCCCATCATTTCTTTGAAAATATGGAGAACTTTTGAACTGAATACTGTTCATCTCCTTTTGCTTAAGATTGTTATTTACCTGGGGTTGATTCATATGTCAGATTCCAAATGAAGAACTGCAGTAAATGTTTGATTTTATGTTGTCTCGGTCTCCATTTTGAATTTAGGTTTAACTTTCTCATGTCAAAAGCAAAGCTTAGTTATCTTTGACACAGAGTCAAGTTCTGTCTCCTCCAAGTTCCCCAATTTGGCCTTATACAACCATGTTCTGGGAAACCACCTTCCTTGTAACACTGCTTGACTCATGCCACTGACCCCACATCCCTCATTGATGATACAAATATGCAATGGTGGTCACTTTCATATTAAGTCTGGTCCTATGGAATTCATGCCTTCTTGCTCTACCTACTGGTTAAAACTTCCTTGAAAAACCTGGTTGGATAATATTCTGGACCTCAAATAAGACCTCAGGCCCTGGCTTCCCACCCATCTCTCCCACACTTCCCACCCAGTGGCTGAGAACACTGCTATGTCTAGACTTTCTGTCTCATCAGTCCCGTTCTCTTCTCATGGATCTGTGAGCCATGATCTGCTTCTGATATTTCATGTGCTTTTTCTGCAGTGCCTCCCTGCTTCATCTGACCAATACACCCAAACCTGACATCCTCCCAATCCAGGCTTTTCCAGAAAGAGGTTATCTTGGCAGGAATAAACTAGACACACACATGGGACAATGGCAGGCTTGCCAACATATCTGTCAACACAACCACATTTCCTGTGAGACACCTGGTCATGCGTTGGCCTTTATTCTGATCTTTATCAGAATAAAGTATTCCATGGAAGGCATGTTGTAAACATCCATGCCAAAATTCCCTGGATCCTCATCAGGGCAGCACTGGGGTTTATTGCCACTTTCCAGAGGGACCTCAAAACCAAATTAAAGATAAATAAAAAAGAACTATTCTGTGGAGGAAATGAGTCTGAGTTGGTGTAAAGGCTAATCTGAATTGGCAATTTGATTTGATTAAGAGATGCCTAAGATTAAGAGGCTTTGGTTGTGTCAATGAGGGTGTTTCTATGAATGATTGACATGTGGGACAGCACACTGAAGCAGAGACCCACTTTTAAGTGTGGGCAGCACCATCCAAGAGATTAGAGGCTTAAATCGAATAAAAGTTGGAAGAACAAGGAAGCAGCAGCAGATGTAAGCTCAATTCTTGTTAAACAGGTTCTTGATTGCTGGATCAATTACCTTAGGACTTTAGAATCCAGCTCCTTCACTCTTCCAAAGTGGACTCTGCCAGTGACTCTCCAGGGATTTTCCAGAATCCTTCAGTCCTGGATTGGGGTAGAATCATTGATGCCTCTTGTTCTAAGGCTTCAGCATCTTGGACTACACAGACACTGGTTCCTCCAGCTCTCCACCTTGTAGACAGCCATTGTAGGACTACCCAGCTTCCAGTGGTATATGCCAATCAAATAACTGCTTTTTAAAATAATCATACATACATTCTTCCACACCACAGTCCCCCTTACTGGATAACACCCTGGATGGTCATCTTATCTCATCTCCATGAGAAAAGAAGGGGAAAACATCTTCCCATTTCTCTCAATTATTCCAAAACTGAAAATGTGAGGGAAAACTGTGTGCAGCCCTATTAGCAAACCTGAAATTAATCTTAGTAATATTAAAGATTTTACAAAAAATTCCAAAGTAGGATTTAGAGAGTAGCTCCTAACCAGTAGTACAGATTGTAGATTTCCACACTGTGTCCAATTAAACTATATTTAGACATATCTGAAGATGAAACTCCCTTGACAAGGTCATTCAAAATGGAAGAAGGTGGGTGAGTTTTAATGGATTAAGCTATTTCCAATTTTTAATTAGGCATGCCATATGTAGTAAAAGGAAAAATCTTAATAAAAGGATCTCAATTTTCAACATCATCTCTAAAGCATATGATGTTGAATACAAATGAGCTGAGCAACAGATCTTTAATTTAGTGAATGTTACATGTGTATTTGAAATCTCAATAACAGAAGTAATTATTTTTAAAATAGGACATATTTTCTTTAACAGCTTGTTAACCAGGTCTAAAAATAAATCTCAAAGTAAGGGACCAGTGAGAATATAAATTGAAATAAAAATTTGACCTTCCACAGGGAAGGCTTTCAAGGACAATATATGTTTATTGTCCTTCATATATATATATATGAAGTGGGTAAAAGGAATTGAAATTTTTAAGCTATTTCTACGTGTGCTCATAGCAATTAGAAAATGTTTTAGTATTCCATGGTACAAAAGTTTATCAGAAGAGTGCCAGAAAATTGCTGTTCTGAAATCATTAATATTTTATTTCCTCAATTAACAATAGAGACTAATTAGTGACCACAGAATAGTCAAAGGACTCAAAGAGGTTTTTCAGTCTAGTAATTAGCTAAAATTATTTTCATGTTCTAATGAAAGTTTACCTTCCCATGAATGGGAGGTGGATAGTATATAGCTGGAGCTAAAAAGGCTGAGTTCAAATCCTTCCCACCCCATCTTTATGAATTTACTTGAGTCTCTGTTCTTTCATGTGGACAAACAAGTAAACAGGATCAGGAACATAGCAGATGCTCACAATTGGGAGTATCTTTATCTCCAATTAAGTTGTGCCCCCACTGAAACTTGCTACATCACCAAGTAAAACTGAAACGAAAAGACTCATTATGATCTAGAATTTTTCACCTATACCCCCCTGCAGTCACTGCCCCTAAAAAAAAAGACCCTAACTTTCACTCCCATGGAGATGTGTTCTGGCCGTCATGGTCATGATATTTAATATCATGTCATGAGATAGATGTGACCCAGCAACCAAAAGAAAATTTTCATACAAATGAGATGCGAATGGATAGGGATGGGATGTCAATTTATTCTACTCCATTTTATGACTTGGGCTGATGAGAACCTCCTAGGAAAGGAGCCCAGAGGTTAGACCAGTCCAGGCTGTGACATTCATTATAATTCTAGGATGGGGAGTTCCTCAACTTTTGGCAAATGCTTCTTCCGAAACAAATCTAACCTTTATATAACCACAGTTGCCTATCTTGTCTATTATGAAATGAACTGGCACAGGATGAAGAAAGCTAATACTTGCCTTGTTCACCCCTTCCCATGCCAGACCCAGACTTCCACTTGCTGTACCAGTCTCCAAGAACTTCAGTTAATTCAACATGAAGTGATTGAGCACTTGCTATACTATAATAACAGGTCCTGTATACTGAGTGCTCACTGTGAACTCAGGCAAGCACTAAGTGCTTTCATAAACGTATTGTGTTGCTCAGGATTCCCAACCACCTTGTGTCATATGCATGTTTTCCATTTCACATCAAAGGAACTAGACAAGAGTTCTTAAGCCACTTGACTAAGATTCAAATTGAAGCATGGCCTGACTCCAGAACGATAACCACTATTCGAAGTCTTAGAAGAAAAAAGAGTAAAATATATTCTTTGTCCCAAAGGAGCTTGAGTTCAGCCAGGGAGACACATACAAAACTTAACATAATTAGTTGACAAGTGCTTCACAGAAGGTCCACGCCAATTGCTCCTTTTCCAAAAATAAGTTTCCCTTAGCACATTGGTTAATGACACTTGATAACGCAGAAGCTCATCCATGCTGTGCATCATGCATGGATATTGTCAACACATCTACAGGAATGATGCATGAGAATCTATTTGAGCCTTGACAGCACTTAGGACCTCAGGGCTTTTGTATTGAACGTTACAAAGAAATGCTTCCTCAAGCCCAAAGAAACAATGGGCCAAGAGGGCATGGCAGGATATAAGCAAGCATTCACAGAACTTGCCTCAGTCCACAAGGATCAACAACCAGAAACAATCTTCATAGCAGGATAAAAATCTATATTGCAACTCATTTGGCAAGGTTAACAAAGCCCGCTGAAGGGCCCAAGACCTAAACTTCCGAGGTTAAGAGATTCTGCAAGGATCACGTAGTAGAGTCCTTGACAAGCTGTCTCACTGTGCTGGATGTGATGGGTCAGTAGCAATAAAGGTTCACTCTTGAGATCTGATGATTATGGCCACAGGACAAAAGAACAGCCCATAGTGCTCTGTCCTAATTTGGCATGCAGTCGGAGTCACTGAAATAAATTCCCATTTCTTCCACCCCCACCTCTCAACTGAAAAAGAAGGATTACTCATCTACAGAACAATAAATAAAGCAAGCAGATATCCACAGGAAGAGAAAAGGCAAGAGCAAGAAATTAGGAAGCTGAGCATGAACAGACCTGGACTTGAGATTGGAGGGTCTCTTTTAAAGCTCTGATCCCCTGTCACTACCCCTAGGAAACCATGATTTTTAGTCTTCTGACTCAAGTTAGAATCCTTCCCTCCATTCTTGGTTCTGTGAGAGCATTCTTTACCTCTAGTATAGCGTTTCTTTCACTGTATCTTGTATTACAGTCTCTTTTGTTGTCGGTTAAGACCTCCATGAATGGGTAAGTTGCATCTTAGTAGGCCCAGTGGCCCACGTGGAGGAGGCAGCAATGTGTAAGAAAGGCCTGGTGTCAGAGTGGCACACAGCTGGGAACTATGTTTCTCGAAGCTACACTTCTCAAGAGTGAAAGGATCTCATAGCCCAAGAAGAAGGTGGCATGAGGCTGAGTGTGTGTGTAACCTCAGGTTTAGCTCTTGAGTCAGGACCCAGGGTCATGGCCGCCCGTTGTAAGTAAACAGGTGAGAGTAGATTAATCTCAGTAGTACCCCGTGCCTGTTTACACACAAATGCTCCCTGGTCATTTTAACTAACAATACATTTTGAATTCAGCACTTCTTACCCACCAAGTCCACCATGCCTAACCTGGTCTTTTGTGGTAATCTCCTGAGTGGTCTGCCTCCCTCCCCACAGTGGCATCAATTTGGATTCCAGAGAGGTCTTTGTAAAGACAAAGTATATCACATCTGGGCTGAAAACCCTCCAGTGGCCTCCCATCATATTTAATATAAAATCTAAAGTGCTCAGCCTAGTCTAAAAGGTGTTATATGGGTATGTTAACTTGTTCCAAATATCACATCTATCTCATTTGCTTCTACTCCTCCCTTCACTCACCCCAGCCAACCAGAATGGTCTTCCTACCATTCCTTGAGCACATCTCATATTTTTCTACCTTGGGGCCTTTGTAGTACTTGCTTGCTCCAACATAGTCACTCCAGATATCCATAAGACTCACTGCTCATATTATTCAAACGTAGGCTTAACTGTTACCTCTTATGAGGTCTCCCTAATGCTCACCTTCTAAAACCATAATCCTATCATTCTATCACCCTCACATCCTGCTTTGTTTACCCTCAGAGGGATTATCCCTGTCTACGCAGTGTTTCTTTGATAACTCCTTATTTCCTACACTAGTAAAAGTGCCATGAGAAGAGGGACATTGTCTTTTGTTCATTGCTGTATTGTCAGTGCTCCGTATAAAGCTTGGTGCTAGTAAGTATGCAGGCGATGGATTTCTGTTAAATGATTTGTTAACATAACAGCATGGTGAATGGCCATAATATAAAGGCTCTAGGACCTGAGGATCTCCGGGGCACCTCGAAGTCAAAAGATCTCTGACTTTCTCAGGGTTCCTGACAAAAATAAAAGTCAGATTTCAAACTCTGATGCTTTGTCCTGTGAAAACACGGAAACAATGGAGGTCCCAGGCAGGATTTCTAAATCCCCTCGGCTCTGGACATCTCTTCCATCCCTATAAGCTAGGTCTGGGGAAAGAACAGCAAATGCATGGTCAGGGAGGCCACTTTGCCTTACAAGCCTGTAAGAGACACGACAGGCTCACGTGGCCGGTCTCCAGGGAGCGCAGACACGACCTGGACAAAGGGTTCCTGGAAACACTGGCAATAAATCTGAGTTTGAAACATAAGAAAAAAAATCAATTTCCTGTCCCCGCAGAGCATAGAGAAAGGAGAACAAGGATCTGCAGATGAGACACTCACTCTTAGCAGGTCTGTATCAATCCTAACCTAAAGCCTACCCCACAGCTCTGACCCTTCCTGGGTTCCTTGCTATTTGGAAATAGTGTATTCCCGTGGCAACAGCTGGCTATTTAGATAGAAAAGTCTGTTTCTTTAGGATCCTCTTTGAGAGTATTAATGAAAATGTTCTGTTTTGTGTCCTATAAGAAAGCACAAATAATAATTCCCTTACAAGAGAGAGATGCTGCACAATTCAGAATGACTGTTCACAAAGCAAAGCAGTTATCTCATTTTGTAGATGAAAAGACTTGGGTTCAGGGATGTTAAGTGATTTGTTATATATCACACAAATAAATGGCACAGCTGGGCCTAAAAACCATCTTCTGAATTTCAATTCAGGATATTTTCCATTTCATCAATAAGACTACCTGAGCAACTAAGATGGCTTCAATTCAGAACAATTAACATCTTCCGAGGTGGTTTGTCTCACAAAAGATTGAAATCAAGACAAATTGAGCATTGTATCACATTCTCAACAACAACAAGAAGAATATGTGAATACTGATTTCAGACTTTAGCAAATATGAGTTTGTTTGGTTGTGGTTGTTGCTGCAACAACCAATTTATAGCATCCCATGAGTAAGGAAAAGACGCAGAGAAAGGCAGGAAACACTGCAGTAAAAACAGGAAAAAGGGGGCTGGGGTTGTGGCTCAGCGGTAGGATGCTTGCCTCCCTCATGTGAGGCACTGGGTTCAATCCTCACCACCACAAAAAAATAAATAAACAAATGAAGGTTATTTTTTTAAAAAAAAGGAAAAAGGGAACTGAAAAAGAAGGAGAATGAACAACAAAAAGGATATATACTTTTTTAATTGGAGATCTAATTCTTTGCAAGACAGAAATCGTGCCTTGGAAGTTGGGAGCTCCTATAAACAGAGAACAAATTGCAAGTTCTTAGGAATGGAGACCTGGTGGCAGGATGCCTGGGTTTTATCAATGTATCTACTACTTATCAAAGGTTATGGTTATTTAACCTCCCTAAGGGCTCAGCTTCTCTCTCTACAAAGAAAAGATAGTAACCATACTATCTCATAGGGCTTTATGATACATATGAATTATATATGTGTAAAAAATATATATACATAATATTAGAAGTCCTGAGCACACCACCAAATGTATTTCAAACATCTTGAGCTATAATTATCACTACGATTATTATTTGTACCAGATAGAATTCTTATAATGAGGGCTCTTTCCCTTTTATGTCCCATGTTTGTCTGACCTAGTACAAATCTCTTAAACTTCATGTAAAGAGCTCCAGTAAACAAAGACAATCATAGCATCCCTACCTATTTCACAAAGTCCTTAAAAGGATCAAGTGGGATAAAACAGAAGAGAGTGTTTGACAAACAGTAAATCACCATTCTTTGATCATGACTTTTCTCACATTCTAACTGGGTATATTAAAATGCGAACTGAGCAACTGGAGATATCAAGGAGCACCAGGCTGAAGTCAACTTTAGTCCTTAGCTGGATGAAATGTGCATATATTTACATAAGAGTAGGAAGTGGGCCTGTTATGGTTTGTATGTGAGGTATCCCCCAAAAGCTCCTGTTGATGCAGGAGGATTCAGAGGTAAAATGATCAGCTTATATTGCAGACTGTAATCTAATCAGCCCATTCTAGTTTGAAAGGCCTGACTAGGTGGTATGCAGATGGGACATGGCTGAAAGAGGTGGGTCACTGGGGATATCAAGGGTGTATCTTTCCTAAAGCCCTGGGGATATCAAGGGTGTATCTTTCCTAAAGCCCCTTCCGTCTTCCTCTCTCCTCCGGTTTCCTGACCCCATTGTGAGCTGAGCACTTTTCCTCCACTGAGCCCTGCCCTCAAGGCCCTCACCTTGGACCCAGAGCAATGGAGTCAACCATCTAGGAATGAAGACCACTGAAACCAAGAGTCCCAAATAAACTTTCTCTTCTCTAGGTTGTTCTTGTCGGGTTTGGTCACAGCAACCCAAAAGTGGACTAGGAGTATTTAATGTTCATCATTGATTATATCTTTATTTCTTCACTTACAATTGTTGAGACATGAGTTACCGTGGGGATATACGTGAACAGAAGAGACTCGTGACCCTGCTTGTTAGATACTTGTGTAAGCAGGTGAGACTCTTCTTCAGGAAGTCAGAATGTGCTGCTGGCTCATCAGAGTACAATCAAGTTCATTTGTGAGGGACAGGAAAGGAGGCCTGTGGAAATGACATTTAAGTAGAGAGCTGAAATTTGAGGCAGCAGCAATCTCCAGCAGTGAGAAGAACTGTTGCAAAGGCTCTACGGGAAGAAAAATTGGGAAACATTCAATGGATCAAAGGAGAGCAGTATAAATAGGATAATATAAATAGGGCAATGGGGAAGAGCTTGGCATTACAGCTGGAGAGGTAGACAAGGGTCAGGTCTGAAAGCCAAATCAGAGGTCTGGATCTTTATTCTAAATATAACAACATCAACAACAAAACATCTGCAGGTTTAAAATTAAAATTAGCATTTTGAAATGTCACTATCTGACACATAGAGAGAAATGGATGGGAAGGCCATGCATGGATACAGGAAAAGCAGTAAGAGGGTGCCCTGTGGTTCTGGACCAAGCAGGTCACAAGCATGCAAGCACGCAAGCACTATGACAGTGAGGATAGAGAGAGGCAGACAGATGGAAGAAATACCTGGGAGGAAACAGCCACCAAATATGTTGCTGGATTAATCATTGGATGGCAGAGTGAGATGCTCCATTCCTATTTGAAGCAATTGAGGAGACATGGAGTTAGTCTCTGAGGTTGAGAACATGAATTCTGGACAATGAATGTGCTTAGTCGACCCCAGGCCTCTGAGTGTAAGACTCAAGCAGACAGCAGAATGGGCTGGTCCAGAATGTAGAGAACCTTGAACAAGGTGGCACTTACTATACTTGGTTTAAGTTACTGTGGGTGTCTGTAACTTAGGGACCATGATTTCTCTGATAGAAAGAAGAGAGAAGAGATGACTAACAGGAAATGGGCTTCTCCACCCACAGAAGTCAGACACATCTAACACAAGATCACTCCCTTAATTCACGACTCTTCTCCATTCGGAAACTGTCACTCTCTGAGGTGGTACCCATCTGGTGGCATGTGCAAGTCACAAATGATGTTTATGAAGCTTTCAAATTCTTTTTACCGGTAGAGAACGATTTTTCCTTATGGGACAACAAGGATCAACATTTGACAGACAGCTTTTTCTTACAAGCAAAATGGTTGGCCTTACAATTGTTCAGAATCTGCAGTGCTGGAAAAGCTTCTGACCACAGGGTCATGCCAGGCCCTTTCCTTGCCAGGCCAGCCTGTGACTACAGCTGTGTCTTTCTCTGATTCTCAGCCCACCTCTTACATTCATCCTCTGTGAGTCAGGAGCTAATGACCCTTGCAGGTCAGCTAGTAGGTCCGCAGGAAGCACAGAAAGCTAAGGACAAAGGATTTGTGGTTAAAACTCTTTGTCCTTCAACTAAATACTTATATGTGATGTAGACTTTGCTTTGGCTAGCTTTGTGTTATTCAATCTCCTTTAAGGATTTCCTTAAATGTAAACTGGTATAAGAATGCTCTCCTCATAGGAGGCTTAAACAAAATAGAATGATCATCATAAATAATAGTGGCATAAAAAGGAGATGCCTTTTTCTCTTCATCAAAGAGTATTTTTTTTTCAAAGCCCATGAACCATCTGTCTTAGTCCATTTTCTGTTGCTATAACTGCACACCACAGACTGGATAATTTATAAAGAATAAGATTTATTTAGCACACAGTTCTGGCAGCTGGAAAGTCCAAGAGCATGGTGCCAGCATCTGCTCAGACTTGATGAGGGCCCCTTGCTGCATCAAAAGATAGTGGAGGGCATCACACAGCAAGACCACGTGGCAAGCTAGCTTAGGGTTCTCCTCTTCTTACAAAGTCACTAATGGCATCATGAAGCCCCATCCTCATGAGCTCTTCCTTAGGCCATCCTAATTTCCTCCAAAACTGCCTGCCCCATTTCAAATACCTTTAACATATGGATTTGGGGATTAAGATTAAATTAAAATTTCAGGGCACATCTTTAAACCACAGCATCACCTGATTTAGCATCACCTGAGAGGCTTATACAAACTAGATTCTAAAACACCACCCAACTCACATGGGGAGTCCAGATTTATATAGTGAAAGACAGGATCTGACTTCCTCTCTATCTGAAGAGCATTTCTACCTATGTCCTAAAAATACTAAAAAAATAAATAAAAATAAATAATAATAATAATAATAATAATCTGAAAATACTAAGTCTTAGATCAGCATTTCTAAAATTTAGCTGCATACTGCATTCACTGGAGGAGATTTTTTTTAATAACAATGATGTTCAGACCCTTTTCCAAATAATTTAACCAGAACCTCTGTGCATGGACTCATGCATTGGTATTTCAAAAAGTACCAGATCAGGGCTGGTCTTGTAGCTCAGTATTAGAGCGCTTGTCTAGCATGTGTGAGGCACTGGGTTTCATCCTCAGCACCACAAAAAATAAATAAATAAAATGAAGGTATGTGTTCATCTACAACTAAAATAATATTTTACAAAAAGTACCAGGTAGATTCTGTAGTACAGTCAGAGATGAGAAGCGCTGGTTTTTATTTTACTTATGAAGGTACCAGAGAATTCTATTATTGCTTCAAATTTTCATAGCTCTCTAATTACTTCCCCCTTTTCTCTCCTTAGCAGTCAGCCACCTTCCATCTTGAACATCTGTCTCCTTCTTGGTATTAATACCTTTATAATAGGGAACCATCTAATGGCTTCTGTGAGAGAGAATCATTCAGTATTCACCAATAAATAGCACTGACTGCTACATTCTGCTATCAGAAACCCAAAATGTATTGAGGCCACAGAGAGATAGGGCTGGATTTAGGAGATGGTTTTTAGCCCATGGCCACAGAAACTGATGAGTGACTTCCAGGTCAAGCAGATAAAGATGAGGACATTAAAAGAGATTTAGGTAGAAGAAAACTCATTACCCTTGGGGTAGCAGCTTTGGAAAAATGTCAAATGTGATAAAAATAAGGTAAACCAACCGAAGCTAATTGCTATGGAGGAACGAGCTAAAACATTAGAGAGCAAACAGGATTGACACATGGAAAACAAAAAGGCAAACAACCAAAGAAAACTTGAAATATGAAAACCTTAATGTTGTATGGTTCTTTTACTCAAAATCTTTTGCTCATTAAATAACAGATAATGTGGGATGAGGATGAGGTTAAAAGTAAGACTTCTGTATAATCAAGTTTGCCAGCTCCTTTCTTAAAAGTAAATTTTTATAAGGATGGTCAAAAGCACCGACCTCTATGAACTTCAAAGAACAGGCGTAAAATGGAAGTGACACCAAGGAAGCACAAAGTGATATTTTTGGACGGGGAGCTTTTCTGTGGTGCCTGCTCACCTTAGCATACACACAGAGCTGGCCTCCTCTGCCCCAGATCTATGCAGGAAGACCAGCTCCCGGCATCAACAATGGGACATAACCAGAAATCGGAGAAGAGGGCTTCTCCATGATCTTGAGACTCTTCCTTCTTTAGAACTTCCTGATTTACAGTTTTGCCTCCTGTTGCCTCCCACTCCTCTTCTTCCCTTGGGATATGTCCTGTTTGGGAGAACATGTTTGCTTAGAGCACAAACATCTCTGTTACATCTTCATTTCTTAAGATGTCATAATATGTTGCAACGATAAACAATTTTCCATTTCTGACATCTATGTTCCAAGGTTTTTATCCAATAAGGGGCTTCAAAAACTTCATAACTTCAAGAAACCAGAGAACAGTGCCCACAAATTTCTCAGGTGAAATCCATGGTTGGGGAACTGTTGCATTCACTTTGCCCTGCAGGGATTTAATCTCTCTAAGAAACAGCCTCTCTGTCAAAAACCAGCCTCCCTGGAAGGCCTGGACAAAGACCAGATGAGTTAAAATGTCACCATGATTTGTTTGATTTCTTTTTTATATCTCTTTTTATATTTTTATAATAAAATCCCCTTTCTGTCATCAAAGAAAGTAAGGAAGTCAAATTCAGATGGTTTTAGAAGAAGAAATTAAATCACATAGGGGGTCTTTATTCCTGTTGGAATAAAAAAAAAACATACTAGGGAAATCTGAACCCCTGTAAATAGCTAAGCAACTCTAATGGTCATCTATCTATTTCCCCATTTCCTTAGGTTCTAGGGAACAAATCTCAGAGGAACCCAACACTAAATTAGGGAACAAGAAAATGGTGTTTGGGAAATGTGAGTATGAGAGGAATGGAGATTACCCTGGGGAGGCATGAATAATGCCTCTCTGAATTTAATGTGTGATGTCCAGAGGGACCCAAATGACAGACAAAGAGTTTAAAACAAATTGTTGAAAGGCACTTCAGAAACATGGAGGTGATGGGAAAGAAGAACATTTTTAAGATTCACCAGCCTGGATTCAGCAAAGAAATGCTGCTCTTAATACCTGCCGCAGGCTTTGAAGCAGTCTTTTTATTCACATGACAATGAATCAGTGAAGGCATTACACTCATATTTTTAAAAAACCTTTTTGACACAGTTTAACTTCTGGAGATAATAGCCAAAGCAAATGTCACAGGATAAAGGATAAAATCAAGTTTTATGTAGAAAAGTTCCAGGGCCCGGAGATTAAAGAGAGGCCCAGGTAATTCCAGGGTCCACCTCACGTGGATGGCTGAGCCTGTTTCAAATGAGACTGGGAGAAAGATCGTGTTTGAGCCCCTGAAGGAGCAATTACTATCCCTGGGAAGATACATTAATTTCACCCAAGCTGTCTTCAAATTTGTTCCTCTGGTCATAGAATTTAGAACAGGATGAAAGAAGGTACACAGAGCCATTCAAGACCACATCTTCCCTGAACCAGTAAATTAATCGTTGTCAGACACTGCGGTAAGATCTTCATGCTAAATTTTTCACTCTGGCCAGCCATTTCCTTGCTGTGAATCTCTAGGAAATTCTGATTCAAAAGGCCCTCATAAAAATAGGCCATGAACAAAAGCAGCTAGAGGTTGAGGAGTGTACCAGCTCATCCGTCAGGTCCCCTCTAGTCCTCCCCTACTTCCCTGTTCCCTCTTCCGCAGAAGTCTTTCTGACCTTTGACCAGATATGATGCCTCTGGAGGTGGATGACAGTCCTTGATATGATCTGACCCTCTTTCCCCTTACTGCGACCCACAGGTGTGGGCATCTAGGAATGGTTTACTATATGATGCTGATTTTCAACCTTTCATATTGGTCCGAAGTTAAGACTCCTGACCCAAGCTGGACAAATCACATGTCTTTCCAAAGAAATTTAGAAGTACATGCCAAAGATGGCTGAATGGCTTTTTCTGTGGCTTGAAGCACTAACTTAAGGATTAGGTCAACAAGGGGAAACAACACTCTTCCAAGAAAGTAGGAAGCAGAGAACGCTGAAGGACAGAGAGGAGAATGGGAAAAAAAAAAAAAGTTCACAGAAACACAGGTATACAGATGGAGAGAATTCTAATTAAATTTCTAATTTCTATTTTCTGTTCATTGCTAACCACAAACCATACCTATGTCTTTGTATCTAAGCCTCATCTTGCTGTAGGTTGATTAGACTCATCTCCTTGAGCTACCACTCCCCTTGACTAAATGTACATCCTCCTTCTGCTTCTCCCTTCCCTCATGGTGGACACTTTTATCTCTCAAGTCTTTCAAAGTCCATCATTTTCCACTTCCTATTCCCCAAAAATGCTGGTTTGGCAGTGTCCTGTGATTGGCTCTGAAAGATTCTGATGTTTTATTGGCATTAAGAAACTGAACCAAGGGTGAAAGCAACCCATTAATTTCCAAATGTCCAGTGATCCGTAAGGTTATTAATGAGATGAGCCATAGAATAAGAAGAATTTTTGAGGTGCCCTTGGGCAAAGCATAATTTACCTACCAATTCAGCTACTTCTGAGAGTTTCTGAGGGACCTATGGATTGCAAAGTCTTAACAGGCAACATGCAGAAACTAAATGACATCTACTGGTTACCACAAGTTCCTAAAAAAACTATGAAATGTCATGGATGTTAAGGCTATATGCCATAAACAAGTGCCTCCAAATATAAACTAGGATATAGGATATTTACTTATTACAAGATAGCGGAGAGAATGTTTTTTGGCATCTGAATAGTTCCAAACCCAAAATTCCATGTAACCTCCAGTTTCTCTTATTGTTTTATGAATTCTTTCCTTTACATATTGAAATATTTACTATCTACCATGTCCCAGTCATTATCTCATCATATGATTCAATGAACATAATTTGTTAACAGGGATCCTGATAACCAGCAAAGTCAATGGATTTTGCTTCCCTTGCAGAAGGAGTTACTCCTGAACTTCACTCTGTATCAAAATTTGATTCAAATTTAAAATAATGTAATATTAGCACTATTTTAGAAAATGGACATATTAAACATTGCTGGTAGAACTGCAATGATATCATTTCTATTTTTTGTTAGAGCTTTAGAGTTGTACATAGTAGTTGGGTTCATCCCAACAAACTCATACATGCATGGAATTATATTTCATTTCATGATTCCCACTATTCTGTCCCCTTTCCCCTCCTGTTCTCCCAGCCCTCCCCATTCTCCTTCCTCTACTCTGCTAAACTTCCTTTTGCTTGTTTATTTATATTTGATTGGTTCTTTCTACCTATGTATAAAGGTGAACTTCCACGTGGTATATTTATACATGCACATACTTGATTTTTTTAAGAATACATTTCACAATGACTCCCCTTTCCTAACCCTTCAGTCTGCTTCTCAATCTCCTTCTCCTACACTACTGATATTACCTATATCTTTATGATACCCTACCCTTCCCTACTTCTTTCTTTTATTTTACTCTAGCTTCCACATATGAGAGAAAACATTCAACCTTTGAGTCTCTGAGTCTGGGCTTTCACTTCTCATGATGTTCTCATTTCCATTCACTTACTGGCAAATGCCATAGTTTCATTCTTCTTTATGGCTAAGTAGAACTCCATTGTGTATACATACCACAATTTCTTAATCCATTCATCTATTAATGGACACCTGGGTTGATTCCATTATTTAGCATTCGATAAACATTGGGATGATTATATCACCATAACATACTGATTTTAGTTCTTTTAGGGAAATAACAAGGAGTGAGATGATCCCATCCCTAGTTTTCTAAGAAATCTCCATACTGCTTTCCAAAATGGCACTAGTCTGCAGTCATGACAACAATGTACAAGTGTACCTTTTGCCTCATAACCTTACCAGCATTTATTATTGTTCATATGCTCGATCATTGACATTTTGACTGGAGGAAGATGAAATCTTGGTGTAGTTTGGATTTGCATTTCCCTGATCAGGACAGATGTTGAACATTTCTTCATATTTTTATTAGCCATTTGTGTTTCTTCTTGAGAAATTTGTTTACTTTTTGCCTATTTATTAATTGGGTAATTTTCTTTTTCTGAGGGGGTATATTAAGTTTTTTTGGCCCCTTATATATCTGAATATTAATCCCCTATCAGAGGAGTAGCTGAAAAAGATTTTTTCTCATTCTCATTAGGAGTATTTCCACACTCTTATTAATCATTTCCTTCGCTAGGCAGAATTTTTTTTTTTTTACTTTAATGGCAACTCACTGATTGATTCTTGGTTTTATTTCTTGTGCTTTTGGGTCCTGTTCAGGAAGTCAGTGTCAGCACTTACATGATGAAGTTTTGAACCTATTTTTTTTTTTTTTGGTAGAAGTTGCAAAGTTTCTGGTCTAATTCCTAAGTGTTTGATCCATTTCACTTTGACTTTTGCACAGGGCAAGAAAAAAGGATCTACGTTCATTTTTCTACCTATAGCTATCCAGTTTTCTCAGCACCATTTGGTAAAAGCTTCCTTCTCCAACATCTATTTTGGCACCTTTGTCAAGTATCAGATGGCTGTAGGTATGTGGGTTTGTCTCTGTGTCTCCTACTCTGTTCCATTGGTCTTCATGTCTATTCACTCAAAGCTTTCTTAAACTGATTGTTTCTTTGTTTGATTGATTGATATACTTCTTTATGGAAACAGGAGACTACTTTCCAAGCAGAGAATACTCTAACCTCCCATGGTTATCACAGGGCCCAGGAACTGGTCACCTGGCTTCTCTAGACAACTCCTTTAAATAGTAGGTGCTCAAATCCAGACTGGCAGGTGGCTAAATAACCGAATTATACTCCCATTGAGGAAGATCCTCTCATTTTTGCCCTGGTAGAAAAAGGAAGTGATAATGGAAAATGACTCCTCTCCTGGAACATAGACCTTCATGGTCTGCAGACCCCATGGCCTCACCACCTTTGTGGGAAAGACTTGTGCCTTTCTCTTTCCTTGCTGCATCCCAGCCTTGAAGTTTTCTCCACCGACAACAAAGATTATTCCTTAATCCATGTCATATGCTATACCTGCCAAACCCTGGTACCCATCACATGAAGACTCAGAAGGAACCCACCTTGGCAACAGTTGGTGAGCAGCCAGCTACGCAATATAAATGTTTGATTTCAAATTGAGAAAAGTACCAAAAAGGTGGTAGAGACCACCTTCAGCTATATTTTCAAGAAAGACCTAGCTGATGAGGGAAAGGTAAAGGGACCCTCGATAGAAGTAAAATGTACATCCAGCCAAGTGAAGAGCTGGAGGAAGAACAGTTTAGATGGAAGCGCCATAACAGGAAACATGAATTGCAGAATAAAGCAGCTCAAAGGAACTCAGTTTGACTGAAGCAGGATAAAGAGAAAGAATGTAGTTTGAGATGAGACTAGAAGTACAAACCACAACCTGATTACCATCCAAAGTTCATGCCACCCTAATTTGTCCAAAACTCTGGTTTGGCCCCTGTAGTGGATGATAATCTATTTTTCATTAACAATTGTAAGGCTGTCATCAAAGGCAGAGCTATCAGAGATTTTCAGCATGCCAGTTCTTGAGCAATCTCCCAAGGTATAAGCATCCCCCTCCCTCTCAGTATATTTCCTACCATGTAGAAAGCATGGGTTCAAGAAATCAGCCTCCCACTGTCATGTCACTTGCATTTTAGACTTGAAGCCAGAATGATGGTTATAACAATGCTGATGCTGGTGATTACAACCATTGATAAATAAATGTGATGATCTCTGTGCCAGGATTTAGGGAAAAATACTTTACATATATGATTTAATCCTTAAAAACATAGATACTTGTCAAGAGCCAGAGTTAGATCTATGAGAGGGCATCTCAGAGAGAAAGAGGCTAATATAAGGTCATGTTTTCTTTTCACTACATTTGTTACAGTGACATTATAAATTGGGTTCCAAAACATGTTTGCATTACAGAATGATTGTTTTAGAAATAAATACAGGAATGTTTGGGCATGTACTTGGACTAGGCTTTGGAATACATGGCTCCAAATCAAACACATCGCTTCGTAGCATTCTCCAAAAAAGAATCCGAGGTTCTGGCAACCAATGAGACTTGATAATAAAATAATTGGAACTCTCTGAAAGGAAAGATCTTATGGTCCTCACATCTGGAGGGCAGAGCAAATGTGATTATATTTTCTTTCTTGTAATGATAATGCAGGGCAAAGGGCCATTTCTTTAAAAACTTCTAGACTTACTCTAGTTAAAAGCATTTTCTAAAACAGGGAATTTTTCAGAAACAAATGTAGTTTCTTCAAATTATCTTACTAAGTTTCTTTTAAAAAAAAATATCTCCTCCCTTTCACCCAGCTTCCGATACTTTTCTTATTTCCAGGCACTAAATTGGAAAATCTACTTGGAAATACTGGGCGATGCTCTTCTGAAAGCACACCCCAGGCCTTCTCTAATGCCCACATGGCCCTTTAGAACTTCACTATCTGCCCCAGCTGTTCTACCAGACTGGTCTTAGAATGTTCTTGAACCTCAACTCCCTTTTCTCTTTAGCCTTGGGCTTGCCTCATTCTTTCTTTTTTCCAACACAACTCTGAGCCGGTCTCATGTTACTTTATAATCAACTACTTCAATTTATCCTTAGTGCTTCTTCATTAATAGTGACTCCACATTTCCACACAGTTGGCCTTGAATTTTAAGTGGGATATGATCCTGGAAAATATCCCCTAATTTTGTTCAAATATAACCCTTTAGAACATCACATTTAATAATTATTTTCGGTGTAAAAGTCACTTAGTAGAAATTTGGTCTGATCTCTTTAGAAGTGACTGCAATTGTAATGTACAATAAAAATCCCAAATTCAGCTGCTTCCAACTTCAAATACCTTCTCTTACCTGGATGTAAGACATCCTTAACGTCTGGTTTCAAAGTTATTTTCTAAGTCCTTGAGATTTTGAAGAAGATAATCATTTAAGTATGTTTATTGAATTTGATTATGCCTTAAGAAATAGGAGCAATGTCATCAATCCTCCATAAGATCATTTTTCTGATAATTCAGGGCTTGTCTCTTAGTCTGGGAATGACAAATACCAAAAAATTGGGGGGAATAAAATGAAAAATGGAAAGGAGTTAACATTTATTGAGTAATTCTTCCAGACATAGACATACTATGATATATAGCTTCACTTCTAAATTGAAACTTCATATGCATCAGATGTTCTTCAGTAAAGCATAACTTCTCCAGTTTAAATAAGTTTCCTTTAACAAAGTCTCTCCATAAATTCTTTGGGGTGGGTATGTCTGTCTTATTTACCATTATATTTTAATGTTAGATATCTAAGTACATGCTGACTATTAATATGTTTTTCTGATTGCAAAAATACATAAACATAGTAGAAAATACAAATTCCATAGAATCATGAGGTTCAGTACTGATAGTTACCTCAAAATTACCCTATATACCATAAAATCAGCTTTGGTAGAGTAGAATAAATTAATTCTTAATTGCACATTGGTATCCTTCAAATGTTTACTCTAATAGAAATTCTGTTTTCTCATTCTAGAACTAATAAATAAACTCAGAAAAGTAGCAGTATATAAAATCAACACCCATAAATCAAATGAATTTCTCTACAACAGTGATGAATCCTCTGAAAGAAAAATTGAGGAAATCACCCCATTCACAATAGCCTCAAAAAAAAAATATAAAACACTTGTAAATAAACCTAACAAAAGAAGTAAAAGACCTCTATAATGAAAACTACAGAACACTAAAGAAAGAAATTGAAGAAGACCTTACAAGATGGAAAGATCTCTCTTGTTCTTGGATAGGTAGAATTAATATTGTCAAAATGGCCAAAAACGATTTGCATTTTTAATACAATTCCCATTAAAATCCCAATTACATTCCTCATACAAATAGAAAAAGCAATCATGAAATTCATTTGGAAAAATAAGAGAGCCAGAAGAGTCAAACCAAATCTTAGAAAGAAGAGTGAAGCAGGAGGCATGATAATACCAGACCTTAAACTATATTACACAGATATAGTAACAAAAATAGTATGGTATTGGCACCAAAATAGACTGGTAGACCAATGGTACCAAGGGGACCAAAAACATACATTGGAGAAATGATAGCATCTTCAACAAATGGTGCTGGGAGAATTAGAAATCCAAATGCAGGAAAATAAAATTAAGCCCCTATCTCTCACACTGCACAAAACTCAACTCAGACCCTGCACCTAGAAGAAAAAGGCTCAAATCTTCATCATGTTGGCTAGGACCTAATTTCCTTAATAAGACTCCTAAAATACAAAAAATAAAATCAAGAATTAATAAATGGTTTGGATTCAATCTAAAAAGCTTCTCAACAAAAGAAACAATCAATAAGATGATGAGAGAGCCTACACAATTGGAGAAAGCTTTCCACATGCGCCTCAGATACAGCACTAATCTCCAAGATATATAAAGAACTCAAAAAACTTAACACCAAAAAAAAAACCAAATAACCCAATCAACAAATGGGCTAACGAACTGAGTAGACACTCCACAGAAGATATTCAATCAATCGACAAATATATGAAAAACTGAACAACATCTCTAGCAATTAGAGAAATGCAAATCAAAACTACTCTAAGATTTCATCTCACTCTAGTCAGAATGGCAATTATCAAGAATACAGGGATTGCAACATGGCGGCGCATGCTGAGAGATCAATTATGTGATCAATTTTAAATGCTGTTTGCTTAGCATCACTTGGCAATGCTGGGCTGAAGTGGACCTGGGGCAAGCAGTTTGCGCGCCACAGAGCCCACACCAAGCCAGGTGAATTCAGGCTGCCCATGAGCAGTCTCTGGCTGATTGTCTGTGTCTCTTCTCCAAACTGCTGTGACTCAGCCCCACAGATGCTCCAGCAGAATAGAGAAACAACTCTTCGGTTCCTCTGTGAACCTTCTGAGGTGATGCCAACCAAGCCCCCATAGGCAGCGGGCTCAGAATTGAGGCAGGACCTGGCACAGTTGGACCAGACCCACCCTTTGCATCAGACACACCGGCAAAGAGAACGAACGGCCATCCTTCCAATTGGACACTATCCTGGCAGAAAACTGACTTCACCAGAATTCGGAGGAGGGGATAGCTTCATCAAAACCGGCATCTGCAGGTATGTGACCCCTGGGCCCATCCTCCCTGCACAGCAGGGAAATCTCAAGGGCCTCCCCCTGCCCCTGCTCTCCTGTGATCGTGATTGTCAGATGGAGGGAGTCAGGAGCGGTGCCCAACCCCCGGCAACCGCTCCCACCAGTGCTGACAACCGAGGTCTCTTGCGCCAGCTCCTGGGGGCATGGCTACTGGAGGGAAGCAGGCAAAATAAGCTGATGGTTCCCAGCCCCGGGCTCCACAACCTTAGGGTCTGGGGGAAAGGCAAACAGAGAGAGTGGGACCAGTCGTTCAAGAAAATAGGGCTCCCAGGAGCGGCAGACCCAATGTGTAGCCAGTTTTGTGGTGAAAGTCACTGGTGAAGTGAGGCCTGGCTGGAGGAAAAGTGGGGAAGTGACTGGACACCAGGAAAGGCCCTGGGCGCCCAGGATTGAGAGCCACCCACTGGGGGAGGAGGAGCCGCCTCACAGGGATTGGTTCCAGCGTAAGAAGAGGAGAAGCTTGGACCAGTGGGCACAGTTCCACCTACTGGAAGAGAAGTTAATCGAACTCTAAAACTGCATTATTTTTTTCTTTTTCTATTTTTTTTAAACAAAATTTAAAGGAATTTGCAGCCAGAAAACCAGCATTGCAAAGCATCTTGAGGAAACACTATATGAGGAAGAAATGAAAAACAACAACCAAAACCAACAGTGGGAAGTACCTCAGTAAAGCGAGAGTGGGGGGGAAAAAAAGAAAAGCTAATCATGGAGAAACAAACCAAACTTAAAAAATAAATAAATAAATAATCAAACATGACTGGAAGTACAAACCATATTTCAATAGTAATCCTAAATGTTAATGGCTTAAACGCACCAATAAAGTGACATAGGCTGGTAACCTGGATTAAAAAAAAACAAAACAGATCCAACAATATGCTGCCTTCAGGAGACACATCTGATTGGAAAAGACATACAAAGGCTGAAGGTGAAAGGTTGGGAAAAATCATACCATGCACACGGTCCTCCGAAGCAAGCAGGGGTGGCCATCCTCATATCGAATAAAATCGACTTCAAGACTAAGTTAATGGAAAGAGATAAGGAAGGACATTATATACTGTTAAAAGGAACCATTCAACAACAAGACATAACAATTATCAATATTTATGCACCAAATAATGGTGCTGCAACGTTCATAAAACAAACTCTCCTCAAGTTCAAGAATCAAATACACCACAACACAATAATTAGGGGTGACATCAACACACCTCTCTCACCATTGGACAGATCCTCCAAACAAAAGTTGAATAAAGAAACTATAGAACTCAATAACACAATCAATAACCTAGACTTAACCGACATATATAGAATATATCAACCATCATCAAGTGGATATACTTTTTTCTCAGCAGCACATGGATCCTTCTCAAAAATAGACCATAAATTATGCCATAGGGCAACCCATAATAAATATAAAGACAATACCATGTGGAGATAATACCATGCATCTTATCTGATCATAATGGAATGAAACTGGAAATCAATGATAAAAGAAGGAAGGAAAAATCCTACATCACTTGGAAAATGAACAATATGTTACTGAATGATCAATGGGTTACAGAAGACATAAAGGAGAAAATCAAAAAATTCTTAGAGATAAATGAAAATACAGACACAACATATCTGAATCTATGGGACACAATGAAAGCAGTTTTAAGAGGGAAATTCATCGCCTGGAGGTCATTCCTCAAAAAAGAAAAAAACAACAAATAAATGAGCTCATACTTCATCTCAAAACCCTAGAAAAGGAAGAGCAAAACAACAGCAAATGTATCAGAAGGCAAGAAATAATTAAAATCAGAGCAGAAATCAACGAAATTGAAACAAAAGAAACTATTGAAAAAATTGACAAAACTAAAAGTTGGTTCTTCGAAAAAATAATAAGATTGACAGACCCTTAGCCATGCTAATGAAGAGAAGAAGAGAGAGAACTCAAATTACTAACATACAGGATGAAAAAGGCAATATCACAACAGATGCTACAGAAATACAGAAGATAATTAGAAATTATTTTGAAACCCTATATTCCAATAAAATACAAGATAGTGAAGACATCAATAAATTTCTTAAGTCATATGATTTGCCCAAATTGAGTCAGGAGGATACACACAATTTAAACAGACCAATATCAATGGAGGAAATAGAAGAAGCCATCAAAAGACCACCAACCCCTTCTCTGGGGCGGTCGCGCAGGCAGCGGCTGCGGGAAGCTGGACACCAGCATCATGTATTATAAATTTAGTGGATTCACGCAGAAATTAATTGGAGCATGGGCTTCGGAAGCCTACAGCCCGCAGGGATTAAGGCCAGTGGTTTCCACAGAAGCACCACCTATCATATTTGCCACACCGACTAAACTGACCTCTAGTCCCACTGGTTATGATTATGCTGGGAAGAACAAGGTTCCAGAGCTACAGAAGTTTTTCCAGAAATCTGATGGCGTGCCCGTCCATCTGAAACGAGGCCTTCCTGACCAAATGCTTTACCGGACCACCATGGCGCTGACTGTGGGAGGGACCATCTACTGCCTGATTGCCCTCTATATGGCTTCACAGCCCAAAAACAAATAAGTTAGGCTACAGAGGACTGTTTTTTTTTTTTTTTGCATAAACCCTTTGAAATTTCATTGTCCCCTCCCCCACTTGGATGATTTACTTAACATTTTTTCAAAAAATAAGAAAGAGAAAGATATGAAGACAATATTTTGGTTTGCTTATGAAATGCATATGGCCTGTCAGATGTCAGGCTCATTTGACAGTTAAAACTATTGTTTAAAGACACACACTGCACTGTGTTTTGGAGTCCTGATTTCCCTAGAGGTTCTGGATGAAGGTTGCACACAGGCTCATTAACATAAGTCTGTGCTGAGGTCCTCTGGGACTTGGGAATGCATTTTTAAGCATGGAGCATAGAAGCCTTTCTGGATTTGGATGTGACTGAGAATGGAAGATGGAATCTAAGGCCAGGTGCATGAAATGAGGGGTTTGAGTCAGTAGTCACCTTGGGAATTTTTCCATCTTACAGCAAAATGTTAATAGCAATTATTTGCAGCCTGCCTGTATTCATTGGGCAGTTTATTTCAAAGGGTTATATGCCTCATCCCAGATCTTTAGTGAAATTTTATGTGTAATTGTTGTGTACTCCATCACGGGAACAGAGAATACCTGTTTAGTGTTGCACTTGAGATTGGTGTCTGTCTTGTTAATGCATCTGTGCCACAAATTCTACTTTATCTCTTAAAGACTTGTTATGGCTTTAAATTATGGTTTATTTTGACTATGGAATAAATATGTGAATGAAAAAAAAAAAGACCACCAACCAAGAAAAGCCCAGGACAGGATGGGTATACAGTGGAGTTTTACAAACTTTTAAAGAAGAATTAATACCAATACTTTCAAGTTATTTCAGGAAATAGAAAAAGAGGGAGCGCTTCCAAATTCATTCTATGAGTCCAACATCACCCTGATTCCGAAACCAGACAAAAACACTTCAAAGAAAGAAAAGTACAGACCAATATCTCTAACGAACCTAGATGCAAAAATCCTCAATAAAATTCTGGCGAATCGGATACAAAAACATATCAAAAAAATTGTGTACCATGATCAAATAGGATTTATCCCTGAGATGCAAGGCTGGTTCAATATACGGAAATCAATAAATGTTATTCACCACATCAATAGACTTAAAGATAAGAACCATATGATCATCTCGATAGATGCAGAAAAAGCATTCGACAAAGTACAGCATCCCTTTATGTTCAAAACACTAGAAAAACTAGGGATAACAGGAACTTACCTCAACATTGTAAAAGCTATTTATGCTAAGCCTCAGGCTAGCATCATTCTAAATGTAGGAAAATTGAAGGCATTCCCTCTAAAATCTGGAACAAGACAGGGATGCCCTCTCTCACCACTTCTATTCAATATAGTTTCAAAATACTGGCCAGAGCAATTAGACAGACGAAAGAAATTAAAGGCATAAAGATAGGAAAAGAAGAGTTTAAATTATCACTATTTCCAAATGACATGATCCTATACCTAGAAGACCCAAAAGGTTCTACAAATAAACTACTAGAGCTAATAAATGAATTCAGCAAAGTGGAAGGATATAAAATCAACATGCATAAATTAAAGGCATTCCTGTATATCAGCGACAAATCTTCTGAAATGGAAATGAGAACAACTACCCCATTCACAATTTCCTCAAAAAAATAAAATAAAATACTTGGGAATCAACCTAACAAAAGAGGTGAAAGATTTATACAATGAAAACTACAGAACCCTAAAGAGAGAAATAGAAGATCTTAGAAGACGGAAAAATGTACCCTGTTCATGAATAGGCAGAACTAACTTCATCAAAATGGCGATATTACCCAAAGTTCTCTATAGGTTTAATGCAATGCCAATCAAAATCCCAATGACATTTCTTGTAGAAATAGATAAAGCAATCATGAAATTCATATGGAAAAATAAAATACCCAGAATAGCAAAAGCAATTCTAAGCAGGAAGAGTGAAACAGGCCGTATAGCGATACCAGAATTCAAACTATACTACAGAGCAATCGTAACAAAACCAGCATGATACTGGTACCAAAACATGCGGGTGGACTAATAGTACAGAATAGAGGACACAGAGACGAATCCACAAAATTACAACTATCTTATATTTGACAAAGGTGCTAAAAGCATGCAATGGAGAAAGGATAGCATCTTCAACAAATGGTGCTGGGAAAACTGAAATTCCATATGCAACAAAATGAAACTGAATCCCTTTCTCTTGCCATGCACAAAAGTTAACTCAAAATGGATCAAGAAGCTTGATATCAAAACAGAGACTCTGCGTCTGATAGAAGAAAAAGTTGGCTCTAATCTACATATTGTGGGGTTGGGCTCCAAATTCCTTAATAGGACACCTATAGCACAAGAGTTAAAAGTAAGAATCAACAAATGGGTCTTATTCAAACTAAAATGTTTTTTCTCAGCAAGAGAAATGATAAGAGAGGTAAATAGGGAGCCTACATCCTGGGAACAAATTTTTACTCCTCACACTTCAGATAGAGCCCTAATAACCAATAACCCAATCAACAAATGGGCCAAGGATCTGAACAAACACTTCTCAGAGGAGGACATACAATTAATCAACAAGTACCCGAAAAATGCTCACCATCTCTAGCAGTCAGAGAAATGCAAATTAAAAGCACCCTAAGATACCATCTCACTCCATTAAGAATGGCAGCCATTATGAAGTCAAACAACAACAAGTGCTGACAAGAATGTGGGAAAAGGGTACCCTTGTACATCGCTGGTGGGACTGCAAATTGGTGCGGCCAATTTGGAAAGCAGTATGGAGATTCCTGGGAAAGCTGGGAATGGAACCACCATTTGACCCAGCTATTCCCCTTCTCGGACTATTCCCCAAACACCTTAAAAGAGCGTATTATAGGGATACGGCTACATTGATGTTCATAGCAGCACAATTCACAATAGCTAGACTGTGGAACCAACCTAGAGGCCCTTCAATAGATGAATGGATAAAAAAAAATTGGCATTTGTACACAATGGAGTATTACTCAGTACTAAAAAATGACAAAATCATGGCATTTGGAGGGAAATGGATGGCACTAGAGCAGATTATGCTAAGTGAAGCTAGCCAATCCCTAAAAAACAAATGTCAAATGTCTTCTTTGATATAAGGAGGGCAACTCAGAACAGAGCAGGGAGGAAGAGCATGAGAAGAAGATTACCATTAAACAGGGACGAGAGGTGGGAAGGAAAGGGAGAGAGAAGGGAATTCCATGGTAAAGGAAGGAGACCCTCATTGTTATACAAAATTACAATAAGAGGAAGTGAGGGGAAAGGGGAAAAAAACAAGGGAGAGAATTGAATTACAGTAGATGGGGTAGAGAGAAAAGATGGGAGGGGGAGGGGGGATAGGAAGGGGATAGGAAGGGCAGCAGAATACAACAGACACTAGTATGGCAGTATGTAAAAACGTGGATGTGTAACCGATGTGATTCTGCAATCTGTACACGGGGTAAAAATGGGAGTTCATAACCCACTTGAATCAAATGTATGAAATATGATATGTCAAGAGCTTTGTAATGTTTTGAACAACCAATAAAAACAATTAAAAAAATAAAGTTCACCACAAAAAAAAAAAAGAATACAAGCAACAATAAGTGTTGGGTGTGGGGAAAACATCCAACAATAAGGATGTGAGGGAAAAGTACACTCATTCATTGCTGGTAGGATTGCAAATTGGTGCAACCACTGTGGGAAGCAGTGGAAGATTTCTTGGAAAATTTGACCCAGCTAACCCACTCCTCGGTCTATCCTCAAAGGACTTAATATCAGCAAACTACAGTGACACAGACACATCAATGTCTATAGTGGCCCAATTCACAACAGCTAAGCTGTGGTTCCAATCTAGATGCCCTTCAATAGATGAATGGATAAAGAAACATATACACAATGGAATATTACTCAACCTTAAAGGAAAATGAAATGACGGCATTTGCAGGTAAATGGATGGAGTTGGAGAATATCATGCTAAGGGAAGTAAGCCAATCCCCAAAACCAAAGGCCAAATATTTTCTCTGATAAGAGAGTGCTGATCCATAATGGGAGTGAGGGGGGAGCCAAGCATAGAGTGGGGGAACTTTAGATTGGGCAGAGGGGAGTGAAGGGAGGAGAAGAGGGTATGGGTGTGGGAAAGATGGTGGAATGAGACTAACATTATTACCCTATGTATGTGTATGATTGCATATAAGGTGTGACTGTGCATCATATACAACCAGAGAAATGAAAAGTTGTGCTCCATTTTTGTAAAAAAAAAATAAAGAAATCTTGTTTTTTCTTCTCCTTCCCTGACATCTGCTTTGTCTTCATACTTCCCAGATAGTGAGATTATGCCATCCACAGCTGTCTAGCATCACCATTTTCCTTGGATAATGTTGCTTTCATGTGAATCATGTATTATTGATTGGGGCTGCCCATTATAGAACTCCATTCCTCCTTACCACAGTAAATGGCCTGGACTAGTCACGTGGCTCTCTCTAGCCACATCACCATGACCTTGAGAAGGCACGACCGTTTTCATGGTATAGAACACCCACAAGAAAATTCCTGGTCACAATCTCCAGTAACAATTCCCACAAACTAGGGAGTTGCCTATTCATGAGAACAGCCTTGTTCTAAATAAAGGTCAAACTTAACTTGCCTCAAACTCCCTGTTTTGGTGAAAACTCAAGAGATAAAAGTAATTGGAATGACCCTATGCAATAGCATTTCCAGTGGTATATCTAACTCTTAATGACTTTGAGATATATTTTCCATGTAAGAAAAATTTTCCTTTCCACAATTTTGCAAAACAATTGTCCCTTATCAAATGAAGCTAGGCTATCATAAAATTAGCATTTCCAGGTAGATGAAATCTTAAGAGATAATCTGCCTTAAAGTTCTGTCTGTCAAGAGCCAAGATAGCATTGTTCATTGAGGGTCTCTCCTTCGTGAAAAGCAGATTCATGTGTGATTTCTTAGGACTAAGATACGGCTGTATAATGGAAGGTATACAGACTTTTTTCTTTCCCTTGGGACTGTGTTCCCAAATTTCACAGCTGCTAATATTCTCAGTTTATTTGACAAGATCAGAGAAAAGGAAAGAAACACTCTACAATGATAGCAAATACAGAAACTTTTACTTCAACTCATCAAGACTGATTTAATCAAACACAGAAAAAAATGGGAGAAAAAAATCAAAGGCTTTCAAAATATCATCAAAGCATTTCTATGTGTCTGGCATCTAGCAAGTGCTCAGTAAACAGTAACTGTTCTGAGGTTTCACTAATACAACAAGTAAAAGGCTTGGACACATGTGCAGTCCCCCATTCCCCATCACCACTCTTCCATCTCTGCTCCTGTCACTTCTCCCACATGAGATTAGGATTTCCCTATGATTTCTACTAATCCAAATCCTAGTGCTCATCAAGGATTAGTTTAGCTATGACTTCCTTCAAGATCACCCTCCCAAACGGACAACTCTCTATTTTTTTTTCTTCCCTGCTCCAACATCTCTGTTTACTCTTTTATGAAGTAACTCTGTCTTCCCCACTTGATTATAAGTTTATTGGGAATAAGAAAGAAAATTTTACCCCTCCCCATTCAATACAGTGCCTGAAGTTGTCTTTAACACTGACACAGGGGGTAATATCAGATTTACCAAAATAAATAAATAAATAAATAACCTCAACTGGGGATTGCTGCTTGACTTATCTCAGAAAAGAATCTTAAAAGAAAGGAAATTAATGTATATCAAGTGGCTATGTAGGCCATTCAAACTACGTATTTTACATATAATATCTCATGTCTATCCAAATAAACTAAATGAGGTTATCATCAACAGCATTCTCTGTGTACAGACAGATCTCAGTTTACAAACATTTTTAAGAGAGCTAACAGCTAATATGTGCTGGAGTCAGAGTTCAGAGTTGGTGTCTAATTCCATTTGAATGTTCTTTTGCCATATTGTACCATCCCCATATTATGAGACTGTCACTGTGATAGCCATTTTTTGGTCTCTGTGACCAAAATACCTGACCAGAACAACTCAGAGGAAGAAAAGTCTGTTTTAGGCTCATGGTTTCAGAGATGCAGTCCATGATCAGTTGACTCTATTGCTCTGGGGCCATGTAAGGCAGAACATCATGGAGGAATCACATGGGACAGAAAATCTTCTCAGCTCCTGACATACAGGAAGCAAAGAGTAAAAGCATTCGGCAACAAAATATAAACCCCACTGGTATGCCCCCTGTGACTACTTTTTGTAGCCACTGCCTACCTATGTATAGTTACCATCCAGTTAGTCCATTTAAAGCATTAATCTCTTAAATGGATTAATCCACTGATTTGTTTGTAGCTGTAATACACTAATCATCTTACCTCTCAACATTCCTACATTATCTCCTGAGCCCTTGGGGGGCACCTCATATTTAAACCATTGCAATGATTTAAGGAAAAGAGTAGACTACATCAGTTTCCCTATCCTGACCTCCAACTTCAGTGTGGAAAAGAAACCCCACCTCACATGTCTCCCAGTGTCCCTTCTTCGGTTCCCTTCTGAGATACTAAGAGAAAGTCATCTATGGAGGCTGAAAGTCGAGTACCTGTTTGACTTTTTTTTTCCTGTCTTTGTCCTATTTCCTTCTTTAACAGTGAGGGACATTTTGTCAATAAGTCACAAAGCAGACAGATTCCTGAGGTCAACGATGCAATGCTTATTTTTAATCAGGAGAATAAGAACTAGGTATATTAGTGGGCAAGAGGACATTTTAGTATGTTATGTTGAAGCATTTCACATAAAATACACTGGTTAATGGGAGCTGCAATATCATTTTAATTCATGTTTTATACAAAATAGTCTGCCCACCTCCTTCCAGTGATGTAGAAAATATGACTCTCTGGTCACAAATGAGTGAAACAGATCAATCCATTCCTTGGTTCTGGTAGAGACAGCTGTGAGATGTACCTATGAATGTTTAATTATTAGACAATATGTGGGATAATAATAACCAAATCTAGGAAGGTGGTGATTTTATTGTACCCTGCCTGGGACAAAGCACATGTATAAGGTGTCCTGGAAATCAGATTTAAAAAGAGATCTAGGGGAAAAAAAACCTGAAAAATTCCAGAAGGAAGCACTAAAGATAATGAGAGTTTCTTAAATCATACAAGTGGTAACGAATCAAGGGGAAATTAGGGAAGAAAAGGAGAAATCCCAGAAAGAATATATCTCCTATTTCCAAATATCTGATGGATCCTCATGGAGAAGAGACCGAAAGATGGAGCTAAACCAAAGTCAGAGGGTTAAAAAATATTCAGGGAAGCAGATCCCATAAAATGTCAGCTCAGAGTAAGAATTCCCTCTGCAGCTCCTGGAGGAATCCTAACCATCAGATCCAACCCAAATGTAAGAGACTATAACGAGCAGTGAGCATCTCTCCCTCTGGGATCGCCCAGAAAACCCCTGAATCAACTGTCCTCCAGGATCCTTCCAATTTGCACCTTGTCTGATACTGGGCTCCGTCGAGCCTCCACTTTACAGCCCCATGTCCAGCTCAGCTTCTAAAATGGCCACAGAAGGAGTGACAGAGGCTAATAGAGCAGTAAGCAGAGGCAAGCTGAGGTAGAACCTTTCCACACACTTCAATGGGAGCCAAAAGTTCCCTGGGCCTTTGTCCTTTTCAAATGCAGTTGCCAAGGTAACTGCTTGCTTGTGACTGTGAAAGCAGACAGCTCTTACACGAAATTATGGCCACTTTGTTCCAAGAACAAAATGATTTCGATGATCAGAGCTCATAGCTTGTTTTACACAGAGTAAGAGCTCAGAGCTTGTGTTGCAAAGTGAGAGGCACCGGCTAAGTGGTTCCTCTCCAGGAAAAAAAAAAACAAAAAACAGTGTGTGTTTGCCTGTTAAATCCCCCATCTCAAGTTCCACCATCAGAAGTTTATTCCATCAGGTTCTGTTTGTGTTTCTTTTTTTTTTTCCTGCAATATACATTTTAATCTATGTTTAATGTATATATTAACTCATATTTGTCTATGCATTATTTTTTATTGTTCTATTTAGTTCTGCATGGCAGTAGAATTCATTTTGACACATTATACATATATGGAATACAACTTCTCATTATTCTGGTTGTACATGATGTAGAATCACACTGGTCATGTAGTCGTATACGTGCATAGGGTAATAATATCAGATTCATTCTACTATCCTTCCTACACCAAAGCCCCTCCCCTCCCTTCACTCTTCTCTACCTAATACAAAGTACCTCTGTTCTTCCTAGCCTCTGCCCTTTATTGTAAATTAGCATTCACATGAGAGAAAACATTCAGTCTGTGGGATTGGCTTCTTTATCTTCGCACGACATCCTCCAGCTCCATCCATTTATCAGCAAATGCCATAATTTCATTCTTCTTTATAGCTGAGTAATATTCTGTTGTGTATATATACTACATTTTCTTTATCTATTCATCTGTTAAAGGGCACCTAGGTTGGTTCCAAGGTTTAGCTATTGTGAGTGAAGCTGCTATAAACATTGTTGTGGCTGTGTCACTATAGTATGCTGATTTTAAATCCTTTGGGTATAAACTAAAGAGTAAGAGACCCAGAATAGACAAAGAAATCCTCACCAAGAAGAGTCAAGCAGGAGGCATCACAATACCAGATCTTAAACTAAACTACAGAGCTATAGTAAGAAAAATGGCATGGTATTGGCACCAAACCAGACACATAGACCAATGGTACAGAATAGAAGACAGAGAGACAAATCCACATAAATACAGTTATGTAGTACTAGACAAAGGTGCCAAAAACATTAGCTGGAGAAAAGATAGCCTATTCAACAAATTGTGCTGGGAAAATTGGAAATCCACATGTAACAAAATGAAAATAGAACCCTATCTCTCACTCTGCATGAAACTCAACTCAAAGTGGATCAAAGACTTAGGCACTCTAACAGAGAACCTACACTTAATAGAAGAAACAGTAGGACCAAATCTTCACCATGTTGGCCTAGGATCTGACTTCCTTAACAAAACCCTAAAGCACAAGAAATAAAATCAAGAATCAATAAATGGGATGGATTCCAACTACAAAGCTTCTTCTCAGAAAAGGAAACAATCAATAATGGGAAGAGAGAGCCTACAGAATGGGAGAAAATTTTTACCACACGCACCTCTGATAGAGCATTAATCTGCTGTGTTTCTATGATGATGAATAAGACTACTAGCAAGGATAAGAAAGGAAGTCGTCTGACTTCCAAAAAAACATGAAGGAAGCGTGGTCATGAGCATCTCTAACATACGACAAAACCACTTTTGGATGCTCTCAGGCTAATGGAAAAGAAATATGAGAGCTCCTTCCCTCAAACAAGTTTTGCTATTTCTTCCCTCTCCTCCCAATTTACTATCCCCTTTTCACACAATGGGAGGTGGAATGGGTGCTGCTAAGAGAAGCAGGGGAAGTCATCCTCCTACAGTGATATCCCCCCTTTTTTTAATTGGTTGTCAAAACATTACGTAGCTCTTGACATATCATATTTCATACTTTAGATTCAAGTGGGTTATGAACTCCCATTTTTACCCCATATACAGATTGCCCATACTTTCCATGTATACTTTCACCATTTGCTGCTTCCAAAGAATCAGGTCTTTCTAAGCATCTTGGTGCTTGTAGAAAATTAGATCAGACAAATATAAGCAATTAAAAGCTTCTAACTCTGTATCAATATTTATCAGCACATGGAGTGTCACTAACCATCAGTTGATTGTGTTCAGTAGACAAAGAAATGTGGGATGGAGGCTGTTTCTCCACCTAGTTCTAAAAGCTTAGATTTTCTAACCCAGTTGCTTATTAAAGTGGCCTTCACGTTCTGACTTCTTACATTTAAAAGATCCTCTTTGCTCTTTTCTGCCATCATCAGTTCACTTCTAGACTGAAGGTCACAAAATTCCCTAATGTCAATCAGCTTAACCACCCCCTCCAAACTGGAGGACAATTATGGTTTCTGTAACTCACTGCAAAGACAGTGACGTGTGTCTGATTACCATTCTTCCAAAAAAGATGGACATGAATCTAGTGCTATACCCTCAAGTACTCAGTCCAGCAGTTTGACAACTTCTGAGTTGTCTGTGTCCTTGATGAAGCATGAGGGAGACAAAGTGAACACTGAGGTTTCACCTTGTCCAAGGAAGGCTCCCTCAGGACTCTCCCAGTGGAAAAACTCCTCTCTTCTGTTACCCCAATTGTATATGTTGCCATTAAAATATCTATAACTTTTTGTACTTTTATGAATTTTATTTATCTCCATCTATAAGGCAATGAACCCTTGAGGAGGGAGCACATACAATTTGTCTTATTTATCCATTACCCAAGATATTTACCTCAATGTGAATCATTATGATCAAAAGACCTGACAAGAACAACAGAGAGAAGGAAAAGCTTATTTGGAGTTAACAGTTTTGGAAGTCTCAGTCCGTAGATGGCCAACTCAGTTACTCTGGGCTCAAGATGATGCAGATCATTGTGGCAAAAAAGGAAAGAAAAACAGCTCAGGACATAGCAATTGGGAAGCAGAGAAAGCTCTGCTCACCAAAAGAAAATATAAACCCCACAGGCAAACAGCCACTGACTTATCTCCTCCTGCTATACCCTATCTGCCTCATGTAATCCCTATCAGGGGATTAATCCACTAATTGGGTTACAACTCTCATCATTTAATACTTTGACCTCTGAACCTTCTTGAATTTTCTCATATATGAGCTTTTGGGGTACACCTCATATCACTATGGTAATAATTAGTCCTCAATAAGTATTTATTGGATTGTATATATTTATAGCAGGAGATGCATTCTAGAAAAGATTGTAGAAAATGTAGAAAAATGTAGAAGCTACCATTTATTCTAGAAGTTAGCATTGATATGGAAAAAAAAAGATGTCTTGGTTTTTCATACACAAAAAGGGAAAATTGAGTAGATAAAACTCTAATGTAAATAGAATATCCCCTCTCTTCTTGCATTCAGTCTATAAACATGTAATAAGACCTACTGTGTACTAGATATGGTGGGATTCTGTCACCTCCATTTCTTGCCTCTTAGGCGCTCATGAGACTTCCTGACAAGGTGGTGAAACCTTTGTGATAGAAGGGACACTGGAGTGAGGCTACACAGACACAATCTGGAAGTAAGCAGAATGAAAATATCCCAGTCCCATCTCAAGGCAGGACTCTCCATTGAGATTTTCATTTCTAGGCCACACTGCCAGGGAGAAACTCTTTCCCCACGGAGAAATCAATGCAAAGCCTGCTTGGGATGATTCATATAAAGGTTCTCAAATTGGACATATTTTAAAAATCAGCTGGGAAGCTTTCAAAATCTACCTATATCTGGGCTCCAATTAAATCAGAACATCTTGGGGTGGAGCCAAGGCATTCATAGTTTTTTAAAGCTCCCAAGGTGACTATAATATGTAACCAGTGTTGAGAGTCACGATTTTACTCAATCCTGCCTCTTCAGTATGCAAGTTAGATTCCTGATTATGAGTCTTTCAGCTGATCATCTGTCTGAACTTGTGTGTATAATGTGTGTGCACACACACATATTTTGTTACTGGAACAGAAACATGGCAAGAATGAAAACAGTTTTGTTAGTGAACACCTGGTTTTATTTATTAAGCCCTGTCAGTCCATGGAAAATCAGCCCAGCATAGATATTGACTATTAGCTTTGGTTTAAGATTCAGTGGCTTATGTATTGTGTTATCCTCTGGCTAGAACTATTCCCTCTTGATCTATTCTTCTTTGACCTTGGAGCTGCTGCTGCTTGTCAGTAACACAGCTGTCATATCTATTGTCACTAAGACTAGGAAAGGGCATTTGACAGTAGGAGACAACCAAGCCCCAAAGCCTTCCTCTCCCATACCCCCACCCCAGTTACTGTCTATCACAATTAATTGGGTCAGTTCTGAGAATCTAGGACTTGTAGGGGTAATAAACTGGTATAAGAACGCAGGTCATGGAGGTGAAACAACTTGGGTTGAATCCTGACTTGGCCACCTATGACTGTGTGATTTTGAGCAAGTTCTTTTTTAAGCTCTATGTAATTTATTCTCCTCAAAATTAAAAAAAAAAGGTGGGAATGATTATGTTTATCAGTTAAAGTTCTAATATTATGACATAAAACACACGATGATAAAACTCAAACAAGAACCGAGTCCTGTTAATTCTGATCCACTGCTGTTCTGTAATTCCACTAGAGTTATGGCAACATAAAAAAGCAACATAATGAGATTTAGCATGCTCAAATATTCTAGTCAGAACAACACCCACTTAAAGATTGAGAGACTCATATGGTGCAGCATTTTAAAAATGATCTCCTTCTTTTCTGTGAATCTTCTAGGTGTCTGTGAACACTTATGCCTTCATTGCATAAATGAGAGCAATAGATGAATTTATTATGGGCTAGTAAATGTTTTTCCTCTTTATTTCACATGAGATAAAACAGTAAAAAATGCTCTCGAAATTAGGCAGTGATCTTCAGTTGCTCAGTTGGCAAATTGCATAATTACATCTAACATTGTCACATCTTTTTTTGCATCAACAAATTTCTAGTCATTCAGTTTTTTTAAGATGAACTCAGACAGAGTGCTATCTTTTGCTAGGAGATTAATATAAGCATAAAAACCAACTCCCACACAGTAAGCACACCCAGCATACTGTGGAGTGGCTTTTGTCACTTGTAGAACAGAGCTGGATACACTTCATTCCTAGGATAACACTGGGATTTCAAGTGAGAATAAGCACCACTTAGACACCTTTTCTCTGAACCTTTATGTTTATGCCTTTTAACTGGTTGATTGATCAACCTCAGATTTCTTATTACCTATATTACCTGGGATTATACATGACCGTATGTCAGAGGTTATCATAATGAACAAACTTCAGAGTACCATCTCCAAGTCTAATGCAATCGTAACCAACCAACTACTGAGTAGGCTGCACTTACTACATAGTGAAAATTATGCTAAGTGCTTACATTTATTTTCATTTAAGATAATTTTCATAATACCTTGTGATCCTTGTTTATATATAAGAAATCCAAATCTTAGAAAAATCCATATCTACAATTAAAAATAAAAAAGTGACAGAACTAGGATTTGCATAAACACCTGACTATCAAAAGCAAATGGGAACACAAAAGCCACTGAAAAACTGACATACAAATGTCAAGCTCTGCTCCAGATACAGAAGGCAGGCACGGTTAACTCAGCCCAATCATAATCTAATCATTGCCCTTCAGGACTGGTTACCTCATTCTCAACATCCATCGGGTTGATGATGGTGTTACTTAGGGTATGAAACACCGAAGATCATTTTAAGGGGAATAAAACTGATTATTTTGAACGAGCAGTATAAATAATACAGTCACTTTTAATTTAAAAAAGCAAATAGTATAAAATTGTAGAATAAATAATAAAATATTAGAAAAATGCTAAGTAACTTATAAAAATACTCTTACCTCAACAAATATATGGCCACACACTTAATAACTTAAAACAACACAAACTTGTTATTTTACAGTGCTGGAGGTCATACTGTAAAATCAATCTCAGTGGGCTAAAGTTTAGGTGTCAGCAAGGCTGGTTCCCTCTGAAGACAACAATGGGGAATCTATTTCCCTGCCTTTTCAGCTTCCAAAGTCCTTCTGCATTCTTTGGCTAGTAGCTCCTTCTTCATATCACTCCTAACTCTTGTTTCTGTCTTTAGGTCTGCTACTGTTGGTCCTCTTGCCTCACTCTTATAAGGGCCTTTGTGATTACCTTGGACCTACTTGGATAATCCAGAACCATCTCCCATCTCAGTAGAGTCTTTCTTGCCCTTCAAGGTAATACATTCACAGGCTCTAGGGGTTAGGCCATGAACACCCTTGTGGAGAGCATTATTCCATTGATCACAATTACCAACAGTTACATTTTTTAAGTGAAGAAAAAAATTAAATGAATTAGAAAGGAATCTACTCTCTATTATAAATAACCTCTACTCAACCCAATTAATTTGTGGCTGAGAAGTTATATTTCTCTTCTGGTGGGTGCAGTGACTGAGTTGCAGAGCAGCTTGGATGAGCTTCTGCATAGGAACCACTGTGGAAGGTTAGATTTACAAGCTGTTTCCTCCAAATGTTCAGAACAGAGCGAGGTCTCTACTAAGCAGCAGTGTTGAAACTGCTGCAGAAAGAAGATTACAATATTCAGGGGGTGGTTAAATCAGTCCATGTAATATTTGTTGTTCACTAAAAATGAGTGAGGAAGCAAAGAGGAGAGAGGAAAAACTGTAGCTTCTTGAATAATAATTGAACCAGTTCATCACATTCTGATTTGAAGAGTGTGCAGCAGGAAAACATGTGCTCCATCTTCCTGTGGATTTTCTGATCTAAGCATGAAAAAAAAAAAAGACAACTGAAGTGCCAAGATGCTTTTTGAATGAAGCAGGATAATTTTAAAAAAAATCCTTCAGCTATATCTGAGTGGAGCAAGTCCATGCAAAAAAAATATGTTTTGTTTTGTTTTAATTTTCTCTGGATTTGATAATTGGAGATCTCACTTAATGCCCAGGGAAGAGATATACAGTCTTCTGCTATCACAAAGAGAGATGTGTGTTTTGAATGACCAAGTTGCTTCTAAAAGAATCAAGTGAAATTCAAAGTCCCTTTCAAAAACAGATTAATATAGTTCTCACGCTAGAAAACTATGTTTTTCTAATTGTTTCTTTTTTTATTAACCAGGTTTGTGTCTAGCAGCATTTAAATGTATATATTTACCTCTTACAAGGATCTTAACTAGTACATAAAGTTACTTCATTTAAAAAAGCTATATTTTAAAACATAATCAAACAAAGATATGTATAAAATACTTTGAGACAACCAGCAATACCAAATCAAAGATTCATATTACACTAACATTAGAAATCCTTTACATCACTGAGAAGTAAGAAAAAGACAAAACTTTCAGGCTCACAATTCACTGAATTACTTCTCAAGCTTTAGTGAAACTTCTGCAGAAACATTAGTGAACATACAAAGCACCTAGTAATCATGTCAAAATGCAGATTCTGAGTCAGTAGGTCTGAGTTCAGGGGTGATTCACAGATTTTGTATTTCTAACAAGTTCCTGAGTGATGTTAATGTCCCTATTCTTTCCTCTTTGAGTAGTGCATCACAGAAAGTTTGTAAAATTATAGATTCCAAAGAACCACCCCAGACTTTCTCACAGATCTGTAATTTTAATAAGGCTTTTATGACGTATTTCTATACAATTCAATGTATTTCTATACCAATTCAATGAACTGAGTTGGCACAATTCAGTTACAATTTAAATGCCTGCTGTGGGCATGTGGTTTCATAAATGCTGAAATTGAGTTTAGCTTTTAAAAGGTACCAAACTTCTTGGACTGCCACCAAGCACCAGCCCAACCTTACTCACATGCCTTCTAACACACTAATGCTGCCTTCATGCACATAAGCTACCTCTTAGCCTAGAATTGGAAGTCTTAGTATGGAGATTTTGAGAACTGAGAAAATTTTATCTAAGTTATTGAAAATCAACTCCTAGAAAATTTTACAAACACACTTGCACATGTTTTGTAAACAGTTTCAGGAACTTGCATATTGTCTAGTTTATCCATAGATGCCTGTTTCTGAACCTCTAAGAATCCATGGTCTAGTTACTGAGCCTGACAAATAATATTTACTTCAATGATAGAAAAGATTGGTTTTGACTCCTCTGAGGCAGCCCTAACACCACTCCCCGAAACTGATCCATAGCATTTGGCTTAGGTTTCTCCCAACCTCTCCCAGGTGCTCTCCATGGTACTAGACTGACTTCAGGCTGCACAGCCTGCCTCTATTTCTCATCCTCCTTGGCTTGCTTCTAAGAAACGAACAAACATGTAAATAAAGTCTCTCTCTCTAATTGCAATTTTTCCTTCTGAAGTCCAGACTGTTTGTCAAGTCCTCTTTGCTAATCTCTCAACTTTGAGACTGCTCCTCATAATCAGAAGTTATTACTAAAAGACCCTTCCCTCTCCATGAATAATCTTTAACATACACAAAAGTTCTTATGCTTCTTTTCCTCACAGTTTTACCAGCATTGGAAGCCCTCTGCTTAAAAGATCTTTAATTTTACTCTTTTTGAAAAACAAAACAAGTTTAAAAATGCAAATACATTTTGAAAAGAACACAATTAAAATTCAGAGATTATACAAAGAAATATAAGAATCTAGCATTAAAAGGAAGCAGTTGAGTCTACTTTGGGACACTAATGAACACACACACACAGTATATATACACAAACCACAGAGCTTTGGCATTGTCAGTATAATTATTTTATCAGGCATTTCTGTAAATTTTCTAAGGAGTTTGTGTTTAATAACATTTTTAACACTCCATTGTACAACAACAGAAAGTTGTGGAATTGAACACATAACATTATATGCTTCAACTTTTTGTTGTAAATTCTCCTCATTTAAGGTACAGAAAATGATAACTATGTAGATATGTAAATTAGCTGGAATGCAGTGATCATTTCACAATGTATAACCAAACCTCAAATTTTAACCTTACATATATATACACATACAGTTTTTACATGTCAAAAAATTAAATTATGACAAAAATAGGAATGATGTCACAGTTATAAAGGCAACACTAATGAGCAATAGAAAATTTTTGTTTTATCTTTATTGTAAAATTTATTACATTGTAACAGTAAAAATAAGAAAAAAGGGATATTCATGTTTAACTAAATAAATGTTTATTGCTGCCTTATCTGCATAAATATTACCTAGATAGCTATTAGGGACCAAGCTTTCTATTTTACCTGATGAATAAGATATTTTGCAGTTCAGTAAATGTTTTCTGTGTTTGAATATAAACATCTGGCTTGTAAAGTAGCCTGGGTGTTTGGAGTCCAGAATAAGGGCCTACCAAATCACTTGGAAAGAATGGGAATTAGTTTGACTTCAGAGAGTGAAATTTTAAATCAAAATAAAATCGATCAAAATTAAATTATGCAAAATCAAACCTACAAAGATAGAACTGTTATCATAAAAGTACAACTTACTTGAGACCTATATGAATAGAGTAGACATTTAAGGAAAGATCATGACAATTAGGAATGGATAGATCTGCTAAAGTAGAATTTAAAAGAACTTCGAAAAGTCAGGTGAAAATAGTGTATTCACATTTTATGTGGTTGTATCCAGTAGACTTTAATTGTACATCCCTATTATTATGTGAATAAATCAAACTATCAAGAGCCAATTTCATTAACTATTTCATTTCTATTTCTTTTATTGATCTCAAGTGTAGAGTCTTCAATTAGCATAAATTTCCATAAATTAGACGTTTCTAACACAAATAGATTATGTTACAGTTCTGGAAAACAGAATAAAATTAAAACAGCAGCAGGCTGGTTTTTGTTTTTTTTCCTGGTGGTTTCATGGGAAAAATCCCTTCTTTGCCTCTTCTGGATTCTGTTGGCTGCCAGCATTTCTTGGGTTGTCGTCACTGCACCCCAATCTTTGCTTTTGTTTTACATTGCCTTCTTCTAATTTGATCTCCTGTCCCTCTTACAAGAACCCCTGTGATTACAAAAAAACCATCTAAATAAATTAGGTAGAAATCTCCCAATCTCAAGATCTTAATCACATCTGAAAAATCTCTTTTAACAACTAAAGAAACACAGGTTCAGGAATGAGGAAATGGACATGTTTGGAACTTACTCAGTTGACCACATCATGCTATGCAATCTTCCAATTATATCTTGGTTTTCCCTGTAGATTTTACTGAAGAGAAATAAGGAGATATCCATGGTGGCTTAAGTTTTTCAATTCTTACAGATTATATTTCTACAAATAAATTAATAAAATGAGAGTTTGATCCTATATAGCAGGGTTATGAGTTTAGAAGTCTGATGCTCAGCAGTGGATTTTTTTAAAATTTTCAATGTGTCCTTAAGGTTAAGTTTCTGAAACTTACAGAAACAAAACCAGAACCTGATAAATGGTTCTCTAAGTTTACAAACAATACCTTTTCACTACATGCTTTGCATTAATTAACAACTCCAGAATATCAGTGGGTTTGGCTCTTTTCCTTCTGGATATACATTAGACTAAGTAGACTTTATCTGGGACATATGATTATTTGGGAAAAGAAAAAAGCCAAACCACATGATTCTGCTTGAATATGGCATACAAGATATACGCTCACATCCCATTGGCAAAAGCAATCCACGTGATCAAGTTCCACATCAACGAGAAACAGGTATATTCCTCCAAAGGGAAGAATTGCAATCCTCTTGGCAAATGACATGGATATACAATCATCTTTTATGGAAAAAGAAGCAAACATTTTGGAACAAAAATACAATCTACCAGAGATTTCTAAGTAGACAATCCAGAATACTTGGCATCATAACCTGACAACTTTATTCATTCGAAAATATATGTCGACTAAGTAACAATAATGCAAAAGGTGAGGGGATAAAGGTAAAGAATCCAAGGTTCTGTCAACTTTTGTCAGACTAATTAAAGTCAAAAATTATACTGCATTAAATCAAAGATGAATATTGTAATCTCTAGAGTAACCTCTAAAAGATATAACATAGAGAACAAAACAATGCAAGCTGGTATAACTATACAAATATTAAATAGGTTTTTAAGGCAGGAAGTATTAAGAGTTAAAGAGAGGCATTTCATAATGCTAAAGGAGCTAATCCAATATATATCCATCACTAATAGTGACTCAAAATGTATAAAGCAAAGCATAATGAAAGACAAATTCATAATTATAATTTGAGAGTTTAGCACAGCTTTTGCTATAGATGTATGGGAAACAAACAAACAAAATTATCAAAGAATAGAAGATCTGAAAATAAAATTAATAAGATTGACTAAGTGGATGTGGATGTGTGTGTTGTATGCACACCCAACAAAGGCATTATTAACATTAATTTCAAATGAAAGTGGAACATTTTCCCAAATTAACTCATATGCTGGGCCATGGAAAAGCCTCCAAAAAATTCAAAAAATTAAAATTACTTTTAGTATGTTCTCTGATTAAAACGGAGTGAAGCTAGTGGTCAGTAACAACAACAAAACAGTTAACCAGAAAATCCCTCAAGTGCCTAGAAACTAAGCAATGTGTGTCTAAATCATAATCCATGAGTTAAGAAAGATATTTAAATTAACATAATAGAATTATGACTTCATCAGCATACTGTGAGCCCTTCTGAGTCTACTTCTTTTGTTCATTAAAATTAACAAACATACAAAAACTAAAAGCAACTACTTTAGAACCCTAGAAAATTACACAAAATCAGATACATTATTGACAAGAAGCAGATCCGGAAGAAGTGACCAGTTTGGGGATGAGTTTCCTCAATGCAGACCCAAATTACTGAGCTCCTCTGCTGATCAGTGGCATCAGTGGCAAAAACTCGGATAGAAATCTGGTCTTTCACCAGAGAACAAAGCTGGGAAGTATAGGAGAGGTCCTACAGAAGAGACCTGGTAGAGGGATTCCCTTTTTTGAGTATGAATCTGCCTCTTGGGCTCACCCCTAAACAATGCATTTTTAACACAAAGCAGCATCACAAAAATTCATACAACTGAACTGAAATTAGAAATACTATTCATAGAAGGAAAGATGGAACTTCTAGACTGAAATCAAATGTTCCCCCATTGGTGAATAGGTAAAGAACAATAAAAAATTTGACCAATAATCATTGGGAAAGATAGTTAATAAGAGCCAAGCTCAAGATGATACAGACGTTGGAATTATCTAAAAATTCAACAGTTCATAAGTAGCTGGAGATGAAAGAAAATTGGTAAGCTTGAGTAATAAAGAAATAGAATTTACTGAATATGAGTCATAGAAAAAACAATAATGAAAAAAATTATCAGTCTCAGAAGTACCATGGGACAATGTCTAAAGTTCTAACAATGCTTGCCACTAGAGTCCTAGAAATAGAAGAGCAAAAGATTCAAGTAGAAAAAAATATATTTGAATAAATTATGCTCCCAAATTTTTAAAATTTTATAAAAGAAATAAAAGGTATAGATTTAAAATGCTCAATGAACTCCATAAAGCATAAAGTCAAAGATAATCACTCTAAAGTGAAGAAAGAGACAGATAAAGGAAAAAAAATTACTCTTGTAATAGCTAAAGGAGAGCATGCATTGTATGTAGAGGAAGGATAATTTGAATGACTGCAGAATTCTTAGCAGAACCCAGAGAACAGCAGAACTACATCTCTAAAGTGCCAAAAGAAAAGAACAGTCAATCCAGATTATTATATATAGTGAAAATATCTTTTAGGAATTTAAGATACAAGTAAACATCATCAAGCAAGGAATTATTTAGAATTGGTCACCAACAAACCTATTCTAAAAGAATTGCTAAAAGATGAAGGATATATTCCAGCTTGAAAGGAAAGGATGCCTGAGAAAAGCCTAAATCTTCAGTGATGAAGAATGAGCAATACAAGTGATAAATATCTGCATAAATATAAACACCTGTTTTTCCTCCTAAGTTCTTTAAAACATGTGTTACTATTCAGAGTCAAAAACCATACATTATCTCATCGGATAATCATGAAAGTCACATAGCAACCAGGACATAAAGGTTGGTGAGTGATGGTAAATTGACCTGTAGGAGTACAAGGAATCTATATTTTACTTAACGTGGTACGGTTACTGAATCTTAAAAAAAAAAAAAAAGTGAGAAATTGGATGTCTAGTGCATTCTTTAGGGAAAATACTAAAATAATATAAATTGATATAACCCAACATCTAATAGATAAATGAAAATTGAATACTAGAATATATCCAAATAATCAAAAAAGGGTAGAGAAGAAAGAAAAGGGAACAAAAGTCAAAGTTAACAACAACAACAACAAAAATAACCCATAATCATAGACTTCAATCCAACCATATCACTAGCTACATTAAAAGTTAATTATTTACCGAAAACCCCAGTTGAAAAGTAGAAACAGCAGATTTTTGAAAAAACAAGAACTTACCATATGTTGCCTTAGAAGGACACACTTTACATATAAAGTCAAAGGTAGGTTGAAAGGAAATGGGGGGGGTATAATAAGCATTAAAAAACTAGAACAGAGGCTTAGGCAGGAGGATCAAAAGTTCAAAACCATCCTCAGCTACTTAGCAAGACTCTGTCTCAAAATAAAAAATAAAAGAAGCTAGGGGTGTGGAGATTGCTCACTAACTGCTGCCTATCGTCCTCCATTTGCCTGTTTGCCTGCCTCTTGCCTGCCCATTGCTGGCCGTCTGATGTCCACAAGCAGATTGCCTGCCATTAGCCTGTAGATTGCCTGCAGACCGCCAGCAGATCACTCATGGCTTGCTGACCGCTGCTGCCTGGAAGTCCACTGTCACAATACCCACAGGTTTAGTTACACATGACCACTGCCATCTTGGGACATCAGCCAGGGCCTGCACATTTGCCACTGCCACTGCTTCCATCTCAGGGCATGGGCCCCTCAGTCTGGGGACACCAGCAAGGGCCTGGAGATCTATTGTCTGAATACCTGCAGGTCTGGTTGTACCTGAGGTCTTTCTGCTGGGTGTGCTAGTGGCTGCCATCTGGCTGCCTCTTTGCAGGGTTGCTCATTTGTGTGAATGCCTGCCTGGTCATCTCCCTGCAAGTGGAAACAGCATTGAGATCTTGGCACTAGAGCAAGGCAGAGCCTGGGGAAGCTGAAGCCAGGGTCTGTCATATTGCTTAGGTGGGTCACTCTGGGTCTAGCAAGCCCTTAGATCAACAGAGACTAAGGGCAATTCCCTGGGGGAAGCTCAGGTTGGAGAAACTGGAAGAAAAAAAAAAAACAGTTTCTTTCCAGCTCACTGAGTCGTGAAGTACACTGAGATGGAAGGGGCCAGCTACAGTGGGCGGGAAGACCAGAAGAGGGTCACCCATCCAATCTTCCCAGCATCCACCAGGCTGGAGCTACCATCAAATTTCAGACAACCCCATCTATCAGCAGAGAAGGGAAGCTGAAAAAAATTTTGAAAGCCAATGGAACCTATTGTTCAATTTTCCATTGAGACTTCCTTGTTTTTTTTTTCTTTTGCCCTATTTCTCACATCTCTACGATCTTTGAATCCAAGTATGTTCATGCATCAATTTATTGAGGAATGGGATGTCTGAATAGTATATTACCATTTTGTTGTGTATCCTTATATTTTAACTTTTAAAAAAAACTGTATATATATTTTTTCTCTCACCTATCTCCCTGAATTCTCATTCTCAGTTCTCTCATACTAACTGCAGATCACTATTAATTCCTCCCTTGCTCTTACTATAAATTTTTACCTCTATCTCCTCTCCTTTTCCCTCATAAACATTATATCTTACACTGCTTTTGTTCCCTCATTGTCCTTACTTAGAAATGGTAAACCCTTTTATCAACTTACTCTTTATATTGTAGACAATAATTGAACACATCATTTCTATTTAATGTGACAAAACTGTGGACACCTTAAGGCTATATATTGTTTGCATTGGTTGCTGTTAATATATGTCTCCCCTTTAAAGATGAGGTAATGGAAGCCTTTAGGGACACTATAAGACTACAGGGTAGAAACTGTACTGCCTCAGATTCATACTGCTAGATGGGAAGACAAAAAAAAAAAAAAAAAAACATGAAAAAAACAAGGGAACAAAACACCTCAACAAGCCAAGATGTTTCAGCAGTAGAATCCATAGACAACACAGTAGAAGAAATGTCAGAGAAGGAGTTTATAAGATACATAGTTTGGCTGTGTATTATTAGAATACAAGCAATAATAATTGTTGGTGAGGATGTGGGGAAAAAGTTATACCATGCAGGTGAGACTGCAAGTTGGTGCAAACACTTTAGAAAGCAGTATGGATATTCCTCAGAAAATTTGGAATGGTACCACCATTTGACCCAGCTATCCCACTCCTCAGTTCATACCCAAAGGACTTAAAATCAGCATACTAGAGGGACACAGCCCCATCAATGTTTGTAGCAACTCAATTCACAATAGCCAAGCATGGAACCAACCTAGATGTCCTTTAACAGATGAATGGATAAAGAAAATGTGGTACATATACACAATGGAATATTACTCAGCCTTAAAGAAAAATGAAATTATGGCATTTGCAGGTAAATGGATGGAACTAGAGAACATAATGCTAAATGAAATAAGCCATTCCTAGAAAACCAAAGGCCAAATGCTTTCTCTGATAAGCGAATACTGATCCAGTGTGGGGGCAGGGTCAGAGAAGAAGGAAGAAGGTTTATATTGTGCAGAGGGGAGTGAGGGGAGTGGTGGGACTGTTTGGATGGGTAGGATGGTAGAACGAGACAGATATTATTGTGATAGTAGGAGCAAATGTGACTCCATTTTGTTTTATGACTTTATCCTGTAAAATAACCATGCCAAATAGAAGAGTCATGACTGGGGCAAGATATTCTTTTCCTTTTGCTAAAGAAACCTTTAAGAACACAAAACTACCTAATGGGGTATTGTTTCTGTAACTAGGGTAACAGGGCTCTGTTTCTGGAACTGGAGTGACTGGGCTAACTGTGTTTGGTTAGGCTTCCCTCCGCTTGACTCTACTGTCCCGCTTCTGTAACCTGGCTTGCTTGCAATGGCTAGACCCCTAACATCCCTTTTGTGGTTTTCAGGCTTATAAGGAGTGCCCTTGCAATTGTTTGGGGCTGATCAGGGGAACAACTTTATGTTCTGGTCAGCCACCAAGGGTGTGCTTCAATAAAGGCTTGACTCGATTATACCTGAGTGGTCTGGAAGTCATTTTATGAAACCCTGGGACAAAGCTTTAACTATAACATTATTACCCTATATTACATGTATTATTACACTACTGATGTGACTCTGCACCATATACAGCCATAGGAATGAGAAGTTGTACTCCATTTGTATACAATGTGTCAAAATGTATTCTACTGTCATGTGCAACTAACTAGAACAAATTTATTTATTTATTATTGGTTGTTCAACACATTACAAAGCTCTTGACACATCATATTTCATACATTTGGTTCAAGTGGGTTATGAACTCCCATTTTTACGCCGTATACAGATTGCAAAATCACATGGGATACACATCCACGTTTTTACATATTGCCATACTAGTGACTATTGTATTCTGCTATCTTTTCTATCCTCTACTATCGCCCCTCCCCTCCCCTCCTATCTTCTCTCTCTACCCCATCTACTATAATTCATTTCTCTCCCTTGATTTTGTTTCCCTTTCCCCTCACATCCTCTTATATGTAATTTTGTATAACAATGAGGGTCTCCTTCCATTTCCATGCAATTTCCCTTCTCTCTCCCTTTCCCTCCCACCTCTCGTCCCTGTTTAATGTTTATCTTTTTCTCATGCTCTTCCTTCCTACTCTGCTTTTAGTTGCTCTCCTTATATCAAAGAAGATATTTGGCATTTGTTTTTAGGGATTGGCTAGCTTCACTTAGCATAATCTGCTCTAATGCCATCCATTTCCCTGCAAAATCCATGATTTTGTCATTATTTAGTGCCGAGTAATACTCCATTGTGTATAAATGCCACATTTTTTAATGCATTCATCTATTGAAGGGCATCTAAGTTGGTTCCACAGTCTAGATATTGTTAATTGTGCTGCTACGAACATGGATGTAGCAGTATCCCTATAGTATGCCCTTTTAAAGTCTTCAGGGAATAGTCTGAGAAGGGCAATAGCTGGGTCAAATGGTGGTTCCATTCCCAGCTTTCCCAGGAATCTCCATACTGCTTTCCAAATTGGCCGCAACAATTTGCAGTCCCACCAGCAATGTACAAGTATACCCTTTTCCCCACATCCTCGCCAGCACTTGTTGTTGTTTGACTTAATAATGGCTGCCATTCTTAATGGAGTGAGATGGTATCTTAGGGTGCTTTTAATTTGCAATTCCCTGACTGCTAGAGATGGTGAACATTTTTCGGGTACTTGTTGATTGATTGTATGTCCTTCTCTGAGAAGTGTCTGTTCAGGTCCTTGGCCCATTTGTTGATTGGGTTATTTGTTTTCTTATTGCTTAATTTTTTGAGTTCTTTGTATACTCTGGATATTAGGGCTCTATCTAAAGTGTGAGGAGTAAAGATTTGTTCCCAAGATGTAGGCTTCCTATTTACCTCTCATATTGTTTCTCTTGCTGAGAAAAAACTTTTTAGTCTGAGTAAGTCCCATTTGTTGATTCTTGTTTTTAACTCTTATGCTATGGGTGTCCAATTAAGGAATTTGGGGCCCGACCCCACAATATGTAGATCGGAGCCAACTTTTTCTTCTGTCAGACACAGTCTCTGATTTGATATCAAGCTCCTTGATCCATTTTGAGTTAACTTTTGTGCATGGTGAGAGAAAGGGATTCAGTTTCATTTTGTTGCATATGGATTTCCAGTTTTCCCAGCACCATTTGTTGAAGATGCTATCCTTCCTCCATTGCATGCTTTTAGCCCCTTTATCGAATATAAGATAGTTGTAATTTTGTGGATTGGTTTCTGTGTCCTCTATTCTGTACCATTGGTGCACCCACCTGTTTTGGTACCAGTACCATGCTGGTTTTGTTACTATTGCTTTGTAGTACATTTGAAATCTGGTATCACTATACCTCCTGATTCACACTTCCTGCTTAGAATTGCTTTTGCTATTCTGGGTCTTTTATTTTTCCATATGAATTTCATGATTCTTTATCTATTTCTACAAGAAATGCCTTTGGGATTTTGATTTGGATTGCATTAAACCTATAGAGAACTTTTGGTAATATCGCCATTTTGATGATGTTAGTTCTGCCTATCCATGAACAGTGTATATTATTCCATCTTTTAAGATCTTCTTCTATTTCTCTCTTTAGGGTTCTGTAGTTTTCATTGTATAAATCTTTCACCTCTTTTGTTAGGATGATTCCCAAGTATTTTATTTTATTTTTTTTTTTGAGGATATTGTGAATGGGGTGGTTTTCCTCATTTCCAGTTCAGAAGATTTGTCACTGATATACAGGAATGCCTTTGATTTATGCATGTTGATTTTATATCCTGCCAATTTGCTGAAATCATTTATTAGCTCTAGTAGTTTCTTTGTAGACCCTTTTGTGTCTTCTAGGTATAGGATCATATCATCCTCAAATAGTGATAATTTAAGTTCTTCTTTTCCTAACTTAATGCCTTTAATTTCTTTTGTCTGTCTAATTGGTCTGGCCAGTATTTCCAGAACTATATTGAATAGAAGTAGTGAGAGAGGGCATCCCTGTGTTGTTCCAGACTTTAGAGGGAATGCCTTCAGTTTTTCTCCATTTAGAATGATGCTAGCCTGTGGCTTGGCATACATAGCTTTTACAATGTTGAGGTAAGTTCCTGTTATCCCTAGTTTTTTTAGTGTTTTGAACATAAAGGGATGCTGTACTTTGTCGAATGCTTTCTGCGTCTATCGAGATGATCATATGGTTCTTATCTTTAAGTCTATTGATGTGGTGAATAACATTTATTGATTTCCAGATATTGAACCAGCCTTGCATCCCAGGGATGAATCCTACTTGATCATGGTGCATGATCTTTTTGATATGTTTTTGTATCCGATTTGCCAGAATTCTATTGAGGATTTTTACATTTAAATTCATTAGGGATATTGGTCTGTAGTTTTCTTTCTTTGAGGTGTCTATCTGGTTTGGGAATCAGGGTGATATTGGCCTCATAGAATGAATTTGGAAGTCCTCCCTCTTTTTCTATCTCCTGAAATAGATTGTAGAGTATTGGTATTAGTTCTTCTTTAAAGTTCTTCTAAAACTCTGCTGTATATCCATCTGGTCCTGGGCTTTTCTTGGTTGGTAGTCTTTTGAAGGCTTGTTTCTTTTGTTTCGATTTCATTGATTTCAGCTCTAATTTTAATTATTTCTTGCCTTCTACTGTATTTGCTGCTGATTTGTTCTTCTTTTTCTAAGGCTTCAAGGTATAGTATGAGGTCATTTATTTGTTGGCTTTTCCTTCTTCTAAGGAATTAACTCCATGAAATGAATTTTCCTCTTAGTACTGCTTTCATAGTGTCCCAGAGATTTCAATATGTTGTGTCCGAGTTTCCATTTACCTCTAAGAATTTTTTAAGTTCCTCTTTGATGTCTTCTGTAACCCTTTGTTCATTCAGTAGCATATTGTTTAATCTCCATCTGATGTAGGATTTTTCCTTTCTCATTTTATTATTGATTTCCAATTTCATTCCATTATGATCAGATAAAATGCATGGTAGTATCTCTATTCCTTTGTAATTGCTAAGATTTACCCTGTGACATAATATATGGTCTATTTTTTGAGAAGGATCCATTTGCTGCTGGGAAGAAAGTGTATCCGCTTGATGTTGGGTGGTATATTCTGTATATATTAATTAAGTCTAAATTATTAATTGTATTATTGAGCTCTATGGTTTCTTTATTCAACTTTTGTTTGGAAGATCTGTCCAGTGGTGAGAGAGGTCTGTTAAAATCTCCCATGATTATTGTGTTGTGGTCTATTTGACTCTTGAACTTGAGAAGAGTTTGTTTGATGAATGTAGCTGCACCATTGTTTGGGGCATATATATTAATGATGGTCAAGTCTTGTTGGTGTATGGTTCCCTTGAGCAGTATGTAGTGTCCTTGTTTATCCCTTTTGTTTAACTTTGGCTTGAAGTCTATTTTATTTGATACAAGTATGGACACCCCTGCTTGCTTCCGGGGTCCGTATGAGTGATATGATTTTTCCCAACCTTTCACCTTCAGTCTGTGTATGCCTTCTCCTATCAGATGAGTCTCCTGTAGGCAGCATATTGTTGAATCTTTTTTTTTAATCCATTCTACTAGCCTATGTCTTTTGATTGGTGCATTTAAACCATTAACATTTAGGGTTACTATTGAGATATGGTTTGTATTTCCAGCCATATTTGATTATGTATGTTACTTAACATGATTTGTTTTTCATCTATGATTAGTTTTTCCTTTACTGTACTACCTACCACTGTTGGTTTTCATTGTTATTTTTCATTTCCTCTTCCTGTAATGTTTTGCCAAGGATATTTTGAAGAGCTGGTTTTCTAGCTGCAAATTCTTTTAACTTTTATTCATCGTGGAAGATTTTTATTTCATCTTCAATCCTGAAGCTTAATTTCGCTGGATACATGATTCTTGGTTGGAACCCTTTTTCTTTCAGCATTTGAAATATGTTGTTCCAGGATCTTCTAGCTTTCAGAGTCTGTGTTGAAAGATCAGCAGTTATCCTGATTGGTTTACCCCTAAATGTAATCTGCTTCCTCTCTCTTGTGGCTTTTAAGATTCTCTCCTTATTCTGTATGTTGGGCATCTTCATTATTATGTGTCTTGGTGTGGATCTCTTATGATTTTGTACATTCGGTGTCCTGTAGGCTTCTAGTATTTGAATTTCTTTTTCATTCTTTAAGTCTGGGAAGTTTTCTAGTATTATTTCATTGAATAGATTGCTCATTCCCTTGGTTTGGACCTCTATACCCTCTTGTATCCCAATAACTCTTAGGTTTTGTTTCCTTATGTTATCCCATAATTCTTGGATGTTCTGCTCAAGATTTCTTAATATTCTCACTGAGCTGTCTATGTTCTTTTCAAGTTGAAAAACTTTGTCTTCGTTGTCTGAAGTTCTATCTTCTAAGTGTTCTACTCTGCTGGTAATACTCTCATTTGAGTTTTATTTTGGTTTATTGTTTACTGCATTTCCAGGATTTCTGTTTTTTTATATATATATTTATTTTTTAGTTCTCGGCGGACACAACATCTTTGTTGGTATGTGGTGCTGAGGATCGAACCCTGGTCGCACGCATACCAGGCGAGCATGCTACCGCTTGAGCCACATCCCCAGCCCCTCTGTTTGTTTTTTATATCCTCTATCTCCCTGTAGAGTTGATCTTTTGCTTCTTGGATTTGTTTATGTAATTCATTGTCAAAGTGATCTTTCATTGTCTGAATTTGCTGTATAATGTCTTCCTTGAGACTCCAGATCATCTGAAGCATGCATATCCTGAACTCTTTGTCTGACATTCCATCAGCTGCAGATATTACCTCATCTAATGTTGAATTGACCTGTATTGTTTGTGGTCCTTTCTTTCCTTGTCTTTTCATACTGCTCATGATTCTTTCTAGCTTTGTGAAACTGTTGTGTTAATGTTTTTCCACTTATATATTTGTATTGTTCTTGTATAGCTCCAAAATCCCTCTTTTGCGGAGAAAGACAATGTTAACAGTTCCCAATATCAACAGTACATTATCTAAGCACAAATTTTCATTATTAATACATTCATAGTTAGATTGTAAGTCTACAGATATTGGTTTAAATTATTACTTAAGAATATAGTCATTAGTTTCATAAAAGGCATACCATATCTGGTGGCATATAGAAAACTTAATTTTAGATGAAGGATGTTATACTTAGAGGGAAAGGAGTGAGGGTATGAGGTTAAACTAACTTAGCACCTTTGGAGAACTCTAACCAATAGACTGGTAATATATGGAAGAATGTATAGACTCAACCTCCTATCTGTATCTAGAAAGTTAGCCTACATCTAGATAGCAAAAGTTAGGAGATTGAAAGTGGCATAGAGGGAATATGAATGAAAAAAAAAGAAAAAAATAACAAGGAAGAAAAGAGAAATAAGAGAGAAGGAAAAGGAAAGTAAGATAGAAATAAAGAAAAAAATGGGGGGAAGGTGGGGTATATGCAATTCCTCTATATTATATTACTTTGGTGATTCAGTTGTTCATGCACAGTTCTTGGTTTCACATATGTTGAAGTTGGAAGAGAGAGAAGAAAAGAGAGAAAGAAAGAGAAAAAAAAAGGTCTCTCAGAACACTGTTTTCCTTGCTTCCAGTAGGTGGTGTTGTCTATTCCTAGCTTGAGCCTCTGTATTCAGGGTGGTGGGTATAGCCAGTGTGAAAGAAAATGAGCTTCCACCTGTATCTTCCCTACTCTAGTCTCTGAGATAGAGGTGCCTGTACAGGTGCCTCTACAGTTGTTGTTTTGTGTTAATAGCTAGAACCCCCAAAAGCTTGTGGGAAATATTTTGAGTTATGGCAGCTAAGGTTGGGGGAGTTGGAAACCGGGTACCTGGATCAGCCATAGAACCGTGCTGGTAGCCACACCCCCTTTGATGAGTTTTAAGGGTTGATGGACTTCCTTCGGACTTGCACACGGGGCGGGGCCGGGCTTCCTCCTATGGTCTGGGTTGGCGCCGGGCTGATTCCTCCTCCGGTCTGACTTGGCTGGCGCCGGGCTGCTTCCTCCTCAGGTCTGGCTTGGCTGGCGCTGGGCTCTAGAACAAATTTTAAAAATAGAAACCAAAGAGTCTGGGGATGTTGCTTGATGGTTAAGTGCCCCTACATTCAATCCCTGGTATCAAAACAAAAACAAAAACAAAAACAAAAAAACAAGCCAGAATGGCTATTTTTCTATCACAATAAAAATCTTAAAATACCAGAATACTAACTTCATGACAAAGAGTATTTCCTGAGAAAATTTCATAATGATAAGATAATCATATGGATGTTGTTTTTACTTAATAACAGAATTTCAAATGCATGTGCCAAAAATTGAAGAATAAAAGGGAGAGTTAGAACACTGTACAATTACAGTTAGGAGGTAACTTTTTTCATTATTTTTTTTCAATAATTGACAGTGAACTGACAATAAAATATCAGGAAAGGCTTAGCTATCTGAACACCTTCAAACACCACAACCTAATTGACATTCACACAATGCAACATCTAACAAAGGCAGAATACATAATTTTTCAAGTTCTCATGGTGCCTTCTCCAAGATCAACCATATGTTAAGCCTTAAAATAGATCATAATATTGTTAAACCACTGAAATATTACCAAGTACATCCTCTGAATACAATAGAATTCAACTTAAAAATTAATACAAACATAACCAGAAAGAGCCTAAGTATATATAATTAAACATTGTATTTCTAAATAATCTGTTGGTAAAAGAAGTAAAAAGAAATTAAAAAATAGTTTCAACAGATTAACAACAAAAATACAACTCTATCAGGATTAATCAGAGAAATAGAATCAATAGAATGTATACTGATAGGGAGGAAAGGAAACAGGGAGGGCAAGAAGAGAGATTTTAATGAATTAGTTTATGTAGATGTGGGAGATGGCAAGTCTAAAATTGCAGGTCAGGCTGGCAGGTTGGAAACTGAAGGTAAATGTTCCTGTTGCCATATTGCATCTGAAATCTGCAGGGGAAGGTAGAGACTATGAACTCAGGTTCTGTGTCATCTTGATGCAGAATTCCTTCTTTTTGGGGAAACCACAGTTTTTGCTTTTAACTGTTTTAACTGATTGTATGAAGACCATCCAAATCATAAGGGCAATCTACTTTACTTCCAGTCTGACTGAAAAGGTTAATTACATGCACAAATACCTCAACTAGACTAGTGTTTGATTCAACAACTGGGCATCATAGCCCAACTAATTTGATGTATAAAACTAACCTTTATATACAACACATAAAAATGTGTGAGATAATACTAAAGAAATGCTTTGAGGAGAATTTATAACTTTAAATGACAATTTTTAAAAAGAATACTCAAAGCCAATAACATAATGTTTCACCTTAAATTTTTAGTGAAATAAAAAATAAACAGCAAAATAGAGAAATCTTAGAAGCTAAAAACTTTTTTGAGATTATCTATAAAATTGAGAAACATGTAGCTACACAGATTAATAAATAAAAGCAATAACACAAATAATTAGTAATAGGAATAAAAAGGAGGTTGTCACCACAAACACTGCAAAAATAATTGTAGAATGTCACAACTTTAGGACTGTGGATGTAGCTCAATGGTAGAGTGCTTGCCTAGCACGCACACAGCCCTGGGTTAGATTCCCAGCACCAGACACACAAAAAAGTAGATGTCATAGCCTTATGCCTTTATGTTAACAATTTAACAACATAAGTGAAAATCACAACTTACAAAAATTGACACAAGAAAAAAATGGCAAAATGAATAATTGAATGTATATGCTTTAGAATGCAAATTTCATATAAAAATTGCTCAAAAGTAATCTCCAGGTGCTGGGGTTGTGGTTCAGCAATAGAGCGCTCACCTAGCATGTGCAAGGCCCTGGGTTCAATCCTCTGCACCACATAGAAAGAAAGAGAGAGAGAGAAAGAGAGAGAGAAAGATAGGTATTGTGTCCAACTAAAAAAAAATATTAAAAAAATAGAAATCTCTAAGCCGAGAAGGTGTATCCATGATACTGAGTCATATCAAATAATTATGAAAGAAATAGCACCAATATCATTCAAACATTTCAAAAAACAACAGAGGGGGCTGGAGTAGTGGCTCAGTGGTAGACTGCTTGCCTAGCATGCATGAGGCACTGGGTTGGATCCTCAGCACCACATAAAAACAAAATAATATGTCTCAGCAGAGGAGAGATTTTATAATGTTAATATTAAAATTTAGCAGTAACCTTAGTAATAAAGAAAATTACAGAAGAATATCCTTTCTGTAGATAGATGCAAAATTCTTAAGCAATTTTAAATAACATCTATGAAAAACCTACAGCTAACATTACACTTAAAGTAAACACAAGAATTATTTTATCCAGGGATGACCGTTTTTACCACTTCTGCTCTATATTCTACTAGCCATTAAACTAAGGTGTCAAAAAAAGAAAAAGTTATACAAAATTAGAAAGTAAAAAGAAAACTGTCATTGTTTGCAGATGATAGGGTTTTTTTACATAGAAAATCCCCAAGTATCTACAAAACAACTATGAGAACCAATAAAAAATGTTCATCAGGGTTGTAAACTTATATTTTATATATGTTTTCTAATCTGGAAACAAACTATTGCAAAATAAAATTCTAAAAATTCTATTTACTGTGGTTTTAAACAATATAAAATACCTAGGAATAATTATTAAAAGGGCATCCAGTATCTTGATACTTGAAACAAAAAAAAACATTGAAAGAAAAATTAAGGAAGACCTAAGTTAATAGGAATTAATGTCAATATGAATTAGAAGACTCTTATAGTTAAGTTGAAAATTCTCATCCAATTGATATGTAGATTAACATAATCCCAAATAAATTTCCTAAAGAATTTTTGTAGAAATTAATAGCCTAACTCTAAAATTTATTTGGCGATTCAAAAGTCTCAGATTTTCAACCCCTTTTTTTTTAAAGAAAAGAACAAATTTGGAGAACTCTTCTGATCTCAGAATTTACAAAGCTATAGAAATTAAACTAGCTTGCTATAGGTGATCCATGTCAATGGATCAGAATAGTCTAGAAGTTGACCTATGAATATTTGCTTAATTAACTTTTGACATTTCTAAAGTTAGTTAAAGAAAAAAAGGAAAATCTTCTCAATAAATCCATGCAGAGAAAAATGAAAATTGATTCTTTCAGCATAAATAAAAATTTACTCAAAGTGAATCATGTAAATGTAAAACCTAAAACTAAATGTAAGACCTAAAACTCTGAACTAGTACTCTACCATTGAACTACTGGACTCAGCCCCTAAAACTCTAACACTATGGGAAAAATTATATATTTATGACCTTGAAGTAAACAAATGGTTCTAACATAAGAAACTCAACACGTAAAACATTAAAACTGATGAATTAGAATTTATGAAAATGAAAAACCTTTTCTCTTTAAAAGTCACCAATAAGGGGTTTAAAAAAGTCACTGACTGGAAAAAGACACTTGAAGCACAATTATCAAAGGAATTATATCCAGAAAACAGAGAATTATCACAACTCAAAATAAAAGACATGGGAACTAACAGAAAAATAAACAAAATAATTAGATATGTTCTCAAGAAGATATAAAAATGCCTGATGAGCACATAAAGAGATGCTCAATATCATTAGCCAACAGAAAAAAATGCTATTTAAACCACAGTAGAACACACTGCTATACAAATTTCTAAATGTCTACAATCAGAATTACAGACCATATAAAATACTAGCAAGGATAGGGGGCAACTATAATTATTATATTATTTTGACTGCACTGTAAAATAGTATAATCATTTAGTAAAAAGTTTTACCATTTCTTAAAATATTATATCTGTACCTGCCAAAAAGCCCACTCATTCTACTCAATCCACAAAAAGCACGTGTGTGTATATATATATATTTTTTCTCATTAAGACTTGCATGTCAAATGTTCACAGTATCTTAGTTATAATAATCAAAAGCCATCCACAGATAACAATCACAACCATAGTCCAAAACATCTCATGAATGGAAAACAAATCATGAATTATCTGATACAATGGAATACTAGTTAGAAGTGAAAAGGAAATTACTACCGATAGACTAAAACACTTTGATTCAATCTCAAAATCATTATGCTGAGTGAAAGAAGCCAGGCGAGAGAGAGGAAAAAAAAGGATACTGTATGAATCCATCTATTTAAAGTGGAAAAACTGGCAAAACTGATTACTCTGTTAGAAAGCAGTACAGAGGTTAATTTTGAGAAATAACAGTGACTGGGATGTGCATAAGAGGAAACTTTGTGGTCTTTCTTAATGTTTTGGATTTTCTTGGTGTAGATGCTGGTTATATAGTGAGTTCATACAAAGAAAATTAACCAAGTTGAATTTTGTGATCTATTTGGATTTCTGCATATATATCACAGTTCAATAAATTTTTTTAAATATAGGAATAAAACAGAAGACATGGCTACAAACTGCATTTTCCACCCCTGTTTGCAACTAACAGTGGTATTATTTGTATTTCCATTTGTGATGTCCTCAGTATCTCTGCAATGGAGACACACCCTCCATTCCTGAACTCTAGAGCTGTGGATTCCTCCTCCTCTCACTACCATTGGCACCTGTACCACCTGCAGCAGCAGCCACAAGAGCACTGTAGGAACTCTTGGCTGCTCCCTGGTGATGGCCAGCTACCGTTCTGTCCAGAGACCATTTATTGGACACTCTAAGTTTCTTTATTCTTATACACACACACACACAACACTAGGACCACTGCTATGACCACCACCACTACCCTGGCCACCACTCCTGCCATTTCTAAGGAAAAGAACCAACCATGATGCCGTAGCTATCAAACATCACATGCTCTGCCATGTATGTATCTATGTTCCCTTCTGACCATCATGAAGGAAAGCCCATTCTCTCACTATTTGGGGCAGCAAATTGCATTTTTTTTTGAGAAATCCTAATTGACAAATGTATTTGCAAATTCAAGTCATGTCCAGATAACCACGTCTGTACCTGAACAAACAGGCAGAGAATTTTATTCGAAATCTAAAACAAATGCTTGCCTCTCCAGTTCAAGTTCTGACAGGACCAGAACTTTATTTGTTTAAAAAAAATAACAACACCACCAAAAAAAAAAAAAAATCTTTATCTCAATGTCGGGATCTTGTCAGAGGGAAATAGAGTAAGGGAATCCTGGTGGCCTATCTGTGTCAGTCCCCATTAAGCTAATGGAGAATCTGAATTGTCCCCCATGGAAGACAAACATTTGTCTGGAGAAACCCCACTGACTCAAACCAAAGTATCTAGATTTATAAAAACTTGATTTAAAAAAAAAAAAGGTTCCAACTATGTCCTTGAAAATAGAAATTGTCAGTTTATCTCATCAAAATGAGTCTCTTTTTCATCCTTGAATCTAGGGCTTGCTGTGATTTGCTTTGGCCAACAGAATATGGAGAAAGTGATAAGGCGCTAGTTCTGAGCCTTAGCTCCAAGAGGCTCTATGTGCTTCCTTGTCTTTTATGGAACCTTGCTACCCCCATAGCTTATCCAGCCCACAGTTAACATAGACAAAGAACAAGCTCACAGGGGACCAGAACTGCCACTGACCCACAGGTTTGCAAACTAAACATATGCATATACACACACTTATAAGTCATTCAGGTCTTGGAAGATTTTTTAATGCAAAAAGGCAATTGGCAATAAATAAGTGAAACAAATAGAAGACAACAACTAAATTATCATAATCAGAGATCAAGGTCTATAACATGATATCAGAGAGTCACATCCTCCATTGCTAAACTCTAGAGCTGTGGATCCCTGCTCCTCTCTGTAGCACCAGCACCACCAACACTAAAATTTCCTTGAATAGTTCTAATAACAATATTAATAGATAGTATTTAAATACTTAATTTAATACATTTTGCATCAATATTTTCCTATAATCTGAAGAAATGAAGGATTGTTCAGATTCACACATGGAACCAGCATATGAATATGAATCCTTCTGAATGAAGAGACGATGCCTGTTACCGTTGCATTGTATTTTACTGCCTCCACTACAGTAAGACTTGGAGATTCAACATATCTGGGGCTGAAATTCTAAAATCAGTACACTGATAAAATAACAACCATAGTCCAAAACATCTTTGAAAATATCTCTGCTTGTAAATTGTACCACCAGCTGCAGGAAGTCCACCAGCATCATCAGTTTTTTCCTCCATAACTTTTACAAAACAGACAGCTAGAGTTTGGGAGGGATAAGAGGTCAGTGGAAATACATCAAGTGTGTTTCAAGGGGTCTATGTTGATGAGTTAAAAATAAAGAAATATAGAACACCTGATCACTGGGCATGGTTAGATGCTCACAGTAAGAGCTCTGTGAGACCAAAAACCCACTGTGATCATTCTACTCACCTTTCCCATCTCACAGCCAGACTAAAAGATGGAATAACTTGCAGTATTAAAATTTTGTCACTTTTCTGTTCCTGTCTGCTTTCATTGGCAACTGTTTAAACTTAAATTTACAAAAGTTAAATGTGCATCTTGTCCAACTCCACTATATTGCTCTGGGAAATCACAACATTCCCAGAAGAAATCATGGAAGTGAGAGCTGCATAAGGAATCAGCAATCCCTGATCTTGATTCGTGATCTGGCATTAATGGCGAACTCTTACTATATGACCTAGAGTTATCTGACCTTGCTATGTGTTGAAATCCATTTGAAATGTCTAGAGCTCAGTTCCCTCCCTTGCAAAATGATTTTTGAGTGTGAGCAATGCAAATTAACCCTTCTGTGTGAAGAGATACTGCTTCCAGGATATAAGAAAGGGGTAGTATTGGTGCTGGGCTCCTGTTCCTTACAGAGTACTTGGCTTTACTAGAATGTTCCTAGGCACTTTCTGAGACCCAGACTGCTGACACCTGCCCTCAACTGCACGCTGCATTCAGATCTAGGATATGACAATATTGAGCTCCAAACTTAACTATTTCCCTTGTTACCAGCATAAACCATAGCAAATTAGCTCTCCCTAATTTCCTCATGCATGCAAAAAAAATTATTAATGTATACCTCATGGTGTTTTTGTTAAATATATAAGATAACATATGTTAGGCCCAGCTATTCTGTGTCCCTTGGTATTATTTAAACAATCTGTAAACAACAGAACAGAAAACTACCAACTTAAGTAAAAAATAAATAAATAAATGATGATGATGATACTGGGTGAGCGCGCATGCGCATGCGCGCGCACATACACACACACACACACACACACACACACACACACACACAAACACACAAAGTCAAGTAAAAAAAAAAAATTCCAAACAAGCAGACATAGGAAGACTGGACCCAGGGCAGATTTGGGAATTCCCCCAATAGGGTTTGCATTTCTACCAGGGGTTTCTGCCCCATCAGCCTCTGTGTTTAGATGGAAATTGGCCTGGCTTGGATCACATAACTATATCTATGACCACAGGGGAGAAAAATCCCTGGGATTTAAGCTGAAATTGCATGGCTTAAGGAGGGGGTACTTCCCTAAAGGAAAGAGGTTGTTGCTACTATCAGTAGAATGGAGAAGGAATGCTGGGCAGAGACAAATCAGATTCCATGCTCAGTCCTGTTAAGTATCATCAGTGTCACCCAAAAGTTCAATTCTCCTAAAAGCTCAATCTCATTGGTTTTAAAAACCAAAGGCCTGTCCAATTATAGCACTCTCTTATTCATGCCCTTGCCCTGACCTTTCCTGCTAACCTGCCAGACTGTTGGACCTTTGATGTTTTTAGCCTGAATTTTCCATGAAGACCTTGACAAACTTAATTGTATTTGGGGGCAAAGCTCTTTACAAGGGTAAACTGGGCCAAAGAATCCTATAAGTCCAGCAAATGGACACAGGTGCCCCAAATACAAGACATGGTTTTTCTCACAAAACTACACAAACTCTATATAACTGATAAACCAATAAATTTAAAAACTATGCTTTTTATGCAGAGAGAGAACAAAGATACTCAGAAACCAGAGCAATAACCTAGCCTCACCCTCCTTGAACTTTCTCCCCTTGGTGAGCTCACATATGTTATTTCACAGCTGTCAGAGCCCGGCCTGGTCTTCTGAGACCTCCACGATGTCAGGTAAGATAGAATCATCAACACTCCACTTATCCATGAGGGAAATCAAGGCTAAACAGACCACAATGAACAGTGCAGTCTGTCCTTTTGTTTGTTGTTTTTCTTAGGAAAAACTACAAGATATTAGTGGGTTAATTTAGGCTTCAAAACCCAGGTCCTAATGTTAACTTTCTGGATAATACCCCATGATCCAGAGATATCTGTGGCCCTTTTCTTCACCAGCATCAAACAGCTGGATAAAAACTCACCCCTGAAGTCCACAAGCAGGGAAATACAATTCAGTCTCATTCCGTTTTCAGGATAATTTAACCACTGAAAGTCTGGATCCCTGGGTTCTGATCTAGCTGCCAACCAGCACTTAACTTGAGGGGAAGGGCCTTCCTTCTGTGGGTCTTATTTTTCTCATCCCTTGAGTAAGGATGCCAAAGGACAGGATTTCTAAAGTCCTTTTCATGCTATTTCAATATTCAGTGAAGTTAGGGTCAGAGACTTTCTAACAATAAATGCCTTCTGTGTTCAGGGAATCCAAGCTTCTCCTGGGGGGAAAATAAGGGAGAGTTAAAGGGTCCGTTTTTAAACCTTGATGCAGCTGGGGGTGAATTGCTAAAAAGAGCACCTGCCAATGTGATTCATGTACTATGGAATATCACTATTTGAAGGCACGGTTTCTGTGGTATTTGAGATGATAAAATTCAGAGGTCAGCAAAGGGCCAGGTAATAAATATTTTAGGCTATTCTAGCATATAGTCTCTATGATAACCATGCAACCCTGCCATGACAGTATGAAAACACACACGTACCATACACATATGAACAAGTGTAACTGGGTCCCATTACAAAAACAGGTGGTGGAGACTGATGGGCTGACTCATGGTTTAAGTGGTGATCTTGGTGATATAAAACATACCACCATATAGTCCCACACACTTGATAGTGTTTGATGCAAGGCTTGATAGAGTTTGTTATTATCAAGAAAGTATGGAAAACGTTTCCAACTGATGAAATAATTGGGAATAATAAAAGCGACGTGACTACCACTGAACTAAGAGACAGAATGTAGGTTGAAGCCAAACTCTACCATTTAACTAGTTGGAAAATGATTGCCCTCCATGAAAACATTAGCAACCTTGGGTTCTTTGTCCACAGTTGTAGAAACAACAACTGGACAGAGAAAGAACCTAAACACAGGCAAGGCTTTATGAAGGGACTTCTGCTAGAGCCAATAGGGAGATAGCACTCAGGGAGCAGAGACCCCAGATTGGCTCTAGCAAAGAAAAGAAGAGAGTGACTTATTCCTGAGGCAGAAGAGCCCATGAAGGATGGAGATCTCAGGCTGGCGCAAGCAAAGAACAAAGAGGAAGAACTTTTATGGCATTTACATGGTAGGCAGGAACTCCATCTCTTGATGTCATCACATGTAGAGCTGGGGCTTCAATGGCTCCTGTCCTTTTCATCATGCTTCTTCCTATGTTATGTGTCTCGTTGCCATCTGAAATCTCCATGTGGGGATATGCATAATGTAAAGGTAACAGCTGGGTTATTTGGGTGACTATTCTATGCATACATTTCTCCCTCACCACCCTGAATTGCCCTTATCATCTGGGAAAGTCTCTAATATTATTCCCAGAACTGGCATTTCTGCTGACCACAGTCTCAGAAGGCTGAGTTGACTCGCCTAACTGCCCATGACCTAGTGTGGCATCTCATTCCATACCCCTGAAGACTGGAGCATTTTTAACTCCTAATTTTCTAGTATGATTGCTAAACCCATAAAACTGAGGGCGATCTAGCATGGCTGTCTTATTTCCTCTGAAAGGTGTTTATCCCTTAGTTCCAAGGGGTCCTGTTTCTCATGAGGGTCCCTGACCATGTCAAAACTGTTTCCTCATTTTCAAACTATGTTTTTAAAGACAATAGCATGTGCTATACCTAAAAAGGATAAAAATGGTAACCATTAACATTTGAGTAGTCTCTTAGACTTTAAAATGCTCTTTTCACATTTATCATCAAATTTGATTTTTGGAAAACCCTTTCTATCTACCTGAAGCATAGATGTTATTATCTAACTCATAACATTCTGCCGTGTAGCTATCACTATTCCTATCTTATGGATAAGACTCTGACAGTCACAGGAAGAGTAAAAGTAAGATGAAAACACTCCAAAAACCCCACTGCGTTCCCTTACGATAAGGCTTTATAATTTTTATAGATAGAGAAAATGATGTTTCTCAAGTCTTCCCCTCACAGGGTTTGAAGAGTAGTTTAATCATGGTGTTTAAAATGTAAGCCATGATTGGTTGTACATGCCTATAATCCCAGCTACTCTGGAACCTGAGGCAGGAAAATCATGAGTTCAAGAGTTCAAGGTCAACCTGAGCAACTCAGCAGTACCTGTCTCAAAATAAAAAAATCCAACTAAACATGCATGTTCTCACATTCCCAATCTCTTCAGGAGTTTCTGCTATCCATATAGATCACTAATGTACCTTGTCTTCCATCATAGCATATCAAGGAAAATAGAGTTGCTATTTTCATGATCACAGTAGTTGCATGACAACAGAGAGATCCAGGTGTGTATCCCCAATAAGACATATGGAGGGATGGAAAATCATTAGTGGAACCTGATATCTTCCGACTCCCAATAGATTGCAGATGAGACTGTCTCCCTTGCCTGAACCTGTATAAAGACAAGGATGAGATGGCTGGTAAAAACAAAAACAAACATACACAAATGTGTCCCATGCTTTAAACTGGATGATCAGGCCAAATGAAACATACACAGAGCATCATTTCCAAGAGCATGAAACCATCTCAAGTATTATCTTTAAACATTTTACATTTTTTAAAATATTTTTTAGTTGTTAATGGACCTTTATTTTATTCATTTATTTATATGTGGTGCTGAGACTCAAACCCAGTGCCTCACACATGTGAGGCAAGTGCTCTACCACTGAACCCCACCCCAACCTCACATTTTACATTTTTTAAAGAGAAAAGGTCACAGCTGTTGAATTCCATTTGCAAAGCACCTAATACTGTGGACTTTGGCACCTACATGACTTTTTTCCCTAGTTTTCTTGATGTAAATAATAAAAAAAATGCTATTAAAGGAAACATAGTCTTAATATAAAGAATTAGGAGAATAGGAGAACAAAGAAACAAGAGTATGGAATACTCTTGTAGGAAATAAGAGTAATCAGTAATTGGGCTGGGGTTGTGGCTCAGTGGTAGAGCGCTTGCCTAGCACAGGTGAGCACTGGGTTTGATCCTCAGCACCATATAAAGATAAATAAATAGGGGTGTTTTCCATCTACAACTAAAAACATTTTTAAAAAGGAGTAATCTATAATTCCTTAAAACAAAATAACTGTTAATGTAGCAGATTATTATTGAAGATGGTCACAGCCATCCCATATATCCTACATTCCCTTTTGTAATGTAATCTTGCCATTCTTCACTTCTAGAGGTAGATTTTGAATTTTTTCCCTCCCCTTGAATCTGAGCTGACTTTGCAGCTTGGTTTACCAATAGAATGTGACAGAAGTGACATTGTACAAACAATGCTAGGCTTTAATATGACTTGGAGCATTTGGTTTGCCTGTCTAATATCCTATGTCTACATGGCTTAAGGGAGGTAAAGTTTGATCAAGAGTCAGGCACTATGGTGCATTCCTGTAATCCCAGGGCTGAAGAGACTAAGGTGGGAAGATTATAAATTTACAGCCTACCAGGGCAATTTAGCAAGACCCTGTATCAAAATAAAATAAAATACAAAAGGGCACTGGCTATAGCTCAGTGGTAGAGTGCCCCTGAGTTCAATCCCTAGTAACCAAAAAAATAATAAAAAAAACCTGATAAAATGAAAGACTTAAATAAAATCTAGAGTCTTATAATACTTCACAAGTCCAGTGTTCAACTGAAAAACAATCATACTAAGAACAAAGATTACAAACTAAAATGGATAAAATAAATCAACAGGTCTCAACATCAAGATGAAATAAATGTCCAAAATATATAAGCAACAGTCATAAAACGTCTTCAATGAACAATTATAAACATTTTTCAACCAAATGAAACTGTAGGGAAAAAAAAACAGAAAACAGAAGGCATAGAGAAGAACCAAACAGAAATTTGAGAAATCAAACAGGCAGCATATTCAAAAACTCAATGAGAGGACTCAACAGCAGAATGAGAGGACAAAGGACAGGATCCGTGAAATTGAAAATTAGACCACAGAAATTACCAAATCTGAATGGGAGAGAGAAAATAGACTAAAAAACAAATGAAAAGAGCTTCAGCAACAAGTGGGACTACAACAGAGCTCTAATGTTTACGTCACTGAAAGTCCAGGGAAAGAGGAGAAAGAGGGTAGAGAAAAAAACAAAATTTAAAGAACCCATGGCTGAAATTCCCCAAATTTGTCAAAAGACATTAATCTATAGATATAAGAAGCTGAGATAACCCCAAACAGGATAAATCCAAAGAAATTTTCATTAAGATGTATCATGGTTAAGCTTCTAAAAAAGTAAAGAAAGACAAAATCCTGAAAGCAGCAAGAGATGATGTCTTACCTATGGCAGATAACAATTTGAGTGTGGTGGATTTTTCATTTGAATCCATGAAGCCAGGAAGGAAGTGGCACAGTACCTTTCAAGCATTGAAAGACCAGAATTGGGGATATGGAGTTCCATTACCAGCAAAAAAATAAATAAATAAATAAATACCCTTCAGGGATGAAGAAGAAACCAAGATGTTCTCAGATGAAGCCTGAAAAGAATCTGTCACCAGTAGAACTACTGTGAAAGGATGGTTCAAGGATGTTCTCTGGGGAGAGAACTTTGGAACTATTCAAACTGGCAGAGATTGACAACAGTGCATTGCCATAAACTCTCAAAAACACTATAGATAAATAAAAAATTGAATTCAAGCAAGCCACAGGAAGACAAGAAAACAAAATTTTAAAAAGAGAACAAACAGAAAACAAAAATTCCTCAAAAAACATAATTGTGATGCCTTCCAAGCATGCAGGCATGAATACTTGAAATCTAGGCTCTGGAGCCAACAGGCCTGGGTTCAAGTCTGGCTCCATCTCAGTGGGTAAGAGTTTTATTAACCTCATTGTGCCTCAGTTACTGTATCTATAAAGTGGAGACAACAATATCTACTTCAGGGATTTTGATGGACAGTACCTGGTACCTGGTGAATATTATATATCTATTTTCCAATTAAAGATAGAAACTAAATTGATTTCCCAGGTAAGGGCAAGAAGACGTTCAATGGCTTCTTTTTTCCTTCTTTTTCTATTTTTCTTGCCCTCATAAAGCACAATGTGACAAATATCCTTTTACTTTAGGCTTATTCCACATTTCTAATGATTTTTACAATAGATGAATCTTCTGAAATATGTTTATTTTACATTTTAATTTGTTCTAATTAGACATACATGACAGTAGAATGCATTTTGATACATTGTACACAAATGGAGCACAACTTCTTATTCCTCTGGCTGTACATAGTACAGAGTCACATTAGTAGTCATACATGTATATAGGGTAATATTGTCTATCTCATTTCACTGTCCTTCTCATCTCCACAACCCCTCTCCTCCCCTAACTCCCCTCTCACAATCCAAAGTTTATCATCTGTTTTTTAGAGAAAATATTTGGCCTTCAGTTTTTTGGCTTGGCTTATTTTTCTTAGCATGATATTCTCCAGCTCTATCCATTTACCTACAAATGCCATAATCTCATTCTTCCTTAAGACTGAGCAAAATTCCACTATGTATATGTACCACATTTTCTTTATCCATTTATCTGTTGAAGGATATCTAGATTGGTTCCATAGTTTAGTTATTATGAATTGAGCTGCTATAAACATTGATGTGGCTACGCCACTGTAGCATGCTGATTTTAAGTCCTTTGAATATAAACCAAGGACTGGGATAGCTGGGTTCAATGGTGGATCCATTCTGAGTTTTCTGAGGAATCTCCATACTACTTTCCAGAGCAGTTGCACCAATTTGCATTCCCACCAGCAATGTATGAGTGCACCTTTTCCCCCACATCCTCACAACACTTATTATTGCTTGTATTCTTGATAATTGCTATTCTGATTAGAATGAGATGAAATCTTAGATTAGTTCTGATTTGCACTTCTCTAATTGCTAGAGATGATGAACATTTTTTCATATGTTTGTTGGTTGATTGTACTTCTTCTTCTGTGAAGAGGCTGTTTAGTTCCTAAGCCAAGATCTGTCATATTACAGCTGTGTCTGCATGGGCCAGTCTGAGCTTGGAAAGCCTGTGGAAAGTCTTTGGTGGGGTTTGTGGGGAGCATAGGTTGGAGAAACTGGAGAAAACCAGGCTCTGTCCAGCTCAGTGAGTCCTGAAGTGTGCAGGGACAGAAGGGACTGACTATAAGGGGTGGGAAGACCGAAGGGTGTGAGAGCATCTTGCTATTGGCTTGCCCAGGCAACCAGTCCGCACCCACAAGACTGGAGCTACCATCAAACTTCAGACAAACCCACCTATTGGCAGAGAAGGAAAGCTGAGAAAATTTCTGAAATATGTTTTGATGTTTATATGCCATCCCCTTTTTCCAAAGCAGTATATTTGACAGACTTCTATTAGAGGTAGTTTTGACACACAACTTAAATAACCAGATGAGTTGGAGTTTTCGCCAAATTTGTTTTGCCAGCACACAAAACCGAGAGTCTTGATGGCAGAATATGTAAAGGTGTCCTAATTGTTCATGAATTTATATGTCATTAAAAACTCACTAAGGGAGGATGGGATATAAGTAAACAACATGGACTCTGAAATTAGATTACCTGGGTTCAAATACTACCATTATTAGCTGTGCAACCTTGAACGTGTTCCTTTAACTTCTGCAGGCTTTAGTTCATTTATCTGCAAAAGGGAGAAAATAATATTATCTATCTCACACGGATATTTACAAGGATGAATTTGCACCTAAGTGTTTAGAGAAGTGCCTGTCATTAAGCCCAGCAGAAAAGCTAAGTGGAGTGTTTTTCATCATGGCACATATTCATCCTGAAAGCACGAAGAAAAGAAAATGATTATGAACCCCAAGCAAAATGGTGAAGAAAAGAGGGGGAGAAATTCCCTCCCCATCTCACTATTCAGCAAACTTGGCTGCCAAGAGTGTTGTAATAGATCCATCAGCATGCACCGCCACTATCTGTAGCTGGCTGCATATTGCTTTCCCAATAAATCATCTCTAAAGGATGATGAAAATTCACAAGTAATTTTGCATAAGGAATTTTGTTTTCCATCTGAGCTGATTCTAGCCTCATGCCCATGTGGGAGTTCAGCACATTTATTTCATGACAAACGGATTGGCCTACTCCATAAGGGCATCTGAAAGACTCAGTAGATGGTTTGAAATCTTTGCAATTCTTGATTTAAAGAAACTCCATGCCTAAGGGGATTTATTCTTAGATTTTTCTTATGGCTCTAAATCAAAATACATGATCATGCTTTGTGAGATATTGTTGTGTTTTTAAATGGAGTTTAAAATAAACTGTTACGATCTCTCTTAAACTCGGGGTTTAGAGTAGATTCTATTTTCAGATATTATTACTCAGTATATAAACAAACTGTACCAAGATAAACTGTACAAGATTCCATAATTTCTAGCTACTAAAGAATAGCAGTTGGTTGCTGCAAAATTTTCAACTTCCTCTCTATCTTTAGTTTCTTCTTTTCTCATTTATAATAGCTGATTTTATTCTGGGATCCAGACATGGAACAGAGTATAAAAACTGTGAATTAATCCAATCACTTTATTCAAACTTGTAGCATGATATCCCAAATTCAATGGAATTTTTCTATAATAGTAAGATTTCAAACATCATAGAAAATAAAGATGTTTGGGGCTGATACATCTCTCCTCAACTCATGGCTAATTAGCACATTGACAGTATAGCTCAGATTTCCTATCACAGTTCCAATGTTATTGGAACTATTCTTAGGCTATTCTTAGCATAAACTATCAAATTATCCTGGAAATGCCAGTAGCTAGGCATTCTAATTACACCTCCAAGTCATCCTGTAACCCTGACGAGCCATGTGTCCTCATTTAAGGTGTGAAAAATATTAGATTATGAGCCCAGGCAGCTCCTCTTATCTGTAACTCCTGGACATGGTCTTCCCATTTCCCGAGCTCAGGGCCCCACTTGTACTCCAAACCCAGGTAACTTGATCAGTGATCCAAAGAGTACCTAAGAAGAGGGGTCTCTTAAGATTCCTTAGGAATGTCAGTTCCAGTACTCCTTGGAAGCCTTGCAGATTTAAAAGAGAATTTGGTGCAATTGAGAAGACTATTAGAAGTCTTCCAGCTAGGGACTATTAGCACCTTGAACCCTGTTGTCATATGAAATAAATTCAAGGGAGCAAGGCCGATGTAACTGAAATGGAAGGCCAAAGAGGCATTCCAGCTTACACAGTCTTAATAGCATGGACTCTGGAGTCAGACACTATGGCTTTGAATCTTGTCTCCACCAGTTATTAGTTGTGTGATCTTAGATAAATTGAAACCCTCTTTGGTGATAATAATAGCATCATCCTCTTAGAATTATTATGAGGATCAAATGATATAAAACACCTAGATAGTGCTTCTAAAGCAGTATTTTATATCTTAGAATTATTATTGTTCAAATTGTTATTAATCTTATGATGTCCATATTGAGATTTACAAGGGATGCCTGGGAAACAACAGCTCTCCAAGTGTATTAAGTGCCTTCCATTGACCCCCTCCTCTGCTAAGCACTGAGTATTCAGTGACATAAAAATATTTTTAAGTCAATGAAGAAGACCTAAGCTTCTAATGCAGAATTCCAAATAATTTATGTAGCTATTCTGCCTTAAGCAGAAAGAGCATAACCCAGACATAACTCCTCACTCTTTGAGTGTGTGCTGCATACAGCCACTTCCTTACACAAAATACATTAGGAAAAGGGGTAAGGAGCCAGTAACCTTACAGTGAAGAAATCTGACAAACACTAAATCAGCCAGATAATCGAGGTCACCATCCACAGTGATAAATCATGTGAATTGCATGTGCCCAAACTCACCAGAAAAACATCAAACAAATCTCAGTTGAAGAGTATTCATCAAAATTTCTAACTGGTACTCCTCAAAACTATCAAGGTCATCAAAAACAGGAAAGTCTGTAAGACTAAGGGAGTCTAAGAAGAGATATTGATTAACATATGTGGTGGATCCTGAAACAAACAAAAAGGATATTATATAAACACTAAAAAAAATAAGCAAAGTATAGGTTTTAGTTAATAAAAATGTATCAATATTGGTTGTTTATTATAGCAGAAGTACCACAGTAATGTAAAATGTTAATAAGAGGGGAAACTGTGTATTAACTGTATCTTTGGAATTTTCTTTTTTTAACATCGAGAACGGCTGTAAAAACAAAAGTTTATCTTTTAATTTTTTTATTGGTGCATTATAGTTGTACATACTGATGGGATTTGTTGTTACATTTAGTACATGCCCACAATATAGCAATATAATTTGGCAAATATCACAGTTTATTTTTTTAAAAACTCCCAATAATATGGGGCAAATTTAAAAAATAATTAAGTTATAAGTGATAATATAGCATAACAATGGAAGCCTGGAAAATGTTTATATCCTGAACAGCATACAAATTTTGTTAACGGACACAGGTGGTTAAGCAAGGTTTTATAAGGGAGGCATTGTCTGAGCTGCAATTTTCAGAATTGAATCAGGAGGTAGATAAAGCTGGCCTCCTAAGCAGCAGAAATGCCTGGGTAAAGACTTGAAAACTGTAGTAAAACTCTCCTAATCTGTAGGGGATACTATCCAAGATGCTCAGTGGTTGCCTGAAACTCATGGTACTGAATATATAGTATGTTTTGTTCATTCTTTTTTTGTTGTTATATACTAGAGATTGAAGCCATTTGAACTGAGGGGCTAACTACAGATCACAGCAAGCTTAACATAAGGGTTTTTTTTTCCCTTAAGTTGAGAACTTTCGCCTTTTCACTTTAAAATAGGAATTGTGTGTTCACACAGCTCATAAACACTGTGATATCTCATCAGTCCCTCTGATAACCAAGATGAGTAATGGGCACTAAGTGCCTAACAGGTGGGTAGTGTGCAGGGCATGGATATTCTGGATGAAAGGATAATTTACATCCCGAGCAGAATACAGCTGGATGACATGAGATTTCATTATGCTACTCAGAAAACAGCATGTAATTTAAAACTTATGCATTGTTTATTTCTGGAACTTTCCATTTAACTTTTCAGAACACAGGTGACTATAAGTAACTGAAAGTATTGAAGGCAAGATTGTAGATAAGGGGTGATTACTGTATTAAGCTTTGTGTTATCAAGTCATTAAGAATTAGAGGAAGGAGTGGCAAGAGAGGAAACTGAAGAGAAATAAGGAACCAGATCAGGAACAACTAGCTACTAGACCTCTCTCAACCAGGGGGAAGTCCAACCTTTCCAAGCCATATTCAAAAGAAGATCTGGGAGAGCAAAGCAGCATGGAATTCTGTTAACAGGCATCTCATTCCCTTTAAATTAAAATACCTTTCATTCTGCTGCTTCTGGAAATGGCAACTGGAACAAACTAGGCCTGACCTACTTTTAATTCCATTTGTCTGGATAATATTATTAAGCTCAATCTATTGATGGCTAATGGGTTCTTTCTAGAGAAAGATTTATGACTGCAGGAAAATAACATTGTGGTCAGAAAGAATCTCCTGGAATTAACAGAACAAATATAAGAAAGACCCAGTCTTTAAGGTTCGTCCTGGATGACAATTCCTAACCCATCTCTGCCTGTGTGCAGTCCAAATGAATTAGCACCAAGTCAGTGAGGGTAGGGAAGTGGCAAACACTGGACTAGAAGGAAGGATTGCACTTACACAATCAGCTAGAATTGAGAAAAATACCTGGAGATTGAGCTCAGGATTGAACACAGGCCAAGAGCCCAGAAGGCTATTATAATAAGAATGTGATTCTCCATCACTCAGAGGTCCAAGCACACTGTCACATTAATAACAGCAGCATGAGTCATAGGTTTAGTCGTGCAGATTTTAAATACCAATTTATAAAATAAATGAAGAGCAGAATTTGTCCAACTAATGATTTTGCTTGTCATAAAGATAGGAACAGGCCGGACATGATGGCGCACACCTGTAATCCCAGGGGCTCAGGAGGCTGAGACAGGAGAATTGTGGGTTCGACGCCAGCCTCAGCAAAAACGAGGTGCTAAGTAACTCAGTGAGAAGCTGTCTCTAAATAAAATATAAAATGGGGCTGGGGAGGTGGCTCAGTGATCAAGTGCCCCTGAGTTCAATCTCAAGGACCAAGAAATAAATTAAAACATAGGGGCAGACAGGAATGCTAGGTGTCCCCCAGTGCCTGGGACAGTCCTATTCAACAAATAGCTGTCTTGCTTTCCACATGCTCCTTTTCCTCTAATTTTTTTATTTTAATAAAATGTACATAAAATAAAATTTAATATCTTAACCATTTTTAGGCATATAATTAAGTGACATTGAGGATATTCATACTGTTGTCCAACCATCCCTACCACCACCATCCATCTCTAGAACTCTTTCATCTTACAAAACAGAAACCATATACTGATTAAAGAGTCAATCCCTATTATCCACTCCTTCCAGTGGTAGAAACCACCATTCTTTCTGTCTCTGTGATTTTGAGTACTCTTTGTGATTTTGATACCTCACATAAGTGATATCCCCACATTTGTCTTTGGGTGATTGGTTTTACATAGCATAACTTCCAAGCTTCATCCATGTTGTAGCATATGTCAAACTTTCCTTCCTTTTTTGAAGTGGAATGATATTCCACTGAATATGTATAGCACATTTTACTTTTTCATTTGCCCATCATAAACATTGGTTTGCTTCTGTGTTTTAGTTATTGTGAATAATAATGTGAACATGGGAGTACAAATATCTCTTTAAGACTTTTACTCTTTAACTAGATACCTGGAAGTATAATTTCTGGGTTTTATGGAAATTCTATTTGTTTTAAAAAAACTTCCATACTGTTTTCCACAGCTACTGGACTATTTTATCTTCCTATCAATGATGCACAAGGATTCTAACTCCCTTATTTCCGTGACAACATTTGTTACTTTCTGGGGTGGTTGTGTTAGTTTGTTTTGATGGTGGCCATCCTTGTGGGTAGGAGGTAAGATTATGGTTTTTATTTAAATTTCACTAATGATTAGTGATATTGACCTTTTTGTATTTTCTTTGGAGAAATGTCTATTCAAATCTTTTCCCCATTTTTTAATTGGATTATTTTTTCATTAAGTTTTAGTTCTCTATATATTCTGAATATTAATTTCTTCTCAGATATGCAAATGTTTTTAAATACATTCTCCCATTCTGTGGGTTACCTTTCATCTGTGTTAATCATGTCCTTTGATGCACGATTTAAAAAAAATTTTTTTTTGAAGTTCAATTTGTCTACTTTTTCTGTTGTTGTCTATGCCTTTATTATCATTCCCAACAAATCATTGCCAGACCTAAATGTCATGAAGCTCTTTTCCATTATGTTCTAAGAGTTCTATAGTTTGGGTCTTACACTTAGGGCATGGATCCATTGTCACTTAAGTTTTGTACTGGTGTTGGATAAAACTTAACTACATTCTTAAGCATGTGATTATTCACTTTTCACAGTACCAAAATAAAAGTATGTCTTTTGTGCATTGAATGGTACTGGTGTCCCTGTTGATAATCTTTGGCTGTACGGGAGAGTGGGGTTTTTTCTGATCTCTATTTCTGCTCCATTGGTCGGAATGTTTGTTTTTGACCAGTGCAGCCTCACTGGTGTTTTGGTTCTTTTATCAAAGTGAGGTACACATTTCTTAGAACACAGAACCTGGACAAATCCCCATATCAATGGCATCTACCACAATGCCCCCCCCCCCTGCAAGAAGTGCAGAAAAAAAGCTTGCTAGGAATATGGAGACTGTTCAGAAGAGCCTGGATAATAACACTGGAGGAGGATCATAGGACCCATGATTTTACTAATCTGTCATCTACATTACTACCCTTCACCAACGCCCAGGAGTTTGTCTGATTTGAATTTTATTTTAATTTTAAGAGTCAGTGCTTGAACTAGTTAAGGAAAACCCATATTGTAACAAGGGTAGTAAATCCAGTTGGAAAAATTCTCAGTAGAAGTGCTTTCCCAGGACCCACATGGTTTAGTGACAGTTCCAGAAGAATTTTCTCCTGAAGACATCATAAATAACAGCAAAACTTACAATCACTATCAAAAATAGACTGCCATTTATTGGGTCCTAACTTCATTTCAGATGCAGCTCTAAGGGTGTGTTGCCTATATTACCTGGATAATTCCCCATATTAATAATTCAGAAATGCAAGAATTAAAATTCCCAATTACCAGATAAACAAGCTAAATTAAAGTATATTAATTCACTTTTCCATGCTGCTTAGAACTAGAAGGTCTGAACCCAGGACTGTCTGACTCCAGTGTCCTGTTCTTCAATACTGCCCCGTGAGAAGCAGCATGGGCTGTGGATAGAGTAGGGATCCCAGCAACCAATATGTCTTGAGTCCCTGGCTGTAAAGAGTCATCAACACTCTGAGCTTTCATTTCTCCAGGATCCTACGGGTTATTTGAATTCATCAGTGATAGAAGACCAGAGTAAGTTCAGATAGTGGGTCCAGGCTGGGCTGACTTGTTTATTCCTTGAGTCAGTCTCAGAAACCAGATTAAAAAGTTCATGCTGTAAATACTTTCAGGACATTGACAGGGAGAGCTGAATGCACACTTAAAGAAAGATGGTCACAATTAATCCATGGATTTCATTTGTGAGGCCACTATTCTTTTTTTTTTTTTTTTTTTTTTTTTAAAGAGAGAGTGAGAGAGGAGAGAGAGAGAGAGACAGAGAGAGAGAGAGAGAGAGAGAGAGAATTTTTTTTAATATTTATTTTTTAATTCTCGGCGGACACAACATCTTTGTTGGTATGTGGTGCTGAGGATCGAACCCGGGCCGCACGCATGCCAGGCGAGCACGAGCACGCTACCACTTGAGCCACATCCCCAGCCCGAGGCCACTATTCTTAATGCTGTTCATATTCTGGTCAATTCCTTTGCACTGGTGTGAGGAGTGGGGATGGGTATCTTTTATAGTCAATTATTTGCTATCTTAAGTGTTTGTAATCATGCCTATGAGAATACAGTTGAAAAGATTATCTCACTTTTCTGGATTTTGCTGCTATCAGCTAGAAGCTGCCATGACTGACCACACTATCACTTCTGGACTCATGGAAACCAAACCCCAAATTTAAAATAGTAATGAAATAATAATAATAATATTATTATTATTATTATTATTTAGTCTATTTTATGCCATTATAGTAAAATACCAAATACTGAGTACTTTCATAAAGGAAAAAAGTCATTCCAGGCACAGTGGCACACTCCTGCAATCCCACCTGACTCAGGAAGCTGAGGTAGGAAGATAGCAAGTTCAAAGCTAGCCTCAGCAACTTAGCAAGACCCTGCCTCAAAATGAAAAATGGGCTGGGCATGTGGCTCAGTGGTTAAGTGTCCCTGGGTTCAATCCCTGGTACCAAAATAAGAAAAGAATAGGAAAAGTCTTATTTAGCTCACAGTTTTGAAGACCAGAAGCCCAACATCAGACAATTCCATCTGTTCAACTTCTCATAAGGGCATTCTGGCTATGTCACAACATTGCAGATGGTATCACAGAGTAGAACCAAGTGCTTCTTTAGTACACACGCTGAAGAAACCAAACATATGGCTTGACCGCACTCATAACCAACCCCACTTGCAGAAGCAAATCCAGTCCTAAGAGACTTAGACTAATCCCACAAGATGGGCATAATTTCTTCCAAGAATGATGCCCCCATGACCTAATTATCTCATACTACCTCTTATAGGTGCTACCATTACATTGGGACCAAGTTTCCAGCACATGAACCTTTTGGGAACCAACAGCACCCAAACTATAGCAATTCTGTAATATTATATTAACATTGTATGTTATATATATATATATATATATATATATATATATATATCTTAATTTATATATTTAATATGTTCACTATTCTAGATAATAAAAGTACACAAAATTAGAACTATTTATATATTAAATCAAATACTCTAAATCATATGTCTGAATGAATACATGATATATGTATTCATTGTGTGTGTGTGTGTGTGTGTGTGTGTGTATGTATGAAATAGCCAGGTGAACAAATTTTAAAAGAACACAAGTTTTGTTACTTCTTGAGAGGAAACATGCCATGTAAAATGTTGGTTCTCCTCCAGCTTTGCTCTAGCTCTGTGAACTCTGTAAGGCACAGTGACACTTTAGAGTCAGAAAAATTCAGAGTTTTAAATTATGGTACAGCAGAGCATTGATTTGCATGATACAAAAGAAAAGGTGAGGAGGCTGGAGTTGTGGCTCAGCAGTAGAGTGCTCATGTAGCACGTGCAAGGGCCTGGGTTTGATCCTCAGCACCACATAAAAATAAAATAAAGGTATTGTGTCCAACTACAACTAAAAATAAAAAAATTAAATAAAAAGAAAAGGTGAGAAGTGTAATGACAACAAAACAAACAAAAGCCCCCTTTTCTCATACCTGATCTCATTATTGTGAGGCTCCCATTCCCACCAATGATGCAAAAAATGTACATAAAACTGACAATTTAAGGTAAGTTAGTCTTAGGTTTAAAAAAGCTTCTTTCAGTGTAATAATTTATTTGGAATTATTAGTCAATCAAATGTTAAACTCCCTTTTGGGGCAGTTTTTACCACCTTTCAAAGTTTTTCACATTCCTTCCTTCTTCCCAGGATAGTATCTAAGCAAGGAGAGGTTCATTACACATTTTGTCTTTGGTACAGCTTTGACCATCTGGTCTACCCACATGCCTTACCTTACAGTTCTACAATGCAAGTACAGTTGGTACAAATAAGCTTTTAGTTACCCACCCTTGCCTTTACCTCACATTGGTATCTGCAGAGATTTAACCAATCTTGGTGTCCAGGATATGATTTTAGTCCCTGATCTAAATCTTCTAAATATGATGTCCAAATGCTTCCAGAAATACATGCATTGTTTGAATGACTTGAATAGACACTTCGCAAAAGATGATGTTCAAAGGGCCAAAATGCATAGGAGACAATCCTTAACATCATTAATCATCAGGGAAATACAAATCAAAACCACAGTGAGATATCATCTCATCCCATATGGAATGGATATTATTTAAAAGCAAAAATAACACATGCTTTTAGGAGGAAGAAGAACTCTTATACACTATTGGTGTGAATGTAAATTAGAGAAAGCAGTAGGGAAGTTCCTCAAAAACTTAGAAATAAAACTTCCACATAATCCAGCAACCTTACTACTGGGTGTGAATCCCAAGGTCATGAAATCAGTATGTTGTAGAGATGTCTGAACTCTCATGTTTATTGTAGCACTCTTCACAGTAACCAAGATATTGACTCCACCTTGGTGACTATCAATGGATGAATGGATAAAGAAAACATGATATACATACAAAATAGAATACTACTCAGCCATAAAAATTCATCATTTGCAGCAACACAGATGTAACTTGGAGAATATTATGTTAAGTGAAATAAGTCAGACACAGAAAGCCAAATACCACTTGTTCTTATTTATACATGGAAGCTAAAGTTGATCTCAAAGTAGAGAATAAAATAGTGATTAACACAGCCGGGGAAGGTTTTGGGATAGTAAAAGCTGGTGAAAGGCACACAGGGGTATAGTTGGACATAGGAGGAATAGCTTCTGGTGTTCTATAGCACAATAGAATACCTGTGGCTAAAAACAATTAATATTTCCCAATAGCTAATGGAGAAGATTTTGAAGGTTCCCAACACAAGAAAATGGTATGTCTGAGCTAACAAGTATGCCAGTTGCCCTGATCTGATCATTATACATTGATATCACACTGTACACTACAAATATGTACAAATTTATCTATGTCCAGTTAAAATTATTAATAATAATAACAAAATGTGGAAAAAATAAAAATAATAAATAATAAATGCAATAATTTTTAAATGTGAAAGGAAAAATAAATGCCTGAAAATACACAAGAGATATTATCTAACTCACTATTATCTGACTCACTATTCCAACCATACCCAAGATATCAATAACCATCTATAGACAGATGGCTCAATGTTTTATCTGCAGTTCTGACTATTCTTTGAGCATCTGGTATATGTACCCCAAAACCTCTTTACACCTTCATTATGATACATAAAAGGCATTCTGAATTGGGTATTGAGTATATCCTACTAAACATATCATCTTAACCTACATAAAATCTGGCCATCTTTGAGTGTTCCTTAACAAGTACATTTAACACTCAGCTATTCAAGCTAGAAATCTGAAGTTCTTTCATAAAGTTTTCTCTCTCTCTCTCATTCTCTCTAGTAATCAATCATCAAGTACTATTGCTTTGATCTCCTAAATTACTCACAAGTCTACCCCTTCTCTTTGTCTTCTCTCCCACCATCCTTTGTTCAAGCCACTATTGCCTCTCATCTGGACTTCCACAACAGCCTTCTAACTGGCTTACCTGTATCCATTCTGGCTCTCTTCTAATCCTTGCTTTCCAGATGGAAATATGAAAAGATAAGTTTGCTAAAATAAAAAAAAATGCTGCACACATACACACATACACACACACACACACACACACACACACACACACACACACACACACTTCTTAAAACATTTAGGTGACTTCCTACTACTCTAAGGTAAAGACCAAATTGTTAAGTGCTCCTCAGGCTCCAGTATCATCTGGTCCCCTTTTTCCTCTGCAATCTTCCTCCACACAATCTTCTAAGCTTCAGTAACATTGGTCTGACTTGTTTGCTTATTGACAAAGTTCACACTGGTATCTACTGCTGACTCTTCACTTTGAGCAGCCCATCATAACCAAGGAAGGTGCTACAATAACTGTGCCTGTGGGTGCTTTGCCACTGGCAAGATCACTGATTTCATTTTAGGCTACTAGCTGATCAGTACACAGGTATTCAGAGTTTCTTTGTTTTCCACAGCTTTGATGGAGTAATTGGTACTGGGTTTAACTTCCTGCTGATGGAACATCTCTAGGTTGATTATGGCAAAAATTTCAAGCTGGAATTCTCCATTTACGCATATGCCCAGTTTTCTACATCTCTAGTTGAGTTCTATAACTCCATCCTCACCATCCATACCACCTTGGAGCTCTAATATAGACAATGAGGTCATCTATGACATTTGTCACAGAAACCAGAATATTCAGCACACAATCTACACTAACTCTAGCTGCTTTATTAACTAGATTGTCTTCCATCACTGATATCCTCAGATTTGATGGAGCCCAGAAAGTTGGACTGACAAAATTCCAGAGCAGTCTGGTGCCCTGTCCCCACAGCCACTTCCATCTGGTCAAATATGCCCCTATCACTTCTGCTGAGAAATCCTACCATGAACAGCTTTCTATAATAGAGATCATCAATTGTTTCTTTACATAGTTAACCACATGGTGAGATGCTACATGTACTACGGTAAATACATGATTTACTGTCTATCATGGCATGATGACATGGTTCTCAAAGATGTCAATGCTGCCATTGTTACCACCAAGACCAAGCACTGCATCCAGCTTATGGATCAACGTCGCCCTGGCTTCAAGGTTAGCATCAATTACCAATCTTTCACTGTGGTCCTGGTGGAGACCTGGCCAAGGCACAGCAAACTGTGTGCGTACAGAGTAATACATAGATATGGATGAGACCTGGGTTTGCCTGGACCACAAGTTTGGCTCATTGGTGCCATTGTTTACTAATACATGGGTGAGAGAATATTGAAGGAAAGTTTTCTGAGGCCTACGAGGACATAGCTGTGCTTGAGAAGAACTATGAGAGTAGTATGGAGTCTGTTGAAGGAGGGGAGAGAGAAGAGGAATAGTAATTATTCATTCTTTCCAGGTAACAGATGTCATACTTCCTTCAACATTACCTAATAGGAATTAAAGCTTTCTGATTAGATGATCTTTACTGAACTGTAATCTTAATTCCCATGTGTATTTGCAAGGTTTTTCTACCATACCTTAAAGCAAAGGCTTAAGGAAGAAAAATCTGAATGAATATATATTCACAGAATATAAAACCAAATGAATATAATGTATACAGAAACATTTTGTGATTATGTGCAAATAATGCAGGTACTGATATTTGTGAGATTGCCTCTCAATAAAACAAATTACATCATTCTAGAGAGTTTGAGTTCAGTCTATAACATTTATTAGCCTGGTAAATTTCAGAACATAACTTAATTCAGCAGCAGCATTGTAATTATAATACCTATTTCAATCACAAAGATGCAGATAAATTGTCAGTACTTATTATAGAAATGAAAGACATCATAATTTATTAGCAAAGTTAAAAAGCTTTATCTATGAAAACCACAAACAATATAAAAAATAATTAATGCTGGGGGTAAAAGTCTTTCAATTTCCACCATGAATTTTAATTTTATGTTAGCTAATGTATTAACATTCTCCAGAAAGACAGAACCAATAAGGTATATAGATATAGATATGTAAAATTTATTAGTAGAATGGGCTTACATAATTACAGAGGCTGAAAAGTCCTACAGGAGACCCCTTACAAGCTGGAGAACAGAGAGCTGGTAGTTGGCTCAGTTCAAGTCCAAAGAACCCAGAAACAGGGAAGCCAATGGTATAATTCTCAGTCCAAGACCCAAGGCCCATGGAACCAGGAGGCTGCTTGTGCATGTTGCAGAGTCCAAAGGCCAAAGAAACATGGAAGTCAGATGTCCCAGGCAAGCAAATGACATCTCAGTTCCAGAAAAGATAGAGTGCAAATGAGAAAAAGAGAGCACAAATTCACATTTCCCTTTCCTTTTTTTTTTTTTTTTTTTGGATCCAGGCCCTCAGTTTGTCCGACAGTATTCATCCACGTTGGGTGAGAGTAGATCTCCCTTTACTTGCCACTGCTGTAAATGCCAATCTCCTCCAGAACACTCCCAGACATACCCAGAAATAATGCTTTACCAGCTATCTGGGTACCCTTTAATCCAATGAAGTTGACACCAAAAAATTAGGCTTCACAGTTACCATGGATATTTAATCAAATGTTCACTAAATGTTTATGGAAGATTCTTTAGGAAACAAGTACCATGTGAGAAAGAGCTGTTTATTCCTTATCATGCAATCATTACTACAGTTCACTTAGGTCAGTGATGCAGATAAAGCTAACAACATACACAGACATAAAATGAAGATAAGCCATCTGATATTGCTTAACATAGGGTTAAAAAGGATTGTTGAAATAGCAGGGACACTTGGTAAGGAAAATGCTAATAAAGACCGAGTTATGATGGCGAAATTCAGGAGCTTTAATGGGAAAAAAGAAAGAATTCTGAAAGTTTAATGGTAGAAAGGGAAGGAAAACAAGTGGGTAACATGAAATATTTTAATAGTCTCATCCTGTAGAGTGGGAAAAATAAAAGAAATAGAGCATTCAATAACAAGAGCATACCGAGTTGGGAAATAGTTAGATTTGTTTATTTGATTTTGAAAACAGGGAGACAATCATTAATAAAAATGAAAATTATGCTAGAACTTTCCAATAAACAAGAAGAAAGAAACAGAATGAGTATCAACTATAACCAAGCATGCATGTTAAGAAAGCAGATGCAGAGAAAACGAGAAAATTAATAATTAAATGCAAAGATTGAAAAAAAATAGTTATTATACTCAGTGTGAACAAGCAGAATTATCCCATGAAAATGCAGAGACTGTCAGATTAAACGGTTAGTTGTATATTTGTAAAACACACACGTAAGGTGAAATGATAAAGATGGAAAATAAAAAGATCAGCAAAGAAAAAAAATGCAAAAAAAAAGAAAATAGAAATGGCAGGACTTATATCAAATAATATATAATTTATGTTTTAAATATTATGTAGATTGAAAAAAAAACATTGCAGAGTGGTAAAAATGCAATTTAGGAATTTAGTTAAATTGCTGTAAATTATATATTCTAAAAACACGGTGGCTAAATATGAGTAGCAAAGCTCTTATGTTTACAAAGAAACTTGAAATACACTATTGAATAGGACACTTCAATATAACTCTTTTAGTACCTAATAGTCAAAAGTAAGTAAGGATATAGAATAATTTAACAGCACAGTCAATAAACTTGATTTAATAGCTATTTGCAGTGTGTACAGGAGCTGCATTGCACCAGCTTTTGAGAGCTCATTGTGTTCATCTCTTTCCACCTTCGTAGGGAGTGCTGTCACATTGGTTGCCCTGGTGGGAGAATATACACTTAGAAATCAGCAAATGCTGTGAATGTTACAAATCATCTTACAGAGCTGACTGTAAAACATTTGTCAGTACACCATTAGGTCTATGCATAAAATTTTGTACTCTTCAAATAGAGAATATATTTGTATGTGTGTTTGTGTGTGTGTGTGTGTGTGTGTGTGTGTTCTATCCATGGAACAGATTGAAAAATTAATCACGTACTTGAATCAAACCCTTAGCAATTCAAAAGTGAACATTTTTTACAAACCATATATTTATAATCATATACCACTGAAACTTAAATTGGTAATATTAAGTGACAAGAATTACTACTGAGAAACTTAGAAACATATCTCTAGTAAGTCTTAGATCAAAAGAACACAGTAACTAAGAAACCAGAATCATCAAGAAAGCAATTGAAAGAGAGCACCGATTCATTCCCAATCTGTGAGATTAAGCACAGTGCCATAGCAGGAGGGTCCTGCTGGACCTATTGTTTCTCCAGAGGGAAAAAAGAGAGCCCCGGGTGGGCAACCAGCTTCCTGGAAGGCTCTCTTCTGTCTCATTTCAAGAGGAACACCAGGAGCATCACAGGGATAGACTACCTGGGGTGAGTTAGAAATGATAAAAGGGATGGGGCTCACAAAAACTAGCACATATGTCTTCAGGTGACACTTGTACTGTTGCCAGTTCTGACACCCAGCCAGAAGCTTTATCCACCCACAGAGCTGAACCAGAGCTGATTCCCAGTTCTATCTGGCTTGGGTCCCTAGCCAGCAGTCCAGTCAGACTACAGAGCCCAGCCCAAGGCTCCTGTTAGGCAGAGAGTGAAGCCAACAACCCTCCCAAAACTGCAAGTGACCCTATCCAGCTTAAGAGCTCACTCTGAGGCTGGGAAGGAAGCCAAGGCAGTGATCCTGGGAAGGAAGCCAAGGCAGTGATCCTGTTCAACTACAGGCACGAATGGGCCCTACCCAGCCTTGTCCAACCATAAAGTAGAGCCCATATTCTTACCTCACTGTAGAGCACACATTGGGGCCGCACACAGGCAGGGAGTCTAACCAGGGAATCTATATAATTTCATAATTTAGCCTGTGGTTCCACCCAGCCACAGAGTACAGCCTATGGTCCTAACTGATCATGAAGCCCAGACAGCCACCCCACGTAGCTGTGAAGTACATTCTGTGGTTCCATCTGAACAAATAGACCAGTGATACCACCAGACCATGGAACACAATTAATGACACCACCCAATGACAGAGCCCAGCCTCTAACAACATTCAATTGCAGATACATCCTTCTGTCCTATCTGATAGAAAACCTGGCCACTGAAACTGCCCCACCTAGTCACAGAACCTAGACCGCACTGGACTACTGTGGGCAACAGCCTGTAGCTCTGCCCAACCTGGTGTCCAGTAGCACTCTGACCAACCATGGAGCACTGTCAGTGGCCCTTCCTGGACAAGGAAAATGGTCAGTGACTCTGGGCAACGGCAGGGCACAGGACTGAGGCCTGACTTGATTAGAGTCCATTCTGTAGCATCATCCAACAATGGAGCACAGCCTGAGGTCCCATCCAAATAAGGAGTCAATCCAGCAGTACCACCAGGCCTGAGAGTACAGCCTGGAACTCTACCTGAACAGGAGTGATTACAGATATTGGACAGCAGCCTTGTCTTATGGTGGAGCTCAACCGATAACACTGTGTGGCTAAGGGAGCACAGCTGGGGACCCATGTTATCAGAGGGGAGTTCGTCATTCATTGACCTGACTTCGAGACATGCTGAAGGGAGTTTTTCAAGTTGAAACAAAAGTCTCCTAATTAGAAACATAAAAACATATGAATGTGTAAAACTCATCAAATCTTCCTGTTACTTTTTAAATTCCATTTTTCTTTGACCGGTAATACGTATATGTATTTATAGTATACAATGTGATTTTTTTTAATATTTGTTTAAATGTAGGATAATTATACCAAGTGAATGAAAAAGTCCATCACCTTACATTCTTATGGTAGTACATAAATCACTTCAAACTTTTGTATAAATTTTTTAAATGTATTTTCATAACTGAAATTAAATTGCATATATGAGTTTGTCAGGATTAATCCAACTACTATGTATAACTATAAAGCTTTAATTTTAAAAAAGTATAATGATAACAATTTTTTATTTAAACCACACTATAAGGAAGATATAAATTATAACATCAATAACCTAAAACAAGGGGGGGGAGTAAAAATATAGAATTTTAGTATGTGATTGAAGAGAAGTTGTTACCAGCTTAAAATAGGATGTTATAACTATTTATTTATTTATTTATGTTATTTAAGCCCTGTGGTAACCACAAAGGAAAACCTTATAGAAGATACAGAAAATACTAAGAGAAAGGAATCAGAGCACCACTCTAAAATCCTCGTATCAAAAGGGAAGAAAATCCACGAGTACAAGAGTAACAAAAATTACAAAATAGTCAGAAAGCAATGACACAAATGGGATACTAGTAACTCCTTACACATCAAAAATTGTTTTAATTATAAATGGACTAATCTCCAATCAAAAGACGTAAAGCTGCTGACTGGATTTTCACAACAAAGAACATGATCCAACATTTTCTTGTCTAGGAGACACTCACTTTATTTTAAAGATACACATGAGTTGAAAATGAAGGGTTAGAAAAAAATATTCTGGGTAAGCTTAGAGAACAGGATGGCTATATTTACAAAAAACAAAATAGATTTTAAGTTTAAAAAATGAAAATAATTACAAGAGACAAAAAGGTCATTATATAATGATAAAGAGGTCAATTTATCTAGAAGATATAACAATTATAATTACTTATTCACCAAACATTGAAAGAACCAAGTATATAAAGTAGATACTGAGAGATCTGAAATGATAAATAAGAGTAAAACAATCATAGTTGGAGAATGTAATTTCACACTGTCAACAATGGAGAATCAACTAGAAAACATTGAAGAGTTAAAAAAAAAAAAAAAAAAGACAAGCTGTCAGTGAGTGATGTAGCCACACCAATGTTTATAGCAGCCCAATTCACAATAGCCAAACTGTGGAACCAACCTAGATGTCTTTCAATAGATGAATGGATAAAGAAACTGGTATGTATACACAATGGAACATTTCTCAGCATTAAAAGAGAATAAAATTATGGCATATGCAGGTAAATAGGTGGAGTTAGAGAATATCATGTTTAGTGAATTAAGCCAATCCCAAAAAACCAAAGGCCAAATGTTTTCTCTGATAAGTGGATGCTGATCCATAATGGGAGGAGGGTGGGGGGTGGGCATAGGATAAGTGGAAGAACTTTGGATTGGGCAAAGGAGGGGAAGGGGAAGGGAGGGGACATGGGGGTAAGTAAAATAATGGAATGAGATGAACATCATTACCCTAGGTACAGTGTGTGTGATTGCACAATGGTGTGACCCTACTTCTCATACAGTCAGATAAGTGAAAAATTGTGCTACATTTGTATACAATGAATCAAAGAGCATTCTGCTGTCATGTATAACTGATTAGAACAAATAAATTAATTAATTAAAAAAAAAAAGACAAGCTTACCCACATGTAAGCTTCACAGGACAGGAGTGTTAATGATTAAGTACTATATCCTTAGTACACAGACTAGTTCATAATACAAAGCATCTTTTGAATTAATAATAAACCAGTTCCCTTTATGAATATGTATGCCAAAACTAAATATAATTTTAGCAAATAAAATTTGATAATACATCAAAATATTTATATCACATCAACAAATAGACATTTGATATCCCAATGTAATATAGTATTTTCATTAAAATCAGATAATATAGAGAGAATGACATATAATACCAACATTCTTTATTTTTATTAAGTTTCTATAAAATTCAATAAAATCCAAAGGAAAAGTAAAATAATGGATATAAAAATTGAAAAAAAAAATCTATGTTATTACTGAGATATGATCCTACACCTAGAAAACTCAGTTACTTTGGAAAAATTTGCATGGGGAATATTGAGTGATGAAATCAAATTCACTAAAACAGGTATAATGACTCATTTTCTAAAATAATAACCAAGAAAACCATATCAAATATGCAAAATAGACAGAAAGATAGATACTTAAGCATTTATATATACACACCCACACAACGCATTTTGCATTATCATGTAGTAGGGAGTCAAGGGAGAGAACAAGAAGAAAAAACCAGGCAAAATAAAATGCAAATATATACTTGTATTATAAATACAATGCAAAATTATGTATATGTGCATATTTAAAACAAAAATAATAAGTTCAAAGAATTCTACTTTTTGTTAATAAAATAACTTTTTAAAGATTCACTTATTTTCAAAGAACTGTTCTGATTAAAAGAAAGGTAAGAGTGAAATGATTAAGAGGTCATTCTTGCTGGCTCCAATTCCAGGTGAAGGATGAGCTCCAAAGCCATCTCCTCCCAGAGTACTGTCTCTGGTGCCCTGGCCTACTTAGCAATAACAGAATTTCTTCAATGTTTATATCCCTTAGTTTTAATTTTCTTTAGGATTTTATTGAATTTTCTGGAAACTTTATGATAAGAATAAAAAATGTTGGTATTACAAATCATTCTATAATATCTGATTTTAACAAAAATACTATCTGACATTGGGATGTCGAATGTCTATTCAGTATTTGTTGATGTGATGCAAATATTTTGATGCGTTGTCAAAATTTATTTGCTAAAATTTATTTTTAGTTTGGTATCTATATTCATGAGGATAACTGTTTAGTAACACATGCTTTCTCTGAAACTCTGGATTTGGATCACTCTTCAAATATTAATTATTTCATCATAAACCAACGGGTTTATTAGCCCTAAGAGAGAATTAGCAGACCAACCACAGGTGCTTGGTGCTCAACTGCACTTCTCCATCAATGAGCACTACCAGAGGCCTTGCTTCATTAAGTTGTTGCTTTGTCAAATAGTGGCATGGATACAACGTCTAATTGTTCCTTTTCTTTGAGATTCTTCCACTCCCTGCCACAGCATACTACTATTGAAACCAGGAGTCAATGAGACTCCTAAAGAGCTTTCATTCTAAAGCAGCATTCCCCACTCATACTCTCCATTCATTTGACCATAGTGTCCATAAAAGGGTAGCTCATTGAAAACATTTAGATGGGAACTCCAAGTATTGAGTCATGTCATTGGCAAATAATGATAGTTTTGAGTTCTTCTTGTTCTATTCACATCCCTTTAATTTCTTTCATCTAATTGCTCTGGCCACTCTTTCAAAAACTATATTAAAATAGAAATGGTGAAAGAGGACATCTCTGACTTGTTCCAGTTTTTAGAGAGAATGCTTTCAATTTTTCTTCACTTAGAATGATGTAAAAGCATAGATAGCCTTTACAACATTGAGATATGTTCCTGATATCCCTTGTTTTTCTAGTGTTTTGAACATGAAAGAGTATTATCAAATGTATGTTTTCAAATGCTTTCTCTGCATCTATAGAGATCATCTTATGATTCTTATCTTTAAGTCTACTGATGTGATGGATTACATTTATTGATTTCTGTATGTTAAGCCAATCTTGCATCCCTGGAATGAACTTCACTTGATCATGGTGCACTACTTTTTAATATGTTTTTGGATGCAATTTGCCAGAATGTTATTGAGAAGTTTTGCAACTATGTTTATCACGGATATTTGTCTGAAGTTTACTTTCCTTCATGTGTCTCTGGTTTTGGTATCAGGGTGATACTAGCCTCATAGAATGAATTTGGAAGGGTTTCCTCCTTTTCTATTTCATGCAATAATTTGAGGAGTATTGGTATTAATTCTTCTTTGTAGGTCTTGTAGAACTCAGCTGAGAATCCGTCTGGTCCTGGGCTTTATGGTGGTATCTTCTATAGATGGGCACTAGTGAAAAACAATTCATGGTCAAATTAATATAGTCAGAAAAAAAGAAGTCACTCAACTATGACAAATGATGCTAGAAATGTACATAATATTTTACCATAAAAGGTAGCAATCACTAGAGAATTTAAATTATCTCAGTTTAAAATATGATCAAAATATATATTTAATCTCATGTTTTTGTTTTAAGTTTTAGGTATAAAATATTTCAATACAAGAAATTTTTTTCTTTGTCACATATTATCTAAATATTAGGTATACTTCTAATTCTGGAGCAATGCAAAGATTATTTGTATATTTTGTTTTTTTGTTGTTTTTTTTTAATATATATATTTTTTAGTTGTAGTTGGACACAATGTCTTTATTTTATTTTTATGTGGTGCTGAGGATTGAACCCAGGGCCTTGCACATGCTAGGCGAGTGCTCTACCGCTGAGCCCAAGTCCATAGGAACATAAGCTAGGAGCATACAGATTTTTTTTTCAGATATTTTCCTATTTTTAAATTATTAATTATTTCATCAAAAACAACCAGCTTTTTATTCTTTTTTTTCTAATTAGTTAAACATGACAGCAGAATGCATTTTGTTTCATTATACACAAATGGAGCACAACTTTTCACTTCTCCATTTGTACATGATGCAGTCACAACATTTGTGCAATCAAACATGTATCTAGTATAAAGGTGTCTGTGTCATCCCACCATCTTACCTACTCCAATGCCCCTTCCCCTGCCCCCCTCTACTTTATCCAGTCCCCCCATTATAGATCAATATACACTTACCAAAGAGAACATTCAGCCCTTGGTTTGGGGGATTAGCTCACTTCACATAGCAAGACATTCTCCAACTCCCTCAATTTACCTGAAAATGCCGTGATTTTATTCTCTTTTAATGCTGAGTAATATTTCTCTGTGCATATATACCACAGTTTCTTTATCCATGGGCATCTAAGTTGGTTCCATGGTTTATTTATTGTGAATTGGGCTGCAATAAACATTGAAGTGGCTGTGTCACTATAGCATGCTGATTTTAAATCCTTTGGGTATAGACCAAGGAGTGGGATAACTGGGTCAAATGGTGGTTCCATTGCAAGTTTTCAAAGGAAACTTCACACTGCTTTCCAGAGTGGTTACACCAATTTGCAGTGCCATCAGCAATGTATGAGAGTGCCTTTTCCCCGACATGATCGCCAACACTTACAATTGCTTATATACTTAATAATTGGCATTCTGATTCGAGTCAGATGAAATTGTTGATTAGTTGTGTTTTGCATTTCTCTAATTGTTAGAGATATTGAACATTTTTTCATATATTTGTTGATTGTATATCCTATTCTAAAATTGTTTATTAATTTTGTTAATTAATGGACTAAGGAACTAATTGTTCCTTAGTCCATTTATTTATTGGGTTATTTGTTTTGGTTTTTTTTTTTTTGGTGTTAAGTTTTTTGAGTTCTTTATATATTCTAGAAATTAGTGTTCTATCTGATGTGCATGTAATAAAGATGTTCTCCCACCCTGCAAGCCCTTTCTTCACATTATTGATTGTTTCCTTTGCTGAAAAGAAGCTTTTTAGTTTGAATTCATCCCATTTATTGATTTTTTTATTTAATTTCTTGCGCTTTAGGAGTCTGGTTAAGGAACTCAGAATCAAATCCAACATGATGAGGACCTGCAACTATTTTTTCTTCTAGTAGTATTTCATCAAAAATAACCAGCAGTCTGGAGTTATGGCTCAGTAGTAGAGTGCTTGCCTAGCATGGATGAGGCCCTGGGTTTGATTCGTTGCATTGCATATAAATAAATGAATAAAATAAAGGTCCCTCAACAACTAAAAAAAAAAAAAGATTTTTTTTTTATAAAAAAGCTAAGTGTTTGCTATTCATAGTAGTGTGTGCCTATAGTCCCAACACTCAGGAGACTGAGGCAAGAGGATTGCTTGAGCCCAGGAGTTGGAGACCAGCCTGTGCGCAACACAGTGAGACTCTATCACAAAGAAGAAGAAGAAAGAAGAAAGAAGAAAGAAGAAAGAAGAAGAAGAAGAAGAAGAAAGAAAGAAAGAGAAAAAATTTTGCAATAGTTTGTTTTTCTATTAAATACAGCTTTGGAAATCACAAAATTATGCTTTTTATTAATAATTTTTAAGTCATAGATAAACTCAAAAGAAACTAATTTGTGTACTAAAAATACTTAATTAAAAATTACCACTCAATAGTGCAATAATAGTTGTCACACTCAGTTACCCTCCTGAGGTCAAGAGAGGTTTACTTGTCCACACTGGAGAGAAACTGGGTGGGCCTGAAGCCATTTGTTGGCAATTACCATGACACAGCAGAATCAAACTCATAATAGGACAGAATCCACTACTATATGGCTATCTTCTAAAGATTAACATATCTGGTCTATTAAAAAGTTTAATTCTTTAGCACACACAAAGACTAACTCACATAATTACAGTTATCTTATATTAGACAAAGGCACTAAAAACATACATTGGAGAAAAGATAGCCTCTTCAACAAATGGTAGTGGGAAAACTGGAAATCCATATGCAGCAAAATAAAACTAAACCCCTATCTCTCACCATGCACAAAACTCGACTCAAAGTGGATCAAGGATATAGGAATTAAACCAGAAACCATGCACCTAATCAAAGAAAAAGTAGGCCCAAATATCCATCATATCAGATTAGGCCTCAACTTCCTTAATAAGAATTCTATAGTGCAAGAATTAAAATCAAGAATCAATAAATGGGATGGATTCAAACTTAAAAGTTTCTTCTCAGCAAAAGAAACAGTCAGGTGAATAGAGAGCCTACATCTTGGGAGCAAAATTTTACCACTTGCACAGACAGAGCACTAATCTCTAGGGTATATAAAGAACTCAAAAAGCTAAACACCAAAAAAACAAACAAATAAACAAAAATAAATAAATAACCCAACCAATAAATGGGCCTAGGAACTGAACAGACACTTCTCAGAAAAGGATATATAATCAATTAACAAATACATGAAAAAATGTACAACATCTCTAGCAATTAGAGAAATGCAATTCAAAACTACTCTAAGATTTCATCTCACTCCAGTTAGAATGGCAGCTATCAAGAATATAAACAACAATAAATGTTGGTGAGGATGTGGGAGGAAAGGCACACTCATATATTGCTAGGGGGATTGCAAAACGGGGCAGCCAATATGGAAAGCAGTATGGAGATTCCTTGGCAAACTGGGAATGGAACTACCTTTTGAGGGAGCTATCCCACTCCTCAGTCTATACCCAAAGGACTTAAAAACAGCATACTGCAGGGACACAGCCACATCAATGTTTATTGCAGCACAATTCACAATAGCTAAACTGTGAAACAACCTAGATGTCCTTCAATAGATGAATGGATAAAGAAAATGTGGTATATATACACAATGGAATATTATAGCAATACAAGAGAATAAAATCATGGCATTTGCAGGTAAATGGATAGAGGAGGAGAACATAATGATTATTTAAGTTAGCCAATCCCAAAACACCAAATGCCAAATGCTTTCTCTGATATAAGAGACTAATTCATAATGGGGTTGAGAGTGGGAGCATGGAAGGATTAGAGGAACTCTAGATAGGGCAAACAGGTTGGGAGGGGCAGAGAGGGGGCATAGGGGTAGGAAAGACAGTGGAATAAGATGGACATAATTACCCTAAGAAATGTATAAAGAAACAAGTGGTATGAATATACTTTGTATACAACCAGAGATATTAAAAATTGTACTCTATATGTGTAATATGAATTGTAATGCATTCTTCTGTCAAATATAACAAGTTACAATAAAAAATAAAAGAAAAAAGTTTCATTCTACTTATTCATATCCATTTGATCCAATTCCTTAGAAACTTACGCATGGGTAGTTCACAGAAATAAATTATTTACATATCATTCTACCAGATTAATAAATATATCATTTTTCTTATTCCAATACAAAATTCAAGAAACTTTAAAATGACTGCTTTATATGTATTGCACAGACCTTTTAGAAGCTAATGAAATTTTGTCTCAAATAAGTTTCAGAATTGTTGAAAGGCAGGAGAAATGCCCTGAAATATTGCAAGATCCTTCTGTACAAACATAGGAATAGATCAGAATTTGACAGCAACTAAGGTCAAATGTCCAATATTGTATCACCACAAAAGTATGTGACTGGAATTGAAACAATGCAGCTAAGACCAGCACACACAATTCACTCCCACCAGAATATAGCCTTCCCTTCTTGCCTTCCTATTTTTGTTTTTTGCTTTGGTGTGTTTTTGCTTTTATAGGAAGGAGAAATAAAACTTTTTCAGGAGTTTACATTCTCTGTAATTGCTTTGGTTTCAGTAAATAAGATCAAGAAAAAAAATGAGAGAGTTTTATTATTGCCCCAAATTCAACAATAAATAGAGAAAATATGGAGCTGATTTATTTTACAACTGCAACAAATTCAACATCCTCTTGTTCTAAAAGTTCCTTTTATTTATTCATTAATCTTGTTCAACATTATTGCATGTCAGCTAAGTCCCAAACTCTCTTCTGTGTACCAACCATACAGTGATTCCCAGCATCAAGGAAGTAACCCCAGAAGGATAATACTGTGTTTATAAAACAACTGTGAAACAGAGAGGTAAGATTTACTTCTGCACATAAATGCATAAACACTGCCTGAATGGCTACCATCATCTGCCAGATGGGTGCATCAGACAAGTTGGAGCAATGTTTGCATGTGCTTAGTAACATCCTTATTTGAAGTCTAATTACTTCCAAAACACTTGCCATCCTTACTCCCCTATTCATCCTTTTTCTTTCTCTCTAGCTCCCTTGAAGTTTTTCTTCCTCATAGCACTCAATCAACATAACTTGTTTTTATGTTTCTTGTTCACTATTCTATGCCCTTCTCTTGGCAGAATGCCTCATATAGAAGAAGAGATTAATAGATTTTATTAGAATTAATGAATGGTAATTCACAATTTATAATTTTCAATTCTTGCCCTGGGTAGTAAGTCAGGAGGATGAGGAAAACAGATCCTATTCTCTGAAGAGTCATTATCAATCATAGGAGGTCTATGTTATTACTCCCATCCCTGAGACATATAGTAACAAGAACAATGGGAAAGCATTTTCTTAACCTGAAAGAATTAACCACGAACACCATAAGGCATCCATTGTGTCACAAATTAACCTCTTTCTTATACCTGCAGAATATTCTATATAATTCTTAAGAAAATTGAGAAAAGAGTAATGCTAATCATTTTCTGTGCACTATGATTCACAGGAGGAAGCTCAACTGAGACAGACTGAGTGGGTGTATCCCCCATGGCTTAGTGGCAAGTCTTCCACACAGTATGAATGCTATTATGCTGGGTAACTTTAGATTATTACTTTTCACTCTTGGTTGATTCTCTCAATTTCCCTCTATCTTGTTTAACCTTGACAGTGTTAATTCTGTATTGATGGCACAAATCTTCACTGTAGCTCTGTTACTTTAATGCATCGCTTGCTAGTAGATAACAGTTCTTCCCTCCTTAAGTCAAAAGACACTTTGTCATCTTTTCTACTGCATCAGTATGGGTCCCTCAGCAGTGGTCACTTCATGCTTTTGGTCCCTTCCTAGGGTAGTGAGTTCCTCACATACTTTCTGGTATTCCTTACCTGCCCATGAGGACTGTCAATGTCAAGGCTTTTAGAAAATTTGGGACAAGAGAAGGACCTAGACCCCTACATCAAGTCTGTTATATAGTGTATGCAGCATAGAAACAAATGCAGAGAAGCCAGAATACCAGGTGCAGGAGGGAGGATTGCTGAGTTCTCCCTACACCATGGGTGTCTGCAGGTTGGCTGAATCAACCATCTTATTTCCCTTTCATCCAGCTCCTATGGAAAAAGTAGGACTTCCTCTTCCCATATTATGGAGCTCTTGATAGGAGCCTGTATGGTTTGCATATGAAGTTTCCCCTCAAAAGCTGTGTATTGGAAACATGGTATCCAATGCATTCATGTTCGCTGGTGAGATGATCAGATTACGAGAGCTGTGACCTGATCAGTGGTTTGATCAACCAAATGGATGAATAATTTGAATGGATTACTGGGTGGTAACTATAGACAGATAGGACATGGCTGGAGGAAGTAGGTTATTGGAGCTGTGCCCTTGAGGATTATATTTTGTCCATGGCTTTCAGCTCTCACTGTTTCCTGGCTACCATGAGCTGAGAAGCTTTCCGGTCACTTTCACCAGGATGCTCTGCTTCCATCTTGGACCAGCTGATCATGGACTTAACCTTTGAAACCATGAATCTAAAATCAACTTTTTCTCCTATAAGTTGTTCTTATATTTATGTTCAGGTATTTAGGTTGCAGAGAAGAAAAGTTGACCAAACCTCAAAACAACTGGGACAAGAAGGAGAAAGCACCTTATATAAATCTTTGATATGAAAATAGAGGCTTCTTCCTTGTGTTCCATTAAATAAAATACATTTTAGAAGTTTGCTTCATCAAAATACGACTTGACCATTTTCTTAGCTATTGTACTGTTTTAGTCTGTCAAACATTCTTTCAAGATAGATGTGACAAGAACAATGCAACCTGTGTCTCTCTCTCCAGGAACAATAAGCAGAGAGACTTATTATAGATACAAAGGAGGCACACTTTCAATAGATCCTAATTGTGTTACTGAATTTCTAAAGCCAAGGTCTACATCTAAAAACCAAAACAGTGTATGTAGCCACCTGGAGACATTCTCTAATGCCACTCTAAAGTCTTATGGGGATAAGAGATACTGACTAACAAAATGAATCATCAGTTAGAGTTTCTCCTGTGTGTGAGAGAGATTTTACACAGTTTAGTAGCTTTAAATATAAAAGATTAGCCCTACACAGACTGTTTTCTTTCTCAAAGGTCCACGACTGTTGTGGGTTTGCAGACAAGAAAAAATAAATTTCGATTCAACATGGAGAATGGAGGAAAATGAGATAAAGTGCATATCCATAGTTCTTAATGATTCTTTGCTTCAAACTCTTAGAATAATGTATCTCATTGACTAAACACACTATTTTTTTAAACATAAATGGATGGTTGCCATAAATGCAAATTCTTCTGGACTTCTTACTGTTGAGTAAGTAGGTTCTATCCTAAGCATTTTTCATATATTAATCCACTTAATACTTACAAAAGCCCCCATGCAATAGATGCTATTACTAATCTCATTTTATATATTAGGAAATTAAATCACAGAAGTGATAAGGCCCGAGGTCACACAGTAAATGAGTTATACTGAGATAATAATTAAAAGGTATGGTATTAGGTAGAGCACAGTACTTTTGTCACTTAATAAAACTTTTATCTCAGGAAAATATTTATTTTCTCAAAAAGATCCTTTCCTTGGGAGGAAGCTCTCTCTCCTAGCCACTTGCAGTTCATGTTTTCCAATATATGGTATAATCTTCTGCTGACAGAACTAAAGTGGGGCAAGGTGTCACCAAAGATTCTCATCATGGGTAGAGAACTGATATCTATTCATGTGAATTATATTATCTGTGATAATTCTATTCTCCTTTTTCTGTATCAGAACAGCAAACCAAGATGTTTGAAATCCCCCAAGAGTTTCCCCAAAATGGTTTATTCTCACAATTATTGTCTCCCAGATCAAAAGCATATTAAAGAATCATGTTGATAGTTCATTCAAATAACCATCCTCTTCTTGCTCAAGGAGTTCCTTGCTATCACACTTGATCATTGCTAGATAGTCTGTGCTTAGCAAAGATGGTTACAGACTGGGATCATGTCCCCGGAACATTTAAAAGCACAATTTAGAAAGAATAGTAGTTTTACACACAGTTATATACTGCTTCCTCACTAGGTGCCTGAGGCTTGTGAATTCTAGGAGAGACTTTTACCTAAACCAATTTTAGAGACCCAGTTCCTCCTTATAGATACAAAAGAGGCACACTTTCAATAGATCCTAATTGTGTTACTGAATTTTTTGTTCCCCGCCCCCCCCCAAAAAAAAAACATTTTGAATCCTAAGCAAATCCAAGGTAACAAATGGCCTGAGCTTCCACTGTATACACAAAGAAAATGTATAGCTCTTCAGCCTGTCTTATTTCTTCCCTAAATAATGAGACTGCTTTAAGAATTCTAAGTTTCCAAGCTTGTGAGGCAATGGTACATTTAGCAATAGAAGTGGAAGACAACACACACCATTTCTTTTCCTTCCTTGATTCTCTATCTGGGAGCATCTCACAATATCCTGGGCATGGGGTGGGGTAGGGAATATAGTAAGATACAGAACTCAGACTAATCTTAAATACATAGTTTATTGTAAGGACCCACAATTATTTTCTTGGAGAACGCATTAAAGATAGAAGTCAGGAGGATCACACATATCCATGATCATAATATCCAACTTTGATTGAACACTCACTGTGCACCAGGCACCTCTCTAAATGCTTTACCCATAAATTATTTGGGTTTCATGGGGAAACCATGAGACAGGTACTATTCTTATCATCTACTTTTCACAAATGAGAAAATTGAAGCACATGGTGGTTAACTGACTAGCCAAGGTCACACTGCTGGTTAAAGGAAGAGTCAAACACATGAACACAGGTATTCTAGCTTCTGCACATCTCTGAGCTTAATCAGTATATTCCAACTGCCTCTCAGAGTAGTTTTTATAGTGTCTTCTTTCTGATCTTGGAGAAGGAAGCTTTCAGAACTTCCTTAAAGTTTTGTTTTGCTTTGTTTTGATTGTGATACCAAATAAAAACCCTATATAATCTCATATTTACTTATCAGAGAACCTCTGGACACATTTATCTGAATTCTACAACAGAAGCAAACAGTGGATAATGCCTCCCATCTGTACTTACATTGAAGATATATTAAGAATTCAATGATTACCATATGCACCAACATAGGTCACAAATTATACAAGCAGAGTGGCACGTCTGGAGCGTGAGTGACTTCTGAACCTGTTTTATACCACTACTTCCAACCAGTATAAATTTGTTGATAGAAACATGTTAGTATTTCTGTATTCCTAACATTTATTTAGACTCAAGGAATGAACATAAAATATTATCGTAGGTTACAAACAAAATTGAGTCATTGGACCATCTTTACTGCAGTGTTTTAACCAGCAGATTCCATTCCTTTTTGAATGTTTACTATGATTTTGGAGCTTTCAGAACTCGAATATAAATTAGAAATACCAGGAGAGACTGAGACTTCTTCATATTTCTCATTATTCTGTCAAAGGTACACAGAAGTATGCATGACAGATAGGCATTGAATACACCATGTATGAATTAGAACAATAGTATTTTCTTCAAGTCTGGATCCATTGCTGGTTTGAGGGCACTAGATGAAACTTTATTATCCAAATATTCTAGAATTTCTTCTTCAGGATTTACAAACTGAAACAGTAAGCAAGGAAAACCTTTTCTCAAATTTATACTTCTAAGGCTATCCCAGAACTTGGTGACTACAAAACTGCACTGCACAACATGTTGAATAAAAAGACCTCCATTCACCCAAAGCATATAACCCAAACTCACATGCAATGCATTGTTATGGTGGGTAAGACCTTGGTCTTTGGAAATAGACCTAGGTTTAAATCTGAACTCTGACACTTATGAACTGCATTTTTAATCTCTCATAACTTTAGCTTTCTTAAGTTTAAAATTGAGCAATAGGTCTAGGGTGGTAGCTCAGTAGTAGAGCACTTGCCTAGAACATGTGAGTCACTGGGTTCAATTCTCAGCACCACATACAAATAAACAAAATAAAGGGATTATGTCAATCTACAACTAAAAATATATTTTTTTAAATCAAGTAATAATGCATACCAAAGTCACTATAAGAATAAACTTAGATGATCTATCAAAAGGGCTAGTGTGGCACCTGGCATATAAGAAATGTCTACTAAATGGAGAAAGTGAGTGGAGTGGGAACGTGATGGACACTGATTCTAAAGCTCATTCTGCATGCAATTTTTTAAATCCTTACTTTCAACAAAAAAAGCATTTTGACCAGACAATTGGCAAGTTTGCTTTCTAATAGTCTGTTTGTGTCCCTCAGTGTTCACTAAACCCCTCTGAAAAGAGTTGTGGTACCTCCTAGCAACTTGCCAAGGGGAACTTGCCAAGAGAGGGTCTCATCACCAGGGTTTTGAGACAGCTCATCCTCATAATGACAATATTTTACTAGATGAAAGAATTTGATATGGTTTCCAGAAATGCTTAGCTTGCTTCTAAGTCCAGGAGTCCTCATTTTAGTTCATTTCAAGCTGCATTGCCAAAAAACCTTTAATGAAAATAATCCTTGACTGTTCCAGACTCTGAAGATTTCAATCTAATATATTATTCTTTTTTTAAAATAAAACACAAAAGTTTTATTTGAGTCTAATATGAGGCAGACATGTTAAACATCTTAAGTACAGAGCCAGATTAAAGAAAATGCTATGATAATTGGTACAGAAATAAATATATATAAATTTATAGGTGGAAAATATTTGAATGATGCTTAAGATAAACTTTTCCCTAATATCGTTTTCTTATAAAATGGTTTTAAAAAATTCTTAGGATTCTTCCATCCAGCATGGTTTCTGTCTTTTCTATACTATCTTGGTCCTAAAGGGGGATTAAATGCACAAACAGTGGAGAAGACATGGTCCTGGCACCTGCTGAGCCTTTGTCCCACTGACAAATACTGCTTTTAACCTTTGTATTTAAGATCTGAATCAGGTAGTTATCTCTACTTTTTAGTTGATGCTAAATCTTTTTTGTTGTTGTTATTTTAATTAGTTATACATGACAGTACAATGATCTTGACATATCATACATTTAAATCAGATGGGATATAAGTTCTCATTTTTCTGAGTGTACAGGTTGCAGAATTACATTATTCTAAGTATTAGCACATGGAGGAATCTCTCTGGATCTTTGACCCCAGTCAGGGATTCTGTTGACTGTGCTGAGGGACTCTGACTTACAGGAAATATTTGTGCTTATTTGATGATTTCATCTATAAAACATAAAAGATACGTTGGTTATAAAAACATTTAATTAGCCTAAAATGAGTGTTGCTATCACTAACAGTATGGTTCTAAGAGGAGTAGACTGATGAATTCAAAGTGGAAAAGAAGGAACTAGAGCTAATGTTTTAAATTCATATGACATACCAGAAGCTAGGATATTTAACCAGCAGCATCTACTGAGCTTAACATGTGCCAAGCTCTATGTTTAGTATTTTTTTAATCTAATCATCACTAACCACTCTATTCTAAAAACAAAACAAATAAACAAACAAAAAAACCTGTAGAACAAAAAGGAAAACTTATCCAAGGTCCTTTATCTAAGAAATATTAGGAAATATTGTCATAGGTTACAAAAAACAATTGAGTCATCGAACTCATTTAAGTGAGTTCTCAACTTAAACTTGAAAATCTGGATCTAAGATCCAAGATTTCTCAAGCTACAATTTCATGTCCCCTACTGTTGACTTACACAGATGCTAAAAATCTTCTCTCACAATTGAAATAAGTAGGGGTACAGGGTCTAATTTTATGATTAATATGGAGTAAAATGGTATCTTTTAGGATACCCAATGTTGATACTAATGAATTTAAAATGCACCCCAAATTCTCTGTCGTGTGAGGAATAAATCAGATCTCAATCTCCCTAGAGATCAACTGATCTAACTAAACTCTGCAATTGTGGAATTTCCACTTATAATGATTTTGTTTTGTTTGGATCACAGTGCAATTTCAGACCAACTGGTTACATAGGTAAACTTTCTTCACTTACTCACTAATTTCTCCCAACTCATGTCTCTTCTGCCAAAATCTTTCCTGGGTAATGTCATAAATAGATTCAGTAATCAGAAATAAAAAGAGAATCACAGCAATGTCAATTCCACCTAGTGGGACTAGTTCCTGAAGGCATGCTTCAGACCATTCACTTGATTTTCAGACAAGAGTAGAAATAATTGGCTGCACCAACTCTATTTTTATTAAATTATTCTGCAGAACAGTATGTTGGAAATATTCTGCCTCATCCACCTCCACAGTTTTGCTAAATGAGGACATTGGTTTGTAGAAGGCAGTTGTAAGCATTTAAAACCACCACATTCAATATAGTCAGTTTGATTTCTTAAGTACTTCAGTGGACATGGTGGCAAAGCCCAAACTCCAAAGAAAAATATTCGTTGTATCTGCAATATAATAACAATCTTTTCTCTGCTATTCAGGACTATATGATAGGTTCAAAAAAAAGTTTTTTTAAAAACACCTAACTTTACATTGTATCCTACAAGCCATGTCATGATTGTTAAAAAATGGAATAGTCTGTCAATTTGTGGGATCTTTTAATGGTGAGTTCCTAAAATGTGTTCCAGACTGGGAGGTAGATCTGTGCAGCATGCAGTTTCCCAAAAGAGCTCTTCTGTGTCCTGAGATTTGCAGTAACTTCTGCAGCTTCTGTATGCAAGAGCATTTAGGCCAAAGTCCTTGGCTCTGCTAATAGAATTCACTTCATTTAAATAAATTTTCTGCTCTCCAAAATGTACAGGTAGAACAAGATGATTTCTAAGGTCTCCCAAAAGGTTTGAGGAAAGAGGGGAGGCTCCAGAGTCTCTTGCTCCTCACTTCCCCCCACACACATATGCACAGGGACATCTTCACTTCTTCCCCATTCAATTGCAAACACACAGGAAGTAGGGTGACTATTGGGATTGGTCTGATTGTCAGACTGCAGGGCAGCACTGGGGCCACTTTCACTACTGGATGGGGTTGCTATACAATGCAACTGGGTGTGGCTCTGCCTTCTCTCCTTTCTGGCTTCAGCAGAGCCTCCTGATCCCACAGCTGCATTTGCATCCTAGTCATGTTAAGCATTAGATTAGAAACCAGAGCATTCTTATGGTCTCTCTCTCTCTTTCTCTCTCTCTCTCTCTCTCTCTCTCTCTCCCCCCTCCCTTCCTCTCCCTCTCTCTTTCTCCCTCTCTTTTTCTGTACTTATAATCCCCTGTGGCTGGGAAATATGATGGATTGGATATAACTATCTATCTGGCAGAAAATAGAAATCATGCTCATACAGTCCAGTCAGCTTCACCAGAGTTCTGTGGACAGCAACCTCAAGTTCAAACCCAACTGCCAAACGTGGCTTTTTTCAATTTACTTCCTGTGTATTCCACATGAACGTGCCTTCCTAGAGAACTTTCCAGGGGAGGACAGGAGGCTGGAGGGGAGAGAGATGTTGTAAATCCTTTAGTTCTAATACTCTATTGTCACCAATAATACCACACCAAAGAGTTGCTTTACAAAATATGCTGATTTCAAAAACAACTATAAACAAAATTTTTACTAGAAATTAGTTTATGGCCTAATTAATGTAGAGTTTCCATAAAATATAAGTTCTGGCAAAAAAAAAAAATTGTTTGTCTGAATTAGTTTGCATGAGCCCAAACCACTCTTTCTTAAAATCCTTCTCTCTCTCTTTCTCTCTCTCTCTCTCTCTCTCTCTCTCACACACACACACACACACACACACACACACACACAGCACAGGAAGAAAGAAAGAGTTTGGCTTATATACAATATACACTAGCATTTTCCCTCCCTCTGGGAATTGTGCACCTCAAACACAAGTTATTGCAAATGCAGAGAATGAATTCTCAATGACTTGTCTCCAGACTTAGAAATTGCAGGCAAAAGGCAGCTACCTTCTATGCCTGGTGGAGTTCAGAGAGCCCCCTTAACCAGAAGCAAAGTCAAACTGAGCTTCCTTCCAATTTTCCTTCAGGGCACTGACTTATCAATAATGAAACTTTCCAAGTCCTTAACCACTCATCCTGTCATGAGAATCCTATCCTTTCCACCCCATTGACTGGAACCTAAGTGCTTCTCTCAGGGTAGAAGAAAAGGAAATAAAGCTGAGAGAATATTCAGCAGCCACCACCTCAGGCAGTTATGAAAACTCAAAGTAAAGGATCACGCCTGGCTTTCCAGAGAAGAAAAGAAAAAGACAAAAGGCAAAAATATTCAAGAGCTGTCATATTCCCAAGTTCCTCCAGTGGGTACTTTTCTTGCCATTGTGATAGCAGTCTATGTCAAAGAGAGTTAGTTTTTCCTAACATTCCCTGAGCGTTTCTCCAACTGCTACCATTAAGCAATTTTATTTTCTAAAGTACAAGAGCATTTATGGTAATTAGACATGGGATGTTCGTACCATTTCAGATCTTTAATGTTGAATGCCTAATAGAAAAAGCTTTGCCTGAGCCTTCTTAGTTACAATCGCCACTTTCTTTCATGTACCATCTTTTTTATCAAAAGAAAGGTGAGTTCTGGGGTATGGAGATAGGCTAGTACCAAACCCACAGTAGAGCTGGCTCTAGATGGAATAACTATTAGGGTCACCCCTTGTACTGCACAACAGCAGGGAACAGCCATAATGAAGGAAGGTAGGAGAGGAGAAGAAAGAGAGAAGATGAAGTCTAACCAAACAGCAAGGAAGAGGAAGTTAGAAAACATGTTCTGGCAAAATCTTTGTGTTAGTCAGTGTTCTGCTGCTGTGACAAAATATTTGAAAATAACAACTTAAAAGGGGAAAAGTTTATTTTGGTTTCCATTTTTAGAATTTTCAGTCCATGCTCAGCTGGCTCCATTGCTATGACCTGCAGGACAGAGGGCATGGAGGAGCAGAGCTGTTTACCTTGTGGTGGTCAGGAAATAGAGAGGAAGGGGCCAGAGACAAGCTGGAGCAGTACCCAAGGGCACACTCCCAAGAACCCATTCCATTCAACTAGGTCCTACAGTTTTCATTACCTACCAATAGGCCATTCAGGTTATAGCCATCCTGATCCAATCACTTCCCCAAAGCCACATCTCTGAACATTGCTGCAGAGGTGACCAAGTCTTCAACACATGGCTCTTGGGGACATTCCAGATCCAAATCACAATAATCCTTTTGCCTTCCCTCTTTGGGAAGAGGCAGAAAATAACAAGAAAGGTTCTCAGTGACACTGCATTTCTCAGGGTGGCATGAGAGAAGAAGGTAAGAGAATCTACATGGACCCTAAGTGCTCCTTCCCCCATGTGGCTTCCTTAAGGAAAACACAAAAGACCTCCTACACGTGATGTGCTTCTCTAGCCAAAACTGAACCCCACAGTTAGGATATTATGTTGTATAAAATTAAATTCAGAGCGAACTTTTTAATTATGCAGGGGGCATATGATGAATGGTAAGATTTCTCTCCCTATCACCTGACTTCCCACCAAGTGACCTTGACGCAGGTAATCACACTTACCAGTATACTTTATATCCCTGGAGAAATGATTTAGACATGTGCAACTGCATCTATATATAACACTTTGTAAAAATATTCAAACGGGTATCAGACACAACATACTGTTCTGTCACTTGTTTTTTTAACTTAACGTATTTAGACATTTTTTCATATCTGTGCATCCAAATGTAATTTGTTTCTTTTTTTAAGGACTAAATTGTGTTTGGGCAGATGTTTAATTTAATGAGTCCTCTCTTAAGTGACCATTAGGTGACTTGCATTACTTGTTATTACAAATCATGCTGCAAATTATTAGAACTTATATCACTGTGTAACTGTGCAAGTATATTTTGCCTAGAAAAAGTGGAATTCTTGGCTTTAAGGGTATTCACATTGTAAATTGTGATATATGTCACATCTCCCTCAACAAAATGCCTGTTAGTGAAGTGTTTGCTTATTTACAAACTTACCAAGGTCCAGTATTCACCAGTGGGCAAAAATTATATAAATATTCTTATGAATAAAATGGAAAAAATGCTCCCAGTAAGTTTTAAGTATGAATTTTAATGTCCTATTTATATAAACCTAAAGGCACATATGCAGAAATATTGTTCTCTATGTGAATAACCTATTAATATTCTTTACTCATTTTATTTTATACTATTCATTTGTTCTTGATTTGTAAAAGTATACATATGAAATTACTATATGTTTATCCTGTGTTTATATTTTTCCTACCTTGCCCTCTGAGGGTTTGGTTTTGTACTTTGTTTACAGTATTATTATATTATAGTATTAAAGGTTTTATATTTTTTAATGTAGCTCAATTCATTAGCCTGTACTTTATAACTTCTGAATTTCATAACAGGCCCCAAGGGCTGATGCTAATCCAAAATTACTTTTCTAAATCACTGGTGTTTTCTTCTAGCATTTTCATGAGTTAATTCTTTATATATAAATGTTTCAATTATTTAGAGTTTATTTTGTTATGAGACAGTGGTAAAGTTTTAGCTATATGTTCTTTCAAAATGTTCAGCTGTCCAAACATAATGTATTAATAATCTAATTTCATTTCACTGATTGCAAATATTATCCTGCATGTCAAATCCAAAACATATGCAGGTTTATTTCTAGACTCTAATCTGTTTCTTCGGGTTTTCTATCTCTACTTTAGTTAATAACTATAACTTTCTTATGTTAATATCTTTGAGGGTTAGTCTTTCCTCATAACTTTTCTTTAGTGTTATTTTCAAACTGGGAAAGTTGCATGCAGAGTCTCTTTCCAAGAGTGGAAGCTTGGGTTTTCTTTAAAGGACTATGCTTTAGGTCTGTGAAAAGCCTCTTGTGTGGGTCTTATGGTTATGCAGGACCCACACACAGCTCTGGGGAAGACCTAAATGCAAGCCCATTTGCAATCTGTTCCATCTGAGCCCAGTGTTCAGTTCAGAAATGTAAATTGGGCAGACCTTTTGGTAGATCTATGCCTCTGCACTTTATATAACTCCTGGGAAAAAATGTTTCTTCCTTAGGGTAGATGCATAATGTCCTATTCATTTACATGAGTGCATGTGACAGTGTGTTCTTGTGTCAAAGTTTATATACAGGAGAAGGGGTGGAGAAGCCAGCAACAGAGAGGCCTGTGTGGAATCCTAATGCTTTCTTCAGCCTCTACTGCAAGAAGAAATGAAGGGAAAAAAAGAAAGAAAAGAAAGGAAAAGAAATAGGCCTGCAGCTATGGCTTCACTGAGAGGGGAATCGAGAGCTGGGAAAAAAACAAAACAAAACAAAACAAAAAAAACCACTGCAAGCAGTATTTGATCTCACAGAGGAGCTTTGATAGCTACCTAGAAACCTTCTTGTATCCTCTTTGCTATGTGCTTCTTTACTGAAACCTCAAGCCTTCATAAAGTCAATTATGGGGTGTTTAAGGGACATGACAGTGCCCACCTTGGGGAAAGTGGTGGAGATGCATGAAGCTGAAGGGTTAGGGGTCTGGGCAGAGAAGATAGCAATGATCACCATTTCCCATTTTGGTAGCATGAGAGCATTTATCAAAGGTTCCCAGAAATACTCAGGCAAGGAAACCTGGCATACACTGTAATTTCTACAGACAAGAAAATGTAGATGCTAAAGGAAAATACAGCCTCATATTTGCTGAAGAAGGGTCCTTTCTGTAATGAATGTTTCACTTCTGGTAAATTCTACCTTTGTTGCTTAAAATCAAGTACGCTCTCAGTTGCTAAACTATTTTAGCTTTCCAAATAAGCCAGCTACTGTCTAGGCTTTACCCAAAGGACACAATTTTCTTTTTTTTTTTTTTTTTTTATTGTTGGTCGTTCAAAACATTACATAGTTCCTCATACATCATATTTCACAGTTTGATTCAAATGAGTTATGAACTCCCAATTTTATCCCGTATACAGATTGCTGTATCACATCAGTTACCTTTCCATTGATTGACATATTGCCTTTCTAGTGTCTGATGTATTCTGCTGTCTGTATTATTCTCTACTATCCCCCCTCCCCTCCCCTCCCCTCCCCTTTTCTCTCTCTACCCCTTCTACTGTAAATCACTTCTTCCATTTGAATTATCTTGTCTTACCCACACAATTTTCATAGTCCAATAAACCCATCAAGACAGAAAGATTCCATATCTCAACAACAACAATAAAAAAAATTCAGTTATTTCAGGTAGTTGCCTTAACTCTCCTCTCATTAAACCGAGGTCCCCGAGACTGATCTTATGCCAAGGTTGCAGCTTTTGCTTGTGAGCAGAAAAAGGTCTTCACTACTAGATTATCCTGACATTTCCCCAAGTAAATAGTCTATGAGAAAGAATATTGCTCCTCTGAGTATTGCTAAATAAAAATCATTAAAGAATTGAGACTCTGTGAACCCCGCTTCTCAACCTATTGGTGCTATGTCCTCCACCTTGGTGGGTAGAGTTCACCTTGTCCTCCTCCTTCACTGCCTGTGTAAAACCTCCTGGTTCCTCTTTTCAGTACAGGCCTCAACTCATATTCCTTTTAACTCAAACCAGACAAATTTGGGAGTTGGGGACAACTTGTATCACCCTACAGGCAAATATGTGATGTTGAGTTTCATGACTCTTTAAGAAGTCATGAAATACCATTATTTGACTTGTGTACCATTATCCTGATGAATTCATTCATCCACTTAGTATCCATTCGGCATGTATTATTGTTCTCACAACCTTTTACCATAAATAGTTGAGATGCTGATGATGATATTAGCTTTTATTTTTACAATATTTCTTATTTTAAAAATAACTTCCAAGTGCATTATTTCATACAATTCTAAGTCAAAGAACTATCCATGATTTAAAAGAAATTTAGGATCCTTGGGAAACAATTTGTCCTATGCTAATGTACAAAAACAGTAAACTTCATAATTACTGTTATGTTTTACACAATAAGGGAGCTAATATGAAGTCAGCTGTATCTGAGAAAGACTCTTAGATTAGAAGACAGAACATTTTTTTAACCTTGGGAGTGAATATGGGTGAATTTTAAAAAAATGTTTTTAATAACAACCACAGTTGGAAATCTTGAGGGAAAAAAAACCCTAATTAATATTATCAACCTGCATAAGAAAAAAAGTGGAATGGAGCATACTACATCAGACTCTTTCACTAATTTTTCTGCATATGCCAGGTATGTATATACACATATTTGTGTAAATATATATATATATATATATGAACATTTTTATATACATAAAGTTTAACATTCTAACTTTCTCATTAGAACATAAATGTATTTAGAACCCTCACTTTCATATGTATATTCTATTACTGTGACTAATGAATGATTGTAATGTATATGTAACCATTGCTCTATCACTAGACACACAGTCTTCCAACTTTTTAGTATTTTTGTGAAAATTGTCTTTCCATATTGGTGATGTTGTTTCTTTAGTGTAGTTACCTACAAGAAACCTATTTTTAATAACATCTTCTTTTGAGTTTGGCCTTTTTGCTGATATTATGTTAAATCCTTGCAAAATTAAGATGATTAATCTTAAAAAAGGGTTTTGCTGCAATTTTCTCTTGTTTAAAACTACCCGCATTCTTAAATTCCTAGTCCATTTTTCTGACTGCTTTCCTCCTCTTTAAAGTAAACAACCTATTTTTTTCTGTCAAATTAGGTGTACAGAGTGGGCCCATTAGCGTCAATAAAGTTCTAGTTTCTTTAAGAACTAAACATAAAAAATGAATCAGTAATGAGAAATACTGAGTGTTTTCTCTGGGTTGCATTAAAGAGAAAATTCTTGGGCCTCTAGAATGACTCCTGTGTGTTGGGAAGATAGATTTAGTAATGCATTTTCCTGAGTGATGCAATGGATTTGCTTTGCTTCCATTTATTTTGTATTTTTCCCCTAAACCTGCTTGCATGGAAAACAAAAATGTTCCTGGTTCCCTGCCTGCATAATACCAACCTGCTACTGCTTTTAAATAACCATTCCCGTTGAAATCACCTTTTATGCCTCCCACATTGTTGTAAATCTATGGAAGTCTCATTGTCGAACCATTCACCGTGCTTGCTAGCATCCAATTCATGGTGGACTTTACAAGACAAGGCAAATCAAGGACTTCTATTACATTGCAAGTTTCACATCCAGAAATATTTACTGTGGGCTCCCAGCATTGATTCCCAAGCATGGTTTCCTTTCAGAGAATTTCAATGCAGATTATTCAAAGAGTTAAGAGATATACAATTATTGCAGAAACAGAAACCATAGGACCCCATTCCTATAGCCAAAAAATTAAATGGTTCTACAAGTGCATTTTTGAAATGTCTCTATATAAATTTCAAGATACATAATAGAATTACAAGCAGTTTAGAATATTGATTAGCTATTTAAACTATATACAAAGAGGACTGGATAAGAAATTATAAGCAAAAATGTGAAAGTCTTTTTACATTTAATGTTGTTTAAAAAAAAATAAAATGACCACTATAAAAAATTGAAATTTCATTAAAAAAAAAGCACAAAGGAAGAAAACAAAATAAGCTCTATCAGTAATCCTTAAACCCTTCATGTGGAGAGAACCACAGTATTAATGCCATGCCTATTTTCAATCATTTTCTGTTGTAAGTCTGGTTGTGGTTTTAGCTTTTCCAAAATGAGGATCATGCTCTATACATTTCACTGATTCCTTTTTTCCAGTTAATAATATACTATGAATAATTTCCTATGAATTAGGGTCCTAAAAAACAGGATTTTTTATCATATTCTATACATGAATATACCAAAAATTAATTAATTCTTTTTTATTAATAGTTTGAATTTTTCTACTGCTAATTAACTATAATTGCTCTGAAATTAAAAAATTTTTGTACATCTCTAATTATTTCTTTAGGAGTGATTTCTTGAAAGATTCCTGATTTTGATAGCCAAAGAATATGAGCAATTTTAGAGATTTTAAACATTGCCCCAAAAGAGTATTTCAGTGTTTTAATTTAAAGTATATTAAATTTCCATTTAATTTGTACAGGTATATTAAAGCATGATTGACAAATAAAACTTATATTCATAAGGTACACGGCATGTTTTCTTATACATGTATACGCTGTGAAATAGTTATCACACTCAAGCTAATTAGCATATCCCTTAGTTAGCATGTATGTGTGATGAGAACACTAAAATTCACCTTCTTAATTAATTTTACCTATACCATACATCACTGTCCTTTTTTTGTTAACAAAACAATATCACAGACTGGATAAATCCTAAAGAAAAAGCTCACCTCTCTGATCCAAGTTTGCTGGGCCACATATCTGGTACATCACGTAGCAAGAGAAACAGAGTCGTGTATGACTCTTCTGGGCTCTCTCCTCTTCTTACGAAGACACCACTAATATTTATCATGGGATACCCATTCCGATGACCTTACCTAATTCTAATTTCTCTCAAAGGCTGTAAATTCCACAGTTGATTAAGTTTTTACCCTGTTTATACCTCACAATGGAGACAAAATTTCACCATGACTTTCAGAGGGGACAAACTAAATTTAAACCATAGCAATTATTATTAACTATTGCCACCATGCTGCAGAGTAAGACTTCAGAAATTACAGAAAGTTTACACCTTTGGATCAACATCTTCCTTTTCCCTCAACTCACAATTACTGGTAATTACACTTCTGCTCCATTTGTAAGAGTTCAACTTTTTAGATTCTATGCTTGTTGTACTTCAAGTAGCATATGTCATCCACACTGTCACAAATTTGTAAGGCTGAATAGCATTCTATTACACACACACACACACACACACACACACACACACACCAAATTCATTTCTCTTTTATTTGTTGTCCATTTTCCCTTTGAAAATGTAAATCCGGTGATGATTTTTGTTCACTGCTGTATCTGTAACACTTAACACACTGGCTGGTATGCACTAGATGTTTAAAAAATACTTGTTGCAGGAATCAATCACCTGCTCTTCTTTTTGCTCAAGATTATTTTGTCTATTCAGGTCTTTTGTGGTTGCATATACAAATTTAAGATTTTTGTTTTTTTCTATCTTTAGAATTTTTCTACAAAGGAGGGATTTCCCCAGGACCAGTGCTGCCAGTGTTTTTGTGCAAACAATCTTCACAGATGCTTTGAAATGGCTGCCAAACATCTTTATTCCAGGTGCAGATGCTAGGTAAAAGAGGACCTGACTTGAGACTGATATCACACTGGGATCATTTCCCTAGCCCTTCCACTTAGGCACTCAATGCAAATTTCACCAGGTCTGCTGCAAAACTAAGAAAGTAGGAAAACAAATTACTTCACTATAAATAAACCTGGGGTGGGGGCACCCACCAGTTTATTCCATGAATAAAGTCCATGAATAAAAACATCCCTGAGTCCTAGTTCTGGTTATATGCCTGAATATTTTCAGTGCAGAGTAATTCAAATGCCATAGATTGGATCTAAACCCTTTCAACCATCAAATACAAATTTGGGGATTTGAAGGACCAGAATATATTTATTCTGGTCTGAGCATTTAAAAGTATCATGTCATCTCACATATAGTTGACCTAAACAATAACAAAAGGTGCAATGAAGTCATTAGTTTTAGTTACTTGTCTTCTTGTCATACCACACATTTTTTATGTGTGCTATAAAATAGTGGAAACATCTGTTTTTTTTTTATTTTCTCAAAATATCTTGGTTTCACCCTCATTACTGAAAAAAAAAATTTTCTTGTGTTTGACAATCCAGGTTGATAGTTATGTTTTTCAAAATTGAAATATATTCTACAGTTAATCTTATCCCCATTACTGTTCTAAAATAATTTTAATCTGAATTTTGGTCATTTAGAGGGAACTTTGCCTTTCCTCTTGCTGGTTTAAGATCTTCTCTGTGTCTTGGGACATCACAGCTGGTCCATGTCATGCCAGGGTGTCCTTTGGGCTGTTGGCTTTGTTTCTGAATCTGACCATTGATATATTTCATTTCCTCTGGAAAATCCTTAAACATTGTGTCTGTAAAACATTGTTCCTCCCACATTTTCTTTTCTCTCTTTTATGTATTCCAAGTGGATATTTTTGTAGCCATACTACCAAAAGCACTATTTGAATTTAGTGCCAGTCCTATTAAAATATCAAAGACATTATTCATAGAAATAGGAAAAGCAATCATGATATTCATTTGGAAAAATAAGAGGTCCAGAATAGCCAAAGCAATTCTCAGCAAGCAAAGTGAAGGAGGAGGCATCACTATACCAGTCCTTCAATTATACTAGAGAGCCATAGTACAAAACCAGCATGGTGATAACACCAAAACACACAAGTAGACCGATGGTACAGAATAGAAGAGAGAGAGACAAATCCACAAAAATGCAGTTATCTCGTACTAGACAAAGGCACCAAAAACATTGACGGGAGAAAAGATAGGCTTATCCAAGAAATGGTGCTGGGAAAATTGGAAATCCACATGTAACAAAATAAAATTAAACCCCTCTCTCTCTTAAACTCTGCATGAAACTCAACTCAAAGTGGATCAAAGGCTTAGGCACTAGAACAGAGAACCTGCACCTAATAGAAGAATAAGGCCCTCCTCTCCACCACGTCAGCTTAGGAACTGACTCCCTTAACAAACCCCTAAAACAAAAGCAGTAAAACCAAGAATCAATAAATGGGATGGAATCAAACCAGAAACATTCAATAACATGAAGAGGGAGCCTACAGAATGGGAGAAAATATTTACCACGTGCACCTCAGATACAGCATTAATCTCCAGAATATATCAAGAATTCAAAAAGCTTAACACTCCCCCGAAAAAAAAATAATAACCCAATCAATAAATGGGCTAAGGAGCTGAACAGGCACGTCACAGAAGAAATACAATAAATCCACAAATATATGAAAAAAAATGTTCAATATCTCTAGCAATTAAAGAAATGAAAATTAAAACTACACTGAGGATTCGTCTCACTCCAGTCAGAATGGCAATTATCAAGAATACAAGCAACAATAAGTGTTGGGGGATATGGGGAAACAGGTATATTCATACATTGCTGATGGGACTGCAAATTGGTGCAACCAATCTGGAAAGTAGTATGGATATTCCTCAGAAAACTAGGAAAAGAACCACCTTTGATCCAGCTATACCACTGCTTGGTTTGTACACAAATGACTTAAAATCAGCATAGTAGAGTGAAGCAGCCACTTCAATGTTTAAAAGCAGATCAATTCACAATAGCTAAACTATAGAACCAATCTAGGTGTCCTTCAACAGATAAATGGATAAAGAAAATGTAGTATATATGCACAATGGAATACTACTCAGCCTTAAAGAAAAATGAAATTATGGTATTTGCCAGTAAGTGGATGGAGAATATCATGCTAAGCAAAGTAAGCCAATTCCAAAGAACCAAAGGCCAAATGTTTTCTCTGATATGCAAATGCTAATTCACAATAAGTGGGGGGAGGCTTAGGGAAGAATATAGGAACTTTGGATTAGACAGAGGGGAATAAAGTCAGGGGAGAGGGTATGAGGATAGGAAGAATAGCAGAATGAATAGGACAATATTACCCCATGTACATATTATGATTACACAACTGGTGTAATTCTACATCATTTACAAGCAGAAGAATGAGAAGTTATACTCTATAGACGCACACACACACACACACACACATGATGTGTCAAAATGCATTCTACTATCATGTATAACTAATTAGAACAAATAAAAATATTTTAAAAATGGAAATTTTGGATCTCACATTATCCTTCTAGATTCTTATTTTATTTCTTTAAAAATCTCTCAATCTCGGGCTGGGGATGTGGCTCAAGTGGTAGCGCGCTCGCCTAGCATGCGTGCGGCCCGGGTTCGATCCTCAGCGCCACATACAAACGAAGATGTTGTGTCCGCCGAGAACTAAGAAAAAATAAAAATAAATGAATGTTAAAATTCTCTCTCTCTCTCTCTCTCTGTCCCCCTCTCTCTCTCACTCTCTCTTTATAAAAAAAAAAAAAATCTCTCAATCTCAGCACTACATTCTGTGGATTGTGTAACTTCTATTACAAGCCATTAATTCTCTCTTTATGTTGTCTAATACCTGAACAAATATTGATTTTCTGTGTTCAGATATTCGAAGTATATTCCTCTTTTACATTTTTCCCTCTGAACAGACATTTAAAAGAATAAAAAGACAAGCCACAGATTGGGAAAAAACATTTGCAGAACATACAGTTATTGTCAGTGTTTGGGACTGGAGCGATTCTAATCAGTGGGTAGTGGTAGCTCCTTATTTTGATTTGTAATGCTCTAATTACATATGGTGTTGAGCATCTTTTTATATCTTTATTTGGAATTTGTATATATTCTCTGGTGAGGTATCTGTTGAGATCTTTTCTCATTGTTAACTGGTTGTATTTTTACTGCTGAGTGGTAGGAATTTTTGGATATAGGTTTTTTTTTTATCAGATACATGTTTTACAAATATCATCTTCCAGTCATTAATGTTTTGTAGTTTTCAGTGCATAGTTCTTTTACCTCTTTGGTAAAATTTATTCCTAAGTATTTTTGGTAACTATTGCAAATAGGAGAATTCTCTGATTTCTGGGTTGTTGTTTTTTGGTTTTGTTTTTTGTTTGCTTGTTTGGTTGGGTTTTTTGTTTGTTTGGTTGGTTTGGTTTGATTTGGTTTTATTGTTTTGTTTTGTCTTAAGTTCATTGTTAGTGTAGAGAAATACACTACACTTATTGTTGGGGGCTGAGTTTGTGTCCTGCAACTTTATTGAATTCACTTATCATATCTAGCAGTATGTGTGAGAGATTTTTGCACATATAAGACCATATCATCAGCAAACTGTTAACTTCTTGATTTCTAATTTTGATGTCTTTTACTTCTTTCTTTTGCGTTATTTCTCTGGCAAGGACTTCTAGTACTATGTAGAATAGAAATGGTATCAGTGGTTTCTTGTCTAGTTCCAGGTCTTAGAAGAAATGGTTCCACTTTTTTAACCATTGTTAGCTATGAACTTATTACATACAGCCTTCATTGTGTTGAAGCTCCTTCCATCTATATCTAATTTTTAAAATTTTCCTCCACTCATTCTATACCCCTTCCCCATTATGGATTAGCATCCACTTACCAGAGAAAACATTGGACCCCTGGTTTTGAGGGATTAGCTTATTTCATTTAGCATGATATTCTCCAATTCCAACCATTTACCTGCAAATACCATAATTTTATTCACTTTTAATGCTGAGTAATATTCTATTGTGTATATATACCACAGTTTCTTTATCCATTCATCTTTTGGAAGGCATCTAAGTTGGTTCCACAGTTTAGCTATTATGAACTATGCTGCTATAAACTTTGAAGAAGCTGTGTCCTTGTAATGTGCTGTTTTTAAGTCCTTTCTGTATAGACCAAGGAGTGGGATAGCTGGGTCAAATGGTATTGTGATGCCTCCTGCTTCACTCTCTTGCTAAGGGTCTATTTTTCTAAATGAGTTTCATGATCACTTTTTCTATTTCTATGAGGAATGACATTGGGGTTTTAATTGGAATTGCATTGAATCTGTATGGCGCTTTGAGTAGTATCACCATTTTGACAATATTAATTCTCAAGAGCACAGGAGATCTTTCCATCTTGTAAGGTCTTTTTAAATTTCTTTCTTTAGTGTTCTTTAGTTTTCATTGTAGAAGTCTTTCACCTCTTTTGTTAAACTGATTCCCCCAAGTATTTTTATTTGACACTATTGTGAATGGAGTAGTTTTCCGAATTTCTCATTCAGTGGATTCATCATTAATGTATAGAAATGCATTTAATTTGTGGGTATTGATTTTATATCCTACTACTTTTCTGAATGCATTTCTTAATTCTAGAAGTTTTCTGGTGGAATTTTTTGGATTCTCTAAGTATAGAATCTTGTCACTGGCAACTAATGATAATTTCAGCTCTTTTCCTATTCGTCTTCCTTTAATTTTTGTAGTCTAATTGCTCTGTCTAGAGTTTCAAGGACTATATTGAATAGCAGTGGTGAAGATTTAATCAATGAAAGTTTCAGGGCAAGCCTGCATTAAGCAAGTCTGTTGGTGCCCTTTGTTTCCAACAGCATGTGCTCACTTCATGTCTTGGTGCAATTATTATAATTTGGTAGGAGAGGGCAAAATCCATGCAAATTAATATTCCATTGTCTCTCACTCTCTCCTGGTAGGATAGACAGGAGGTACTGTCAATTGGATATTTTTCTCATTTTCATTCTGACTAGATCAATGCACTGCCAGGGTTGAGCTGCTGTAGGGTTCTATGAGGGGAGTTCTGGTGGCAGAAAGTTAGGTTTAATTCAGCCTTAGGGACTTTTCTGGATGGTATCTGCTCTGACGAGATTAAACACACCCTTAAGTTCTGACAGATGCTAATCTCTGTTGGGAGTCTGGATCTCAAGAGTCTCCCAAGAATTCTTCTTGCAGGGTAGGGGATCCAGTCCTACACAGGTCTCTTACATTCCACTGCCCACAAATATGGTCTTCCCAGTCTTAATCCCTGACAGTCCTCATGCCTACCTTTTCAGTTTCCTGATTCTCTTCCACTAATCATGTGAGCCATGAGCTGCCAGACTCAGAGGGAAAGTAAAGCACTCCCCTCTTTATCTCTGATTTGAATCACCCTGGGAACAACCTCTTCTGCCCCTGTTTCACTTCCATTCTGCTGGGTACATCAAAGGCCACATGATAGGCACTTTCCAGGAGATGATGGCAATGTTTACAGTCATCTCCTGGAGTCCTGCAGCAGCAAACTGCAGTGTGACCTCCTCAGGATGGCTCCCCACCTCAGCTCTCTACTTGCCACTTGAGAAGCACAGAGCACTTTTCAAACATTAGTTTGTTGGGCAGCCTCTGGATCAGCTGAGCTCAAGCTACTTTTCTGAACTACAGATTTTTTTTTTGTGCCAAGTTTGTGTTTTGTGTTTCTCTCTCTGTTTGTATAATTCTCCTCTGCAGTGGACCAGCACCAACATTGCTGCTGCAATCAGCTTGGCTCCAGTCTACTCTTACTTGTTCTTTGTTCAATGCACCAGAATTTCTGAGTCTCCAACAGACTCTGTCTGTCTGATATTGAATTTCAGTGAATTCCTTCTTTCACCCACCTTGCTGAGAAAAGGTTATTTACCACTATGTGAATCCCTAGCCATGGAGCTGGTGGAAATGCAGTGTTCCTCTAATCCACCATCTTGAATCTTTGTCTGCTGGTGCTCTTTGGTGTAACTAAGCCTGGATGGCAACATATCTGTTAACATCAAGATTTACTATTTTATGCCCACTGTTAAGACCTTTCCTTAGAAAAAGTTCCTTTCAAAATACTACTGCTGCTCATAGACAATGTACCTGGTCATACAAGAGTTTTGATGGTGATATAAGGTGAGATGAACTTTATTTTGATGCCTGCTAACAATGTCCTTCTGCAGCCCATGGAACAAAGTGTAATTTCAATTTTTAAGTCTTACTGTTTAAGAAAAATATTTTGGAAGGCTATCTCTGTTATGACTGTGATTCCTCTGATGGATTTCAGCAAAGTAAATTGAAGACTTACTTTTTGGAAAAGATTCACTATTTAGCTATCATCAGAACATTTTTGATTCATAGAAGGGGGCCAAAATATCAACATTAACAGGAATTTAGAAGGAGTTGATTCCAAATCCTCATGGATGACTTTGAGAAGTTTAATGCTTCAGTGGATGCAGTAACTGCAAATGTAGTAGAAATAACAAGTTAATCAGAATTAGAAATGGAAATTGAGGATATGACTGAATTGTTGCAAAATCACACTAAAACGTTAATGGATAAGGAGTTTCTTTTTATGGATGAGCAAAGAAAATAGTTCCTTGGGATAGAACCTGCTCCCAGTGAATATACTGTGAAAATTGTTGAAATGACAATGAAAGATTTAGAATATTACAAAAACTTTGCTGATAGAGCAGCCACAGGCTTTTAAAAAGTATTAATGCCAATTTTAAAAGAAGTTCCACTGTGCCTAAAATGCTAGTCAGCAACATACTATGCAATAGAGAACTCCTTTGTGTAAGGAAGGGTAAATTGATGTGTCAGACTTCATTATTGTCCTATTTTTAAAATAGTGCCATGACACTATCTCAACCTTCATCAACCACCATCCTTAACAGTCAGCAGCCATGAACATCAAGACAAGACCCTTCTTCAATAAAAATACTAAAACTGACAGAAGGCTCAGATGATCCTTACCAGTTTTAGTGAGCAACTATTTTCAAGTAAGGTATGCATTGTTATTTAGACATAATGTTATTGCCACTTAATAGACTATAGTACAGGGCTGGGGATGCGGCTCAAGCGGTAACGCACTTGCCTGGCATGCGCAGGGCGCTGGGTTCAATCCTCAGCACCACATAAAAATAAAGATGTTGTGTCCACCGAAAACTAAAAAATAGAAAAATAAAAAAAAATAGACTATAGTACAGTGTAAATCTAATTTTTATGTGAACTGGGAATCCAAAATATTCATTCAACTCACTTTATTGCAATATTTTCTTTTTTATGGTGGTCTGGAAATGACCCTGCAATATCTCCAAGGTATATAAGTCTAGTTGGTTTTAGCTTGGTCAACTCCCCCAAGCAGTGTCTAATCTCCAGGAAAGGAGGAAGATTGCCTCAATTAATAACTGCAGCAACATGGTAGAGCATAAAAGAATAACTGCATAAAAAGGCTTCCTGGGGAGATTGGCATAACTGAGACTTCTGGAGACAGATAGGGATAAAGAAGCACAGGGACTGTTCATATCAGTCTCACAGAAAGTATCTCAGCCATCCCCAGCAGCCTGCTCTGTGGACTTTGGCAGCTTTTGCTCTGATGACCTCAATGGACCCCAGGAAGCTGCAAACTCTTTGCAGAGTTCTTTTATTAATCCACCCAGGTATCCACAGGGACCCCAGCAGCTGCTCAACAGAGGTCATCAGTAGCTTTTGTCACTGAGGTAACCCAGAACAATGGCCACCATAGATCCCAGTAGAAGACAATACTGCTGCATTCCCCCACCCACAAGAAGGGGAAATTCATGTACCAACCCCATCAACTAGGGGCTTATCTGAGTGCCAAGTTGTTACCCATGTTGTGGGAGCACCTGTCCTTGTGCAGCTGTCACTGCTGCCCCAGACCTTAGAGTCCCTGTTGTTGATCCACAGGCATCTGGCTGTATGGCCACTCCATAGAATTCACAGCAATATGCCTCAGACACTGGTGAGCTGTTACTACAAGCCTGTGAGCCAGGTCTGTCACCAAGAGGTATTCTTTCTGCTAAGAATTTCCTGGTGGGAGAAAATCAGATCATGAAAACTCTAATAGCTTTCTCTGCCTTGCTGCAAACACCCGCAACCTTAGCCACGGAGGTCCCTGCAATCTTCAGCATCAGTGATCTCAGCTAATGGAGCTGCAGTAGACTCAGAAACATGCTCCCAGTGGAACCAAATGAGGTCATCCCATCTGGTTCACTGCATATCTTAAGATAGTTAAGAAGACTAAAACATCCAAGTATCTGTTCCAACTGCTAGAAAAGACAGGAAGAAATAAGAGGGAGGGGCTGAGAAGGGTGCTGAACCACTCTCTTGTGGTTCTGCAAGTGTACATCTTATGCCCTTGTGGTCCTAACTGGTAGAATGACTTTCCATTATGAGGAAAAATAGAGGAACAAACCATCTCCCTCTTATATTAAAAAATGTTAGGCATAAGCAGGGCCTGAAAAATTGTGTCCCCAGATGACCTGGGTTCATTGTAATACCATTTACATCATGGTTTTGCTCCCTCTTGTAGGCTGTGCTTATGTGGTTCTGGGTTAGTGCTGGAACATTGGGCATCGAGTTACCTAACATGTATGTGTCAATGAAATGACCTAGCAAGATAAAGAGGGACCTAATTTATATCCTCACTGGCATGAGAATAATCACAGATGCAGGTAGAGGTGCTCATCACCTTTGACACAGACTGCTCCACTTCCTTTGGGATGTACTTCCTGGCTTTGCTCATAAACTACAAACCACTGCTTCTTAAACCGCTTATTAGAGTCTGAATCTTTCTGCTAGACAGACAAACACCTAGGACCTCTAGCAGTTGTGTAACACCATGCAGCCAGTAACACAACCTCAGTAATAAGAAACTTAAAGTCAGTAACAACAGGAAAGCCGGAATGTTAACAAATAGGTGAAAATTAAAAATCAAATCCTCAAAGAGTCAATGAGTCAAAGAAGAAATCAAAATACCAGAAAGGAAAAAAAAAAATACCAGAAGGCAAATTAAAATTAAACAACATACCAAAACGAAAGCAATACAGCAAAAGCAGTACTAAGAGGGAAGTTTATAGTGATAAATACCTCCATTCAAAAAGAAGAAAGATCACAAATAAACTTTATACCTCAAGGAACTAGAAAAAGAACAAACCAATCCCAAAGTTAGCAGAAGGAAAAAAATAACAGATCAGAGCACAAAGAGAGATTTAAAAAATAGTAAAAAGAATGACAAAATATACTTTATTTTTGAAAAGAAATAGAATTGGCAAATCTTTAGTTAGACTAAGAAAATGAGAGAGAAAACAAATAAAATCAGAGATGTAAAAGGAACATTACAAGTGAAACCACAGAAATAGAAAATATCACAAGAGACTACAATGAACAATTATAAGCCAACAAATTGGATAACCTGGAACAAATGGATAAATTCCTAGGCACATATAATCTACCAAGACCCATAATGAATGGAAAATCTGAACAGAACAATAATAAGTAATGAGCTTCAATCAGCAATAAAAATCTTCCCATCAAAGCAAATCCAAGGACCTAATGTCTTCATTGCTAAATTCTACCAAACATTTAAAGAAGCAATATCAACACTTCTCAAGATCCTTCTAAAAACTGAAAAGAGAATACTTTCAAACTCATTTTAAGAGCACTACCTAGACACTAAAGTTAGACAAAACCACGACGAGAAAAGAAAAATTATAGGCCTCCAACCCTGGTAAAATACATGCAAAAATTCTCAAAAAATACCAACAGACTGAATTCAATGACATGAAAAGGATCACATATCATGATCAAATGGGATTTTATCCCAGGATGTAAAGACAGTTCTACATATACAAATAAATAAATATAATGCATTAGCAGAATAAAGAACAAAAACCATATTATCATATTAATAGATGCAGAGAAAGAACTTGTCAAAATTTAATATCTCTTCATGATAAAAACCCTCACCAAGTTAGGTGTTGAAGGAATGTATCTCAACACAATAAAAACCATATAGGACAAACATACAACTAGCATCATACCCAGTAGGAAAAAATTGAAAACTTTCCCTCTGTCAAGAACAAAACAAGGATGCCCAATCACCACTTTTATTCAACATAATATTGGAAGTCCTAGTCAGAACAACTAGGCAAGAGAAAGAAAGAGAATGCACCCAAAATCAGAAAGAGAGGTTATCAATTGTCTTTGCAGACAATATGATCATTTATATAGACAACCCCCAAAACTGTTAGACCCCCAAAACCATTGAGATCAAAAAACTCAGTAAAGTTGGAAGTTATAAAACCAACCTACAAAAACGAGCTGTATTTCTGTACAGCAGTAGTGATCTACGCAAAAACAGAAATCAAGAAAACAATCCTGTTTGCAAGATAATTTTAAACATGTAAGAATAAATTTAATCAAGAAGATAAAAGATTTATACATGATCAAAATTGAAGAAGACATAAATATATTCCACATTGTCCAATGTTCAAACATTGGAAGAATTAAACAGTCCATATTATTCAAAGTGATCTGCAGATTCAATGTAATACTTATAAAAATGGATGAAGCTGGAGAATATTATGCTAAGCGAAATGAGCCAAATCCAAAAAAACTAAAGGTCAAATATTTTCTCTGATATGCAGATGCTAATTCACAATAAGAGGGGAAGGCACCTAGGGAAGAATAGAGGTTCTTTGGATTAGGCAGAAGGAAGTGAAAGGTGGGGAGGGGGTATGGGAGTAGGAAGAATAGAATGAATCGAACATTATTACTCTATGTGCATATATGAGTACACAGCTGGTATAACTCTACAACATGTAGAACCAGAAGAAGGAGAAGCTATACTCCATTTGTGTATGATGTATGAAAATGCATACTTACTATTCCACAGGCTGACCCACTCCGCCAGGATGCACGCACTAGGCTGACCAACTTGGCACTGCCAGGGTGCGCTTGCAGGACCGCTCAACTCGGCTTTGCCATGCTGCACATGCGGTCAGCCCGACTTGCTCCGCCAAGATGCGCATGATGTACAAAAACTTGAATCCGTCGTGGCAGCATTCAGAGCACTATGAGAAAAGAAAATCTCCTTATCTCTCTCATTGGTGAGTGGGAAAACTGGATTCACACCCAAGCATTCTCTGTCTTTGGAGTGCCTGCAGTTAATCCCTCTGACTGCCTCTGTGTGACCATGGTTTTGTGGAATATATTTTCAGGCTCAGTGAGGGCAGGTTGATGATTATTTGATTCTGTCAGCTCCCAGAAGAGCAGGTATGATGGCTAAATTTCTTACCTGCAAAGATCACTAACTACATTAATCTTAGTCCAGCATTTACATTAATATTAGAGTATTATTTATGAAAAAGCTATTGTTTATTTATCATATGATATTCAATATTTTTATCCTTAACATTTAAACTTAAAATTTTATATGTAATTTGTACTTATATTTTATAAGAAAAAAAAGCTGTCACTGATTTCTGAATGTGATTATTGGGTTTATTTCTGCACTATTTATGGTATAAAGTAATGGATTTGAAATGTGCCTCTTTGCGTATATCCAGTCACTAGTTGGGCCTTTATTGCCTAGTGAACTGATTTGGAAAAGGATCTTTATCTGCCTCTGGCGCCCGCAGTGAATATGCCCTGTGTCTCGGGCCCTGGATTCCACTACCCCTCTGCCTCCAGGTCCTGTGCCGCCTCCAGAGTCCAAGGCTGGACTGGGGCTATGCTTTGGGGCTATGGCTGTAACTGCAGTGCCTGTAACTGCAGTAGCTGTCAGTGCACCCTTTTATTCTGCTGGGGGTTCCTTCCCCTCAGGCATTTAGGGCCGCCATGGCCTGATGCGGGCCTGCACCCGCCTCGCTCTGCGGTCACCTCAGCAGCAGCTACGACTCCTCCTACCCTGCTCCGCACACTGCTCTGCTACTGGTACCGCAGAGCTACAGCCAGGAATCCAAAACTACATACCTGGAGGACCTTCTACCACTCTCTGAGCATGAATTGGCCCCATCCGAGTTAGAAGAGCAGGTGGATGATGTTTATCTCATTGGAGCTCGGGGGTGCCTTTGTCATGTACTGTGGAAGATGTGCTTACTTTTTCCTCAGACTACACAATCTGCAATAGTGAGAATGGAATACATTTCCTTTTAAATAAAGATGGGAAACAAAGGGGTGATGCCTTAATTGAAATGGAGTCAGAGCAGTATGTGCAGAAAGCCTTAGAAAAGCACCATATGTACATGGGTCAGCCATATGTGGAAGTATAGGAGATAAATAATGAAGATGTGGATGCCTTAATGAAGAACCTACAGGTCAAGTCATCACCTGTGGTGAATGATGGTGTAGTTCATTTAAGAGGACTTCCTAATAGTTGCAATGAGAAAGACATCATAGACTTTTTTTTTTTTTTTTTTTTTTTGGTGGTGCTGGGGATTGAACCCAGGGCTTTGTGCATGCTAGACAAGCACTCTACCAACGAGTTGTTTCCCCAGCCCCCAATCATAGACTTCTTTGCAGGACTGAATATAGTGGATATTACTTTTGTGATGGACTATAGAGGGAGAAGAAAAACAGGGGAAGCATATGTGCAGTTTGGAGAATCAGAAATGGCCAACCAAGAAATTGGTAACTTTATATAGAGATATTCACAAGCAGAAGGAATGAAGAAGAGAACCCATGTTGGCTATCATAAGGGAAAGAGAATGGCATCTTCTCCTACTGCTAAGTATATAATTGAGCCAGAAATGGTCTTTGAAGAACATGAAGTAAATGAAGACATTCGACCCATGATAGGTTCTGAAAAATTGCCTAAGGAGATTTCAGAAAAGCTTCCAGAGGCTGTTGATTTTGGAACTACGTACGCCTTCCCTTGCATTTTGTCCACATGAGGGGATCACCTTTTCAAGCTAATGCCCAAGACATTATAAATTTTTTGCTCCCCTGAAGCCTGTGAGAATCACCATGGAATACAGTTCCAGTGGAAAGGCTCCTGGAAGAGCTGATGTGCACTTCCATACCCATGAGGATGCTGCTGCAGCTAGGCTCAAGGATAGGTCCCAGGTTCACCACTGATGTCCAAAAGGAAAATAAAACTTCCAGGGACTCCAGATAGTAAAGTTGAAGCAAGAAGCATTTCATTTGCACATCTTTCTTGGACATGGGCTATCAAGTTTCTGTTAATTGGCAGCAACTGCAAGAGAAAGGATTTGGGGTTTGGGGTTAATGCTTCTAAGAAAAATTCATACTGAACTGTTGAGAAGGAGAAAGATTCAATTTGGTATTATGAAATAAACCACAAATCTTAAATTTTTGTTTAAACTATTCAGGATCTGATTAAGAAAACCTGATTACTTCTTTTTTTAATATAATTAAGCAGTTTTTATTTTTATAGAGGATATGTTATCCATTGTAAAGACTACATATATTTATTCAGTACTATCTTTATAATCTTTTTCTCATTTAAAAAATAATCTGTTCAAGGTTTCGATTTTGCCTATGAGTTGAGAACTCTGATGTAAAGCTTCTTATGAATGAATAATGTTTTATTGTAACCAAACACTCACCAAAGCAAGGAAAGGTTTCAGACCTTTAAACCACTATGGTATGGCAGAATAGTTTTAATTTTAGCTATATTTGATTATTTACATAGGAGTAGCAATTAAAATAAATAAATACCACAGGTTAGTGAGTATAAATGACAAATTGGCAGTTTTATGTCTTTAGAAATAGTTTGACTTTCTGAACCTTGTGATTAAAGACATTTAATATTGGTGCCTATTTAGGGGGAAGGCTAGTCTCAATTTAAAAGTTGACCCCCCCCTCTCTTTTTTTTTTTTTTTTTTTTTTTGGTTTTAGGTAAACCTTAAGGGTGTTTGTTAAATTTTGAAACTGTAAAGCGATTGTCAATGGCTTCACTTGATTTAAACCAGCTCTAGACAGGAGAAAAATCTGTCTCCTGATTTGATTTTTCAATGCAGTAGCACATCCCATATTTTAGAACAAGTAGGGGTGCCTTGCTTTAAATAAAAATAGCATTTAATGTAAAAAAATGCACTCTACTGTCATGTATAACTAATTAGAACAAAAAAACTATGAAAAAATATTTCAGTAAATCACATTATTTAAGCATTCATCTAACTTACACATATATAAGCAAACACGAAGAGATAAAGAGAGGACAAGTAAAAATGTGTAAAGTCAGACAATTCAACTTAGGTTCCCTGCAAACAATGAGAATGAAAGAAGAGAATTCCATCTTTTGTTCTTCATTCATTTTTTATAACAGTGGGCCCTATAGGAGTGAAAGCATTTCAAAGCACTAAATTTGGGTCTTGGTAGTCAAAAAGAGTCTTTGCCTAAGGTGGCCTCAAATATGAATTTATCACTTTGCCTACTACCCAGCTGATGAACTGGTCACTTCCTCCAAAGCTGGAGATTTTAACCTGGCTGTGTTGGAGTCACTAAACAACGATTTTCAAAGGAAAATTTGACTAGATGTAATGCTCACATTCTGGGATCAAATTAAAGACTATACCTTGAATACAAGATTAGTTTTCCTTGTACATTTTGTTTTATATTAACTATATGATACTGATGAGCAACTGAAAAATTACTAATTCTTAAAATCTTAAAGGATTCAAATGCAAGGGATTTTATTTATAAAAAGTCCCAGAACTAAGATATAGGGTTATTTTTTTAAACTGTGCTTGAAATTCTTTTTTAATTGCCTATGTCAAGTTATTATTTAATAACTTGCTTTGAGATGTGGAAATTAACATTTATACTTCCTTTTACCCTTCCTCATTCCCACTATTTATTATTCATATAACAATTTTGTATTGTCAAGGTTTGTATCATTACAATGTGTTCTACAGACAAAATTCTCCATTGTTTTCTGGTCCCTGTTTCCATGGGTTCTACCAATACTCCACACATCATGACATCCTCATTCATCTCTGGATGTCTGAATTTTGTCAACAAGTAGATATTTCAGGACTGACTCATTGAAGCCATATAACTTAAAATCTGTTTCACGACTTTCCACTTGAATGACCAAACTACCTGAGATACTGTTTGATACTGTTCTAGTATCTTCAGAAACCAATTAGTACTATTAAGAAGACTGAGGCCAAATATATTTTTCCCTGGATAATATTTTCACGTTCTGACCACTGAGTTTTTCTTCCTAAAATTCAATAATTTAACCTATATATATTAATACCAATTATTCTACATTTCACACTTTTTTCTAAGATAAACTGCCTTTTTAATCTCCAATTTTGTTTTTATTTAGTTGAGAAAGTTGTCATTTATATATTTGGTCAATACTTTTCCTATATCTAAAGGTACATAGTAGATGTGCAATAAATACTCTTTGAATGCATAGATATGTTTGAATACTTTTCTGTTCCATTTACTCTGCTGTCTTCTTCTCAAAATCTATTCCATATGTTGATTATGATTTTTCTGTCTTCACTTTGCCTGTTTTTTTTAATAATCTTTTAAATATATTTACCCTTTCTGTTTTTTTTATCCCCAGGAAGCATATGAAAAGATTTATTATGCTTTATGCTAGAGTACACAAACAAAATGTCCAGGATTTTTGAATTTCAAAATCATAAAATTTAGCATGAAAACATCATTAGTTAAGTGATATTTATACTTAACAACTGGCAAATTGAGGCATTAGAGAAAAGCTGATCTTGATTTTAAAAAAATTATATGTCTTTTGCTGGGCACCGTGGCACACACCTATAATCCCAGTGGCTCGGGAGGCTGAGACAGGAGGATGGCAAGTTCAAAGCCAGCCTCAGCAATGGCGAGGTTCTAAGCAACACAGGGAGACCCTGTCTCTAAATAAAATACAAAAATAAGGCAGGGGATGTGGCTCACTGGCTGAGTGTCCCTGAATTCAATCTCTGGTACAAAAATAATAATAATTATTAATTAATTAATAATTAATTAAATGTCTTCTTTGGCAGATAACTGATAGATTGAAGAAAAAGTTAAAATAAAAATAAGCATCACAATTTCTAACTTAAGTTGATTTATGAATTTCAGATTATGAGTTTTTACAGCTTACTTAAGAATCCAAACTGTACCTCACCTTTTTTTCAAAATCTGTGTGATTCCTAAATTTTCATTTTGCGGTACAAATAATTAAAATTCAGAGAGAGGGGTAAGGGTCTCAAAGACAATGCAATTAAGAAAAGGGGTCCAACAGAGACCAGAACACAGCAGGTTATGACAGGTGTGGGTTTGGTTTGAACCCAGGTAACTTACAAGAAAATACAAGGCAGCTGTGGCAGGAAACAGAACCATCAAGGTTTTACTCTTCTTGATCTTCAGTGTGTTTGTCAGAATCTCGTTTCACAGTATTTTCCAAATGGAATCACACTTCACTCATTTACTGATGCCATCAAGCTTAAAGCACCAACACAAAGCCCTGTTGTTATCCTCGCCTTCATCGTCATCGCTGCTATCACCTTCATTGTGGTCACCTTCATCTTCATCGCCGTCGTAGTTGTCATCGTCGCCCCCTTTGTCATTGTAGTCATCATTGTCGGTGTGGTCCTCGTCATCGTGGTCCTCGTCACCTTCCTCGCCGCCCTCCCTATCACCATGATCATCACCTTTTGCATCTTCATGGGTTTCCTCATCATCTGCACCCGCTTCATCATCCTCTTCTTTCTTAATCTTTTTCTTTTCTTGGATTTTGTGATTAAACATCTCAGCCAAGTGTCTCTGGTGAATTTTTTTTTTTCAGGACTTTCATGACAACCTTCCTTGCCTAACTTGGCCCATAATGGTTGACCAGGATTTCAGCAATATGTTCACTAAAGGAGGTTTTCTTAATATCCCCCCTGAGAATATTTTTTTTTTAGCTTGACAAGAGTAAGTTTACTCCTCAATTCTTCACTACTAGTTTTTGAAGAGAATTTGGCAGGTGCTCACGCACCATTTTGTGAAGAAGTTGACCAGTGTGTCTTGCTCTTATCTTGTGGTTCTCTCCAGCCAAGGGTTGGATGTCAAGGATTGGTGGAGTCGATGCAGGGACATACAAGAAAGCGTCTATTCTCCTTGATGTCCTTGGAGCAAACCCCTGTCTTTGCCCTTTCCTTTTGGATTTGTGAAATGGCTGTGTTTTCCAAATTTATACTATTCCTGTTACTTATAAAGTGTATTTCATTTCTACAACGACTTTATTTTCCTGCAATTCTTCCCTAAGTTCTATTGACATACTATTAACTTCTTGCTTGATGTATTCTTTCTCAGAACTTTTTGAACTGTCCTTTAGAGAAAACATTGTAATTTTTAAAAAATACATAGATTCACTGCCTTCCTATATTTTAGGTAATGCTTTTTTAATCTACTTTTTGTAGTATGTTTATTAATCTACATCTTTAAAGTAAAAACATTGATTCATCTTTAAACAGGGCTAAGGAATAATGTGAAGGGGAATGATCAAGGGCAATTACCATTGTAAATTCAGTTCATTGTGGGCACAATCTCACGAAGCCTGTTACTATCTGCAGGTGGGCTGGAGCTCTTGTATGTTAAGCTAACAGTTTAAATTGAAATACAAGGAAAGGTCCATTTGAACACCTTCATTTGCTCTGCAAAGATGCTCATCACCAACCTTCCTTGCTGATAAAATATTTTTTTTAAAAAAAAGATTGGAATATATATCTGTGCTATGGACTCATCCCTCTCAGAAATAGATTAATCTTTTTCCAATCTTCCATAGGAACAAGAGCTCCTGGAGGTATTAATGTCTGCTCAGTGTTTCATCACTGTGAAATATTTCCTCCTCCCCAGTGAGATACTGAAATGGTAATGAAGACAGTTGGTGAATAATAAACCCAGGGATAAACAGGGGCAAAATTAGTTAGAAGCAAAAAATTGTATAACTGAGAGGGATTTGGGGAGAGAAAGGGGATGACTCATACTCAAAATTATGCAGCAGGCAGAGTTAAGTATATAAGAAATTCTAATATTGGGATGTGCAGTTTAAGTTCGGCAGAATTTCAGAACTGATCCGCGCCACTAGGCAGACAATAAATTAAGCTCTGTTTAAACACAGTCATCCTCCCGACTTACATTTCCAGGACCGACATGAAAGAGCCAAAAGCAGAACAAGGATTCAAGTCCCAGGCTTGACTGCTCTGCTCCTCCCCCAGAGCCTACTCCGACTGATCTTGGGAAGCCACAGTTGGTTTCAGAGCAGGAGCTGAGAAGGATGTTAAGGCCCATGTACAGGCTGGAGATCAAAGGTCCCGAGGGAGGACATGGCTGATGCAGTTGGACAAAGGGCAAGTTCATAGGTGGGAGGACTTCATGCTGTGCCTTGGAGTAAAGTCTGACAGTAAAGTCTTTTCTACATTGTGAATATATGAGCAGAGCTCCCCAAGCTCTTCATCCTGCTACTAGTCAAATGGGTCTTAGACACTGTCAGTGAAGGGTCTCTCTTAGAAAAGCTGTCCCTGCCATTGCAAACTACACTAGCTCTCCCTAACTCATTTCAAGAGCCCCCGTGGTCACTTGAAACCACAAGACAGTCCAAACCTTACATATACTGTGATTTTTGCCTTTGGTCTATTTACCTCTGATAAAGTTTAATTTTAAAATTAGAGAGAATAACAAAAAGTTGAACAACCACTGAAAGACATTTTAATAAAAAAAAGAAGTTACTTAAAACTTATGAATCATTTATTTCTAGAATTTTCCATTTAATGTTCTTGGACCAAGCCTAACCACAGAAACTGAAATGGAAAGAAAAGCACCGTGAACTGGGTCCCCACAGGAATTGTAGGTCAGGTCTGCAGTAGGAGGGTCTCTGTGGCTTCTGCTCTCGGGTTCTTTCCTCTTGGGGTGAGAACACGGTTTGCAGCAGGGATGACTGACAGATGGCAGGCTGGTCTTGTGGCCATTTCATAGTTCCCTTGAACATGACAGGCTGTTCTTTTCCTTGGTTTTCATTCTTTTTATGGCTTCTGATGTGTTTTCAGGAAGAAAAGAGGATTAAAAGTGATTTTACACAGACATAAGCTCTGGTATAGATAAGAACCCCCAAAGGCACGTGTGATAAAGGTTTGTCCCCAGATTGGTGCTACTGGGGGTTTGTGGAAGCTTTAAGAGGAATGGCCTTGTCAGAGGTCTTTAGGTCACTGGCCATGCCCTCAGAGAGGATAATGGGACCCAGCCCCTTCCTTTTCCACTCCCCGTTTGGCTGCCAGTCATCGGGTGAAGAGTTTGGCTCTGCCAGGCACAAAGCCGTGGACGGAAACCTCGAAAGCTCCAAATCAATATAAACCTTTTCTATTTAAAAGTTGTTCAGCTCAGGTATTTGTTCCAGTGCCAGAAAGTTTACTAACACAACATATTTAACCAGAAAGTTATAGTTTAATTTACTATTGAGCATATTTTGATTGTAATGAAGTGAATGTACAGAGGAAGTTTAATGGTTTAGAGCGTGAAGTCTCAAGTAAATTTAAATCCTGCCTCCATCACTATGAACTCCTGGATCATTGACTTAATGATTCTTATTTTTCAGTTCCCCTTATGAAAAATAAAGGTAATAGGATATCATTGATCAATTTATTTTCAGGCCATTCCATTAAATGAACATGTGCCCTGGAGAATTTCTCTTTCTCTCTCTCTCTCTCTCTCTCTCTCTCTCTCTCTCTCTCTCTCTCTCTCTCTCTCTCTTTCCCATCCTTGATTTCTTTCAAAGACTTTTAACATTTTTATGTATAAAGTCTTTATTCTATAACATACATTAGATGGCCGTTTAGTATGCATAGTTGAATATGGGAAACAATGTTTACTTTATGAGCAATTTAAAGAATTTTGAAGAGCAGTTCAAACTGGTAACAATTTTCATTTTATATACTAACACTAAAACCTACCCTCTATGTAAGGTAGGGGTCCATAAAAAAAAATGCATTCAAAGGGTTCTCATGAAGATTAAAGGGAGTAACACCCATCATCACTAAGCAATATGCCCAGTATTCAAATATTATTTTCTCCACCCATCTCCCAGATCTCATTCATGACTTACTCCTCTAACAAGTTCTTCTCTATCAATGGTAGCTGCAAGTCTGAGATCAAATGAATCAACAGAATTATAGAATATGTTTCCTTTTCTACAATCATTTCGGGCACTACTAAGTTTGAATAAGGTTTGAGTGTGTCCCCCAAGGGTTCATGTGTTGGTGGATTAGTCTTTAGTGTAGTGATGTAGAGGTAGTGTGGGCATTTTTTGGAGGTGGGTCCTATTAGGATGTCCTTATGTCATTGAAGTCAGTACTCTTAGGAGTTAAACTAGTTCTCATGGGACCCCCTGGTTAGTTCTCAAAAGAAGGTTGTTATAAAAGAACCAAGACTGACCCCTCTCCCTGTCTTTGACATCCAGTCTCAAGATGTGATCTCTTCTTGCCACTCATGCTTTCACCATTGTGACACAACTGCCATTAGATCCTCACCTGAGCTGAGCTGATGCCTGCATCATGCCCTTAAGTCTCCAGAAGGGTGAGCTAAATAAACCTCTTTTCTTCAAAAATTAGCCTGCCTCAGGTATTTTGTCACAGTATCAAAATACAAACTAAGACATCTAATGACATCCTTGCTGGAGCCATCTCTTAAACCAACTAAGGAAATTAGCTAAAGACACTTCCCATTAACACTTCACTAGTCATATTTTCTTTTAGTTGAACTTTCATATTTTATGTTTAAAAGATGTCTCAAAAATAATTAGGACAGATATCTAAACTCATGTCATCTTAGACATTATGCATGTTCAAAGTTTCTGTCTAGCAATTTGAAACAATGTCAAGACAATTCAGTTTCTTGATTTCTTTCATATAGCAATCACTTAAATAATTGAAACAAATTATCTAAGTCATATCCTTCCTTATTTATTCATAATTATCCAATCAATTGAAGTACTTTCCTGTACTTTTCAACCATAATATAATAAGTGCTTTAATCAGATAAGTTTAAAGTTTAATCAACTAAGACTTCTATGTCTATGGAAATGTTTTAATAATCTAAATTAAAATCACCTATGATAATTCACTCACTCCTTTCAATGGTTTTTGGTAGTTCCAGGAGCTGAGGTTAACCTTTCATGGCTTGGTGTTGTATTAAGCCAAAATCATTTTTTTAAACACAACATAAATTGCATTTTAACATCTCTATAGATTTCCATATTGACAAGAAGATAGTACAGCAAATTCACTAAGTAAATTTAAACAAAATTGCCTTGTGTTATTAACCATTTCATCTCCATATTTTAAGGATATGAATTTGCTTGCTTAAGAATCATCTGACAGACATTCTAGTGCTTCTATTTTGAAGGGCAGGTGGGCTCCATGTCATTAGAGTCTATACTGAACCAGCCAAGGTAAACAAACTATTTGCACTTTGGAAATGATCCATGCTATTGTTGAAATTCAATTAGTATGTGCACATGCATGTCTGTTACAGAAAAGCAAAAGAATATAACTGGGTAGACAGGTAATTACAAGTAGGTAAATTCTGGACTACTGGGTTATCAGAGGCAAAAATCTACTAAGCCAGAAAAACCTCAGATGATCTTTCAGTTCACAATAATATCAAATACTATGAATATCAAATACTGTGAACTGATGCTTTTTTCCAATTATACATTCTATTAACATTTGAAAAAAATGGCTTTTTGTTTGGTTTGGTTTGGTTTGGTACCAGGGATTAAACCCAGGAGCTTTTCCCCAGCCCTGGAAAATGTATAATAAAACTTGCACACAACCCTATTAAAAATGTATTTACCTCTAAAATTTTAAAATATAGAAAAGTATAAAAAGGATATAATAATAAATATCCTATGATGTCAATATTCAGAGGTGATATACACACATAAATATGTGTGTATACATTCAGGTACAAGGACATAGGCAAATGAATGTTTTTGAATTAGAACTTTACTACTATGTATGCAGTTGCTTAGCTGTAGTTCTTCACTCAAAATTATACCTTTCTTTTTCTTTTGTTTTCTTTTATATTGTTATAACAATATAACAAATATATTGTTAACTATATTTCCAAAACATATTTATAGATAGCTATAAAATATTCCTATTACATGAGAAACTCTGTGAGCATGGGGACTAAATCTAAAGGGTTCGGCTAACAGTAACAAACATACCATAATTTGTTTAATCTTTTCTCTCTTGTTTGATGTTCAGGTAATTTCCATGTTACCACTGCCATAAATGCTGCCCTGTTATGAGATGAATAAACTTTCCCAGACTCTCCTTTGCTCCAATAGCTGTTTATTTGTTATCTCTCTTCTACCCTCAAAGAAAATTCTATTTTTCTAATAATTCTTTGAGCTTTCATGATACAGAGTAAGAAGGGAAGAGGTGAGGTTGAAGCTGAAGAATAAGAGCTATATTGGCTAGGATTGAAGGAGGAAATTTCTGAGATTTTTGGAGGATGAGATTCGATAATAGTGGTGTTACAGAATAAAATAGGATTAAAAAAAAATGCAAGTACTGAACTGAAGTGGATTCAAGGTTTTTTTTTGGTTTTTTTTTTTTTGTTTCTTTGCCTGCCAATATGCATACCTGAGTATTAGGTAGCTTAACTTTTGAAATAAAGAAAACCCCAATCACAAAGACTTAACACCACTAAAATTGACTTTTCACTCCTGTCTCTGTAGTGGGGTGTACATTGAGTAGACATTATGTGATAATTGGGATACTCAGATCCTTCTATGTGGTGGACTTCCCACAGGGGTCTTTCCACGTTCTACCCAGAGATGAGGAAGCAGAAGAGTATGGAAGAGTCTATGGGAGTTGCAATGGGCCTCTGGAGGTGGCAAAACATCACTTTTGCTCCATTCCAGTGCTAAGAACTCCGTCACATGTTCCTCATGTGAAATTTAAAAATGCAGTTTGTTGTGGCACACTGACAGCCAACTTCTGCTATCATTCCCTATTCTGTAAGGTCTTGGCACAACTGTTATAAGGTGTCAGTGTGTTCCCCTGGCCAAATGAAGGACACAGGGCCCAGGTAAGGCTATTGACATAGCCTTCCTAGGTATTTGAATCTTTAGTAAAGTGAAAGAAGGATGGAAGTGAATTGGAGTTGATTTACCCCTGATGGTCATGCCCTGCCAATCTCTTCATTTTTCCCCATAACCTGAAGACCTATTTATATAAGAGCTAGACATTCAGCTTTTCGTCCATACCCATGATATGCCCACATTCTTCAATAAAGTCCTTTTTTTGCCTAACTTGGCCACAACTATCTTTTGTTACTTTTATGACCAAAGGACCCTAGCTAACATAGGACTTGAAGTATTTTGAAATTATGTTTGGTTGTTATCATCATTCATCAGTGTTTCTCTGCACACAATATCGTAGTGGCTTTATAAGTTTTACACAAATAATGTTGAGATAAATTGATTTGTCCACAAACCTTTACTCTTCTTGATTATTTTCTTAGGTCAAATGCCTAGATCAAGCACATTTTATTGTACTGCAATATTAATAATGTACTTAAGCCATTTAATATCAACATAAGATCTTTTCATATGATAAACATTCCATTTCAGCTTTAGAAAATAGTTATTTTGAGCCAGGCTCAGTGACAAAAGCCTCTGATTCCAGCTACTCAGAAGGTGGAAGCAAGGGAATCACAAGTTCAAGGCCAGCCTGAGTGATGAAGTAAAATCCAGCTTCAAAATAAAATTTTAAGAAAGGGTTGGAGTTATAGCTCAGTGGTAGAGAGCACTTGTCTAGCATGTGCCAGGCCCTGGGTTCAATCCCTAGTACTGAAATTTTAAAAGAGGGAAAAAGAAAAAAAAAATGTTTTCACTATTCTGAGTAATTCAAACATGAGAACACACCATCTAACTGTTAATGCTAAAGTTAGATGAATGAAGCTAATCATGAATGAACAAACCCCTGTAGAAATTGCAGATGCAGTATAAGCTTTCCTAGAGAGGGATGTTCTTAGCTGAAGGAGAAAGACAAGACTATGTCAATCATTAGTGCAACTGTCTGCTGCTTATTTCACTTGAGGTGCAGTTGGCTCAGATCTGGGTTTCAGTGGAGCCCACTCCTCCCAACTAACACCCCTCCCATCCTCATCTCTCTCCCTCTACACCGTGTGGTCTCTGAGCCTTCCATAAACCACCAGGGCATACTAAGTTTTGCCCACATAAATTAGTCATGTCTTTATGAAATTGCACATGAGGTCTTGCTGTCACAAGGGGACACCTTCTTTTAGAAGGATTTGCTTGTCTTCTTGGCTTAGGAAAGGAAATAAGAAATTTCGGGATACAGACATTCGTGCTTTTTACTGAGAGAAAAAGCTTTTCTCAGCCTAGCATATTTAGGGTAATTCTTATACAATATTATGTTCAACTATGAAATTGGAATAGCTGTCATCTTTCACCATTTATTTCGGGTGTGACCAACATAGCCCAGGGTTTCTTACTGTCCTATTTGTTGTACTTACTTGAGAAATACATTCTTTATTAAAATATTACCAGTTTCTAAGTATTATTTCGAACCAAAATAGAATACATAGTTAACCCCCCCATATCTGCATATGCCACATCTGTAGATACAAACAACTGATATTGCATCAGTACTGAACATGTGCAGATTCTTTCCACAGATCATTATTCTCTAACCACTACAAAATGACACTGTGAAGCATTTACATTGCATTAGGTATTATAACTGATCTAGACAAGATTTACACAAATTATAGGCAAACAAATGCCATTTTATATAAAAAGACTTGAGCACCTGTAGATTTTTTGGCATCCTTTGGGGTTCCTGGAATCAATCCCTTGTGGATATAATAGATAACTGTATAAAGAAGCACAAACATAAAATTAACCAAAGGAAAAAAAACATTGGACAAATAATACCAAAGTACAAGCAAACAACCTTAACAAAAATAGGGTGGAGGGGAACCAAGATGGTGGGCTATAGGGAGTCTGCGTTCCTTGCCACTCTGTGAACTGGGATTCAAGCAGTGGGAATAATGTTTCTCTATGAAACATTATTAAAAGATCTCCAACAGCTGCTCCACGCAAGAATCCCAGCCGCCTTACACACACAGGTCCTCCAGCCTTAGCATCTAAGCAGAACCCCAGGTCGCTTGCCCATGAAGGACCCCCGGCCACCTTGCCCAAGCAGGATCCACGGCATCAGCGCCCACACAGGACCCCAGGCCGCTGCTTCCATCTACTAGCCTGGGGCTCCCCTGGTTGCCTCCATGTTGGGAAGCTGCAACTGTTGCCTTAGTCCTCTTCAGGAGAGAAATTGAACCTGGAGACAATGGACAGAGTCTTGAGACAGCCGCCCTCCACAATACCCTGGAACCCCTTCTCTGAAAGCAGCCACCTCCATCTTGGGACACCTTTGTTACCATCTTGGGTTATCCTCGCTACTGGCATCGCCATCTTTAGTTGGGGTAACTCCAAGCTTGGGACACCAGCTGAGGCCTAGAAGCAATATCAAGGTACCTATAGTCCCTCAATCCCCCCCTCTCCCCCACAGGCACTAACCTGGCACAGTGCTTGCAGCTACAGGGGCAGTCCACTGCTCACAAAGCCTTGTCCTGATCTGCCTGATAGAAAACAGCTCTGTGCAACAGGTGAGCAGGCCCCAGAACACAGCCTACAAGACCTCTGGAGAGAGTGGTTCCTGATTGGGAAGTAGAAATGAATGGGGTGAGTGAGATAGTTTAGAGACTAAATTAGAGACCAGGAATTGTGAGGCCTTCAGGAGATATAAAGAGATAAAACCCACATCACAGGAGTGGGCCCCAAAGGAGATTCTTGGGGTGCAGTCTTCCAACAGGGACCAGAAAGTGCTATACCCTACCTCCAGGAGTTCCACTCCCAAGACCAACCCTCCCACCCTAATAACCTTCACCATCCTGAGGCTGGAGATACCAGCAAACAACAGACAACCCCACCTACTGAATGAGAATGGATGCAGGAAAAATACCAAACCAACAGAAACAATCCTTTAATTTTCCACTGAGATTTTTTTCTTTTCTTTTCGTTCTCTTTTCCTGCCCTCTCATCCCCAACATTTGTGAAACCAAATACTTTTTCATGCATTAGGCTATAGAGGCCTGGGATGTTTAAATAGTATATTATGGTGTATCTTCTTTTATCTTCTATTTTTACATTTTTTTCTTTTTCATAATTTTTTATGTTTGTTTGTTGTACTCTTAGAAGATGGAAAGATCTGCCTTGTTCTTGGATAGGCAGAATTAATATTGTGAAAATGACCATACTACCAAAAACACTATTCAGATTTAATGCAATTCCAATCCAAATCCCAGTGACATTCCTTATAGAAATTGAAAAAGCAGTGAGATGAATAGAGAGCCTACATTTTGGGAGCAAATATTTTCCCCTCACACATCATATAGAGCACTCATCAAATTAACCAAAGGAAAAAAAACATTAGACAAATAATGTGAGGGGAAAAAGAACTCAAAAAGCTAAGCACTGAAAAAACAAATAACCCAATCAACAAAAGGGCCAAGGACCTGAACAGACACTTCTCAGAAGATGATATACAATCAATCAACAAATACATGAAAAAATGTCCAACATCTCTAGCAAATTAGAGAAATGTAATTCAAAACTACTCTAAGATGTCATCTCACTCCAGTCAGAATGGCAGCTATTATGCATACAAACAACAAAAAGTGTTGGCAAGGATGTGGGGGAAAAGGTACACTGGTACATTGCTGCTGGGACTACAAATTGGTGCAGCATATATGGAAAGCAGTATGAAGATTTCTTGGAAAATTGGGAATGGAACCACAATTTGACCCAGCTATCCCTCTCCTTGGTCTATACCCTAAGGACTTAAAAACAGCATTTAAAGGACTTAAAAAAAACATTGTTTTTTAAGTTTATAAATGTTTATAGCAGCACAATTCACAATGGCTAAACTGTGGAATCAGTCTAGATGTCCTTCAATAGAAGAATGAAAAAAAAATGTGGCATATATACAACATGGAATATTACTCAGCAATAAAAGAGAATAAAATCATGGCATTTGCAAGTAAATGGAAATAATACTAAGTGAAGATAAATAATACTACGTGAAGTTAGCCAATCCCCAAAAACCAAATGCCGAATGTTTTCTTTGATATAAGGAGAATGATGCAAAGTGGGATAGAGAGAATGAGACTAATAGACAAACTCTAGATAGGACAGAGTGGTTGGAGGGGAAGGGAGGGGGCATGGGCTTATTAATGATGGTGGAAAGTAAGGATCACTATTATCTGAAGTACAGGTATGAAGACACAAATTAGTGTGAATACATTTTGTCTACAACCAGAGATATGAAAAAATTGTGCTCTATATGTAGAATTGTAAAGCATTCTGCTGTCATAATAAATAAATAAATAAATAAATAAATATGAAAGTGCTTTTAAAATACCACCTCCCAAAAAGGCATGGTAGAACCATTTTATGAGAAAATTTATAAACAAATAATATTTATTTATATAAATTATTTTGCTAAGCCCCTGAGATAAAGGGATATTTCTAAATAAGTGCTACAAATAACGTAATTCCCACATCCAATTAAGCAAACAAAGAAAAGCTACCGACAAAACTCACTTATGATGTGAATTTGGTGTTAACATACCTTATATACAAACAGAGATATGATAAATGGTGGTATAGAGGTGTATTAAGAATTGTATGCAAAAAAAATGAGAGCTCATGCATAATGGCATAATGTGGTGTGAACATATTTTATATACAGAGTTACAAAAAATTATACTGTGAATGGATAAGTATAAGTGTAATGCTCTCCACTATTATCATCTATATAATAAATAAATAAATAAATAAATAAATAAATAACTGGCTTATGAATATTGACCTCCCCCAAAAAATATCCTAGAGAAAACATTAGGAAATAGAATTAAATGACATGCTGAAAGAATATTAGATTGTCAAATATTGTCATCCTAGACTTCAAGTATAATTTTATAATAGTAAGTGAATTAACATACTCTCTTAGCTGCCCCGAACAACATTTTATTAATTCAAAATCTATTCCTGATTTAAAGAAAACAAATTGTGATATAGGTTTGGATGGGTACTGCCTAAATATTATTTAAAAATACATTTTGCAAATCTAAGGCCACAATTATATTTAGTGAAGAAATAATGGAAGTCTTTCCATTAAAGTCAGAAATAAGATAAGGATGTCTTGCATCATCACAATTATTACATCACAATTACACAATTATTACATCACAATCATTACATCCAAATGAATGCAATTAATTAAGAAAATGAAAGGAGAAATACAAAATGGAGGATTCAAAATTATTGTTCCAGTTAGTATAATTTTATATAATTTATAATTTTCTGTGAATGTCAGGGGGAAAACACTGAACATTTCTGAAATTATTAAGAATCAGTGTCAAGTGCTGTGGTGTATACCTAGAGGTTCCGGACCTGGTCACCGAGGTCTGAGTGAATGTTCATCTACAGGACATAGAGCCTAAGGCTTAAGATTTTTGAACTTATCATGCAGAGGGAATGTATGTCATTAGCCTGTCAGGATTAAGTGTGTAGTAATTTTGCAGGGCTTAGAATTAATCTAGAATTGTTTGCTGTGAATTGATTATGTCTATTGCAGCGCCTAGCATTAAGGATTGCCGTTTTCTTGATTAAGAACCTATAGAGTATGGAAGGAGACCCTCAGGGTTATACAAAATTACATACAAGAGGAAGTGAGGGGAAAGGGAAAAATAATACAAGGGGGAGAAATGAATCACAGTAGAGGGGGTAGAGGGAGAAGAGGGGAGGGGAGGGGAGGGGGGATAGTAGAGGATAGGAAAGGCAGCAGAATACAACAGACACTAGTATAGCAATATGTAAATCAATGGAAGTGTAACTGATGTAGTTCTGTAATCTGTATATGGGGTAAAAATGGGAGTTCATAACCCACTTGAATCAAAGTGTGAAATATGATATATCAAGAACTATGTAATGTTTTGAACAACCAACAAGAAAAAAAAGAACCTATAGAGTGAAATTGTATTGAGTACTTTGAGTGAAAAAAGCATTGAAAGAGGGAGAAATGCATGGACGTTCTTTATTTCTCCCCTCTACTGCAATAGGGAAAACATATGAGTAAATACGCCTACGGTTGTCTTTTTAAAACCTAAATTAGAAGTACAATACCAAATATCCATCATTAGATGGTATAACAGCACCATTAAAATATATATATATAGCTTTATAGATATAGAATCACAAGGAGAGGTTGAGAAGCCAGAATACAGAAGGTCATTTTCCAAACTGCCCCCAACACAGGACCAGGAAAGATGACAAACAGCTTCTCTTTGAGTCTTTTTTTTTTTTTTTTAATCTTACTGGAATTTAATACTGGACTCTCAGAATGGCCTAGGTACACAGAAGGACTGATAGAATAAAATAAAGAAAGGTAACCCACCACGGCACCAGCGATCACGATGCACATACGCGGCGGTTGATAGAGCGAGACCATGAGCAGCCACATTTCGGGCGGCACCGAGGAATATCTTGAAATGAATATTATAAATGAAGATACTCTCCATATAATCCAGTGTCCGACCTTTACTTAGCTTTCTTATAAGACCGATGCTGCGCGGCGCTGCGCGGTCACTACGCAGAACACTGTCCGGCGCCATCTTTTCTGCACTTCGCTAAGGCAGCCAGCAGGTGTCTGTCCATTAGGTAATAGCCAGCCACGCGCAGTGTACGCAACAAACAAGCAATACGCATATACGCAACAAGCAATACGCAGTGTACGCAACAAAGGAGCAATGCGCAGTGAATGCAGGCAAAGTCAAGTGTGTTATAAATAAACAAAAATGCACGTAAAAGCAGCTTTTTCTTTCACTGTTCTGGGCAAGTTAACGCTTAAGGATACCCCTTGCGAAAGGGAGAACTTCTTCTCCCCTTTCTTTTATTATTATTCTAGGGTCTTCTTTAAACTACTTCCAAAGCAGACAAGAAAGCAAAGGGTAGTAACATAACATAACATAACATAAAGAGAGATCCCACAGAATGGGAGAAAATCTTTATCACAGGCACCTCAGATAGAAACACTCATTTCTAGGAATATATAAAGATCTCAAAATTTAACACCATAAAAATAAATATTCCAATCAATAAATGGGCTAAGGGGCAAAACAGAGACCTCACAGAATAAGAAATACAAACAATCACAAATACATTTAAAAAAATGTTCAACATCTCCAGCAATTAGAGAAATGCCAATCAAAACTACTCTAAGATTTCTTTTCACTCCCATAAGAAGGGCAATTACCAAGAATATAAGCAAACAATAAATATTGACAAGGATGTGAGGGAAAAAGTACACAGGCATACATTGCTGGTGGGAATGCCAATTGGAGCAACCACTACGGAAAACAGTATAGACATTCCTCAAAAAACCTTGGACTAGAACCACCATTTGATCCAGCTATCTCACTCCTTGCTTTATATCCAAAGGACTTAAAATCAGTATACTACAGTGACACAGCCACATATAACAGCTCAATTTACAATAGGTAAACTATGGAAAAACCTAGGTGTCTTCGAACAGCTGAATTGATAAAGAAAATGTGATATATATATATATATATATATACACACACACACACACACACACACACACACACTGGAATATTACTCAGTCTTAAAGAAGAATGAAATTATGGCATTTGCCAATAAACAGATGGCGCTAGGAAATACCATGCTAAATGAAATAAATCATACACAAAACACCAAAGTTCGAATGTTTTCTGATCCATAATGGGGGTGAAATGTAGGGAAGAATGGAGGACATTTTAGTTAGGCAGAGGGGAGTGAGGAGAGGGGATGGGGCGTAGGAGTGGGAAGGATGGTAGAATAGACATATTATTACCTATATATCTATATGATTATACAACCCACGTGAATCTGCACCATGTACAGCCAGAGGAATGTACAATGTGTCAAAATGGATTGACTGTCATGTATAACTAATTAGAACAAATTAAAAAATAAATGCTTATAATCTAAAAAACATTTTGAGGGCTGGGGTTGTGGCTCAGAGGTAGAGCATTCTCCTACCATGCATGAGGCACCCGGTTCAATCCTCAGCACCACATAAAAAAATAAAATAAAGATATTATGTCTACCTATAACTAAAAAAATAAATATTTAAAAAAATTTTTTGAAGTAAATATGACAAAATGGTAACATAAGGTTGAATTGGTTTTATTACACTTCATCTTTTTCTATTTGATTGAAATATCAAATTTAAAAGCTCTGCCTTGAAAACTGGAAATCCATATGCAACAAAATGAAACCGAATCCCTTTCTCTCGCCATGCACAAAAGTTAGCTCAAAATGGATCAAGGAGTTTGATATCAAATCAGAAACTCTGCGTCTGATAGAAGAAAAAGTTGGCTCCGATCTACATATTGTGGGGTCAGGCTCCAAATTCCTCAATAGGACACCCATAGCACAAGAGTTAACAACAAGAATCAACAAATGGGACTTACTTAAACTGAAAAGTTTTTTCTCAGCAAGAGAAACAATAAGAGAGGTAAATAGGGAGCCTACATCCTGGGAACAAATTTTTACTCCTCACACTTCAGATAGAGCCCTAATATCCAGAGTATACAAAGAACTCAAAAAATTAGACAATAAGATAACAAATAACCCAATCAACAAATGGGCCAAGGACCTGAACAGACACTTCTCAGAGGAGGATATACAGTCAATCAATAAGTACATGAAAAAATGCTCACCATCTCTAGCAGTCAGAGAAATGCAAATCAAAACCACCCTAAGATACCATCTCACTCCAGTAAGATTGGCAGCCACTATGAAGTCAAACAACAACAAGTGCTGGCGAGGATGTGGAGAAAAGGGTACACTTGTGCATTGCTGGTGGGACTGCAAATTGGTGCGGCCAATTTGGAAAGCAGTTTGGAGATTCCTGGGAAAGCTGGGAATGGAACCACCATTTGACCCTGCTATTGCCCTTCTTGGACTATTCCCTGAAGACTTTAAAAGAGCATGCTACAGGGATACTGCCACATCGATGTTCATAGCAGCACAATTCACAATAGCTAGGCTGTGGAACCAACCCAGATGCCCTTCAATAGATGAATGAATAAAAAAAAATGTGGCATTTATACACCATGGAGTATTACGCAGCACTAAAAAATGACAAAATCATGAAATTTGCAGGGAAATGGATGGCACTAGAGCAGATTATGCTTAGTGAAGCTAGCCAATCCCTAAAAAACAAATACCAAATGTCTTCTTTGATATAATGAGAGCAACTATGAACAGAGTAGGGAGGAAGAGCAGGAAAAAAAAAAGATTAACTTTAAACAGAGACATGAGATGGGAGAGAAAGGGAGAGAAAAGGGAAATTGATGGAAATGAAGGGAGACCCTCATTGCTATACAAAATTACATATAAGAGGTTGTGAGGGGAATGGGAAAATAAACAAGGAGAGAAATGAATTACAGTAGATGGGGTAGAGAGAGAAGATGGGAGGGGAGGGGAAGGGGGATAGTAGAGGATAGGAAAGGTAGCAGAATACAACAGTTACTAATAGGGCATTATGTAAAAATGTGGATGTGTAACCGATGTGATTCTGCAATCTGCATTTGGGGTAAAAATTGGGAGTTCATAACCCACTTCAATCTAATGTATGAAATATGATATGTCAAGAGCTTTGTAATGTTGTGAACAACCAATAAAAAAAGAAAAAGCTCTGCCTTATTGAGGCTGGAGATTTGGCTCAAGTGGTAGCGTGCTCGCCTGGCATGCGTGCGGCCCGGGTTCGATCCTCAGCACCACATACAAACAAAGATGTTGTGTCCGCCAAGAACTAAAAAATAAATATTAAAAAAAATTATCTCTCTCTCTCTCCCCCCTCTCTCTCTAAAAAATAAATAAATAAAAGCTCTGCCTTATTCTTTCAAAAGTTCAAATTTGTCTACTAAGATCATTCTAAAATTCTGGTTATATTCTCTTTTTAAAAGCATATACTTTACTGAATTGTCTTTACCAATGTTAGACAAATTAAATACCTTTGCATTCTTCTTTATATATATATTTGCTATGAGAAAATGAAAATAATAACATTTTATCTGCCTTTACTAGACAATTTTGTTATAAATTCCATGCCTCACTAGAATTCACATTGTAATGTTTTAAAAACGGTTCTCATCCAAAAATCTGTGCTTTGAATTATACAAATGGATGAATGGGAATTAGGCCAAAATTTGCTTTAATTGATTTAATTAGGTAAAGCAGTTATTTCTTTGCAGAGAAAAAGCCAATATTTAAAAGCTTGCTGCAAACAAATTCTTAAGAGCCAAGAGAAAAAGCAACAATTGCTGATCCATGCACCCAGAAATAGTTTGAGGTATTAATTTTATCTCAACTTCCAAAACAGAGTGTCAGATTTCAAACAAACCAGTGATGAGGAAGTTGATAGAAAATTGTGATGAGTCTAAGCATGCTTCTCTGGAACTAGTCCCTTGGGCTGGGCTCATAGAAGCAGATGTCCACAAAGACCAGGAGCTGGGGGCAACTGGCCAAATTGCCTTGACTAATCTCAGCTGTTACCTAATTGCCCTCGTTCATTTATGCTTTAAAAAGCTAGGGAACTCCCTCCGTTCTCTGCTGTCTTGTGGGCAGGACAGAGACCTGGCCCTTAGATGGGTTTGGATAACAACATGCTTTCAGTTTTGGAGACTCCTGGGAGGTCTACAAGTAACTAAACAACTCACAAAAGACTCACAGAATCCTAGTCAATGAAGGAAGCACACACAGGATGAGTCTAGTTACTGTCCCAGCCACCAACACATCACACTGTCTCACATTTCCATCGACATTTGTGGGGGATTGAGACATAGATCCAGAAAATTGCTTGCCTCCATGTAACTAACTATGTGTTTTGTAAGGAAAGGATGTGGACCATTAGTGTATTTCTTCAAGTGATAAATGGAACACAGGACCCAGCAGTTTTAATGAGAAAAATATAGAAAGGTATATATTATAACAGGGCATTGTATTAGTGTTCTCCAGAAAAACAGAACAAAAGGACAATCTACTAGTAGTGGGGCAGGCAGAGATAGAACGAGAGCGAGAGCGAGATCGAGAGAGAGAGAGAGAGAGAAGATGGAGGAGCAATGCAGGGACATTTTGTATATTTATTTTTTATAAGTAGTTGGGCATGATACCTCTATTTTGTTTGTTTATTTTCATGTGGTGCTGAGGATCGAACCCAGGGCCTTGTATGTGTTAGATGAGCACTGTACCGCTGAGCCACAATCCCAGCCCTGGAGAGACTTATTATGAGGAATTAAATCACACTATTATGGAGGCTGAAAAGTTCAATGATCTCTCATCTGCAACCTGCAGACCCAGGAAAGCTGGTGGTATAGTTCAGTAGAAGTCTAAAAGCCTAAAATCTAGAGGACTGAGGTATCCAATCCAAGAGAAAAAGGCTGATGTCATAGTTCAAGCTGTCAGGCAAAGAGTGAATTCTCTCTTCCTCTACCTTTTCAATCTATTCAGCCTCTCAAGGAATTGGATGCTACCATCCATGTGGGGATTCAAATGCTAACTTTATCTGGAAATGTCCTCACAGATACACACAGAAATAATGCTTATACCAAAATTAGGGTACTCTATGGTCTACTCAAGTTGACACATAAAATTAACCATCACAAGCAGGCTGCAATAGATCAGGAGAAAATATCAGAAACCAGGTATTTGAAGATGGAGAAACCAAAGTTGAGGGTGGAGAAGTCACTTTAAAATCCATGTATCACATTTCCTTTGCTCCCTTCAGAATTATCTGCGATTTCACCTTGAACTTGGGAGCTCTGCAGTACTTAGTGTGAGAGAAGATATTTGGAGGCCCAAAAGTGGGTCTCCTCAGAGTACACTTGCAAATTTGCAAATTTTCAGGTTCACAAGATCAATCAGGAACCATTAAGATGCATTTTGTGGGATATAAGGGAGGAGGCAATGAAAAGTATATCAGCTGGGAAGTCAATTTTTCTACTTACAAGCAAATGTATGGAAAATTGTGATGGGGGTTAAATGACAATAACTTGTGAAGATTACTGGAATAACTGATGAGTAATAAACAATACATGTGAGCTGCTATTAATCATTGCCAATAAAATATTCATACAAATTATATACACACATACATATCATGAATAATCATGAAAATATGAACTTGGCCAATGTCAATATCTCATACTCAATGGTTAATATTGACTAATATTCAATATATGTCATACAAAGATCTAATCTTTGTTTTGATGACAAACATATTGTCATCTGCTTTGCCATGGGAACAGAAATGTGATACGTGGATTTTAATGTGACCCCATTAGAGTTATTATTATTATTGCCAATATTAATTAGTTACTGTGAGGAGTCACTCAATAATGTGGGGATTTTTCAGCTCTGCACTTGTGAATTTAATATAACTGCTACCCTGACACCCGTTTTGGGGACTGACGTAAGTTATCTGAACCTCAAAGGTACCGTGTCACCTTTACGCTAATTAAAACTTCTCCTTTCCATGTGGTTGTTTTTGATATATTAGCCCACTTATTCAACTCACTGATCCCAGACCCAACACATTCCACGGCTGTTGGCCACATCAATCCAGTGGTTAGCTCTAGAGTCGTGTAAGTCATGACTTTAAGCCAGGCCAAAAAGATCCCTCCCACTGACCTTAACTCCACAAGTTAAGGTAGCCCCACAAGTCCTGTCTATATCCCCAGCCAGTGGTGGAGTTCCCTGTTACCTCCAAGCTTCTCATTGTCTCCTATCAATACTCCTAACCTCTCTGGGACCTGTGAGGTACTAATTTGGGTTTCACTTCCTCATTGGCTTTCACCTGATAGATACACCTGAATATAACTACCTGCCCCCCCCATCAGGGTTTTCCTAAAAAGTACCTGGCTATCCTGCTTTATAGCTACTCTCAAAAGAAAGACCTCAAGTCCAAGTTAGAAAGATACCATCACAGTAGAAATCACTTAAATATAATTATATATATATATATATATATATATATATATATATATGCCTTTAAATATCATATTTGTAAGCTACCCAAGGAGATCTGTGGATTATTTTCCTCCTCAAACTTCCTGAACTTTTGGTACCAAAATTTAGAACTGAGTACTAATGTAAAAGAGCTTGTGGGAGGCTGTGTTTTTTTTTTTTTTTTTTTTGGCAAAGATACTATAACCATATACAAATGATTTGCATATTATTTCCTATTGATCATTGTTGAGAGCCACAGCCAAAGGGGCCCCAGCAAACTTCCAGCTGCCGGCTGATGATTGGCTCACAGTGGCCCCAGCAACATCTAGCTGATTGGCTCCTCTGCGGTGATGTTGATTGGGCTGTTTCCCTGCCCTTCAGACTGCCAGCTGATGATTGGCTCACAGCGGCCCCAGCAACATCTAGCTGATTGGCTCCTCTGCGGTGATGTTCATTGGGCTGTTTCCCTGCCCTTCAGACTACGGAACTGCTCATTGGGGGACTTCTTTGGCTCCGCCCACGCGACCCAGCCAATTGGCCTCAAGAGCAGGAGGATTGTGGGGGGTGGGGGGTTTTGTGTGGGGAGAGGCTTGTGGAAGCCGGTGGTGGCAGTTGGGCTCTGAGGGTTTTTTCCTTTGGAGCTGTTTTGCTTGGCGTTTGTAGTTCTAAAAATAAAGTTAGTTTCTTTTGACAAGTGGCTCCTGAATTGTGCCCAGCCAGACTGCGGCATTTGGTGGCTCGCACAGGGAGCGACTGAGGGTAAGTAAACTGCTCGCCCCTGAGGGCAGGGCGAGAGGATGGGTAGCCATTCTAAGTTTCCTCTTTTGTTTTGCTTCATTTTTGTTTTAAGTTGCTTGTCCCTGGAGATGAGTGAGACAGAAGGAAAACCGCTCACATCTGAGGAACAGATAGGGAGAAAGGTCGGATGGACATTTCAGTCCCTGGAGATGAGTGAGACGGAAGAAAAACCGCTCACAACTGAGGAAAAACTATTTGTGTGTGAGGAACAAATAGGGAGAAAGGACGGATGGACATGTCAGGAGGATAGAAAGGCTATAATGATTTTGTGTTGTTCCAACTTTATTTCATTCTGTCTCGGTTTGGTTTGGTGTTATCTTGCTGGGTTGTATTATAGTAGAAATACGGGATCAGCAATTAGTAAAAAACAAACCAAAAGAGTGTTAAGTAAATTGTTAGAGCAAGGAGGCTTCCCAATAAAATCAAGAGCAGTCAGGGCATACGTTGATATAATACAAAAATATAGCCCATGGCTTTTTAAGGAGGAGTTGTTAGATATATCACAATGGAACCATCATGATGAGATTTAAAAAGAATAGAAAAGAACAACCCAGGGACTCTGCCATTTGGCACATTGCCATTGTGGACAAACGTATCTAGTTTGCTTAGTCCAAAGCCTTCAGATCAGACAAAGGTAGAGGAAGGAGAAGACATATTGATTCAAGTAAAAGAGGTCTCTCAAGTTAGTCAGAATGAGGAAAAGATTCAAGTACAAGAGAAGGTCTTTCAAGCTAGTGAGACAGAGGAAGGAAGTTTAGAGCAGAAAAAGCCATCAGGGGAAAAGTTACAACAGGAGACTGCTAATAACACCTTTCTATCAGAGAGCGAAAGTCTCCAACCAACAGCACCACCTCTACAGGAGACTGCTACTAACAGCATTCTATCACCAGAGGGCATAAGTGTCCAATCAACAGCACCACCTCCATATGCTAAGAGACTCCCAACCCCAGCAGTTGATAGTTGGGATCCTGAGACAGGATCTCAAGTATGCCCTGTATTTGAGGTAGGAGGGCAGCGAATTTACCAGGGTTTAAATTTCAAATCAGTGAAGGAGCTAAAAGAGGCTGTAACAACCTATGGTCCTCAAGCACCCTTCACTGTAAGCTTGATCGAATCCATTACCAACTTAAACATGACACCAGCCGATTGGGCTAATATTTGTAAAGCTGTGTTAACTGGAGGACAATACCTGTTATGGAAGGTTGCCAATGAGGAATTTTGCAAGGAGACGGCTAGGCGAAATGCAGCAGCTGGTTATCCTCAGAGAAATCTAGATATGTTGTTAGGAAAGGGACCTTATGAGGATTGGCAGCAACAACTTGCATATGATCCTGGTGTATATTTACAAATTGCTGTAGATGCAGTTAAGGCATGGAAGACTTTACAAGGACATGGAGGTTTACAAGGTCAATTATCTAAGATAATACAAGGAGCTAATGAACCTTACGCTGAATTTGTAGATAGGCTTATTCAAACAGCTACCAGAGTTTTTGGGAATACAGAACAAGCAATGCCATTAATAAAACAACTGGCTTATGACCAAGCAAATCGTTGGTGCAGAGATATCATTAGACCATGGAAACAGGAAGATTTAAACACATATATTAAATTATGTAGAGACATTAATGAACAAGAGCAAGTCATGGCAGCTGCAGTAAAACAGGCTTTAGATGCCAGAGACATTAATGAACAAGGGCAAATTGTGGCAGCTGCAGTAAAACAGGCTTTAGATTCCAGGCCAAGAACATGCTACAATTGTGAACAAACAGGACATTTTTAAAGGAATTGCCCCATAGGAGGAGGGTTTAACAAAACTAGGTATCAAAGGAGTAGAATACCGGGTATTTGCCCACGATGCCGTAGAGGGAGACATTGGGCTAATGAATGCCGTTCTCAAACCACCATAGAGGGTACTCCATTATATTGGGCTAATGAATGCCGTTCTCAAACCACCATAGAGGGTACTCCATTATCAAAAAACGAACAAGGACAAGGTGTTTATCCACAATATCGTGGACAAAGGCATCGGGCTCCGTTGCCAAAAAATGGACAGGGGGCCCCAATGCTCCGGGGCCCCAAACCACAAATATACGGAGCACTGGAGGAAACCAGCAACCCCAGCAACCCCATCAGGGTAGTGCCCAGGGCATCAGATCCCTCATCAGACAAACCATAGGGAGCGCAGGGTTGGACATCTGCGCCTCCGCCAAATCAGTACTAACTCCAGAGAGGGGAGTTCAAATCATTCCCACAGGGGTAAAAGGACCTCTTCCCAAAGGAACAGTAGGCTTATTATTGGGACGCAGCTCTTCTACTCTAAAAGGACTTTTGATAAGTCCTGGGGTAATTGATCCCGATTATGAAGGTGAAATAAAAATTATAGCCAGTTCTCCAAAGGGTATATCAGTAATTTCACCAGGAGATAGAATAGCACAGTTACTAATAATACCAAGCCTACATGATAAATTTTCCAGTCATGCTGTAGAAAGAGGTTCCAAGGGATTAGGCTCCACAGGTGTAGATTGGGCTATGCTTTCTTTAAATTTAGATTCTCGCCCCATGCTAAAACTAAATATTCAAGGACATGAATTTAATGGGCTACTGGATACAGGTGCAGACCTTAGCATTATCTCTCGTCAAGAATGGCCAAAACATTGGCCATTACAACAAGCCACTCAAACGCTTCGAGGCCTAGGAGTGGCGAATAATCCCGATAAAAGTGCAATGGTATTAGATTGGAAGGATCCTGAAGGATGTGAAGGAACTATACAGCCATATGTATTGGATCATCTTCCTGTAAATTTATGGGGACGAGATGTCTTAGATCAATTAGGTTTGACATTAACAAATAATATCAATCAAAATGCACCCACTATTATGGCTAGACAAGGTTTTAGGAAAGGAAAAAGATTAGAAAAACAAGAACAAGGTATAGCACCACCAATACAAATAAATCAAGGAACAGACAGACATGGGTTGGATTTTCACAAAGGGCCACTGAGACAATAAAAATTACCTGGAAATCAGAAAGACCAGTATGGGTTCCTCAGTGGCCCTTGACTAAAGAAAAGATACAAGTAGCCCATGATCTGGTCAAACAACAATTAGTGGAAGGACATATACAACCTTCTGTATCTCCCCATAATACTCCCATTTTTGTCATCAAAAAGAAATCTGGTAAATGGAGATTATTGCAAGATTTAAGAGCCATTAATAATGAAATGGTCATTATGGGACCTGCTCAATCGGGGATTCCTCAGTTGTCTGCTTTGCCAAAAACTTGGTATGTTTTAGTTATAGATATTAAAGATTGTTTTTTTTTTCAATTCCAATTCATCCTGAGGATAGTCCACGTTTTGCATTTACTATCCCTGCACTAAATCATGAAGGTCCTGATCAGAGATATGAATGGAAAGTACTCCCTCAAGGGATGGCTAACAGCCCAACTATGTGTCAAATTTATGTTAACAAAGTAATCCAGCCACTTAGAAATCAAAATCCTGAGCTACAAATATTTCACTATATGGATGACATATTATTAGCACACAAAGCTAAAAACACATTGCTAGAATGTTATGTCACACTTACAAACATTAAAAAATTATAATCTAGAGATAGCAATAGATAAAGTACAATTAAATTTTCCAATTAATTATTTGGGAGTTCTATTATCCTCAACCATGGTCCATCCACCAAAAATTCAAATACAAGTAGATCAACTCAAATCACTTAATGACTTTCAAAAGTTATTAGGAGACATAAATTGGATAAGGCCTTATCTAGGTATTCCAACAGGAGAATTGGGACCTTTATTTGATATCCTAAAAGGTCCATCAGATCCAAATTCACCCCGAATGTTGACGCCTGAAGCAAGAAAGGCATTAAAAATCATTGAAACATATATGGAAAATATGCATTTGGATAGAATTGATATAAGTTTGCCTTTATTATTTATTGTACTATCAACAAAAAATATTCCTACAGGAGTATTTTGGCAAGAAGGTCCATTATTATGGATACATTTATCTTATTCTCCTAACACTATTCTTACTAGGTATCCTGAGGCTGTAGGACAATTAATACTCAAAGGAATAAAAACAGCAAAGGCAGTGTTTGGAACTTCTCCTAATAAAATTATTACTCCATATACTATGAATCAAATTGATGAATTAGCTAATGAGTTAAATACTTGGGCAATAATCATGTGCAAATCTAATGTTTCATTTGATAACCACTTACCATCTAATCCTTTATTGTCTTTTTGGTCATTGCATCCTGTAATTTTTCCAAAAATGACAAGAAAAACACCTATCATGAATGCTCCAAATATATTCACTGATGGGTCAAATAATGGTACAGCAGCAATAGTTACACCTGATCGAACTTTTACATTTTTAGTACCCAAACAATCAGCTCAAAAGGTAGAGCTTAATGCAGTATTACAAACTTTTGTGATGTTTAAAGATTCTGTATTTAATTTATTTTCTGATAGTCAGTATATAGTTAATGCTATAGTATCCCTTGAAGATGCTGGTAGGATTTCGCCTTCTTCTACTGTTTTCTCTTTGTTTTCCACTATACAAAGTTTAATCTGGGACAGAAAAGATCCATTCTTTATAGGACATATCAGGGCACATACAGGATTGCCTGGAGCCCTTAGTTTGGGCAATGATTTAGCAGATAAAACTACACATGACATACATATTTTCTCTATACTAGAAGAAGCTATAAATTTTCATAAAAGGTTCCATGTCAATGCTAATACTTTACAAAAGCGTTTTAAAATAACTAAGGAACAAGCTAGACAAATAATAAAACAATGTCAAAATTGTGTGACCTTTTTACCACAAGTTAATCTTGGAGTCAATCCTAGAGGACTGATACCTAACCATATTTGGCAGATGGACGTCACACACTTGCCAGAATTTGGAAAATTAAAATATTTGCATGTTACAGTTGATACTTCTTCTGGATTTTTGCTGGGGCCCTTTTCCACACTAATAGCACACACCATTGGGTACATAATTCAAGTTTGCATGATGTTTGAAAACAGCAGTTCTCAATATTTGAAACCCAGAAACCATCTGCACCAGAATCACTGATAGGCTGGTTAGAAGCCCTCTTCACTGTACATCCCACTCCAGGACATAGCAAATGAGAATCTCTTGAAATGGGGCCCAGAAACCTTTACCCTTAACAAGTTTCCTATATAATTCTTATTCAGAGTGAAGTCTGGGAAACACTGGGTTTAAGATATAAGGCCTGGTGTTCACTTGCTGGTTATTTTTCTAATAACAACCTTTGCATTCAAAATCTCTTGGTGACACTATTGAAATTTAAGTCTTTCTTTGCCTTAAGAACACTTTAATTATCATTCTAAAAATTAAGTACTTTTCAGTGTTTTCAGGTAAGTGTTGTGGATTCACTGTAACTGAAGATAGCCAAAAAGGAAAGTTGCAATTTCTTGCAGGCTGATTTACGATTTTCAGAGCACAGACAGAAGTAGGTAGCTTCTCTGTACTATCGTTGCTCTGGTACAGAGAACTACTCTGCTAGTTCTTAGAAGTGAGCTATTCCTCCCAGGTCTTTGTATTTCCAGTTAGGACATCGTTACCCTTGTCACAGTATGCTAGAAAAGAGCCTTGAAAATTTGGCATTCTGTACAGGCAATGATTATGCTTGGTAATTTCTTCCCGGAATAATTGTGAGATTTCTCCTAATTCAGCAACTGATCATTTTTGGTGAACAATGGTCAATATTTGTTATTTTTTTTTCTTTTTCTCCATGTTACACTTGCTCAGATCATATTTATTGAAATGTAATTTTATGTCTAAACTTAAAAAGAAAAAATGAGATTTCTATGTTATATGTTTTTGTACTTCATTTTTTTGTATTTTTCAAATACACAGCTATGTGAAAGATTTTAAAAATTGATTACTTCATCAAAGATATACTGTGGAGCAATGCTATACACAATTCTCCTTTAAATGAATTCAGAAAAAAAAATCACAGCTCTGCTTGAACATGTTCTCATCTGCAAAACAGTAGAGGGTCAGACTGGATCATCGATGAGAGTCTCTAGCTCTGTGATTCTCTGTGGATAGATTTCTATCTCATTTATCTACAAGTGTGCTATTCACTTTGTGAATAATCTGTGACAAAGTTCTATATCTACAGGTGACTTTCTACTGCCTCTCTTCATAGCTCTGAACCACTTCTCCTACTATGAGACTTTGTAGATTTAAAGAATAAAAAGTACTTTAATAGTAGCCTAATCATGATGTAATTAAGAAAGGTAATTTGGTACCCAAAATATTACATAATACATATCAAAGATAAACTGCATATTTCTTACCATCTGCTGCTTCAGACTACCATTCCTGCCTTCCACTAATATGGGTATAATTTCTTCACTTTGTTTTATATAAAGTGAGGAAAACTTAACATGACTAATGTGCAAATCTACTTTTGCTACTTGTCAACTTCTCTCACCATCTCTTTCACATTAGCCATAGTACATGTTGCTTTTACATTTTTATTGATGATCACATCATAACTCTGTTAACTTGTACTACATGAGCAGGCTTTAGTGCTCTAGGAACTTAAAAATCAAAGTCTTTTATGTTAATAACTTATTTTTCTTCTCCAGAGAAAGTGTAGACAAGTGTAAGCAAGTTTGAAGTTCCATTCCATTGAATAAACTTCTGTCTCTGGGAGCTACATCTTCTGAGTTGGTTCTCAAAATCTGCACATTTACATATAACATCTAACGAGGTGTTCCTCACGTATGCTTAGAATAAGTAATGACATCACAATATGCGTTCCAGTTGGTGTTTTCAAAATGTGCTGACCCTCTGAAAGTCTCCAAATGGCTTCTTTGTGTAGTGTTAAGGACCATCTGGCTAGTTGAAGATAAACAAGTTTCAACATATGGACCATAGAACATACACGGCTCTGCTCCACTAGTGCAGAAAATTAAGAAAAGGTCACTCTCTTGATATAAGTGACTTGTGCAAAAGAAGCATCCATGTAGTGGACAGCTTGCCCTAAGGTGCACATGGAAGAGCTCAATTATAGTTCCTGCTCTGCTGCTTACTTGGAATGCCACCTGATCATGCCAAGTTTCTTCAGTTCCTCATATGAAAAGGAAAATCAATGCCAAGTCACCTCCTGTCCTTCCTTCCTTTCTTCTTTGCTTCCTTCCATCTCTCCCTCCTTCCTTCCCATAAAAAAAAAACACTAATCCATGCCTACCATATATATGTCTCCAGCATGGTGCTAGGTAAATGGGCATATTGCTAAGGAAAACAGTCAGGATACCTTGAAGAATTACCAAACAATGAAGAGGACACCTATAAAATGACTATCCCAGACAGAGGGGGAAAGCATATGTGAAGGTCCTGAGATGGGAAGGAGCATGGATTGCTTAAAATAATTCAACATTTGTAAACATTTATATCCATTAAACTGGGCATTTGGTTGGTAATTAAAATGCTGAAAGGAAAATTTGCACCGTCTCCAGATGGCAATTCAGACAATTATTAGACTAGCATAAACTCTTTGAAAAATAGCCTGCATCTTTAAGTCATATTGTTGATTCCATGCCTGCAATCAATGAATCTAATAAAACTGTATGAAAATATAGCCATCAAATACACATATACAAGCATCTCACGCAAAGAATGAGATGCTTGTATATGTCTTGTATATGTAAATGCTTAGAGAGTTTTGAAACCGTTTAGAGGAAACTCAGGAACTGTGAGTGGCACCTATTTCATATTTACAGAATAAAAACCAAACACTAAGGCAACAATGATTCAGTTACTTTCATAAGTTCTTCACGTCCTAAGCATGGCTTCCAGTACTCAGCCTTGCCAGAAGATGACAGCTGCTGACACCGTAGGGTGAGATCAGAGATTAGCCCTAACAGTCATTTGTGCTTCAGCATTCACAGAAATATATATAAATTGTTTACTTCAGTGATTTATCTTGATTCTTAGTTAAAATGAAAGCTGCACCTCTGGCACAGACAAATGGTGCCACACGCAGAGTCGTATTAATTATGGGATATTTTTCTCATTCCCTTCCAGTTGCTACCCTTTCTTTTCATTAAGTGCTGCCAAGCACTTAGAGCACAGTGTCTAAATGAGGTACAGCCCCTGTAGCCAGAATGAAGCAGATAGTTCAATACTTGAAAATTCAAATGAGGTTGAATTAGAGTTTGACTACCTAAGGTTCTAAGAAATGGGAAAGAAATACAACTTATAAACATAAATCAATCCCACCAAGTAGGCTCTGTTTTTATACTACAGGGAAGAAATATGTCACTCCCTACAACTTGCTAGAGCACTTACTCTATGTTGTGACAATCTGAGATGTGCCTGTTTTCCACCTGATGGCAAACTTAGTAAAAGGACTATGCTGTAGCCGTCTTTGTTCCCTCGATGCTTACAGTGTTGAATACAGCAGGAGCCCAGTAAATGCTCACTGGTCAAATCAAGAAATGAACGGTCACAGTTTAAAAACAAGATGTCATTAAATGGATGTGTCCTTGTGTTGAAATGGAATTTAGTACAGAACTGTGGCCACCTGTTAGGATTTTAGCAAACACTTCTAGTTGGCCCTTCTGCCATCCTTCGTATAGCAGCGTGTATGACGTCACACCTTTTATTAAAAACCAGCACTTAAATCGGTTTATTTGGGCTATAAATAACCTTTATTTGATGTAAGATAATAAAACATTTTCAACTTTAACAACATGTATCAGACCATAGTTGATCATTTAAATTATTAATATAAGTATATATGTCACTTTAGCAAATCTGTGGTTCAGGAATTTGTACAAGCTTTGTCTGAAAGGACAGTGCCCACCTCCCCCTTGCAAAAGGCAGCCCTTCTCTGTCTCTGTTAAGAAGCAATGCCAATGTCCATCGAAAAAAGTCCATAATCCACACCGGAATTCCATTTTTTCCTGTGACAGCTTCCTTCATTGTAGGAAAATAATATTCTCTTTCAGTTCTCTTTTATCAAACGAAGATCTGCATTCTTTTTTTTTTTCTCCTTATAGTTACAGGCGCTCTCCTCTGACCGACCTGCCTTCCTGTTTTCTTAGCTTAGACTTACTACATAGTTCCATTTCTTACAAAAATACTATCCACAATGGGACCGTTTCTGTTTTCTTATCTGCCTTTAACAACAACATTTTTTATTTGGGGGAGGGGGTTAGTGGACAGAATTACTCAGGCACACATTTGATTTAAGATACAGAGAACAAGGAGACAAACTCTATATAGATGAAACAGGGTGGTGTTCTGGAGCATCCGTCAACAGGGGTGCAGGTGACCTCCAATTCACATAACTCAGTTGAATGTACATATTTACGCTCCGTCTCCAGAAGTACCACCACCCTCCGTGTAAACCTATTTTGCCCACGTCTTCCTTATAACCTACAGTATAGGGACCAGCCCCGTGGGCTCAATGCACCCTTGTATAATATGATAGTAAACAACATGCCAATAATCATGTTAATATACAATGCAGTTAGCTAGCCCTCTCTCTCTTCATTCAGGTAATCCTCACAAAAGGAATCCCCTCATCTCTCAGGACCCCTCAAATGTGTGAATCCAAGAAAGGTCTTTTCAGATTTTATTCCTCTCTCCATCCATCTTTTCCTGAGTTACACCATAACAGTAAGGAAGTTCACAAAGAAAGTACATTGGTGAGAAATCACAGGGACCCTGCAGAAAAGCCATACTATTTGACAGAAGCTTGAAACAAACACTGCTCTGCGAAATCATTTGTATTAGCTGATGACTGGATTCTGTTTTCTAACACAACGTGCAACATATTCAACACTATGCTTACCACAGTTTGCTTGGAAAGACACCCTCTGTCATACAATAAAATACATTCTGCCTCATGAACGACTCCTGAATATTCACCACAATGCCTAGACTCAGAGCATGGGAAGTGTGCATTGGAACTTGTTCCAGCTTGCATGGATATGGATGTATGCAAAGCACCAGAAACTGCTTCCTTCTGGAACTCAGTTCTGTTAGTGTGCTCACTGCTGAGATGATCTGACTATCTTACACTGAGAATTATTTTCATTTGCACACAAAAGAGCACTGATCCACAGAAAAAAAGGAGAGGTCATCATCTCCCCGGTAAAATACTTTGTACAACAGATCACTGTTGGTCACATTTTAGATCAAGAAAGGATAGAAGCCACATTCCATTTTGCAGTCTTGGTAAATGATTTCGTTCTGTTTCCGCCCGTTTTGCCTTGTTTATTTCATCTCCATTATTCCACCTTGGATCATGACTCATGACCTTTTTTTCCTACAGTTCAGACTTTTGTCTATAAAAGAGAAAGAAAGAGAGAGAGAGAGACAGAAAAATGTTTTAGCAGAACTGTGAGTTTTCATTTGGTGGTGGGTGGATTTAATATTTTACAGAAGTCAGTAATCTGAATTATTTGTGGCTTATAAGGGTTTATGAACATCTCCAAATGGAAAGAAAAAGTGCTGTGCCTCTTTTCATAAATTTTATAACTTCCACAAGCTGCCAATCCCTTAATATATTTGCAAATCAACGGCAAATAACCCAGTTAGAAATTGTCTTTGACAATATAACTCTTGCCAAAACTGGCTTTGCTCTCAAAAATCTTTGCAAAATACTATAGCACTTGCCCTACTTGAAAAAAAAAACAAAAAACAATGACTACTAATGAGAAGTGTCCCCCACCTTCAGACTAGGAAGGTATATTACTATAATCTATATGTGCAGAAACTGGAAACCTTGCTTCCTCCCACCCATACTCACAGAAGTGGTAAGAGTCATGAAGAACTGTTAGCTAATGGCAGAGAAAGAGTCCTTTTCCCCTGGTATAGAGCCATATTCCCCTAACTCCACACCTGTATGGGCCTCAACTTACCACCCTACACCTTGTGCTTAGGAGATGGATCTAGTAGGTACAAGCCTAGGGCTGTGTTCCTAGCCTCAGCCTCCTGACCCTGCTGAAAGAACCCCTATCTCTTAGCTACTATGCCTTCTGTCCTGCTCACCCTCATCTCATAACCCTCCCAGCCCCATCATTCAGATGGGTGACTCTATGGATAGATTTTCCTGATCACAGGTCCATTTCTCCATAGGACAGGGTGTCTGGCTTTGCTCCTCAGTCTCCCACAACGATGCCTGGGGACAGAAGGTACAGGAGCCCAGACCCAGCTCTCCAGGATCCTGGTTATATGAGACCAGAAACAGGTTGTGTTTCACAGTCATGCTTCACAGATCTGGTTGGACCTTTGCTTCTTCCTCAGTTTGAGAACAGACCACACCTATGCTTCCTCTGCAGCTCGTGTGCGCTCACACCAGTTCATGAACTCTATTGAATTCCTCCAGGACTCAGCCACAGCATCATCTACAAGTCCTTTTCCTCATGACCCAACTGCTACCAGTCACAGGGTCACAGGGGGATTCCAGCTTCCAAATAGCTCGGACACCTGTGGCCTCTTTCCCAGGCTCAAAACCAGCCTCCTGGTGCATGCCTTCCTAACAGGAGACCCCACTCTTACATTAGTCTCCTCACTCATCTCCCTTCTCCTGTTGTGACCCTGCCTCCCTGGTTGCATGATGCCCCCACACAGTCTGGTCTTACTCCTGCTCAAAAGTCTTCACCTCCTTCCTCCAATCCCTGCCCACCTGACTTTCTAGGCTGACCCAAATCTACCCAGCTTCTCAATATTGCTGAAGATATGCCCCAGGCTCCTCATCCACCTCCATCCACAGCTGCACCGCTCTGACCTTGATGTCAATCTGCTTTAAAAAGCCCCTATCCCCACCTCCACTCATACCACCCTTTCTTGTTAGAATCCTACTCTTTCTTTAGACCCACCTCAATGCATATTTTTCTTATGCATCCCTCTGTACTGTTCGATTTTACATTGGACTATGTGTATTTATTATCTAGTAAGAAAACAAAAGATAAAGCAAAAGAGGATAGGACTGGAGATGTAGCTCAGTGGAACAATATGCTTAGCACATGTCAGGCCCCTGGGTTTAATCAAGCAGCATTTGGAAAAACACAAAGCGGAGGTGGAGAGAGAGAGAGAGAGAAAAGGAGGGAAATCATCTGTCTTTCTCACTTTAAGGAGTCATGCAAAGTTAAAATGTAAGCAATTGCAAATCATAAAGCAAATAAGCTATTATTATTACTAATTGATGATTTAGTAAAAGTAAAATGTTGAATTTCAGCTAATTGATGATGAAGAAAATACTACTGCAGAGGATTTTATCAATAAAATAACAATTTTTTTGTTTGTTTGTTTCAGTCTTTAAGGCAACAGCCCATCATAGACACCCAGGGATTTAGGAGCTGTGATGGTTCTAGTTTCCTCTGGGATCCATTTCATTTTATTTTATTTTGTACATCACTGGTTTCCATAAAGAAAGGGTAGAATCACCCTGATTTCCACAAACTCTGGAGCAGCTTATTGACAGAATTCATGGCAGGAATCCAAGGATACTCTGCTAAAAGTTTCTGCTTAGAACCACTGCAACTGACTATAAGAGACTCTTTGAAGAGAAAAACAGTACAATTGCCAAAGAGAAAAGGGGAGAGGGAAAGAAGAGCTAATGGAAACAATTTCTTGACATTCTTTTAGATGGAAGTATTATAGAAACCGATTTTCAGTATTGTTCATAAATGGTATCAAAGACAGTCATTGAAATTATACTTAAAAGTGATTTATGGCAATTCAAATCCGTAAGTAACATCATCCATTTAAAAGAAAAAAAGAATTCCTGTTTATATCACATTATCACATTTGGTTGGGTATTATCAGTATTTGAATACTTGTGAAAGGATGAATAATGATTAACATTGATAGTATTGAATTAAAATTACCAGTTCAAAAGTATTCGCGGCATTTTCCCCACTATTCACTTCGTTAACCCAAGGAAAATTCGCGAGTCCCTGCTGGGCTTCTGAGACTCTGATCAAGAAAATGGGAAAAAAGCGGATAAATAATAGGAAATAGCAACACATAGTCTAGTAAATTGTTCACACAGGAAAGGAAAGTGGTTAACGCAGGAGGGGAAAATTGTTAGGGTCTGTAAACAAGTCAAGATGGCGCCTGGCATTTTGCCAGGGGGAGTGGTTTGTGAAGTAAGGCCAGCGAGCCATTAAGTGTGGAGATTCCTTATTGGTTCACTGCTGTATCTAGTTTATGTTAATTAAGATAAGCTGTGTGGAATGTATATATACCCCTCCTGTCCTACAATAAACGGCTCCCACTTCTGCTGTATCAATGTACACAAGTTGTTCGTCACCCCCTGGTTATTTTGCTGCAGCTGGACTTGGGCAGATGGTGGCCCCTACGGGGAGCCCCGGGACACTCGGGGGTAAGTGACAAAAAAAAAAAAAGCTGCCCATCCCTAGATAGGACAGGAGCAAATCTGCTCGTCCCTAGATGGGGCAAGAGGAAAAATGGCCATTTTGAGAAAATAGAGAAGATTGATACAGTATGTTTGTGTCTTGTTTTGTCTCAGTGTATTGTATTGTCTTTGTGATGAAAATATGGAAGGGGTGTTAAGTAAATTACTAAGGGAAGAGGGCACCCCAATGGAACCAAGAGCAGTTAGGGCATGTGTTGATAAAAGCCCAGGAACTCTAGTCAGAAAGAAAAAGAAAGTTCAGAAGACGAAGGATTATCAGGAAAAAAGTTGCAGCAAAAGGCTATTACTGAATACTTTTCGTTACCAGAGGGTGCGTGAATCGGCGAGGCGGCTGCCATGTGCGCCAGCCGGTCAGGGCGCAGCAACAACTTTCCAAGCTGCGGCAGCCGGCTCTTCCCCGCCCCCCGCCCCGGGAGCAGGAAGCCACTGCGAGAGCCCAAATCCAAACCTGACCCGGAGGCACAGTCTCGCAGGCTCTTGCTCCCTGTGCCCAGTGGCAGTTTGAGTCCGGAACACTCCCAGGACTCTCCCCGGGGCCATCTGGGGCTGCCCGGGACGCTGCAGGCGGAAGACGGAAGACGGCCCGTGTCCCTGAAGTTTGATCATTTCCAAGGCCAGTAACTACAATGGTTCTCCCACACCTGGAAGCTAATGAGTAATAAGCACTATTAAGGCTTATTTCAAATATAAAAATAAAAATAAAAAATAAAAACCTTGAGATAATGTACTAAATTGCTAAATTGTTCGGAAGGTTGTTTTCTTAGTGGAATGCTACAGGATTTTCTTTAGCCAGCATTGCCGGAGTTCCTGCCTTCGTCCCAGTGCCGGTGAGGACGAGGGTGAAAAAATTTCCAGTGTTGCTGAGAACCAGACGAGACTTCGGATCAAGCTAGCTGCCTGCAGAACTTACCTGGACTGTGATTTACCTGGACTGTGAGTTAATCTATTGAGATACTGCTTTACCTGGACTGAGACAACAAACTGTAATCTGTATCTTTGCTAATGGTGTCATTGCTGGTATAATTTTTCCAAGGGCTTCTTGCATGGAGCCATCAATTGGCTTGGTACTGTGGCATTTTGTATCCTCCCCTTCTGCTTGTAGCAGATTATTTATGGTGTTTGTGTAAAAACCTCTATGGTTGTTATTTAAATTAAACAAAAGGGGGAAATGTTAGGGTCTGTAAACAAGTCAAGATGGCGCCTGGCATTTTGCCAGGGGGAGTGGTTTGTGAAGTAATGCCAGCGAGCCATTAAGTGTGGAGATTCCTTATTGGTTCACTGCTGTATCTAGTTTATGTTAATTAAGATAAGCTGTGTGGAATGTATATATACCCATCCTGTCCTACAATAAATGGCTCCCACTTCTGCTGTATCAATGTACACAAGTTGTTCGTCACCCCCTGGTTATTTTGCTGCAGCCGGACTGCGGCAGAAAACCATGGAGTCAGTAAGGCACAGGAGCAAAAGTAATAGGGACTAGAACACAAGCAGCCAGATGCGAAGCAAGAGCTGGAGAAATTAAGGAAGGCATGGCCATTGGATGTATGAGAACCAGAGCTCTGTGGCAGGGTTAGAAGGCTTGCTGGGAAGTATAAACTGGATGCCCTTTGTCATTCTTGTGGAGACACTAGAGACAGGTTATGTGTTTTAGACCCGGTGGAGATTATGAGCTATTTGAGGTTATCTAACTAGTGTTTGCATGAAAGCAACCATGCAGTGTGGACCATGTGGGTTCTTATTCTAGTTAGAAGCCTTTGCAACACCACAGCCACCTGGACTTCCAGAAACAAGTACTATCGCTATTCATCTCTCTACTCGTCCCCCATGCCCGGCACCATGTCTTACACCCCATAGGACCGCATGTTCCTGGAAAAAACAAACCAACAAAGAGACTCTTTATATCCAGTCTTTACCTTCTGATTCAACCCACACGGTGCCACAGAATCGGTCATCACTACTTTGATGACTACACTGTCTGGTTGCAGAGATTCACAGTCAGACAACTACTGTCCACATTAAGGTATCCCAGCTTTGGCAACAGAGGCTGGGTAATTCTTAGTTATTGGGGTGCTGATATCTATATCATAAGATCTTTAGCATTTCCCCTTATCTTGATGTCAATAGAAACCTCTCCCTATACTCCACTTGTGACAACCCAAATGTATGCAGGGGAGGGGGCAAATTTACTCCTGGTTGAGAACCACTTATCTACACTAAAAGCCCACATTCTTGAAGCTAGCATAGAAGATCCTTCATAATTTTTGTCTCTGATCTCCAACTCTTCCCTCACCCAGTGCTTAGCCTCAGTCAGACTGACTTTTGCATAAGCTCCCACTTGTGGCACCTCCGTGTAAAATGTCCCCTTCACCTGGGACAACACTTCTGTTCACCTTTAGCTTTCCTTTGATCACCTCATAGGCATACCAGAGCCCATATCCTTCAGGAAGGTGTCTCTGATCAATCTTAGTGTAAACTCTGAGATATTTTCCTCTTCTTTGAACCTATAGTTTTCCTGCCTCCACCTTTCCTGGTACAAAAACGCTGAGTGCATATGTCTTGGTCTGCCTGGGCTGCTATAACAACATACCATGAACTCTGTAGCTTATAAACACCAGCAATTCATTGGTATAGGCTGGGAAACCACCATCTATATACCATCAAACTTGGTGTCTGATGAGAGCTTCTCACTATATCCTCACATAGTGGAAAGAACACATGAGTTCCCTCAGGCAACCACCTCCTGAATGGCCTACCTTTTAACACTACTGTATTGGAGACTGGATTTCAACATATGACTTTTAGGGGAACATAAACCTTCAAATCATAGCATATGTGTGTGTTTCTATGTGGTCTTTCCAATAGAAATATATTCACAAAAACAAGGAAGAGATCACATATTTTCTGTATCATCCATCTCAGTTTATGGCAGTTAAACAAAAGAACTAAAACATAAATATGACAATACTATCTAGAACACTGCCAGGTTTAGAACTAGAAAAATAATGGCTATGACAACTCTGTAGAATAGCTCTATCACTAGAAAGGTTTTGAAGTTGATTGGTATTTTTAGGCCAATCAGCTTAAATGATTTGAATGTCCTATAATTCAAGCTGAGAAACTGGTAATGAAGGAAGAGTCATTCTCTTAAATAAAAAGGCAGCAGACTATAGCCTGTGGTCTGAATCCATCTGGTTATCTCCTTTTGCAAATAAAGTTTTAATGGTACACAGCCATGTCCATTGTTTACTTCAGTGAATGACAAAGGGAAGGACAAATGGTTTTGATAAACACCCTGTTGCTAGCAAAGGTTAAAATATTTAATATTTGGCCCTTGACGGTAAAATTTTGCTGACCCTTGTCTTAGACTAGCAGGAAAACAACACCCAAGCCTCCATACTAACTAAAGATACAGAAGCAAATGCCCTTGTACTTTAGATTGGCAGATTTATTTTATAAAAGTAGCATGGAAACTAAAAGCACTTTTAAGCACAAACTTCCTGGGTTCAAATTCAGCTCTATCATTCTCATCTGTATGACTGTGGGAAAATTATATTTGATCTTTTCAAGTCCTTATTTTGTCATCTTCAGAACAAAGGTGAAAAAAAAAATACTAACCTAGGGCTGGGAATGTGGCTCAGTGGTAGAGCACTCGCCTCGCACGTGCGAGAACCTGGGTTCGACCTCAGCACCATATAAAAATAATAAATAAAATAAAGGTATTTTTTTAAAAAACTAACCTATCATGAAATTTTGAGGACTGAATGATAGAATTTTCATAGAGTCGGATTACACAGAGTGACTGAGAATGAATCCTCAGTATATGTGGCTGCCTTGCTGGACCCCCTACCACCAGTCTTGCCCTTCTGTCTGCTCTTGTCATACTACCAAGACTTTCCTCAAACACATTCCCTCATCCAGGTTCTCCAAAGAACTGAAAAAACATGCTTTCCTTTTCCTGTGCTGAACAATCCTAGGACCAGGCAAGATAACCTAGCTTCTTATTCCAAGAAAGAGCTGCTTCCAGGAGATAAGACTGTGAACCAACTAAAATAGCTTACTTGTCAAGACTAATAGTTTTCTCATTAATAGTTGCTTCTAAGTCTTCACCTTATTCACTAATCCCAAGCCAATAGGTCATGAAACCATCACTTTTCCACTTTATAAACACCCAGGCTAAGCCCTAAAACTCTACCAAAATTCTCATCTTATATTCTTTCTCCAAAAAACTACTAAGACTCTGTCTAGTAGGTTCCTCCCACTGTGCAGTAAGTCTAATGAACCTAACTTAATTAAACTAGCAGGTTATTCTAGTTGTCTTCTTAAGGAGAAGTGACTACAATTCCTACTTCAAAAATATTCAGCAGCTCTTCACTATCTCCAGACTGAAATCATTTATTTGACAAGTAATTTGCTTAACTGTGAAAAGCACATATATTGGGGTGATTCATACCCCAATGAATCAGTTATTTTATATCCCTGAGCCTTAAGTTATTCTAAAAACTGGGATACTAGAAGCACCTACTTTTCAGGTAGCATGGTGTATAGCATGTAGTAGTTGCTCAATAATTGTTAGCAATTATTATTTTTATCATCTACTATATATCAGGCACTATACCTCAAAAAGAAATCTAAGTCTTAGCTTCTTCCCTTAAGATATTCAAAATCTAATGGGCAAACACTAGTGGTAAATTCAGTAGAATCTTATAGGCCTAGACTCTCTGAAGTTGTTCATAGTACCTGTTCTAGCACCTAAAATTATACTTTATTAAAGTGTTACTTTTCATATTGTGAACAACAGAGTGTATATAAAAGAAATAAAAATAAAACCTGAGAAGCTGTGCCCAGCTCGAGAATTAACATAGCTATAAGGTTCAGTTGTTAAATAAAGGCAGTAGAGCACATGGAAAATGTGTACCACTAGGGATTAGACAGTGTGGGATCTTGACTTAGTTGGGACACTGGCTGAGTAGGGGATAACTCACTCTCTAAACCCCAGTTACCTCTTCTGTCAAGTGACAACAAGATGACCGGGAAAATCCCTCTCAGCTGGAGAGTCTCTACTTTCTAGTCTATTCCTTCCTTCCAGGTTCAGTACAAAGGAGCACCTCTTCCTCTCTCCTGCCCATTTTTTCATTCTAAGTTTCTTTTCTCTCAGTTATCAAATATGAAGATACCTCCTGTACTTAAATCTGAGGAAAATTTTCATTCAACTTACTGCTGACTCTACTCTCCTGTCTCCATCCTTCTATGCAACCCAAAACTTGCCAATGCATGGATTGCTTGTGAAATTTGTGATTGCTTGTGATCACAGTCAGCTCTTTGTGGTCCTTTTCCAGATCTTTACATGCTTTTGCAATTTCTCCCTAGAAAGTCACTAAGGCTTCCCAGACAAATTCAACAACTCTATCAATTCTCAACTGCCAAGATGGCAGACAGCACTTCCTGAAAGCTCCCAAGGCTTTTAAGAGGTTGCCCCATCCTTGCATCTTCTGTGGCCCCATTCTGGAAACATCATTTTGCTTCCTTCCTCAAAAGAAGAATTTATCAGTGAAGTATGAGATCATCAAAAAAAATGTTACCAGAGGGAAGAATAATTGCAATTAAAATGATAATGTCACAGCAATTCAGATATGAGGACATAATTTAGATATGATTCATGGAAAAAGAATGGAACATATTGCTTTCCTTGTCATCAATCACCCCCATTGCAATTCATCAGCAAAATCAATCTCCTCTTCCAATCTAACTGAGTACCTATCTTTTTTTGGCTACTGAAATGTTATTGGGTGGAGAACTGGAGTCTACACTATTCTGGATTCAAATCTGATACAGATGGTAGAAAATAAGGTCTCTGTGGATTGGGGAAGACTTCTGTCATATGCTTCAAGAAGTTGTATAAAAGGGAGGGGAATAAAGATAAAAACAGTGATAAGTGACCTTACAGGATGAACTCCGGCTTCTCAGGTCTCTCTGCAAGCCTCAGGGCCTCATGCATACCAGCAGCCGAGAGCTTCCGGTTGATGTTACGGTACTGGCAGCGGAGCAGGCTGCGGTAGGTGGTTCTCAGGTCTCGGTTGAAGAAGGCGTAGATGAAGGGGTTGATGAGGGAATTGGCATAGCCCAGCCACAGACATGTCCTTTCCACCCACAGCGGGATGCAGCTGCAGGAGGTGCCACAGATGAAGGGCCTGGCAGTGGAGAGCACGAAAAAGGGTAGCCAGCACACGGTAAACGCTCCGACGATGATCCCCAGGGTAGTGGCTGCCTTCTGCTCTCTCTTGAAGATGGAGATGTTCTTCCTCTCATGCTTGATCAGTCTGGACAGATTTGCACACTCTTCCACCTCCTTCTGGGCCTTCACCACGCCATTCAGGGAGATGACGCTCTCGGGCTGGGTGCGGGAGAAGCCAGGGAAGCGGTGCTTGGCAGCGCTCTTCTTGGCAGCCTTGTAGATCTGGTAGTACATGAACAGCATGACGGACATGGGGATGTAAAAGGCCACGGCGGTGGAGTAGATGGTGTAGCCGAAATCCTGGCTGATGAGGCAGACCTTGTTGTCGTTCACGTTCTGGGCCCATCCGAAGAGTGGGGGGAGAGTGATGGAGGCAGACAGCAGCCAGACAGACAGAATCATCTTTGCCATGCATTTCCCATTCTGTCTCACAGGGTAGGTGAGAGGGCGGGTGATCCCAAGGTACCTAGGAGGGAAATGGAAAGAGGACAGGTGAATACTGGGATGTCAGTGGTCCACGGAGGAAGTGCTACCAGCCAGACACTAGTGCCATCCTTGCGACATCTCATCTAGGTGGGCATCATTATTCCCATTTTTGCAGAAAGATAAACTGAAAAGTTATGCTTTCACTCAAGTTTCTACAGTTAGAAGTCAGATGGAGAGCCCTCTGGCCCTAAAGTTAGTCCATGCTTTTTTCATACCTTGAAGCTTCTGATAATCCACACAGTCAAACATCTTAAAGGTTAAATAACCTGCCCCTTCCCATGACCCACAGCCACCAAAACCAGCCAGGAGCAAGATATCAAGCTGGATGTGGGATATTGTAACACATTCTCAGAAATCAAAGTCTACCACCCTTGGATAATGATCCCATCGCGGATCACTTCTACTGTCTCAATTCAAGTAGCTTTTAATGCATCTTAACTTCCCCTTTGTAGTGTAGCAAAAGCATTTTGTTCCACCCACAGAGATTGGTGAGATATTTTGGGAATCCAGGTTCGGGAATGGGAAGTAGGAAGTGATCATTTTTTTCCTATCCCAGAAAATTCTTACACAACACCAATGTCTGAGGAACATTCTTTAAAATAAAAACAGTTTGTCTCACTGTGCCAGTTTTGAGGTGGATCACAAGAAAGGGCACAACTCTGAAATATGTTAGGCAAATCTAACACTTTCCCTGTGCTTGGTTCTACATAGAGAATAAATATTTCTTCATTTCTTTTATGAAGGATGTTAATGCAAAAGACACTCAGAAAACAGAGAAAACATGTACAGTAAACTCTTTGGCCAAATGCTTAATATTTTTCAGCTTTTCAAAAAACTTTCCCTCTATATTTAATAGCCTTAGCTTTCATTTTGGGAAAGATGCACCTAAGCACTTGAGAAACAAAGACAGATACATGTTGGTCACTTTGTTTATACTTGTAAAAGATACACTCCTGAAACATGAAAAGTAAGGTATAGACAGTCCCTAATTTGCCAACAGATCATATTCTAAAAGTCAGTCAACTGGCAAATTAGAACTTAAGAATTTTCTGCTAGAAATACACTTGATACTTAAATTATCCCACATAAGTCCAAAATCCTGCTTTTACAAGGAAAATGCGTGTCACTAAAACACTTGCAATGCAAAATTGAAATACAGTAAAAAGAAATAAGCCAATTTGCTCATCCGTCAAGAACATCTCTTAATTACGTCAACAAATATAGACATCCCTAGGTATTCATAGGGATCTGGTTCCAGGACACAATCCCCACTACCACCATGAATTCCTAAATCTCTGGATTTTCAAGGTTCTTATATAAAATAGTATAGTGTTTACACATATCCTACATACATGCTCCCATACACTTTAAATCACGTTAAGATTACTTACAATGCCTAATATGTTACACATACTATGAGCATGGCTGTTGTACTTATTGTTTAGGGAAGAGTAGTAAAAAAAAAAAAAAGTCTTTATATGTTCAGTATAGTCACAACCATAGTAGGCCTAATTATATAGTGTACCATCAGCAGTTGGTTGAATTTGCAAATATAGAACATACAGAGAACTGATTGTATTAATGGAGCTCCTTCTAAATGACTGTTCTAAATGTCAGAGATACAGCAGTAAATAAAAGAGACAAAAATTTTGAAAGCAGGAGAAAGAGTAAAACACGTGGGATGAAGGGAAGGACTGAGTCCATGGTAATGCTGAAAGGGATCTCTGATAGTTTCCAAGAGCTCAGGTGTTCATGGCACTGAGTGTTCATTTCATAAGTTCTTCCCTACCTTTTCCTTTTTAAGCTGACCCATAAGAACTATCCTTAGGTTAGTTTCCTTAGGTCTATCGGATGAAGTTAGGATTATGTTTTGGCTCCCAAATAGAATGGAGAAGAGAAAGAAGGATTTTTTTTTTCCCTGAGAATGCAAGAATAAGAACTACAGAGAAATCAAAAAGAGAAAAGGAATCAGGGAGAGAGAAATAAAAGGAAAATATTAAATTGGGATTGCTTTGTGGAATTGTTTGAGTTTCAAGCTACGGAAACAAAGTTTTTGGAAAACAATTTAAAATATACAAGGTAATCCCCAAAGAAAGATATTGGCACTCTCTGGAGGCCCACAAGTAAGCTGATCCTTGCTGAAGGCTAAATGCAGACATTTCACTAAAACAAAACAAAACAAACAAACAAAAAGAAGAACTCCTTCCCTTGCATTGCTTCAGGAATTTGTGGGTTTCCTGAAGGAAGTCCCTTACAGATCCCTCTTCTTGGATCTAGCCCTTGCTCTCTACCAGTCTCTCTGGAAGTAGGATTTGAGACTCCTTCCTTGTTTTCCAGCTCCCCCATGCAGATTTTCTCAGGACTTGGAATAAAGAATTTAATATAAAAGAAGTAGTCATTTTAAAATCAGTAGTAAAAAAATGGATCTTCATGAATTCTGAAAACTAACCAGCAATTCAGGTAAAAATAATATTGACTTCTTACTTTTCAACTTATAAATATAAACCCCACATGGATGAAGGATTACCAAGTAAAAATTAAATCTTAATACTACTATGAAAAAGTGAATGTATGTCTTCCATCCTGAGATGACAAAGATTATTCTTAACTAGGATAAAAGTGCTTATGTCTAATTATTGACATGGAACCAACAGAAGACTGCATAGAAAATAACATCTAGCCCTCAATTATAAGTAACAGTTATATATAATTTATTAACCTTACATGTAAAATTAGGTCTATGTTTATATCTGTGGGTGTATATATACATTGTGTGTGTGTGTGTGTGTGTGTGTGTGTTCGCGCGCATGCCTACTGAAATGGCCAAAGACTATCCACCAGAGTATCAATAGCAGTTTTACTGGAGTTATAGAGATTTTAGTGGTTTTAGCTTTTTTATATATATATTTTACTATGCTTGAATTTTTTTCAATGAACATATAAAAATTACTATTTTAGTTTTAAGAACAAAATAAAACATTTAAGAAAATTCTGTGATTCTTAAATTACCTAAGCGATTCTGGCAACACAATCTGGTTCATAAAATTCCTAAAAAGCTGATAATTAAATCTTATATTGTTTTATTTAATTAGTCAAAAGTGTTTTATTACATTCACAAATTTGCACAAAAGAAATGGAACTTATTGGCAACTTATTAAAATCTTATAATTAACTATATAAAGTAATATTGGTATTTAGGGAAGTGTTCGTTCAAATTATACATTCATCCTCCCAGCATTGTATTTGATAAATCTTATCTTCAAGAGAGAGAAAGCAAAAAAGAAGAAGAAAAAAAAACCTAGACTTATTGTGAGTATTCATTAATATATAGCTTTAATATGTATCACAATAACTATTTATATCCACTGTTAATTAGAAAGCAGGGTGTTTATAAAGCCTTCAGAATTTAACTTAAAGATGCATACAAATGTTAAAAACCAGTAAATCTCAGACAAAGATACCAAAATATTATATAATTGAGCAATGTATGCAACTCACATTAGGGGTTCCATTGAAGTAGGAGTTCAGAGAAAAAGAAGATTAGGGAGCTATAATCTGCATAGAGAGGGATTGGAAGCAAATTAACTCTGCCGCCTGTCTTCATTCTAACATTTAGAAATCATAGATAATGGTTCTTTGATTAAATTGCTTCTCCTGAGTTTCACTGCTATGGAATAATAATTCAAGGGGTAAAAGAAACTGGGTAGAATTATTCTGAAATACAGTGGCTTTTAGAGTGTTTAGTTTTAAAAAATGTTCACATTTTAGAAAACCTCTTATGGAAGGAAATATACACTAGACTCTCCAGCCCATAGTAGGGATTCCCAAAACTGAAAAATTATCAGAATTATCAGAATCACTGAGAAGCTTTTGAAACATGTAGATTCCCAAACAACCCTTCTCCTTGAGGAAGGTCTGGAAACCAGAAACTTGTATTTAGGATTGACGTCTCTGGGTGTTTATTCCACATACTGCTAAGTAGCCCTCTCCCATTCATTTAGCAGGACTTTATGCTTATCATATGAAAGGCTTTATGTTTATTTTATATATTTCATGTTACAGACCTGATTTCAGCTTTGCCAGAAAAAAAAATCATCATGAATCATGTTTCCATTATCAGCTATTAGTTGTATCTCCTAATACAGGGCTAAATGAAGTGAGCATGATTATTATGTCTCAGTCAAGTTGCAGATTTTATTTATTTATTTTATTTATTCTAATTTGTTACATATGACAGCAGAATGCAATTCAATTCATATTATACACATAGAGCACAATTTTTCATGTCTCTGGTTGACAAAGTAGAGTCACACCATTCATGTTTTCATATATGTTCTTAGGACAATGATGTCCATCTCACTCCACCATCTTTCCTACTCCCATGCCCCCTCCTTTCCACTTCCTCCTCTTTGCCCTATCTAAAGTTCTTCCATTTCTCCCATGCTCCACCACCCATCTCCAATATATGAGAAAACATTTGGCATTTGGTTTCTTGAGATTGGCTCATTTGACTTAGAATTATATTCTCCAACTCCATCAATTTACCTACAAATGCCATGATTTTATTCTCTTTTGATGCTGAGCAATATTACATTGTGTACATATACCACATTTTCTTTATCTATTCATCTAATGAAGGACATCTAGGTTGGTTCCACAATTTAGTTACTGTGAATTGTGCTGCTATAAACATTGATATGTCTGTGTCCCGTAGTATGCTGTCCTTGGGGATGTCCTTTGGGTTCCATTCCCATATTGCTTTCCAGATTGGCTGCACCAATTTGCAGTCCCACAAGCAATGTATAAGTGTGCATTTTTTCCCACATCCTTGCCAACACTTATTGTTGTTTGTCTTCATAATAGCTGCCATTCTGACTGGAGGGAGATGAAATCTTAGAATAGTTTTGATTTGCATTTCTCTAATTGCTAGAAATGTTGAAATTTTTTCATATATTTATTGATTGCTTGTATGTCATCTTCTGAGAAGTATCTGTTCAGTTCCTAGGCCCATTTATTGATTGGGTTATTTGATTTTTTTGGTAGTTAGCTTTTTGAGTTCTTTATGTAGTCTAGAGAGTAGTGCTCTATCTGATGTGTAAAAATTTGTTCCCAAGATGTAAACTCTCTATTCACCTCACAGATTGTTTCTTTTGCTGAGAAGAAACTTTTTATGAATTCCTTGGACATCAGCTTAGATGCTGCTTCCTCCAGAAAGAACCTCCAGCTTCTCATGAGTACCCTACTCTGCATTCTCAAAGCATCTCCTCCTCATCAAATGCACTGTATTCCTGGTACCCACCTATTTGTCTGGATCCTCAGTAATGTAAGGTATATTAGGACAGGAACCATGTTTTCCCTTGCTCAGCCCTGAATCAAAATCCTCGTACAGTGACATAGGCATTAAATACATATCGGTTGGAGAAAGGAAGGAAGGGAACATGCAGACATCACAGAGAGGCAATTAGAAACATCAAAAGTGTTTGATCACTCAGACAAACCTAATTATCAAAATCAAAGAAGTGATAGAGACTTTGAACTCCATCTTCTCAGTAAAAGCCAAGTAAAGTCTCGGAGACTTTAAAATCCTAGATGCGAATTCCTTTGTTGACCTTGCAATGTCCCCCATTTATCAATCTGTGATCCCCGCCCCCACAACCAAGAAGACCCACACACATACACACACAAACATACACACACACATGCATGCCCACATTTCTCCATGTAACACGTGACTCAGTACCTAGTAGACTGGCACTAAATAAATATGGTCTTACTAACTGAACAGCACTCCTGTATTTTCCCCATCAATCCTAAACAGGGCCTGGGGTAACAGCATTTTAGCCAAGAAACAGCACTGGACTTGCACCAATTCACCTCAAGCCTCCATTCTGTGATACATTTTAAATAACGTCATGGTTCATTCTTATTCTTTACTTCATCCTTCAAACTGTGTTGATTTTCTCCCCAAGATTTCCTGCTGCTTCTCAGCCAGCACCCTTAACACTGGATGACAAGAATGCTGTGATCCACAAAGTCTCACAGCCCTCAGGGCCACTTCTCCCACTTGGGAGAGCAGGAAAGCAGTCACTGAGCTGCCTTCTAAGCAACATGGGGATGTTTTCACCCCAGGAGAGTGCTTTCTCACCTAAATTCATGTAACCATAGGGAGGTGGCCTTTCAGCAAGGTACTTTCACACCACCTGGCTTCCATCTTAAATATTGCTCCTTCCAGGCATTTCTGGGAAGGGAACTTCCTCAGCACATATGCCCAGGTTTCTCTCTGACCTGAACCAATCTATGTTTTCATTAAATACACATAATTTAGAAGATCAGGCTGGTTAACACCTGATCTATACTCAGCATGACAAACCCTGCACATCCCAACAAGCAGGATAACCACAGGGGGGCTTTCATACTCTAGGAATGCCAAGTGGCCAAGGGCAGGCCTCAGCCAAGGATGAGAGTTCATTCACCTGGGTGGCAGGAAAATGCTGTGGTACTTGCCTGCTGCTACACGTCTGTTTACGTTTCTCTATGCAGGTCAGTGTTTTGTTTTGTTTTGTTTTTTTTAACTGAGCATATTCTCTTGCAAATTTGAAGCTAATGAGGAACCCAGATGTGATGCCTTAGCTAACGTTTCCATGTTCATTTTTTTTTTCTTCCTGATATCTATACACCTAAGGTAGTAACGGGCTATGAAATGCATCAACAGATGGAAAAGTGATGAGATCTAGCAAGAGTGAGAAAACCTGAGTTTAACTTCCCTTATTCTTGGTTATTACCTGAACTCTTATTTTTAAACTACAAAGCCTTGAAATTCATGAATAATACAGGAAATCTGTAAAATGCCACTTTTCTGGAATAAGCAGGACATGAAGATGCAAATCGCAATTCCACACACAGCTGTACTCGGTGTGACAAATTAAGCTTTTCTTATTCCTAGTCTTGACATTTGCCTTCAAGATATTTGATCAATGTAGAAAGAAAGTACCCAGGAGAAGCGGACAGAGAAGTGGAGGCAGCCCCAGAGAGGCCAGCCACCCCATAAGAGGTCCAGAAGAATACATGGAAAAACAAGCCTCTGCAATTACTGTATTTTCTCAGGAAGACCCTCTTATGCAAAGGGCATTTTTCAAGGACAAAGAGACCTCTTTTAGAATGACCAGGACAGAAATCTAGAGGAAGCTAAGAAAACCTAAGAGCTTCTGAGCCCCTGTTAGACCCAGACTTCCACATCTCACACACTCAGCCAGATTCACAGAGCCACCTTCTCACCCTCCTTTGTTCACTCAATATATCTACTGCCAAGGAGTGCCTGCTTCAGGCCAGGCACCTTTGAGATCCACTAGTAAACAATACTAACAAAGCTCCCTGGGCAAGCATGCTCCAGCTGGGGGCAGGAGGTGAACACCGTCACATACCAGCTGCAGTGGTAAGCTGCTTCACATATTTAACTCTTGAGTTCTTGAGGGAGGTACTATCATCATTCTCATCATACAGATGAAGAAACTGAGGCTCAGAGAAGTCAAGTCACTCAGCTCCTAAACTAATCCGGGGAGGAGTCAGGATGTGAACCCAGGTGGATTGCCTCTGTCTCATGGCCTTTTCTAGTTGTTCCCTTGTTATTTGGGTACAACAATAAGAGTATAACCTCCCAAGGGCAGGATCTGCACCCTAGCTATATTTTTCACCCACTTCCCACAACCACTAGAGGGTCTGGTTCATGAGTGCTCAGTAAATATTTATTGAATACCAGATTCATCCTTATTGCTAAAATTACCCTTACTCTGGGCTGAAGCTGCAATAGCAAGTATTAGCACCATCTAGTGGAGAGAGGCCTGGCACAAAGAAGACAACCATTAGAAGGAGTAGTTGATGGCATTGCCAAGGGGTACCAGAGGTGACAGCAATTATCTGGATAATTCAGGTCAACGTGTGCATGTAGGTGCTTTGCCATCATCCTTCAGACCCCTGACAGTTGGTTGCAGAACCCCTTGAGGTTTACCAGAAGCTTGTTTCTTAATATATATATAATAACTAATATTTCAAAACCAGAATAAATTAAGCATCCATATATTTTTAAGAATTTTTTTCCACTTTTGTATTTTTTTTATTTTTATGTGGTGCTGAGGATCGAACTCAGTGCCTCACACAAGCTAGGTAAGTGCTCTACCACTGAGCTACAGCCCCAGCTCGAGCATTCATATTTTTAAAGCATCAAGAAAACAAAACATTTTAAACAGAGCTCTTGTGGGACATCCATGATTATGAACCCAATACAATATAGAGGAGACTTTAAATTCTTAGAAAAGACCTCCACACTTGTGTCTACAAAAAATTGCACTGAACTTATAAAACAAATAAAGCCAGTCATTTGGAGGCCAAAAATTAGCTTGGATCTAGACCTAAAACTTTAAAAAATATTGTTTCTGATCTCTATTTCTACAGGAACTCAATCTGCATACTTGTACTAAGAATTAGCCAACTAATGCTGATGCAGTACTATAAAATTAAATGAAGCCTCCACCTATACTTTGTTTAAAGTAAGACAAAATAATCAATTGTAACTCTTTTCTTAAGGCCTCTTATTAAAAATAATAGGAAAATTTAACAAGCATTTTATTTCAATTTGTCATTTTCAATTGCTTTTTCCCTTGAACATTAAAGCAAAGATAGAGAAGAGGTATATGAAAAATGCAGAGAAACAGAAACAGGGCAAAGAGGCAAGAATCTGCACTTGTAGTCCCCATTTCACAACCTGGCAAACTCCTATTCACCCTTCAACACCTTGCTCAAGAATCACCTCCATGGTGAAGTTCTTCCTGTCTGCACTCCACCCCCAGCTATTTACCCCCATTATTGAGATCCTATAGCACTTGATACATAGTACCATGATACAATAGAGCATTATTTTATAATGGTGCACTGACTCATCCTTCTTCCCCAGAGACTGTAAGTCCTTTCTTGAGTTTCTCAGCACATCTGCCAGCTAAATGACTGCTGAGACCAGAAGTAAATAACAATCATTTGCAACAAATATTATTTCCTTTTTTCTACACTATGCTCTGTATTGTTATACAAGAAAAAGCTCTCGAAAGTAGAAAAAAGACCCCGCAATTCTCAAGACTTTGACTCTTCCTTTTGTGATTTTTTCCCCCTATATGGTCTTCAAGACTAGTCTTTCCAAGCCACAAAATCAGCAATCATTGAAATGTAAACTAGAAAAATAAAATAAATAACCAACAGCTTTTATTTTAAATGCTATTTTCTTCTCTTCTGTCCATGATAAAAGTGTGTCAGGAGGGAGGCACCTCATGCATCAGTGCATCTGTCTGAATTGAAAAGAATGTGAAAGGCTTGCTGGGAACATCAGATGCCCTTCATCAGTCCAAATGCCCAGACACGATCTGTTTCTTTAAATGCTGCTGGCAAACATTCTGTTCAAGGTTAAGAGACAATTAAGAATCACGGTATTTCCATGGAAATGATAAACGAAACAGAAAGATCAGCCTGGCATGATTACATAAAATCAGCTACAATTAAACAAAAATAAATCACTAGAGGAAGCACTGTACTTGCTAAATGCATTTTGTTGGTGTAGTGCCCTGGTTAGACATTTGGACTTAAGGAGATCAAAGAGCCAGAACTCAAATCCACACTCTGCAAGGTATACACATGCTGTGCAACCTTGAACACACTGCATGATCTCTTAATGTCTCAACTATCTTATCTTTAAAATGGGAATAATAATAGTACAATGCTGGGTTTGCAATGAGCACTTAATATGTTGTGTCTGGCAGACGGGAGACATACAGTAAAGATTGTTATTATTCTTTCTCTTTTCTGATTTACTTATTTATTATTTAAAGGAAATATATATTTAGTATACACATATTTGATAATGTTCTAGAGACTTTCACACACATCACTGCAGTTCCAGTCTGTAAAAAATGGAAGGGTCAGACTCAAAAATCTGCCCTATGCCAATATCCTTTGCTTCTAGTCACGGGGTATTTGAACAGCTCCCAGTCTTTTGCTAAACACTGGATTCAAATTTCATTGTTAAAACATACTAATTCTTTCTAAAAGTCTGATAAAAGCATCACCCTTATGTTCCCTTATCAACTTGTAACTCGAGGGATACCCCAAAATGCTTTCATCTGTGCTGCCTGGTAACTCTGCTTTTTTCTGGGCCCCTCAAGATAAGGCTTCCATGGAGACATATTTGAACTTCTTAGAATGTGACACTCATTAAGAAAATTACTTGTCTTCCTAATCATTTCCTACATACATCTATTCCCATAAAAACGTAAAACAAGCAAATATAATCCTATGACATTTGTGTGTTCCACTCTAATAAATGACAAGATATTTTCATAAGGTATTTTCTGTAACAAATTAAACTGGCTGAGTAATCCATTAATTGACTCTTAAACTGAACACTTAACAATTAATACTGCATGCACTTGTTTCTTGCTGTGATTTTAATTTTAAACAAGCATTTCCTACTCTTTTGAGCTACTGCATCAGTTAAATTAAAAAACAAGCTATTTAAAATGCTGCAATTTGCAATAACTCATTTGTGTGCATGCAGATTTTTTTTGATACCACGCAAAAAGAGAGGTCTGAAGGGAGAGAGAGAGAGAGAGAGAGAGAGAGAGAGAGAGAGAGTGTGTGTGTAAGGGAAGAAGAAAATTAAATTGGATACTTAGACTAATGGGGCTGCAACTGCCTTCCATAAACACAAATTGCACTAGAAGTTTATTAAATCAGCTTCATTGCTCTTTTGGATAATTATAAGAATCAAATGTCACAAATTTTACCTAATAAATTTAGACTAATAAAATTCCCCTTAATCTCTTCTATACATTTTAATTTTTTCTATATCATATTTCATTTAAAAGTGATATGCAAAAAGCTTTGCTCTAAGCTCCTCTCTTTCGTGAGCACTTACCATGGGCCAGTAACTGTTATGATTCCTAGGTGGGACACAAAGAAAACTTAAGATCACCAAGTGCCTGTCCACAAGAAGATTTAAGCTTAAAGCAGACAGTACAATGCATATTTAGAGTAAGATAATATATGGGAAGTACCATCAAAGCATGTGTATATGCACACACACACATTACGTATTATGTAGTAAATAGAATATAATACGTAACTAAAGAAGTGAAGAGAAGATAGATTGTAGGGTGGTTAATTTTAACTGGAGGGAGCTGCCAGCGAGGGGAACTAGCACAGCAGTCGCGCTGGCGCAGGCAAGGACCAGGCCTCGGCGGCCACCGGAAATAATCCAGACTGGAGGAGGAAGCCCGGCCCCGCCCCATGTGCTAGTCCTGAGAAAGCCCATCAACCCTTAAAACCCATCAAAGGGGGTGTGGCAACCAACACGGTTCTGCGGCTGATCCAGGTACCCGGTTTCCAACTCCCCCACCCTTAGCTGCCATAACTCAAAATGTTTCCCACAAGTTTTGGGGGGTTGTAGCTATCAACACAAAACAACAACTGTACAGGCACCTGGTTTCCACCTCAGAGACTAGAGTAGGGAAGATAAGGGTGGAAGCTCATTTCCTTTCACACTGGCTACACCCACCACCCTGAACACAGAGGCTCAAGCTAGGAATAGACAATGCCACCTACTGGAAGCAAGGAAAACAGTGTTCTAAGAGACTTTTTTTCTCTTTCTTTCTCTCTTTTCTTCTCTCTCTTCCACAACTTCAACATATGTGAAACCAAGAACTGTGCATGAACAACTGAATTACCAAAATAATATAATATAGAGGAATTGCATATAACCCACCTTCCCCCCATTTTTTCTTTATTTCTATCTTACTTTCCTTTTCCTTCTCTCTTATTTCTCTTTTCTTCCTTGTTATTTTTTTCTTTTTTTCATTCGTATTCCCTCTATCCCACTTTCAATCTCCTAACTTTTGCTATCTATACATAGGGTACCTATCTAAATACAGATAGGAGGTTGAGTCTATACATTCTTCCATAAATTAACCGTCTATTGGTTAGAGTTCTCCAAAGGTGCTAAGTTAGTTTAACCTCATACCCTCACTCCTTTCCCTCTAAGTATAACATCCTTCATCTGAAATTAAGTTTTCTATATGCCACCAGATATGGTGTGCCTTTTATGAAACTAATGACTATATTCTTAAGTAATAATTAAAACCAATATCTATAGACTTAGAATCTAACTATAAATGTATTAATAATGAAAACTTGTGCTTAGATGATGTACTGTTGATATTGGGAACTGTTAACATTGTCTTTCTCTGCAAAAGAGGGATTTTGGAGCTATACAAGAACAATACAAATATATAAGTGGAAAAACATTAACACAACAGTTTCACAAAACTAGAAAGAATCATGAGCAGTATGAAAAGACAAGGAAAGAAAGGACCACAAACAATACAGGTCAATTTAACATTAGATGAGGTAACATCTACAGCTGATGGAATGTCAGACAAAGAGTTCAGGATATACATGCTTCAGATGATCTGGAATCTCAAGGAAGACATTATACAGCAAACTCAGGCAATGAAAGATCACTTTGACAATGAATTACATAAACAAATCCAAGAAGCAAAAGATCAACTCTACAGGGAGATAGAGGATATAAAAAACAAACAAACAGAAATCCTCGAAATGCAGGAAACAATAAACCAAATTGAAAACTCAAATGAGAGTATTACCAACAGAGTAGAACACTTAGAAGATAGAACTTCAGACAACGAAGACAAAGCTTTTCAACTTGAAAAAAACATAGACAGCTCTGCAAGAATGTTAAGAGATCATGAGCAGAACATCCAAGAATTACAGAATAACATAAAGAAACCAAACCTAAGAGTTATTGGGATACAAGAGGGTATAGAGGTCCAAAACAAGGGAATGAGCAATCTATTCAATGAAATAATACTAGAAAACTTCCCAGACTTAATAAATGAAAAAGAAATCCAAATACTAGAAGCCTACAGGACACCAAATGTACAAAATCATAAGAGATCCACACCAAGACACATAATAATGAATGCCCAACATACAGAATAAGGAGAGAATCTTAAAAGCCACAAGAGAGAGGAAGCAGATTACATTTAGGGGTAAACCAATCAGGATAATAGCTGATCTTTCAACACAGACTCTGAAAGCTAGAAGATCCTGGAACAACATATTTCAAATGCTGAAAGAAAAAGGGTTCAAACCAAAAATCCTGTATCCAGCGAAATTAAACTTCAGGATTGAAGATGAAATAAAAATCTTCCACAATAAACAAAAGTTAAAAGAATTTGCAGCTAGAAAACCAGCTCTTCAAAACATCCTTGGCAAAACATTACAGGAAGAGGAAATGAAAAAAAAAAAAAAAACAATGAAAACCAACAGCGGGAGGTAGTACAGTAAAGAAAAAACTAATCGAGAGGAAAAAAAATCATGTTAAGTAACATACATAATCAAATATGGCTGGAAATACAAACCATATCTCAATAGTAACCCTAAATGTTAATTGCTTAAATGCACCAATCAAAAGACATAGGCTAGTAGAATGGATTTAAAAAAAAGATGCAACAATATGCTGCCTACAGGAGACTCATCTGATAGAAAAAGATATACACAGACTGAAGGTGAAAGATTGGAAAAAATCATATCACTCATGTGGACCCCGGAAGCAAGCAGGGGTGTCCATACTTGTATCAAATAAAATAGACTTCAAGCCAAAGTTAATCAAAAGGGATAAACAAGGACACTACATACTGCTCAAGGGAACCATACACCAACAAGACTTGACGATCATTAATATATATGCCCCAAACAATGCTGCAGCTACGTTCTTCAAACACACTCTTCTCAAGTTCAAGAGTCAAATAGACCACAACACAATAATCATGGGAGATTTTAACACACCTCTCTCACCACTGGACAGATCTTCCAAACAAAAGTTGAATAAAGAAACCATAGAGCTCAATAATACAATTAATAATTTAGACTTAATTAATATATACAGAATACACCACCAAACATCAAGCACATACACTTTCTTCTCAGCAGCACATGGATCCTTCTCAAAAATAGACCATATATTATGTCAAAGGGCAAATTTTAGCAATTACAAAGGAGCAGAGATATTACCATGCATTTTATCTGATCATAATGGAATGAAATTGGAAATCAATAATAAATTGAGAAAGGAAAAATCCTACATCACATGGAGATTAAACAATATGCTACTGAATGAACAAAGGGTTACAGAAAACATCAAAGAGGAAATTTAAAAATTCTTAGAGGTAAATGAAAACTAAGACACAACATATCGAAATCTCTGGGACACTATAAAAGCAGTACTTAGAGGAAAATTCATTTCATGGAGTTCATTCTTTAAAAGAAGGAAAAGCCAACAAATAAATGACCTCACACTACACCTCAAAGCCTTAGAAAAAGAAGAACAAATCAGCAGCAAATACAGTAGAAGGCAAGAAATAATTAAAATTAGAGCTGAAATCAATGAAATCGAAACAAAAGAAACAATTGAAAAAATTGACAAAACTAAAAGTTGGTTCTTTGACAAAATAAATAAGATTGATAGACCACTAGCCACGCTAACAAAGAGAAGAAGAGAGAAAACCCAAATTACTAGCTTACGGGATGAAAAAGGCAACATCACAACAGACAATTCAGAAATACAGAAGATAATTAGAAATTATTTTGAAACCCTGTACTCTAATAAAATAGAAGATAGTGAAGGCATCGATAAATTCCTTAAGACATATGAACTACCCAGATTGAGTCAGGATGATATAAACAACCTAAACAGACCAATATCAAGTGAGGAAATAGAAGAAGCCTTCAAAAGACTACCAACCAAGAAAAGCCCAGGACCAGATGGATATACAGCAGAGTTTTACAAGAACTTTAAAGAAGAACTAATACCAATACTCTACAATCTATTTCAGGAGATAGAAAAAGAGGGAGGACTTCCAAATTCATTCTATGAGGCCAATATCACCCTGATTCCCAAACCAGATAGACACCTCAAAGAAAGAAAACTACAGACCAATATCCCTAATGAATTTAAATGTAAAAATCCTCAATAGAATTCTGGCAAATTGGATACAAAAACATATCAAAAAGATTGTGCACCATGATCAAGTAGGATTCATCCCTGGGATGCAAGGCTGGTCCAATATACGGAAATCAATAAACGTTATTCACCACATCAATAGACTTAAAGAAAAGAACCATATGATGATCTCGATAGACACAGAAAAAGCATTCAATAAAGTACAGCATCCCTTTATGTTCAAAACACTAGAAAAACAAGGGATAACAGGAACTTACCTCAACATTGTAAAAGCTATATATGCTAAGCCTCAGGCTAGCATCATTCTGAATGGAGAAAAACTGAAGGCATTCCCTCTAAAATCTGGAACAAGACAGGGATGCCCTCTCTCACCACTTCTATTCAATATAGTTCTCCAAATACTGGCCAGGGCAATTAGACAGAAAAAAGAAATTAAAGGCATTATGTTAGGAAAAGAAGAACTTAAATTATCACTATTTGAGGATGATATGATACTATACCTAGAAGACACAAAAGGGTCTACAAAGAAACTACTAGAACTAATAAATGAATTCAGCAAAGTGGCAGGATATAAAATCAACACGCATAAATCAAAGGCATTCCTGTATATCAGTGACAAATCTTCTGAACTGGAAATGAGGAAAACCACCCCATTCAAATATCCTCAAAAAAATAAAATAAAATACTTGGGAAACAACCTAACAAAAGAGGTGAAAGATTTATACAATGAAAACTACAGAACTCTAAAGAGAGAAATAGAAGAAGATCTTAGAAGATGGAATAATATACCCTGTTCATGGATAGGCAGAACTAACATCATCAAAATGGCGATATTACCAAAAGTTCTCTATAGGTTCAATGCAATGCCAATCAAAATCCCAAAGGCATTTCTTGTAGAAATAGATAAAGCAATCATGAAATTCATATGGACAAATAAAAGACCCAGAATAGCAAAAGCTATTCTAAGCAGGAAGTGTGAATCAGGAGGTATAGCGATACCAGATTTCAAACTGTACTACAGAGCAATACTAACAAAAACAGCATGGTACTGGTACCAAAACAGGTGGGTGGACCAATGATACAGAATAGAGGACACAGAAACCAATCCACAAAATTACAACTATCTTATATTTGATAAAGGGGCTAAAAGCATGCAATGGAGGAAGGATAGCATCTTCAACAAATGGTGCTGGGAAAACTGGAAATCCATATGCAACAAAATGAAACTGAATCCCTTTCTCTCACCATGCACAAAAGTTAACTCAAAATGGATCAAGGAGCTTGATATCAAATCAGAGACTGCGTCTGATAGAAGAAAAAGTTGGCTCTGATCTACATATTGTGGGGTCAGGCTCCAAATTCCTTAATAGGACACCCATAGCACATATTAATAACAAGAATATAGTTAAAAACAAGAATCAACAAATGGGACTTACTCAAACTAAAAAGTTTTTTCTCAGCAAGAGAAACAATAAGAGAGGCAAATAGGGAGCCTAAATCCTGGGAACAAATCTTACTCCTCACACTTCAGATAGAGCCCTATTATCCAGATTATACAAAGAACTCAAAAAATTAAACAATAAGAAAACAAATAACCCAATCAACAAATGGGCCAAGGACCTGAACAGACACTTCTCAGAGGAGGATATACAATCAATCAATAAGTACATGAAAAAATGCTCACCATCTCTAGCAGTCAGAGAAATGCAAATCAAAACCACCCTAAGATACCATCTTACTCCAGTAAGATTGGCAGCCATTATGAAGTCAAACAACAACAAGTGCTGGCAAGGATGTGGGGAAAATGGTACTCTTGTACATTGCTGGTGGGACTGCAAATTGGTGCGGCCAATTTGGAAAGCAGTTTGGAGATTCCTGGGAAAGCTGGGAATGGAACCACCATTTGACCCAGCTATTGCCCTTCTCAGACTATTCCCTGAAGACCTTAAAAGAGCGTACTATAGGGATACTGCTACATCTATGTTCACAGCAGCACAATTCACAATAGCTAGACTGTGGAACCAACTTAGATGCCCTTCAATATGTGAATGGGTTAAAAAAAATGTGGCATTTATACACAATGGAGTATTACTAAGCACTAAAAAATGACAAAATCATAGAATTTGCAGGGAAATGGATGGCATTAGAGCAGATTATGCTAAGTGAAGCTAGCCAATCCCTAAAAAACAAATGCTAAATGTCTTCTTTGATATAAGGAGAGCAACTAAAAACAGAGCAGGGAGGAAGAGCATGAGAAAAAGATTAACATTAAACAGGGATGAGAGGTGGGAGGGAAAGGGAGAGAGAAGGGAAATTGCATGGAAATGGAAGGAGACCCTCATTGTTATACAAAATTACATATAAGAGGATGTGAGGGGAAAGGGAAAAAAAAACAAGGGAGAGAAATGAATTACAGTAGATGGGGTAGAGAGAGAAGATGGGAGGGGAGGGGAGGGGAGGGGAGGACAGATAGTAGAGGATAGGAAAGGCAGCAGAATACAACAGACACTAGTATGGCAGTATGTAAAAACATGGATGTGTAACCGATGTGATTCTGCAATCTGTATACAGGGTTAAAATGGGAGTTCATAACCCACTTGAATCAAATGTATGAAATATGATATGTCAAGAGCTTTGAATGTTTTGAACAACCAGTAAAAAAATAAATAAATATATATATGAAAAAAAATTCAACTGGGAAGTTAGAGGAAGATTACATAGATAACTTTTAAGTTAACTTAATATTTAAATTGTACATTGAACGCTGAATAGAATTCACCAAGATGATTCAGTAGAAACTACTAAGGAAACATTCAGAAGTAAATAATTGAGAAAATGCTCAAGAGAGATGAGTAATTCAGATGTATGTAAACATTTTTGTTCATGGAGAGATCATAATAGTAAACTCTTACCATTTTTCATTGCCTCCCTCAACCCTCTGAAATGTAAGTTAGACCATCTCATGCCAGAAGTTGGTCACTCTTGACACACTTGCTAGTTCTACAACCCTCACAGTTCCTCTTTGTGGTCAACCCTCATTGTGGTCAGTCCTGCCTTATACAACAGCTCCCTGGTGGCCACTTCACTATGTGACAGCTTAGATACAGCCTGCTTGACTGATTCCACTGCCATTCACACCTCACATCAACTGCATAGAAACACCATGAAGACCAAGCCTTAGTCTCAGCAGGACCTCCCAGAACTTGTGCTTGCTTGCTTTAAACCTACCAGATAAAACTCCTGATTGGAAACTTGTTTGGGTAATACTCTAAATACAATAAAGGCATTGGCCCACAGGTCCCTTTCTCCCTCTCTTTCTACCTATACTCCATGATCTCCATGTGTGTGGGCTACAGGCATACTAAGTATCCACCAGGATCTGCAAGTAATAAAATCTTCCATCTGAAAGATCTTTCCTAATCATTGCAGGGATGTTCTACATCTTATAGACCCTAAACTAAAACAACTAGGAAAGATATTGCTAGCCTAGATTAAAATACATAATAGCCCCCAAAATTGTATCAGAATTCTACTATGTCTAATGTCCCCAAAGAGAAGAAATTTTTCCAGTTAACTCTGCTAATGTTCCCTCTCAGTTATTTCATTTACTCAAGATACAATTATAGGGGCTGGGGTTGTGGCTCAGAGGTAGAATGTGCTTGCTTTGCACATGTGAGGCATTGGGTTCAATCCTCAGCAACACATAAAAATAAATAAACAAAATAAAAGCACTATGTCTACTACAACTAAAAAAATATTTTAAAAATTTTTAAAACAATACAATTATAATTTCTACTAAGTTGAAGTTCAATAATCCTCTCTTGAACTTTCTTAGCAATTTCTCACCAACATGAGAATCATTCCATTATTTGATGAGAATTTTGACTCCTCAGATCTGAAATACAGGTCATAGTTGTTTCTTATAGTTCTTTAGTGTTTACTTAGGAAATCTCCAAATCTGGTTTGAATACAAAAAGGCATATGAAATTAAAGAGCTTGAAAAAGAGAAGAAATAATATGTCACAGAGCTTAAACTCCTCATTTTCAGAAGCATCTAACTCTCAGAAATATTGGGTAACTCTCTTAAAAGGATGAAACAAATCAGAATATAAAATTCTTTCATAAAAACCCTAGATTTTGTTTGAAGTGGTCAAAGTACTTCATGTATACACTCAGTGACTGGAACATAATCTTGATTCCATTATTCAGATTTTCAAAATTGTTGGTTTGCAGCATAAGGCAGAGTGCTGTGGGGATTAGAAATAAGATACCAAGTCCCTAATTCTAAAGACTTCAGGCTCTAATTAGGCAGATAAAAGATAAATTATGAATAGAGATTTTTGTTTGTATGTTCATTTGTGGGGATTTTGTTGTCTGTTTTTTGGCTGCAGTTACACAAGAGGGAATTAATCATAATTCTTAATATTTAACACATTATGAACATTGGTCCATGAATGATTCTTTTTATTATCTATTATTTATTTCATCTATGTTTTAAAAAATAATAAAATAAAGGGCTATGGTTATACCTCAGTGCTACAGTGATTGCCTAGCATGTGGGAATACTTGGGTTTAATCCCCAGTCCTGCAAAAAAAATATAGTAAAAATAATAATAAGGACACCATAAATGTACCATCTATCTCAAGAACTAGAATCTAAATAATCATTGCCTTCTTTGCCCCTTCCTTCCCTCACACAGGAAAAGAGCCCACTTTCTGATGACACAATGGAACTGGTCATATTTGAGCCAAGGATGACCAGTAGGATGCAGATAGATAGAAAAGAATACCCATATGTGAATAGAAGCTAGAGGAAATTCTAACATAAAATATTATAAGGAATTTATGAAAGAGGAGTAGGAAGCAGAAATGAATTCAACTGAAGTGCTAATCTGTGTAAGGGCTTCATGGAAGACAATGGAAGATACATCCATTGGTCAAGAATGCTAAGTGCCACTAAAAGTGCCCTAAATTTATCCTGAAGACAAAAGGGAGACAATGGAGAACATTAAGTAAGGAAATAACTGATCAAAGTTGTATTTTGAGAAAAACCAACAGGATGGAAACAGGTTAGATTTAAAGAAGAGAAATCAAAATCAAAACATTCAGTTCAGAGTTATATAAAAAAATGTCACTGGAAATGACATCTGCCTAACATTCTAGTAGTAGCCACTTCCAGATTCTCACAAAAGTGAAAACCAAAGACAGAAAAGTCATAAAAATCACTTACATGATTTTTAAGTGTTAACAAATAGCCTCAAATTTACCTTTTTAAAAGTTCAACAAGACACAGCTTAAAATAAAAACAAGTATAAGAATCATAAAATGGTGCTCGCTTTGGCAGCACATAAACTAAAATTGGAATGATACGGAGATTAGCATGGACCCTGCACAAGAATGACACGCAAATTCATGGAGCATTCCATACATTTCTTAGGACCATGCCTTTTGGGCATAGATTTTGTATCTGAGAATAGACTCTCTCTTGCTCTCTACTTTCTGATCATCATGTGAGCTGCTTCCTCTTCCCTTTACCACATTTTTTCACCACGATGTTCTTCTGCATTACGCGGAGTCCCAGGGAACTGTCTGCGGACAACAGTGATCCCCAAAATAAAACTTTTCTCCTCTAAAAAATATCATAAAATGTTGAAGAGGTACTGGGACTGTAGCTCAGTGATAAGAGTACTTACCTAGCATGTGCAAGGCCCTGGGTTTGATACCCAGCAACCTCCCCATAAAAGTTGAAGAACAAAGATTAATCAGTAAAACACTAATAAAAGAAAGCAAGAAAACACAGACAACCATATTAATTTTAGGTAGTGTGTATATAATTGAGTTCACTTGAAATATCTGTGGGATAAATATAAATTTTCCCAAAGAACTAGACAACGTAAATAGATCAAAAATAATAAAAGAAACTAAAAAAATTTTTAAATTCTAGACCAGCACCAGATGGCTTCACTGTTGTGTCCTTATTTCCAAAATACACCAAAAACAAAGAAACTTAAAAATGAAAACTACAAGCCATATCTCTCATGAATATTGATGCAAAAATACTCAACAAATTACTAGCAAGCCAAGTTCAATAAAATATTTAAAAGATTATATGCCAATATTATTCAGGATTTATTACTGGAATGCAAGGACAGTTCAACACATGAAAAACAATCAATATACAATATATCTATACTACATAAGAGCTGGGCATGGTGGCACACACCTGTAATCCCAGCTACTCTGGAGGCTGAGAAAGCAGGATCACAAGTTTTGGCCAGCCTAGGCAACAGAGCAAGATCCTATCTCAAAAGAAAAGAAATGTACTACAGTTACAGAATGAAGGACAAAAGACACAAGATCACCTCACTTGATGCATAAAAAGCTTTTGACAAAATTCAACACCCTTTCATGAAAGAAGCATTCAACAAACTTCAGATAGAAAAAAGTCATCTCAATATAATAAACACCATATGTGAAAAACCCAAAATCCAAAATTAATACCACACTCAATAATGAAAAATTGAAGTTCAGAAACTCTAAGTTCAGAAACAACACATGAATGCATATTCTTGCCATTTCTACTCAACATGGTATATACTAAATGTCATGGCCAAAGCAGTTAGACAAATATTTTAAAAAGCATCCAAACTGCAAATGAAGAAGTAAGATTATTCCCACTCACAATGACATGATCTCAGAGAGGAAAACTCTAAATATTCCCTCATAACAAGTTCATCAGAATTGCAGGATTATATAATCACCATGCAAAAATCAGCTCCATGTTTTATACACTAACAACAAACAATCTGAAAGGAAATTTTAAAAATCATTCCGTTAAATTGGTATTGAAAAGAATACAATAATTTGGAATAAACATAACCAAGAAGTCAAAGACTTACACACATAAAGCTATAAAACATTGGTGAAAGAAATTTAAAAAGACAAAATTAAATGAAACCCCCATGTTCATGGATTAAAAGAATTAATATCATTAAAAAGCCCATAACTACTAAAAGTGATTAATAGATTCAATGCAGTCATCAACAAAATCCCAATGACATGTTTTACAAATAGAAAAATGCATCATAAAATTCACATGGACTCTCAATATTCAAATGGAATAGCCAAAATAATTTTGAAACAGAACAAAATTGGGAAACTAATACTTCCTAATTTCAAACATTAATACAAAACTATAATCATCAAAACAATCTGGCATAAAGAAAGATTTATAGATGATTAGAACAAAATAGTGAGCCTCCAGATAAACTGTCATGTATATGGTCAAATGATCTTTTGACAAAGGTACAAAGACCCCACAATGGGGAATAATAATCTCTTCAACAACTGGTACTAAGAAAACTGATATCCACATGCAAAGGAATAAAGTTGGATCCTTACCTCACACCACATAAAAAACTTAACTCAAAATAGATAAAAGACCTAAATGTAGGACCCAAAATCAAAAATCCTACAAGAAAATATAGAAGGAAAGCTTTATAACATTGGGTATAGCAATGATCTTTCAAAAACACAGACAATAAAAGCAAAATACTGGACCTAGAAAACTTAAAATCTAGTACATTTCAAAGCAATCAAGATAGTGATAAGGAAAAACCATGTGCAAGTCATATATCTGATAAGGAGTTCATATCCAGAATATATAAAAATAACTCCCACAACAACAACAAAAAAAAAAAACACAATTTTAAAATGGGCAAAGAACTTAGACATTTCTTCAAAGAAAATGTACAAATGCCCAATAAGCATATGAAAAGATCTCAATATCACTAAGTATTTGTGACATGCAAATCAAAACCATAATGAGGGGCTCCGACTGTAGCTCAGTGACTGGGTGCTTGCCTCACATGTGTGAGGCAATGGGTTCGATCCTCAGCACCACATTAAATAAATAAATAAATAAATAAATAAATAAATAAATAAATACATAAATAAAACAAAGATCTTGTGTCCATCTACAACTAAAAAATTTTTGAAAAAAAAAAAACATAATGAGATATCATTTCACAACCAAAGATAATCTGTAACTTACTTTTACCATGATGTGCTGCCTCATCGCTGACCAGGGACTAAAACCTCCAAAATAACCCTTCCTTCATTTTAGGTTGATTGTCTTAGGTATTTTATTACAGTAACAAAAAGCTGACTAACAATAGAATAGAGATGTAAAAATCTATAATAACATGCCGACAGAATTTAAAATAAGCTAAAAGAATCACTAATAATGACCATTGATTAATCTAAGGAATGCAAGAAAAGTTTAATGTTAGGAAATCACTTATGTAATAGAAGCATATACCAATATGTCTAACAAAAATCATATGCACTATACACGGTAAAAATAAATTTAATAATAGTAACCAATTTTTTTTTAAAAGCTCTTCTAAATAGTAATAAAATCTGCTTGAAATGATAGACCATTGTATAATGTGCTCCAACCCTTGTACACCAATTCCTTGATGTGCAAAGATAGTTGTTTTAATTCATAATAGTAATAGAAAGCAAAAATGGACCAAAAAGTGGGCTGGGATGTAGCTCAGGGGCAAAGCGTCTGCCTTGCATTTGCAAAGTCCTGGGTTCGACCCTGAGTTCCAAAAAAAGACAAAAAAAAAAAAAACCCCATCAAAAAAATAAGATTTTAAAAAAGAATGGACCAAAAATCATAAGGAATTCCTTAAAAGTCAACAGTAGACTGGATCAGATTGAAAAAGGAACACAGCTAAAAATGCTCAGATAAAATGACTGCAAAAGACCAGGAAGATCTCTAGGGGTACTCCACACTTGCAACTGGTGGATAAAGGCACCCCAGGAAATCAACAGTGTTATGAGGATGAGGGCAGTTGTCACAGCAGCAAAGAGATAGGAAATTCTGCCACACTCCACTCTTCTCTACTCCCCATGGCACTAACAAAACCCCCGGCTGGAGATGCATCTTACCCTCTTTTATATTCACTGGAGACTGTTGCTTAAGGAAAACCCCATTAACAGAAAAATGAGATGGGCCCCAACCATATAACAAAACCAGAATCACCAAAATGAGATCGAAAACACAACAGCAAGACCACACACCAGAGAAAGAAGGATGATTACAGCAAATAGGGAGAGACTTTACAATCAGTTTAGTTTTTCAAAAATATAATTAGTATCTTCAGATAAAGCATACAGACTATTGCATTCATTAAAAAATGAAAGTGGATAAAAAAAATTGTACTGAAATCAGTAGGAAATTTGTTTACTTAGAATGAATCAAATGGTTCCTAAATTAATCTGGAAAAATACTTAGATGACATTATCCAAGAAATTTTGAAAAGGAAATGAAATGTTCTTATCAGATATTAGAGAAATTAAAACAGCAAGGTGTTGGCATAAGAAATGATAGCATAATAATCTTAGTATATAGTAAACCTAAATACAATATGACAACAAAAATCATTAGAGAACTAAATGTAAAAAATCTTCAAAGCAAATTTCCCAATCAGTGGATGTTTATGCAGCAAAAATTTTGATTTGCACTTTTGAGTGAAACTCTCCAAAAGTAATTTGTTGCTTTCTTGCATTCTGAAACAGTTTCTACAAAACAAAACCCCATCTTCCCCTGATGACTCAGTGTCATTATTACAAACATCAGGTACAGCACTATGACACAGTTATACCCACAGGAACAGCAATCTAGGATTATTTTTCCCATATTGGGTCTAGATTTCTAGGATTTTTTTCATTCTTATGTGTTCTTCTACAGCTTTTTATAGCTTTTTATCTTAAACACACTGAATTTTTAGAGCTGGAAGGGACCTCAGAGATTAATCTGTTCAACCCACTCATTTTAGAAAGCAGGAAACTACCTTCCTCCTCCACTATGAAACTCTGGCTCCAACTTTTTGCTGTTTTAATGTGCCTGCCATGAGCAACTCATATTCCTTTTCTAATTTTCTGCTTCTAATCTGACAACTGGGAAGGCAGATAAGCAACCTTGTTAGAATTGTACCAAAAATAACGATAATCTAAATGAAAAACTACACTAAGAAAACAGAGTAGGAGTTTTAATGTTGTTCTCTGGGGTCATGCATTGTAGTAACTTGAAATCTCCTTCTCCTCTCTTCCTGTTTTGGAAAGGTGTTTACAACATTGAAGGTTTCCACATGAACAACTTTGACACAAAGAGTGCCAATGCTCTGAGAATGAGAAACTTATCCCCTTATGGACCATATGTTTCAGGACTCGGAACCTCAATTTTTCTACCTGTAAAAAGGATATGAATTCTCCCTGGGAAGATAGTTAATGGATTAAATGAGGACACAAGCTTTACACAATGCTCAAAGCATGATTTGTTTTCTCTCTATTTTTGCTCAAGCAACAGAAGCCATGTTAGAACCTCAAATTGGCCCCTCAAATGCTTAGTCTGATACCAGGTTTCTACTTCTGGAACCCTCCCCCCAGTCCTAACTGTCCTCTTGGTTCCTGAGATGGCTTCAATTCAGCATTATTCCTCCAAGCATATCCCAGACACAAAACCCCAAGTACCATCGCAGACTACAGGCCAGGATCCTCATTTAGAATGGCACCAACTAGCTTCCTGCAACACTCAGGAGGGGCACAATTCCAGCAGCATTGATCACATAAGCTAAAATGTTTAGCCCAGGGATTCCATTCTTTTTTAAAAATGAGGACCCCTTTCAAATGTCAAAACATTTTTCAAACCCACACTTAGTAGTAATTATACTTTTAGTATCAGTTGATTGAAAAAATACAGAGTGACAAAAAGCTACTATGATAGCTTAAATGTTCTTAAGTAAATTTACATTTTATTAATCATAACCACACTGACTTTTATGAGGAAGGAAAATCTATTTTAAAAAAAAAGAAAGATATACTTTCAAGCTGCTTCTGCATTCTGGGAAAGTGCAAAATTCACCTCAGAATAAGTCATTCCTTTGTTTGGGAAGACATAAACCTTAGGCTGTGAAAGAGAAGTTCCTGGCTAGTCTGATGAGGGGTTGGGCGAAGAGAACTACATTGTTTTGCATAATGAAAGATCTGCACAAAATGTGAAGGTTGGACTATGCAATCTCAAAAATTATCAATCAAGCTTCCAGGAAGAAACAGATTGCACATACAAATTGGAATAATTCAGGGAAACCACTCATGGAGATTTGGGAATCCATGGAGGAGAGAATGCAGCAACAAGAGAACATCCCAGACCCATAAGGAGGAGAGAAGGGGTCACATACAGGACCCAAAAGGAAGGAATCATGCCACAAGAGAGCCACAATAAGACAGCAGTGACTTCTAGTCAAGGGGCACAGCAAGTGCAAGTTGGCTCTACAGGCAGGCAGTTGGGGGTGACCGCTCCTTCACCCTCATTTATCCTTCCCTGGCTCAGTTATCCTTCTCCATTGGCTGAATCCAACCAGCCATTTTTCCAGGGAGTAACTAGCATGGATAATAATGAATAGACACAGTTGAAGGGACAACCTGACCTCAGGCATGTCAAGAGTGGAACTTCTGGACAAGTATGAATATATGTGGACCCACATGTACACCAAGGATAGCTCCCCTCCACACCCCACCCCTGCTCACTGTAAAGGATGTTTCAAGCTAAGAGAGATGACTAAGATGTTCCTGCCCCCAAGGACTTCATGTCTATAGGTGGTCCTCCATAACTACATAACCTATTTGATTTTCATCTTTAAAGAGGATATACGATTTACCATAAACAGACAGTAATGTCCATTATCTTCTCTGGTAAAGATTAAGGGGTAAGACACAATCTCTGAAACTTCCAGGTTTGATTCAAGATTCCAGGTTCCCTTGGATAACTGATTATTCTCTAAGCCTTTCCTTATTTGTAAGATAGAGACATGGGAAGGACAGGCCCTAACCCATGGGGTTGTTGTGAAGATTAAATAAGACATTCAGCATGTAGCTGAAGGTTCGACTAATAAATGGTAACATTTATTATTAATCCTCCAAGTTTATCAAAGCCAGAGCTCTATCTGCCATGTCCATATTCCAGGCAACAGGTGAGGGAAAGGACAAAAAAGAAGAGCACATGCACCAATCATCTTGAAGGAAGTCCCCAGAAAGCCAAAACACAGTGTCACTAACATCTCTTGGGCCCAAATTTAGTACTATGACCACACTTAGCTAGAAAGGAATCTAGGAACTGCTCTCTTTATTCAGAGCAGCCATATCTCCAGGCAAAAATAGGGATTCCCATAGGAAGAAGATGGAGGTTGGGATTAAGCAACCATCAGTATCTATTGCAAGGGGTAGAGACCCACTGACTCCCTTCTCTGAGGCTATTCTCTCACTCAGAAGGCTAGCCTGCTTCCTTTGTCTGAGATTACTAGGCAGATTCACTACCTCCATGTGCTCTTCCCTTTCTGGGCTGCTCTCCAGCCTTTTCATCATCAGTCAATTTCTTTTAAGATCTAAGACTTAGCTCCAAAATGGCCCATGTTTAAGCTTTTGCTATCTTCTTTAAGTATATATATGTATATAAGAAACCTGGTGATTGAATAGTTTTAGCACAGTTCCATCCAAACAAACTATATGTCCTTAAACAAGTCACTTCTGCTCTCTGAGTCTCTAGTTTCTCCCATATTAAGTAGAATGAATAATGTACACCTCACAATTCCACAGGGAGGCTCAAAGGAGATTTCTGCAAGTGAAAGTGGTCTGTGAACAATAAAGCAATAAACATCTATTAGCTGTTACCATTTCTCCCCTGAGGTGTTTCTTCTTGTTAGTTAACAGAAGAAGAAAACTGAAGTTGTTTGTGGGAAGTGTTGTCTCCTGGAAAGAACAAAGCAGAAATGCCTATTCTCTTCATTCTTACCTTCTCAAGGCAAAGCTGTAAGAGGATTCTGTCCATTCTTAAAACCTAAATACAAGCTGCAAAAAAGTTCAGACATGATGAGCACAGATGACTTCCTTCGAAGAGAAAGGCTATTTGGAGAAGTCAGAATGCCCCTACAACTGCTCATCACGGCAGAATGAAAACCAACAGCAGAACTCATACCATCAAAGGGAATGAGTCATAGTACCAGGTGAGGAAGCAAGACTTCAGCCAGACATCAGTCAGAATAACTAAATATTACGGCTCTTGAAAATAAGCCAGATGAGTTCCTGTAACTGTGAATAACCCAAAGAGGACCCCTGCCCTCATACATGAAGCTAAACACAAACATTTGCTGATAGCATTAAAAAATAACTATATCTGCTCAGATTCATCATGCGTCTAATACAGATCCAAATATACACTTCACAAGATGTCATCAAATAACTACTTTTGTCTCTTTTATTATAAAACAAAATGCATATGCTGGGAAGTGCCTATAATATTCATGGATGTGTTAACAATAGTTTTAAAGCAAACCCTCATGTAATTACCATTCTTGTCAAGAAACAGGACATTATACCACCTCAGAGACATGCCTCTATGATCACAATTTCCTTCTCACCTAGAAGTTATTGCTATCCTAGTTCTCAAGATATATATTTCCTTCATCTTATTTACATTATTTTGGGGGTACATCCCTAAACAATGTTGTTTGTTTATTTCAAATTCTATGTAAATGGGATCACATGTATGTATTTTTAATACTTTGTTTCTTATGCTCAGCATTATGTTTGTGACCCCAAAATATTGACTTAAGATATGATGCAATATCTGAAATCTAATCTAAATTATACATCAATTTGTGTTTTAATAAGCTCTCCAGGTAGTTCCATTGCATGCTCAAGTTTGATAACTATTTCTGGATAGTATTATGTAAATATACCACAATTTATTTATCCCTTATACTATTGATATACATATGTATCATTTCAAATTTTAGAGATTCAAGTTGATTTTTTTTTCATCAAGAACAGAAATTCATTTTCTTTCAGTCTTAAGAGTCTGGGAACCCAAGTTCAAGAGCTCCTTGTCCTTGTGAGGGCTGCTTACCACCACGATGGTGCCTTGATGCTGCACTCATTGAAAGAGAGGACCATGTGTCTTCACAGGCAGCAAGTGAAAGGGCCATTGGTGAATTCACTCCATCAAGCCATTTTATAAGTGCACAGAATTGCACTCACAAGGGCCCCATCCTTGTGACTTAACCACCTCCCACAGACCCCACTCAGTACTGTTACATATTTCATTGGCACTTGTTTGAACATGAAGTTTGGAGGAGACAAAGCATTCAAACCATAACATGAAGGAAGGTGGGGAGAGCCACTGGGGGGGGGGGAGGAAAGATGGAAGGAAGAACTGGCAAAGTCACCATGGGCTGCTATGCGGTTAAAGGAGGTTGTGAGAATGTCCAAAACAGGCCTGCCCTAGTAGCCCTGCTCTGCGGTCACTGGCTAAGAGTAGTCTTTGAGAAGTGTGGACTGGTACAAATACAATGGGAAAAAGTTCTCAGGAGCAAAGAGACCTTATTTTCCCAAAAAGCCAGGGAACCCCAAACCCCACCCCTTCACCTGACTCCTCTGTCCTTCAAATCTTTACTTGATCTCTGAGAATCTCTTGGAGATACTAGGGTCACATTCAAGTTGTCTGGAGTACTCTGGGTCCTTTCTACCTTCATAATATACCCATGAACAAATGGTACATTGGCTACAGTTTTGTAATGAAGCAAAGTTATTCCCTTGAGGGTGTCCTCTAGTGTATGGTGAGATATGCATATCTCACCATACACCATAGGACCCCTAGGTCACAGGTCAAGTTGAAGCCATGCCCACAATACTTGCACAAAAAGCACTTCTCAACTAAGGGACTTCAAGGGTTTTTGTGGGATAACTTATTGCTAAACATTTGCTCACACTCCAGGCACCCAAAAGAACTCTCTCCTAAGTGTGTGCCTTCATGCACAATGTGGCTTGAATTACTGGTATAGGGTTTCCCAGACTCTTTACACACACAATATTTCTCCCCAGAGTGTTTCCTCTGGTGTCTAAGGAGATTTTTCTTTACACCAATACTTGGCTCACACTGTCTGCACACAAAAGGTTCCTCCCCTGAGTGTGTCCTCTGGTGGAACAAAAGGGTTGACTTTTTTTTTTAATTCTGATTTGTTATATATGTCAGAGGAATGCATTACAATTCATATTACACATATAGAGCCCAATTTTTCATATCTCTGATTGTATACAAAGTATATTTACATCATTTGTGTCTTCATACACGTAATTTGGATAATGATGCCCATCTCATTCCAAGCGGGTTGTCTTTTGAATAAAGCCTTGTCCATATTCCTTTCATGCATAAGCCTTCTCCCCTGAGTGCCCTCTGGTGGAAGCCTTGTCCATACTCTTTACACAAAAAGTTTTCTCTCCTTAATGTGCCCTCTGGTGTCTGAGATTTGATTTCAAGCTAAAACTCTCCTCACGTTGCCTGCACACAAAGCTTCTCACCTGATTATGTCCTTTGGGGTGTGACAAAGTGTGATTTTGGCATCCTAAGCACTCCTGGCATCCTAAGTGTGTTCTCCCATGCAAGGTGAAATTTGAGTTATTGGTACAGGCTCACTCACACTCCTTGCACACAAAGGGCTTCTCCACAACCTTTGTCTTCAAGTGCTTATTGTAGTATGACTTATCCCTAAACCTTCCTCCACACACCTGACATCCATAAGGCTTCTCTCCTGAGTGGTCTATCATGCAGAGCAAGGTCTGATCTCCTGGTACAGGCCTGCCCACAATCCTTGCACACAAAGGGCTTCTCCCCTGCATGTGTCATCTGGTGTACAACAAGGTGTGATTTATTGTCAAAGCCTTGCCCACACTCTGTGCACTCACAGGTCTTCTCTCCTGTGTGTCTCCTATGGCACAAAGGTAATGCTGACTCATGGTTAAAACCCTGTGGACAAATCCTGCAAATAATATGTTTCTGCCTGGAATGTGCTTTCATGTATGAGAGTAGCTTTGTCTTCAGGACGAAGTGTTGTCCAACCTCTACACAATCCAATGTTCCCCATCTTGAATTTTCTATTCCTTTAACTCTCTTTCCTCTTTCCATAAGACTTTCCCTTTGGATTTAGCTGGGCTCTATTTTTGTCATTCTGTGCCTTCTCCTTAAGCTTATTGATTATCTTAGGGGTGGGCTAAAAAAATACCCTTGAATTCTGCCTCTCCCTTCTAAAAGGGCATTGACAGCCCCATTTCTCTTGCCTTTTTGCTGTTTCACTCTGGTGCCGCAGTCTCGCTGGGCACATATCATGAGCCACTGAAGCAGGAACAAACTTTATTTCTGAACTCCACCAGCACACTCCACACACGCTCCCGGGAACTCCTCCCCAACACCATGCGGCTCCTCCAGGAACCAGCAGCCAGAAATATCCTCCTGCATTTCCCCAACCAATGGGAACTCTCTGAGAATCCCTGGGAATCCCCACGAGAACTCCAAAGTAGCACGAGAACTCCAAAGTAGCAGCCAAGGCGGATAGTAATGCTTCGCCTGTCAACCGATACTGTTGGCCATTCCGACTCGGCTGTGGCTCTCAGCATCTCCCCCCTTCTGTTTAATTAAACAACAAGCAATGTGGCTTAGGGACCGTGCCTGTTAGGTTGTCCAATACAACATATGGTCCTTACCCATCATCAGATGGGCTGACCTCAAGGCGTCAGCCTCCTGTCTTAGGTTGGTACCACTGCAATTGCATCAAACCCATCACTGACTACCGGTACAGCATACAGCCATATTTGTGGATAGGCCTTTGCACCAGTGTGTGTGTGTGGGGGGGGGGGGGGTTGAGGTTCTTTGCCTCACCTCTGTTGACCCCCAAATTTGGCCTTTGCACCAGTGGGGGGTGAGGTTCTTTGCCTCACCTCTGTTGGCCCCCAAATTTGGCCTTGGTGCCAGTGGGGGGTGAGGTTCTTTGCCTCACCTCTGTTGACCCCCAAATTTTAGACCATCACTAGCAGAAGGGAGGAGGATACAGAAATGCCACGACATCAAACCAATTGACGGCTCCTTTGAAAAATTGTACCACCGGTGACACCATCAGCAAAGATACTCCAGCATTACCACAATTTGCTGCACCAACAGATAGTTCACAATATATACAAGTGATACCTAGTCCAGGCAAGTTCTGCAAGCAGTTCATAGCGGAGGAATCTATCAATATGTCCATTTCCTCCCAAAGTAAATCGACTCCTTGATTGAGCATTACTTGTTGAGTTATTATTCATTGATGCATCAGTTTATACAGTTTACAGTGATAGCCATCAAAGAAGCTGTAGTTTGGTTTTATCTTTGTCTTCACCGGCACTAGGATGAAGATAGGAATTCTGGCAATGATGCTAAAAAAAAAAATTATGTAACATTCTAACAGGCACTAAGAAAACAATTTTCTGAAAAATTTACATTATCCTGAACAGAATTATTAAATATAATGAAAAGGAAAGGCGAAAGTAAACAAACAGATCTGTTAACCTCCTTATTTGTTCACATATTTAAAAAATCCTGAACAGCTGTTTACCCAATTTAAATTAAACCATTAAAATCACATGAATAAAAAAATTCGGATCCATTTTTTCATGAGCGCTCCTCATATATGATATATGGACATACACACAGACATACAACACAAAACAGAAGTGTGCACACAAACATACAACACATAAGACAATAGTAAAGGCCTTGTAGCTTTACACAGGTGAAATCTCCATTGCAATATTTAAGAACTCCACAGTCAAAAATAAAACTGATCAGAAAAACATTAACCTAGGTCTGTATGAGCTCAAAAAATAAAATAGAACTTTATGATGTGGAAAAATGCAATAATAAAATAGATATTGAAAAAAGCATCCTGGTTAATCATTGTCGCAGATGTAAGAATAGCCAAGCTGGAGTTCTGGATATCAGCTGTTATGGATTTGAGTCAAATCATCTTCTTTTTGGTCTTTAGAAATCACTTTGGTTAGTCTCTCTGGAATCCAATTCGGCTGTTGTTCTCCCTGTGGAAACACACAAACAGAACCCCGACGCCAGACAATCACTGGGTCAGAACCTTTCCATTGTCCTGTTAGAATATCCTTCCAAAGTACCTTAGGCTTATGTACATTTTTTGGACACATATGCCTTTCCGCAGCACTAAGCCCTGATGAATCCAAATTTAAAAAGTTTAGAGTAAAAAAGTGTTCTTTTAAGTTTATCTTTGGGGGATATATACCCCTTTCCAATTCCCTCTTTTTGCTTTAATAAGTACATTTTAATAGTTTGATGAGCTCTTTCAACTATGCCTTGTCCCTGTGGATTGTGTGGGATTCCTGTTATGTGAGTAATGCCAAGTGATGAGCAAAATTGTTTAAAAGAGGTAGAGGTATAGCCAGGACCATTATCTGTTTTTAACTGTTTTGGAATGCCCACAGTGGCAAAATTTTGTAAGCAATGAGCTACAATATCTTTAGTTTTTTCTCTGGCATGAAGGGAGCCCATCAAAAATCCGGAAGAAGCATCAACTGTAACATGCAAATATTTTAACTTTCCAAATTCTGGCAAGTGTGTGACGTCCATCTGCCAAATATGGTTAGGTATCAGTCCTCTTGGATTAACTCCACGATTAACTTGTGATAAAAAGGTCACACAATTTTGACATTGTTCTATTATTTGTCTAGCTTATTCCTTAGTTATTTTAAAATGCTTTTGTAAAGTATTAGCATTGACATGGATACTTTTATGAAAATTTGTAGCTTCTTCTAGTGTAGAGAAAATATGTATGTCATGTGTAGATTTATCTGCTAAATCGTTGCCCAAACTAAGGACTCCAGGCAATCCTGTATGTGCTCTGATATGTCCTATAAAGAATGGATCTTTTCTGTCCCAGATTAAACTTTGTATAGTGGGAAAAAAAAAGAGAAAACAGCAGAGGAAGGGGAAATCCTACCAGCATCTTCAAGGGATACTATAGCATTAACTATACACTGACTATCAGAAAATAAATTAAATACAGAATCTTTAAACATCACAAAAGCTTGTAAAACTGCATTAAGCTCTATCTTTTGAGCTGATTGTTTGGGTACTAAAAATGTAAAAGTTTGATCAGGGGTAAGAACTGCTGCTGTACCATTATTTGACCCATCAGTGAATACATTTGGAGCATTCATGATAGGGGTTTTTCTTGTCACTTTTGGAAAAACTATAGGATGCGAAGACCAAAAAGACATCAAAGGATTAGATGGTAAGTGATTATCAAATGAAACATTAGATTTGCACATGATTATTGCCCAAGTATTTAACTCATTAGCTAATTCATCAATTTGATCCATAGTATATGGAGTAATAATTTTATTGGGAGAAATTCCAAACACTCCTTTTGCTGCTTTTATTCCTTTGAGTATTAATTGTCCTACAGCCTCAGGATACCTAGTAAGAATAGTGTTAGGAGAATAAGATAAATGTATCCACAATAATGGACCTTCTTGCCAAAATACTCCTGTAGGAATATTTTTTGTTGGTATTACAATAAATAATAAAGGCAAACTTATATCAATTCTATCCAAATGCATATTTTCCATATATGTTTCAATAATTTTTAATGCCTTTCTTGCTTCAGGCGTCAACATTCGGGGTGAATTTGGATCTGATGGACCTTTTAGGATATCAAATAAAGGTCCCAATTCTCCTGTTGGAATACCTAGATAAGGCCTTATCCAATTTATGTCTCCTAATAACTTTTGAAAGTCATTAAGTGATTTGAGTTGATCTACTTGTATTTGAATTTTTGGTGGATGGACCATGGTTGAGGATAATAGAACTCCTAAATAATTAATTGGAAAATTTAATTGTACTTTATCTATCGCTATCTCTAGATTATAATTTTTTAATAAATTTGTAAGTGTGGCATAACATTCTAGCAATGTGTTTTTATCTTTGTGTGTTAATAATACATCATCCATATAGTGAAATATTCATAGTTCAGGATTTTGATTTCTAAGTGGCTGGATTACTTTGTTAACATAAATTTGACACATAGTTGGGCTGTTAGCCATCCCTTGAGGGAGTACTTTCCATTCATATCTCTGATCAGGACCTTCATGATTCAGTGCAGGGATAGTAAATGCAAAACATGGACTATCCTCAGGATGAATTGGAATTGAAAAAAAAAAAACAATCTTTAATATCTATAGCTAAAACGTACCAGATTTTTGGCAAAGCAGACATTTGAGGAATCCCTGATTGAGCAGGTCCCATAATAACCATCTCATTATTAATGGCTCTTAAATCTTGCAATAATCTCCATTTACCAGATTTCTTTCTAATGACAAAAATGGGAGTATTATAGGGACATACGGAAGGTTGTATATGTCCCTCCGCTAATTGTTGTTTGACCAGGTTATGGGCTGCTTGTATCTTTTCTTTAGTCAGGGGCCACTGAGGAACCCATACTGGTCTTTCTGATTTCCAAGAAATTTTTATTGCCTCAGTGACCCCTTCTGAAAACCGAATCCATGTCTATTTATTCCTTGATCTATTTGAATTGGTGCTGCTATACCTTGTTCTTGTTCTCCTAATCTTTTTTCTTTCCTGAAACCTTGTCTAGCCCTAATAGTGGGCGCATTTGGATTGATGTTATTTGTTAATGTCAAACCTAATTGATCTAGGACATCTCGTCCCCATAAATTTATAGGAAGATGATTCAACACATATGGCTGTATAGTTCCTTCACATCCTTCAGGATCCTTCCAATCTAATACCATTGCACTTCTATGGGGATTAGTTGCCACTCCTAGGCCTCAAAGCATTTGAGTGGCTTGTTGTAATGGCCAATGTTTTGGCCATTCTTGACGAGATATGATGATAAGGTCTGCACCTGTATCCAGTAGCCCATTAAATTCATGTCCTTGAATATTTAGTTTAGCATTGGGCGAGAATCTAAATTTAAAGACAGAATAGCCCAATCTATACCTGTGGAGCCTAATCCCCTGGAACCTCTTTCTACAGTACGACTGGAAAATTTATCATGTAGGCTTGGTATTATTAGTAACTGTGCTATTCTATCTCCTGGTGAAACTATTGATATACCCTTTGGAGAACTAGCTATAATTTTTATTTCACCTTCGTAATTGGGATCAATTACCCCAGGACTTATCATAAGTCCTCTTAGAGTAGAAGAACTGCGTCCTAGCAATAAGCCTACTGTTCCTTGGGGAAGAGGTCCTTTTACTCCTATAGGAATGATTTGAACTCCCATCTCTGGAGTTAGTACTGCTCTGGCGGAGGTGCAGATATCCAACCCTGCGCTCCCTCTGGTTTGTCTGATGAGAGATCTGATGGATAATGTGTCCTAGGCACTACCCTGATGGTGTTGCTGGGTTCCTCCATGGTGTTTCTGGGTTGCTCCAGTGCCTTGTGTATTTGTGGTCATGGGCCCCAGAGCATTGGGCCCCCTGTCCATTTTTTGGCAGTGGAGCCTGATGCCTTTCTCCATGATATTGTGGGTAAACACCTGGTCCTTGTCCATTTTTTGATAATGGAGTACCCTCTATGGTAGTTTGAGAACGGCATTCATTAGCCCAATGTCTCCCTCTATGGCATTGTGGGCAAATACCCAGTATTCTACTCCTTTGATACCTAACTTTGTTAAACCCTCCTCCTATGGGGCAATTCCTTTTAAAATGTCCTTTTTGTTCACAATTGTAGCCTGTTTTTGGCCTGGCATCTAAAGCCTGTTATACTGCAGCTACCAAGACTTGCACTTGTTCATTAATGTCTCTACATAATTTAATATATGTGTTTAAATCTCCATGTTCCCATGGTCTAATGACCTCTCTGCACCAACGATTTGCTTGGTCATAAGCCAGTTGTTTAATTAATGGCATTGCTTGTTCTGTATCCCCAAAAACTCTGGTAGCTGTTTGAATAAGCCTATCTACAAATTCAGGGTAAGGTTCATTAGCTCCCTGTATTACCTTAGATAATTGACCTTGTAAATCTCCATGTCCTTGTAAAGTCTTCCATGCTCTAACTGTGTCTGCAGCAATTTGTGCATATATAGCAGGATCATATTCAATTTGTTGCCATTGACCCTCATAAGGTCCTTTTCCTAACAACATATCTAGATTTCTTTGAGGGTAACCGGCTGCTGCACTTCGCCTAGCCGTCTCCGTGCAAAATTCCTCATTGGCAACCTTCCATAACAAATATTGTCCTCCATTTAGCACAGATTTACACATGCTAGCCCAATCTGCTGGCGTCATGTCCAAGTTGGTAATGGATTCGACCATGCTTACAGTGAAGGGTGCTTGAGGACCATAGGTTGTTACAGCCTCCTTTAACTGCTTCACTGTTTTGAAATTTAAAGCACTGTGAATTTGCTGCCCTCCTGCCTGCTCAAGTACAGGGCATGCTAATCTTTGAGGTCCTATCTCAGGATCCTATCTATCAACTACCGGGGTTGAGGGCCACTCAGCTGTCTCTATAGGTGGAGCTGTTGGTTGAATTACGCCCTCTGGTGATAGAACGGTGTTAGTAGCAGCCTCCAGTTGTAGCTTTTTCACTAATAGCTGTTTCTCCTCTAAGCTTTCTTCCTTTAAATTTTCTTCCTCTATCTGACTAGCTCGAGAGACCTTCTCTTTTACTTGATCTAAAATGTCATTCTCCATGGTCTGAATCTCTAACAATTTACTTAACACTCTTTCAGTTTGTTTTTTACTAATTTCTAATCCACTATAAAGATAATGCAACCCAATAAGATAACACAAAACAAAGCCAAAACAAAATGAAACAAAAACGGAACGAAAAATCGTTGTATCAATTTTCCTATTTTCTTGACATGTGCATTTGTGGTCTATTTCTATCTCTTCCTCAGGGGAGAACAACTTCAAACCTTGAGCCAACCATTTTTCCCAGTTTGCCTGAGAAATTTCTAGGGATAGGCAGCTTGAAACAAAAACAAAACAAATCAAAACAAGAACACATTGTTTTTTGAAACTGTCACCCATTCTCTCGCCTTCCCTTAGGGGCGAGCAATTTCACTTACCCCCGAGCTTCAGGCATTCCCCGTACGGACCGCCAAATGCCGCAGTCTGGCTGGGCACAAATCACGAGCCACTGAAGCAGGAACAAACTTTATTTCTGAACTCCACCAGCACACTCCACACACGCTCCTCCCCAGGAACCAGCAGCCAGAAATATCCTCCGGAAATCCCTCCTCCTGCACTTCCCCAACCAATGGGAACTCTCCGGGAATCCCCGGGAATCCCCACGAGAACTCCAAAGTAGCACGAGAACTCCAAAGTAGCAGCCGAGGAGGATAGTAATGCTTCGCCTGTCAACCAATACTGTTGGCAAAATGCCAGGGGCCATTCCGACTTGGCTGTGGCTCTCAGCACTCTGGCAGCTTTTGGTCTTTTGATTTTTGATTTCTAGAATTGTAAAATTCAATTACTGAAATGAAGACTGCAGTAGGTAAAGTTAAACAACAGATTAGACATGGCAGAATAATAAAGTATGAAATATATAAAGCATAAAAGGTATAAATATGTATATTTGAAGATAGAGAAAAGAGAGACAAATGAAGCAGTGTCTGAAATGACAAGAACAAACTAATAAAAGTTAGCAATTCATAAACACAAAAATTACTAAGAACCTCAAGCAGGGTTATCAATAAATAAGCAAACAATAATCAATACTTCCAGACTTAGGGACATCAGAGAAATATGATAAAACTAAACGCCAAGAGAAAGCCCTAAATACAATCAGAGACAAAAAGGTAAGTTACTTTCAAAAGAGTAATAATAATATTAGCTGATGGCTGATATTTCAACCAACACTATGGATATCTGAAGACAACAGAAAAAATGTTTTATGGTGCTGCAGGAAAACTACAAATATAGAATTCTATGCTCCACAAAAATATTTTTAAATGAAAGATAAACTGAGGCATTTTCAGTTGAGTTTTATGCAGGGTGAGAGATGGTGGTTTAATTTCATCTACTACATATGGATTGCCAATTTTCCCAGTACCATTTGCTGAAGAAACTATTTTTTCTCCAAGATATGTTTTTGGTGCTTTTGTCTAGAATGAGAGAATTGTTTTCATGTGGGTTTATCTCTGTGTCTTCTATTCTATTCCATTGGTCTTCATGTTTGTTTTGGTGCCAATACAATGCTGTTTTTGTTGCTATAGCTCAGTAGTATAATTTAAGGTCTGGTAATCTGATGCTTCTTGCTTCACTCTTCTTGCTAAGGATTGCTTTGGCTATTCTGAGACTTTTATTTTACCAAATGAATTTCATGACTGCTCTTTCTATTTCTATGAAGAACATCATTGGAATTTTAATAGGAATTGTATTAAATCTGTATAGCACTTTTAGTAGTATGGCCATTTTGACAATATTAATTCTGCCTATCCAAGAAAATGGGAGGATATTTCCATCTTCTAATTCTTCTTCAATTTCTTTTTTTTTTGAACCAGCATGAAAATGTTTTATTACATAAATGTAGAATATATATATATAATTATTATTATTATTATATTATACCAGTATCCAGATTAAATACCTGCTTATTACATGCATTTTTATTTTTTCTATACTTCTACCCATTCCTCAACATAACAGTCCTGCTCCTCATTAATATTTTGGTGAGGTCATATGCCTTGAATGTCACAGATATTAATTATACAGTTTTGATAAACAGAATGATAAAAATCTTTACTGCTTTTAAGCACAGAATATTTTAAAGCATCTCAAAAAATCTATTTTCTTTTACATTCAACTTTCTGTTCACAGAAGCATGTTACTGCAATGGATATTTAACTATAATTTTATTTTGCCTGACATCATGCATTATAATTGTAAATACAGCTGCTGAATTATACAGAATCTATGTGAGTCAGTCAGGGTGTGTGCTTCAAGAACATTTGAGTTATTTTTTATATTGGACCATTAGCACTACTGGGCCTATCAATACTCTTAACAAATAACTATATCACTCAGATTCTCTCCCAGCATTTCAATGACACATTATTTCATTGTTACTGATTGCTATGATGATTATAATTTGCTTTTTTTTTATTAGTTGCTCATGACAATATAATGATCTTGACATATCATACATTTGAATCAAATGGGGTATAATTTCTCATTTCTTTAGCGTTCTGCAGTTTACTTTGTAGAGGTCATTCGCCTCTTTTGTTAGATTGAGTCCCAAGTATTCTAAATTTTTAAGGCATTTTCAGAAAAGCAAAAATTGAGAAAATTTGTCACCAGCAAACTGTCACTAAAAAAATGCTAATGGAAGTCTAACTGGACAGAAGAAAATGATCACAGATGAAAGCATGGTAATGTAGAAAATTCAAAGAAGTGAGAAAAGTACACATGTTGTAAATATTAATTAATCATTGCTTTAATCAAAATTTATTAAAAATATATATTTTTTAATCTATAGACTTAAATTTCAGAAAAATGATAATGCAAAAGATATGAAGAGGTAGACAGAATTAAAATCCTCAACAGTACCTTATTATTCAGCTTTATATTTACCTAAAAGACATTTCAGCATGTCTACAGAATTACTTGTACAAAAAAATACATGTTTAGAGCAGCATTATAAGTAATAATCAAAAACTAGAAACTCAAATTTCTATCTAGAGGTGAGCTGATAAACAAATTATAACATATTCATACAACAGAATACTATTCAGCTGTAAAATGAATGAACCACTGACAGGCTAAAAACTGTGGATGAGTCTTACAAACATTATATTGAGCAAATGAAGCAAAATTCAAAAAAGTACATATTATATAATTCCACTTATATTAAGTTTTGGCAAGTAAAACTTTATTATGATGTTAAAAGTCAGGACAATAGTTATATCTGGGGACATCAGAAATTAAAAAGGGAGAGGGGACCTGTGGAAGGTTGACAATGTTCTTTTTCATTGACGGATGTGCTCACAAGGAAGTGTTCACGTTGTGGAAATTCATCAAGCACCCACACTTAAGGTTGTACATTTTTCAAATGAGAAATTATATCCCATCTGATTCAAATGTATGCTATGACAAGATCATTGTACTGTCATGTGTAACTAATTAAAACAAATAAATAAAAATATATTAAAAATAAAAAATAATAAAAGCATAGAGTCAGAGAAGAAAAAAAAGATTGTACATTTTTCTATGTATATTTCAAAATAAAGTTGAAAATTATATTTCAGACATACAAAAACTATACCAAGAATAAAGCCATATCTAGCATCAAGATTTAAAAGATTACCAGTAAAATTTACATGATTGTAATTATATGATTGATTACATTTTCACCCACCCCACCAGCAATAACCACATTCCTAAATGTGATGTCCATCAAACTCCACATTATTTTATACTTTTACTCCTTATCCAAGCTTCCCTGAAAAATATATAAAACTGTTTTTGCATGTTTTAAAACTATATATAAAAGGCAATTTGGTTTCCGCTTTTAAAAGATGATTCCAGGAGGAGCACAAGAAAACTTTCTAGGGTGACAAAAATAGTCTATACTTGATAAGCAGTATTAATTTTGTGGATTGAATTGGACAATTAAGATCTGTCCATTCGGTTATATCTAAACTTTACATCACTTAAGATTTCAAAAAAATAGAACATTCTACCTTCTAAAAGGAAACAGATAGGGGATGGACAGAAGTGGAACTAGGAAAATACTTCAAATACTGCAATAAATGTGGTGAATATCAAACTCATCTATCTAAAGAGTAAGCAAGGAAAGATATGTTGTAGGCACCATTCTTTGAGAAGCTTCAACTGTGAAGCTGCGCAGTAATTAGAGGAACAGGTAAAACCAAATCTTAAAGACAGAAGCCTGAGTTGACTTAGTAGAAATGAGAAGCTAAGACAGGAATGAGCTAATCAATACAGGAACAAAGTCTTTGAGAGGGACAGGGGATGCACTGTAAAATTCAGGTGGTTTGTTTTTTGATAGGACACAATGTCTTCTTGCCTTTTAACTGCAAAGAAACAAAAAGAACAGATTCAGGGAAGACTGTTCATTAGTGGTGGGAAAATAAGAAAGTTCCCTTCTCATGTCTGCTACTTCTTCAAAGAACAGGAATCATTATTTGAAAGGGGGGGGGGGTGAGCATTTGGAAGAAAATCCTGAGAAGGCATCCCACATATCTCCTTGTTGACATGTGATCTTAGCCAAAAGCCTGAGAAACGTTTCTCCTAGTCTAATTAGACACCCAAAGAAACATCAGAGGTTTCACTTCAGCCAGGTTAAATGCCCAACAGGTATCCAAATTCTCACAATATAATTAATTATATAAGTTAAAAAGCAAGGATATTGTTATTCATCTCTGTACTGCACAAAGTATAGTACAACCTATATTAGGTACTCAAGAGGGAATGAATAAAGATAATTTTTTCATATTTTCATAGCACACTTTATATCATCTGCCACACATGAGAACTGAAGAAAACATTCTTTTCAGAAATAATTCAGCCTAGATGTCAAATGCATTTTCCTTTTTCTCATGTTTAATATTGTGTGTTATTAGGAGAAAATCAATTTGTTTCTTCCACTTTTGTCAATTCTTCATTTTATCTAAAGAAATGATACACTAATCTTCTAAAATTAGTTTTAAGCAAAATTCACCAATAGGGCAACTCATAGGGGAAAAAAAGAGATTCTCTATGCCTATATTATCATAATTTGCAACTATCATAATGAAGAAATTAGAAATTCTTGCCAAGAAGAATTAACCTCTTCTCTGTATTCATGACATTCCTGTTGGTGCTAAATCACACACAAAGAGTGAAGAAGGGTTTTAGCTCCTGTACAGGAATCACAGTATGATCTCAGCCAAACCCGAACGTGTCCTCAGGAACAGAAGCACTGGCTGTATTAGGAAACAAGTTAGTACAATGTACTATTTATCTATCATTTATCAATTATGAAATGAAAAAAAGGGTTATAAATGTATTACTAGCAGTATAAATTGTCATTTATTTTATTACACTAAAGTCCATTTACCCGGGCTCCATTCATGGAAGAACCAATGTTTTGGGTGGCTGAATAGTGGGATTTCTGCTCTTTTAATTCATACATATATTTATTATGTGTATTAAATATACTCTTCTAATTTTTGTTGCCACAGCCAGACTGTAAATGCATATGTTTTTGTCATTCTTAACTACAGTAATTCATAACTTCAGCTGCCAAGTTTGGTGCCAGTATTCTCACACATACAGTTCCTGCTCCACACTTAAAATAATTCCTCGTGGGGCTGGGGATGTGGCTCAAGCGGTAGCGTGCTCTCCTGGCATGCGTGCGGCCCGGGTTCGAATCTCAGCATCACATACAAACAAAGATGTTGTGTCCGCCGAAAACTAAAAAATAAATATTAAAAAATTCTCTCTCTCTCTCTCTCTCTCTCTCTCTCTCTCTCTCTTAAAAAAAAAAATTCCTTGTTTGCTGTCAGAAGCTCCTGCCACAATATATAAAATGACAGAATCATTTAAAAAAAAAAAAAACTAAATCACTAAATGCAACTACAATGTGTTCCTTTTTTTCTTTCTCTCTTTCCTTTTTTTTTTTTAAACAATATCCCCTTTCTTATCATTCTCTTTATTTACGAATTGAAAAACCTGGTCAAGTAGCAAAATGGAACAAGTCAAATATAAACAAAACACAGAGTATTTTCAAGAAGGAAAAGAAAGAAAATCTCAGTTACATGCTAGACCATCCTTTGAGGCACTGTCATTTTAAATGCGGAAGCATCAATTATTTTTCGTCTTTCCTATATTTAAAGGTTCTATAGGACCACTAAGAAAATAAATAATGTTTTATTTCTCTGTATCATCAAACACAACACCAGCAGAATTCTGAGTGCGAATACTAAGATTTAATATTTCAGTTTCAAATAAAACAGAGTTGTTCTGTGATGGAACAGCATGGAAATTACTTCAAGCCGTCAATTGCATAATATTTCTAGGGCTAAAGATTAGCTGCATTTCAAAATCCTTAATCTTGAAATCTGAGGAAACTCTGGACATCTCCTAGACTAATATGACACCCAAAACAGCAATTTTTCTCCAGCATCCTTAACAGATGGTCAGCCACTGTTTCAGAACTCCACTGGGGGAGTTCACTGGGGGAGTTCTCTAGAGAACTCCCCCAGGGAATATAATGAAAGCCTAGAACAAACCTTTCATATACAGAGTAAGATTCCAGTCAGTGAGCTTGCAGGAAAACAACATTGCCACACACTGAAAACAGACTTTAACAAGAAGGAGATTCAGAATTAGCAATCCTAAAAGTGTAGCCTTTGAGATATGTAACACCCCATTCTGGGACCAGCCAAGGTCCTTTCATTGGCCCAAACAGTAGCCCCCACAATCAGGAAGCAGGATGGCTTCTTTTTGGACTTATTCCTTAATGCAAGAAATGACTCTACTGCTCACAGAATGGGTTTGCCAAGTCAGAGAGCATCAAATCCCTTCCTTCTGAAAATCAAGCCAAGGGACCCCCGGGTGGAGCTGCTAATGCTTAAAATACTCTTAACTTTGGTCTTAAATTTCGTCACTACTATAAACTAGAATATTTCGTGCTTTTCTTTTAAAAGTGTATATAGGGTATGCTGTCACCGAAATTGTTTGATTGGTATAGGGTTGATACCTGTGGGGTTGTATTTTAAGCTCAGCCCTTAATACCACGAAGAGGTCTGGCTTGCTTCTCCCAGGAAAGTGCACGCGGCTTAGCTGACAGCACATCAACTGTCAGACCCCAGGACCAGGAGGCCCAGCGCTTACCTGTCGATGCTGATCACGCACAGAGTCATAATTGAGGCCGTGCAGCACATGACGTCCATGGCAATGAAGACGTTGCAAAAGAAGTGGCCAAATATCCACTTGCCCCCGATGAGGTCGGTGACACTGACAAAGGGCATTACCGCCACGGCCACCGAGAGGTCGGCCAGTGCAAGGGACACGATCAGGTAGTTGGAGGGCTGGCGGAGCTTCTTGACGAAGCACACGGAGATTACCACCAGGCAGTTGCCCGCGATCGTCAGAAGCGTAATGAGTGCCAGGATGGCACCGATCACAACTTTCTCAGTCCTGCCATAGTTGATCTGTTCCCCGCAGCCCAGGACAAGATCCGGGGTTGTGTTCCAAGTGGGCGATGGAGTAGGGGTCACATCAGAGATGGTGCCCGACAGGCTCGGCGCCCAGGTACTCGTAACCGGGTCGGGTTCACCATCAGGGTTCGCCTCAGGCGCCCCTTCCCCCTCCGGCAGGAGGAGAGAACGGAGGTGCCCGTAAAGGTCCATGAGGGTGCTGCTGTTATTCATGGCTGTGCCGCTGTACTAACTAGGAACTTCGCGCCCTAAATAAGCTGCCTGACTCGGGTTCAACTCACCGGTTCCGCTCCAGCCATGAAGCCCACGGTGGTCTCTGGGGACGCTTGCCTCGGGCTCTCGGACCGCACGTCCGAAGCCCCCAGCCGCTGCGGGAAACGCGGGGTGCAGCAGCGCGGGGACTCCCTACGGGAGTCGCCGCGGCACCCGACGGACCCGGGAACGCGTGGGCTCGCGGGCCGGGCTCTGCTGTGTTGCGCCCAGTCCGCCGCAACTCAGCTCTGGCGAAGAGGGCGAAGCGGCTGTGTTGAGGAGTGCGCCCCGCCCCTCGCGCCCGCCGCCGCTCCCCTGCGGCAGCCTCGCCGTCCACCCCCCCCCCACGCCCCCGCCGCCGCTGCCGACGTCTCCACCTCCTCCTGCGCCCCTCGCATTCCGGGACGGCCCCCGCCCCCCTCCCGGGCTGGACTGCCGCGGCTCCCGCGCCTCCCCACTGTGCAAGCGGATGGTGGGGAGGTCCTGCACGCGCCTCCCGGGATCCGGAGCGCGTTAGCTCCGGGATCTCGCCTTCCGACTGCGGACTCTTACCCGCTCCAAAAGACCCCAACCTCTTCACAGTGGCAAAGGACAATTTTGGTGGGGGATTGATTGATTGATTGATTGATTGATTTAGCATTCAGGAGGGTATCAGTAGACATTCAGACTCATTGTGAAGTAAAGAACCTTGTTGGGAAATATTTTTTCCCCTTAGTTAAAAAATCTTTTCCATCACTATACCAAGCAACGAAAAGATACTTCTGTTTCCCATTTTGACCACTTATGGGAGAAAACGAAGATGGAAAAGAGAAGCAGCCAAATGGGGTGGAAGTAGGAGCTCAGAAGACGAAGAAAGAGAAATAAATGAATAAATGAATGAATAAAATAAAGGAGAGGGAGGGATGCTTTGAGGCCCTTGCATCAAAAGGAGTTGAGGGTTCTGAACATGAGCCTCCGCGGGGGTTATACCCTCTCTGACTAACCTTCCAGGCATCTAGAGACAGGGCTCAGCCCTGAAAATAGAGCCCGCCGGCTGATGAGTGCCGGTTGCCTCGTTATTCAGACTTCAAAGCCTAATAGTTTGAAATGAGGGTTAATTTTCCTATGACAATCTAGAAATCATGTACACAAGCGAAGAAATGACCAGTTATAATGTTCTGCAGAAGAATCCTGGAATGTAGGTTGTTTTAATACCTATTGCCTAAAATCCACTTTGGTATTCAAACCCTGTCAGTGTCTGATTTTTATTATTTGTGAGACTTGCTTCGTTCCATTTTGTTTAAAGATTTTATTGGAAGATAGCAATGATTTCTTTAATTTAAAACTCCAAAAATAAATCTGTCTTTTATTTTCTAGTTAGGCTCTAGTGGATTATATATAAGAAGAAAAGGAACAAACACCTCAAAATGTATTGATTTGAGTACCGAAATATACTCTCATTTGTCAAGGTGGGTAGTAGCCCTATTTTTGCAGATAAAGAAACAGTTGTTATTGCAATCAACTGGAAATGACAATTATGTTTCACACCAGGCTTATGTCATTATTATGTCTATATTCTTCCCTGTATACGTTGAAAAAAATTAAGAATCCAATATTCACAGCTCCTTTACTACTATCATTAATTAAACGGCTCTCCCCCCGCCTGGAATAAGCAAAATGATCCATTGAGTCAGAGGAAAAGTGGAAGTTAATGTCCAGGCCACAAAGCAATATGATTTAATATTTAAGGAAATACTTTTAAAAGTTCTCTTTAGTTTTCCTTTGTGTGAAAAGCATGGAAAAGTATACATGAGATTTTAGGATTTTTATAAGGATCCAATTGTTTGTTAGTGAAGGCTAGAGGAAAACAGAAAGAATTCCAAATTGTTCCATCAGGATTTCAGAATAATACAATGATAGATGAAATCTAAAGATATTCATAAAGTATTCAACCTTACTTGTGTATTTAATCTCAAGCAGGAGAAAAATAATCTGTATATGGAGGACATCATTGTTCACCATTCTATACAGAAGAGGAAATAGAGGCAGGGAGAAGTTAAAATTTGTCCAAGACTAAATGTGACCACATTGAAATGTCTCAATGTTTGCTTCTGAGATTTAGAGTTATCTTCAGGCCTCTTAAAGTGATACGTTTCCCAAGGTTCTTTTGACTTTTCTCATTCTAACTTTTTAAACTCATTTTAACTCATTTTGACTTTTCTCATTTTTTTTCTCTTGAGTACCCTAATCAGTTCAGCATATACATTCTATCTTGGCTCTTTGAAATAATGTTCCACATTAATTAATTATACAATGATTTTGAAAATTAATAGTTTTATTTTTACTCCAATCTATAGTCAATATAACTTTCTATCTATACTCTTATCAATGCTTACCCACTTCAATTTCTTAGCAGCTTTCAGTTCTTGCTTTTGTTTTGATTTAGTCCATTCAGGCTGCTGTAACATAACACCATAACAGCCTTTAAACTGTGTGACATATAAACACACCAAATCATCAAGAAATACTATTTTCAAAATTACTTTCTCTTCCATTGTCAATATAGCGCTGGATCCAAACTCCCCTTTTACAGAATAACTCACCTCTATTTCATTATCCCTAGGATAGCTAAGTGTATTTCATAAGAGTTGCTAGGTTTTTAATTTATAAGCTGTCACAATGCATAAACATAGTTATTGAAAATCTTGGCTTCTACAGCATTACCTTGCTTATGTTGACTTTAGATTTCATCTATCATTGTATTATTCTGAAATCCTGACAGAACAATTTGGAATTCTTTGCTTCCTTCTAGCCTTCACTAACAAACAATTGGGTCCTTATAAAAATCCTAAAATCTCATGTATACCTTTCTATGCTTTTCACACAAAGGAAAACTAAAGATAGAGCTTCACAAGATATTCATAAAGTATCAAAACATTCATCTAAATTTGCTGATCCCTTTGCCCTTGTTTCCTGGTGTTTTAAAATCCTTATCAGGGTATTGCTCCCTCCACTCCTTCCCCTGCCTTCCTGCTCTTCCAGGATTATGCTAGAGGTAATAAATGAAGTGTGTTGACATCTAAATCAAATCATGACTTTAGTTTTTATCCATTTTCTTTCTTTCATTAAAAAACTCCTGCTTTAAAAAGTTTCTAACCTCATCTAGATTCTTGTTGCCTCTAACGGCATTCTAATAAAATTGTCAGTGAGGGCACCTGAGAATATAGCTTTCTAATGTTTCCAACTAGCAATCTTCTGCTCCCAAAACTGCTCTGGGGGAGTGCAAAAGAGAAGCACAGTCCTACAACATGAATTATCATCTTTTCATAAGCCCTTCTTCCCTCTAGGTATTCATATAGCTCATCTAAATGCATATGCTTAATCATATCTATGCAAACCCACACATGCCCATGCATGGGATGTAAGCTTAGGATAGTAGATTTACCCATAAACCAGCATGCTCTGACAATCTAGATTTGCTTAAGGAGCTTAAGTAAAATAAAGGTTCCTATACCACAGGGTTCATTGGTAACTCTCTAGTCAGTCAGGCATGTGGATGTCCTTCCTATTTGCTGGGGTTCAAATAACTTCACATACCCAGTGCAGCTGACTTTCTACAGGGCTATTCTTTCACTTCTCCAAATTTTTTCAGTCCCTCATGTATATACTCCATTCTCTTACTCCACTAATCATCTGGATGTCCTCTGACTGCTCATCAGGATGACAAAAGACTAGAAAAATGCTGCAAGGCAGGGTAGTCTCTACTTATAATTCCACCTACTTGGTAGGCTGAGGCAGGAGGATTGCAAGTTTGAAGCCGACTTAGGGAGACCCTGCTCAAAATAGAAAGCCAAAGAGCTTGGGATGTAGCTTACTGGTAGAGCACTTGCCCAGCATATGTGAGGCCCTAGGCTAGGTGCTCAGTAACACATGCGCGCGTGCGCACACACACACACACACACACACACATACACACAAATTCTTAGATAGATATTGTACAGACTGAGTATTTTTTATCCAAATACTTGGGACCAAAAGTGTTTACTATTTCAATTTCAGATTTTTCCAGATTCTGTAATATTTCCATATACATAATGAGAAACTATACTATCTGTTCTTTAAGTCATTTAATAAAAATGTACCAGATACATATTAATAGGCACTGTACTACGTGGTAAGGGTGGATAGTGCCTCTTTCATTCATGTTTTAAAATAATGCCTCAACCTACATTATGAGTTTTGTTTTAATTTAGAAAACACATGTAATCTGCTGCTTTCATTTGTATTGTCCCTTAAACTGACTAAAATTAAAATGTACTTTTTTCTTTATTTCCTTCCACTTAGAAAATTTTCATTCATAAGTATAACCTTTCAAAATTTTCCTCCAAACAAAATAAATAGAAAATCAGAGAAAAGATACCTCCAAGAGCAAATTTATTTATTACTGAATTTTTTCCTTACTAGGACTGTTTTTGAAACATAAATGATACCTGTGCACCCTCTAGTGGAGAATCTACTTCGCAACGCAATTCCACAAAGATAACTTCCACATAAAGCTTTTGTCAAGAAACAAATTGGGCACTGTTGGAATCCACAGTCCAAACCTGAGATGTCTAGGGAAAAAGAAGATTTTTATTTAAGTTTTCAGACTTAAAAAAAAGTGGATAAAAGTAGCAGTCACTCATTAATTAAGTCACCATTCATTACTGAATGTCAAATGCAAATCAGGCAGTTTCTGGAGTTCTTTTCTTAAAGGATACATTAAATTCAAGATCTTCTTATATACAAGTGGAAATGTTAGCAAGACAGATACAAGGGAAGTTATCTTAAGAGAAAGAGTAGACAGAGAAGATGTTATGGTTTAGATATGAGCTGTCCTCGAAAAGCTCATGCAAGAAAGTTCAGAGGTGAAATGATTGGGTTATGAAAGCTTTAATCTAATCAGTTCATTATCCCATCTGAATGGATTATCTAGATGGTGATATAGGCAAGTATGATGTGGCTGAAGAAGGTAGGCCACAGACAGTATGTCTTTGGGGTTTATATTTTTGTCCCTGGTGAGCAAAGCTGTCTTTCTGCTTTCTGATTGCTATGTCCTGAGCTGCTTTCCTCCTCAATAATATTCCACCATGATGTTCTGCCTCACCTCGGGCTCAGAGGAATAGAGTTAGGCATCAGTGGACTGAGACCTCTGAAACTGTGAGTCCCAAATAAACTTATAAACTTTTCCTCCTTTTGGTCACAGCAACAACAACAACAAAAATCTGACTAAACAGAAGAGGGCTGAGGACTTAACCTCAGGATGTTCCAATATTCTAAGGTCAGGGAGAGGAAAAGAACCAACAAAGAATGAGGAGAGGCTATTTTCAAGAGAAAATGAATGCCTAAAGTCTAGGGAAGAGCATGTTTCAAGGAGGAGAGAAAATATCAAGTAAGGCAAGAACTATTTCAGTAGAGTAGTAAGGATATAAGTGATTGAAAAGGACTCAAGAACTGAAAAGAAAGAAAATGGTAACTCAGAAGATAACTAACACTTGGAATAGTTTTGCTGAAAAGAGTAGTCATCAATTTGGGAAGAAGCTAAAGGGATGTGTGGTATTTATTTTATGTTTTGGTACCTGGGATTGAACTCAGGGACACTTAACCACTGAGTCGCATCTCCAGCTCTTTTTTATATTTTATTTAGAGACAGGGTCTCACTGAGTTGCTTAGGCCTTTGCTAAGCCACTGAGGCTGGCTCTGAACTCATGATCCTCCTGTCTCAGCCTCCCAAGGCACCGGGATGTGTGGTATTTAAAGATTATCAAAATAAAAGAAAGGCTTTCTTTGAAGAATTAGGATGCATCTTATTCTACATTTTCTAAAGCTTTTTTGATTTGGGGGAATCCTTTGATAGTCTTCAAAATAATATTTGAAATGAAAATTGCCAGGCTAGGAGTAGAGCTCAGTGGTAGAGCATATGCTCACCATGCACAAGGCCCTAAATTCAATCCCCAGCATACACACACACAAATTTGCGATCGTATTTATGCTTCCAATTCAAAGCAAAACTACACCTGATTCATTCTTTCAGTTACTGAATAAATATATGCCAGCTACATATTGATAGGCAGTGTGCCAAGTGCTAGTGGTAGATAAATAAGGCATGTTCTCAGCTCTGTAGATGTTTACTGCCTGGTGAAAGAGACGGAGAAATAAATAATTACAGTGCAATATGAAAGCCTCTTATATAAATAAACCAATAATATGTAAGTTCAGAGGAAAGAGGCATTAACTCTGCCTAGGATGACCAAAAAAAAAAAAATCACAGGACTAACATTTCAGCTGAAGCCAAAAGTTCTTCTTCAGAAGACTAGAGGAGAGTGCAATGCCATTAAACATGTGGAACTCATCATAGCTATGTAGTGTAAAAGACATTGAAAATGGTAAGGGTAGACCTGCTATAGTGGCTTATAAGAAAGTCTATGTGCCTCTCAAGGTAGTTATGAATTTTACTCTGTGTAGGAAGTGTCACATTATTCTTCTAAAATCAAAATAATTTTGACCCTGAATTCCCATCTTGTCTGTCTGATGGGAAATTCAACTCTAGTCATTAGTGGGGTTTCCTCTGCCCCTACCCCAGCCCCCACATTGCCCTGTTCCTCATTGTTGCATAAAATGACTCAGCACCACAATGCAGCACTTTGGTTCCCCTGCCCTTCAGAGGCTTTAGGATCATGGCTGAGGCTGCACACTTAGGTTTAAGGTCCTATCGTTCCTAGGTTTGTCAAACATCCATTCCCCAATAGGTTTCCCCACCTCTCTGAGGTCCCTACTACCTTAAGAAAGTCAAACCACATCTTCTCTGTTTACTACTGAAGAAAGTCAAACCACATCTTCTCTCTAATCAGAAATTTTTTTTCCTTCCCGTCTTTCTGAAACATTCCTAAAAAAAAAAAAAAAAATCAATATACTGCCCTTACAATTACATTACATGAACACTTTAATGTTAATGGCCTAGGATTTTGCCCTCCAAGATATTTACCTATGTCTGGAAATATCTTCAGTTGCCACAACTAGAGGGATTCTACTAGTATTTAGTGGGTAGAGGGGAGAGATGCCCCAAAATATTTTACATACACAGAATAAACCCCTACAACAAGATTATCTGGCCCCAGATGTCAGTGGTGCTATTGAGAGACATGATGTAGACTATATTTTAAACTGGAAATGCACAACATGAGAAATAAAATATTTAGTTAATTTTTAAAAAGTAATTCGGCATTTTAAAAATACTTTTTTATCCCAAACCAAAATGAAGTGCAGAGATTTTTTGTTATTATTATTATTATTATTACTATTTTGCATTATTATGTTCAGTACAGAATTCTGCCTTAAATCTCCAACTGGAAGCAATAGCTAGTTTTATTCATTTTCATAAACAAAGACTATTGTGCATAAATATAAGTACTTGTGAAAATGAATAGATTCTTTGCACAATGGATTTTTATATTCAAGAAAATAATTCTCAATTTATAAGACCCCCAAATGGTTAAATAAAATATTTCATAATATTCCCTTAACTAATTTGAATCAAAATTCACAGGTAATATGATTTGCAGCTATAATTTTAGAAGTATCCAATTCTCTAACTATAAAATGGAACAGAATTCGGTGTTGCAATGACATGATTTTGTGGACTTGGCAATAGTCCTTGTAGATCTCTTAACAAAATTCAAAATATAATAATAATAGTCAAATACAATTGTTTGTAGTCCAAGTCTACTGATGAGAAGAATGGAATTCATTTTGAGGAGGCAACAATTTACCTAATTGGTGTTCAAAGTTAGTATTCTATCATCAAATCACCTGGAAATATTCATTTCTTAATGAATTTCTTTACATAGTTCATCTTTAAGAGAGCCTTTTCAAACATATAGGTACTAACATATACTGATATGTGTCCAAAAGCAGATGATTTTAATTGACATACATTTCACATAACTTTAACTATTTGAGAATGTGCAATTCAGTGGTTTTAATATATTCACCAAAGTGTCAACCACCACCACCAGAACACTGAACATTTTCATTATAATAAAGAGGAACTCTATATACGCATTAGGCAGTCACTCTCTAGTTTCTACACCCCAACTCCTAGCCCTGGCAACCCCTAATCTGCTTCCTGTTTCTGTGGGCTTGCCTGTTCTGGACATTTCATATAAATGGAATGATGTAATCTGTGGCCTTATGTATATGGTTTCTTTCATGTGACAAGTAGTGTTCAAGGTTCATCTGTGTTGAAGCATATAGTAGTACTTTATTATTTCTATGCGTGCATAATCTTCCGGTATAAAGGTATGCCTTATTTTGTTTACCCATTCATTAGTTGACATCAGCATATTTTTTTGTTGTTGTTGTAGTTGGACATTTTCTTTATTTTATTTATTGTTATGTGGTGCTGAGGATTGAACCCAGCGCCTCACACCGGCTAGGCGAGTGTTCTACCGCTGAGCCACAACCCCAGCCCCCCCACCCCCACCCCCACCCCCCCACCCCCCACACATCAGCATATGATTTTTAACTGAAAGCATTCATAACTTGGAAATAATTTATAGAATTCTATTAGATTCTTGGGCTGGGGATGTGGCTCAAGCGGTAGCGCGCTCGCCTGGCATGCGTGCGGCCCGGGTTCGATCCTCAGCACCACATACCAACAAAGATGTTGTGTCCACCGAGAACTAAAAAATAAATATTAAAAAAAAAAAAATTCTCTCTCTCTCTCTCTCTCTCTCCTCTCTCACTCTCTCTTTAAAAAAAAAAAGAATTCTATTAGATTCTTACTGTTTTAAATTTAATATGTCATTATATTTAATGTCAACTCGTCACTCCCAATGTAAGGTTAGGTGGAAACTCCTTAACTACACAATTAAGTGGATTTTGGATTCTGGACTTTTTTTTTTTTTTTTTGCCCTTAGTCAAGGTCCACAAAACATTGCTGGAACTGTTGTTTCAGCTGAGGAAAAAATATTGTTTACAAATTTATGTGAAAATGGAAATCTCACTTTTTAAAACTTTAATAGCACAAGAAAAATGTATTAGCATTATTTGTGATTCAAGCAAATTAGTTGCTATTGAAATAAGTTTAACAAGCATGCATTGTTTTGTCATGGGAGAAGAGATGTCTCTAAAAGGTCCAAAGAGTTCCCCCCAAGAAGAGAAAGGGAATTCAATTCAGGACCAGCGGGGTTCTTGACAGACCTGGCAGAAAAGAATTTCAGCATTTAGCCAAGGCACAGATGAAGTTTACTTGGAAGCAGATGCACATTTAAGGGAGAAGGAAGGCTACTTCAAGAGTGAGAAGTCCCTCCTTGGGTTGTGACTCCAATACTAATAGAGGGGTAATTAGGGGTCAGAGTGGAAGTAGAGTCAGGTGGAACCAGACAATTTTGCACCAGTTTTCCCTGTGCTTGGGCGTTTCCCTCATTTTACAAGAGTGTGGGCCAAGAGCGTGTTACTAAGAGTTACAACCTAAGAGAGCTGATGGTGTAAGCTCCAGTCTGAGCCCAAAGGTCTGAGAATCAGGATTGCTGATGGTGCAGTTCTAGTCCGGGCAAGGCAGGCAGGTTGAAGACTCAGAAAGAATTGACATTATTTGGAGTTTAAAGGTAGGGAACAGCTAATGTTCCAGCTCAAGGGCAGTCAGGCAGAGGAATTCTCTTTTATTGAGGGAATTCTCTTTTCATTGTATTCATCTTCAACTGATTGGATGAGAACCACCAATCTTAAGGTGAACTTGTCTGAGGTTCTGTTTTCCAAGTGATCTAATCTTTTGATGATGATTTCTATTGAGCTTTTAATTTGATTTATGTTTCTTTCATTTCAAGGATTTCTTTTTGGGGTTTTTTTCAGAACCTCTCTCCTTATTGAAGTAATTTTTTGCTTCCTGTATTTGCTTATGTAACAGTTTATCAAAATGATCTTTTGCTGCCTGCATTTACTCTCTTATATCATCCTTTAATTCACAGACCATTTTAGTTATGTACATCCTGAGCTTCTTCTCTGTAATTTTTTCTGTTGTACTAGCCATGGATTCTAATAATGTAATATCTTGGTTTGTTAAGGGCACTTTCTTCCTTTGTATTTTCATGTTGTTCATGGGTCTTCCCTTCTAGCACTGTGGATCTGAGGCATTACAGTTTTAACCCTAAGGCATATAGTATCCCTGCAGGTTTCTAAAACCTCTCCTTTAAGGGAGAGAACAGTGTGAATAGATCCCAATACAAACAATATGCAGCCTTAAACCAAATAGTTGCTATTAAGATGTTTATAGTTTTGTCACAATATACAGAAATGGGAAGTTCAATTATTATCTACATTATAAACAGTAGGTTTGCACAAGGGTCTACAGTTTCTGATGGTGGACAATGAGAGAACCGGTGGTGAGGTGTAAGATGAGATGTTGAGAGGGTAGGGGGTGAGGATATAGAGTTATTAGATCTTGAAAGTGTGAAAGAGAAATCTAAAGAAGTTGGTTAGTAGCAGGAGAAGAGAGAGAAAGTGATTTTGGGGAGACAAGTGGGAAGACAGTAGAGTGCAAAAAACAAACAAACATAAATATTAAGAAAAGTAAAAAATGTAAAAATAGGAGATAAAAGAATATACAATACCACGGTAATATACCATTCAGCCATCTCAGTCCTCAGTAGCCTAATTCATAACAAGTACTTCGTTTCACAAATGTTGGGGATGTGAGGGTGGGAGGAGAGAGAGAAAGGGGAAAAAAATCTCAAAAAAAGATGCAAAGATTGTTTTGTTTGTTTTTGTGTTTTCTTTTGGAGATCAGTATCTTTCTAGCTTCCTTTCTCACCCAATAGGTGAATGAGGATGGTAAAGTTATTAAGGTGGGAGGGTTGTTTTGGGTGGCATAGGCCTGGAGGTAGAGTATAGTACTTGCTGGTCCCCTATGGGAGACTGCATCCCAAGGATCTCCTTTGGGGTCCATTCGTGTGATGTGGGCACCTGGCCTTACCTTCTTATATTGCCTATAGATCTCACAATTCCTGGTCTCTAATTTAGTCTCTAAAATGTGTCTCACTCACCCCCTCCCTTTCTACTTCCCAATCAGAAACCTTTCTCTTAAGAGGTCTTGTGGGCTGCGCTCTGGGGGCTGCACACCTGTTGCAGAGTGCTGTTTTATACTGGGCAGTTCAGGACTTCGTTTTGCCAGCTAGGATCAGCTGCATAGCCACTGACACTGTGCCAGGTTAGCAGCTAACAGGGAGAGGGTGCAGTTGGGGATTTTGGGTACCTTGATATTGTTTCTAAGCCCCAATCAGTATTCTAAGCTGGGAGTTGCCCCAACTAAAGATGGTGATGAAGGCATCCCAAAATGGAGGTGGCTGCTTTCAGCGATGGAGGTCAGGTCTGGTGGGGCCAGGCAGTGGTGTTGAGTAGCATATTCAGAGATGCAGCTCTGTGACATGCAGTATTGTGGCTGGCAGATGTCACGGGACCAAGTAAAGTGTCCCCAGGTACAGGCTACCACATGTAGGGGACTGTGGCATGGTTGTAGTGCCACAAGACGGAGGGGACTGGAGGAGCTCCATGTTGATAGATGGAAGTCCACACGGGAATGGCAGCCAGAAATTCCCATGTGGGCTATGGCTGGGATTCCTGCACCAGTGAGGGGCCAAGAGTCCTGCACAGGTGCTAATGCCAGTGGTCCTACTGGGGCACGCGGAGGACCTGTGTGGACCTGTAATTTTTTAATCACAGGCATATTATATTCTAAAGAAGTAGGAATAATCTCTAATAATTAAAGAATGTTATCATGCTAATTTTTTTATAACATAGAGGTCTTGGGCTGGGGATGTGGCTCAAGCGGTAGCGTGCTCGCCTGGCATGCGTGCGACCGGGGTTCGATCCTCAGCACCACATACCAACAAAGATGTTGTGTCTGCCGAGAATTAAAAAAAAAAATAAATATTAAAAATTCTCTCTCTCTCTCTCTCTCTCTCTCTCTCTCTCTCTCTCTCTCCTCTCTCACTCTCTCTTTTAAAAAAAAATAACATAGAGGTCTTCATCTGTCATTTTCCAAGTTTGACATTAACATAGTTATAAAAATACTTTGTTTTAAAAATATACTTCACTTTCATCTTAGTAATACTGAAAATAAAACTCTCTAAAGCTGTATGCAAGGATAGACCACTCCAGCACATAAAGTGAGAAAACTGTCACTGACATCATGATTACATCAGGTCAGTAATAATAAACAAAAGTTTCTGGGGGAAGGTAAGAAGGTGAGGGAAGAATGACTCCTGGATTGGTGTGAGAGTCTCAGTAGAGTTCTAGGTTTATGTCTTAGTGTAGGTCCTCTGGTAGCTTTTTCAGGGCTTCTGGGGAAAAGTTGGGAAGATAATTGACTTCACAGACTTCCCTGCTGTTTCGTAATTAGATCAAATGTAATATCTGCCTGGTGGAAAGGAATCTTTTTTTTAGCCTCCCCCAAGAACTCCTATAAACACCCCATCATTTGGAATAGAAGAGGAAGGTTTTGTTTGAGTTGTTGCACATCATGTCAGTGTCTCATACACATAGTCCAGTGACTTTCTAGCTAAATCATTATGGAATTTAATAATTTAATAGTGCTGCAATTGTGCTGACATGGGTATCAAGTTGAACAAGAAGTCATGGGTTTGGTTATTCAATTGACAACTTTTGACTAAGCACCACCTGCTTTGTGATGGCTCTGGATATGCCCTAAGACCTCAGTATCATATAACTCCTCTACTCCATGCAGCAAAAGCATTACCTCTTCCAAGAAATCATCCTTTTCTCCCTCTAAGTCTTCCAAACTCCCCCCTTAGTCTGGGAGAGAAAACCCTTCCCAGTGCTCCCAACATATCTGTGCAAATCAAGTAGTGCTTTCTTGCCTGGCTCCTCCTCAGTCTTAAGCTACAAGAGGACACAAGCTAGTAAGAAAGCTTCTTGACTGACCCAGGAAGAATGAACCATATGAAAGGAGAATAAGACTAAAGACTAACCGAGATCTATAGGTCAGTCCAAGAAAGCAAGGTCTTTAGAGAGAATGGGAGGGGATCAAAGGTTACTTTGAATACAAAAAAAGAAAGAAAGAAAAAGAAAAAGAAGAAAGAAAAAATCCACCTTCTTAGTTCTTAGTTTGTATCCATCCCATTTATTGACTCTTGATTTTAATTCTTGTGCTATGGGAGTCTTATTGAGTTGGGGCCTAATCTGACATGACGGAGATTTGGTCCTACTTTTTCTTCTAATAGGAACAGTGTCTCTGGTTTAATTCTTAGGTCTTTGATCCTCTTTGAGTTAAATTTTGTGCATGGTGAGAGATAGGAGCTTAATTTCATTTTGTTGCATATGATTTCTAGTTTTCCCAGCACCATTTGTTGAAGAGGCTATCTTTTCTCCAATGTATGTTTTTGGTGCCTTTCTCTAATATAAGACAACTGTAGTTATATGGGTTAGTCTCTGTGTTCTCTACTCTGTACGATTGGTCTACCATTTCTATTTTGATGCCAATATCATGCTGTTTTTGTTACTATTGTTCTGTAGTATTTGTTACTATTGCTCTCTGTAATATAATTTAAGGTCTGGTATTTGTCTAGATTTGGTCATATGTGAAAATGCCTGTGTACTCCCACAAAAATCAACATTTTTAAAAATAAAAAGCAATGTGTTTATCTTTTGACCTTGTTTCATTTGTGCAATTAATATTTTTATTTAGGAAATATCAAGTATTGAACAAGACAAAATACTACTTCTTTACAAAAGTCATTCAAGAGGAAAAAATTGCTTCCACAGGAACAGATTCCTCTTCACACTCTCTTCTGTAATCAATAAGAAAACCAATTGAGACCAATAAGTAAAGGAGTACTACCTCAACATGTGGTCCACAAGAGGAAGACTTCTTGTGTACTGTTTGTGATCAGTAAATGCAGAAAGTGAAAATGTTTAGAAATAGCATTGATACATCGTCCCACTATAGAAGCTGGCTACTCTTATTTCAGCTGGTTCGGGGACAGTTCGGATGATGTCACATTGAGGAGTCTCAAAGGGTTGGACCTGCTTACTGGTAATGCATAAGAGACCACATGGTGGCAGGTGAGAGAGGAGGAGACTGGTCCTTTGTTGCAGATAGTCTGGGAAGCACTGACAGTAAATTATACAGTAGTTTCACAATTTTATGTTGTCGGATAACTGATCTACCAATCTTCAATTTTCAATTTACACAAAATTCAGAAAAGTGGAAGCATCGAGTGTGTGGTATATACCTTGTATATTTTTTCAGATGGAAAACTGTAAAAACATTTCGGTTTTGTGACTAACAAACTTGTCTGGCTAGGCCAACTTTGGCGTTCAAGGCTCATCCTAGGGAGAGCCCTGCCATCTCGTGGTGGAAGCTGTTAGGTGTAACAGAGAAGCGCGCACCAGTTCTGACTGCAAAAATACTTCTTTCAGGCAGTCCTCTTTTGGAGTCTTAGAGCTTGTGTCTGTCTGTCTGTCTGTCTGTCTGTCTCTCTCTCTCTCTCTCTCTCACACACACACACACACACACACACACACCCCTTCCCGTTAAGTCTATCTTAAACTTAAAATTCTATTTTATAACGCAATGGACTTTGGAGAAAGGAAAGAAAACTGGATTACTACTCTTTACACGGAGCAAATGTCTTGTTCGTGGTAAATGCCCAATCGCTGCCGTACGGGTGCATTTTGAATAACCCACTTTCTACATGGTAAGAGGGATGTTGGGAGATTTGAACCCCTCCAGAAGGAACCAAACATTCTCACTCACAAGACAAAGAGGGACTGAAGTGAGGCTGTTGATTTGAACATGCTAATCTTTCTGGCGCTTGAAAGCAAAGAAAGTGTCAGCGCATCCCGGAAGTAGTCATTCCGAGAGAGGGGCGGGCCATGCCAGTAAACCACAACTCCCAGCATGCCCCGGGGCAGGCCGGCGGCTGCGCAGAAGCGCGCTCGGGCGCTCACGGAACTTCAGCATGGCGGTGTTTGCAGATTTGGATATAAGAGCGGGTTCCGACCTGAAGGCTCTGCGCGGACTCGTGGAGACTGCCGCTCATCGTGAGTCTCCCTGGCCTCGCGGGTCGCAGTGCCTACCCCTCGCTGGATAGTTCTGCCAGTTCTCGTTCAGATCTCCCGGGGCCTCTGGGATGTCACTAGAAGCTGATGCTGTTGCCCTAATCCCTGGTTGTGGGAAACTCAAAAAGATTCTAGAGGAGGGCGAGGAGTTTTCGTAGGGTCCCATAGCTGATGTGTGGCAGATGCCAGGGCTGGACTCCTAATGTCCAGTCCCCTGAACCAGTGCTTTTAATTAGTCCTTTCTGACTCTCAGTAAAGGGTCTAAGCAAATTCTGGAGACTGGGCCACAGTCAGGGAGTGTGGAGAGTCAGAGAATGGGGAGGACATAGGAGTTTTTAAAATTTGGAACAGTAATACTTAAGAGGGATGGTAGATTGGGCACAGGACATACCTGACAGGAGAGAATGGGCAACGTGGTTAGAATGTCAATGTTTTTCATGTTTGAGTCAAAGGGAAGCTAAAGCCTAAGAAATGAGACTGTGTTTTAATTATTATAGTTTGTCACGGGTTTTATCTCTCTCAGACTGTAAAGTATGGGTATAGAGGAGATCAAAGAATAAAGAGGTTGGTGCAATAACATCCATTCCTAAGAGAACAGTCTCAGGTCCTTGTGAAAGCTGATTATTGCTATTTCTCAGAAGTGAAGCTAGAAACCATCACAATCCTCCTGTGTAGTGTAAGTCATCTTTAGATTGCTTATAATAATTAATATGATGCAAATGCTGGGTAAATAGTTGGTATATGCATTGATTAGGACACAATTATAAGGGGGAAAAGTCTGCATAGTACAGTCGCAGCCCATTACCTATCCCACCCCACCACCCCCTGAAAAATATTTTCTGACCATGGTTGGTTGAATCCAAAGATTCAACTGTATCCACAGAAAAAGGACTCTTTCAATTGCAGCTATTAATTAACATTTCCTCTCTGTGCTTTGCTCATCAGTAGAATGAAGAGGGTAGACATAATTCCTGGAACCATTTAGCACTAATATTTTTTTTAGCAGTTTCTATAAAATAAATTTTCCTGGACGTAACTTCAAGTATTACCTTCTCAATGAAGCTTTTCCTAATGTTGTCCCCTTAATGAATACATAAGCTTCTTTAGAAATGGACCATGTATTCTTCTATTACCTTATTCCCAATATAGTCAATCAGCAGGTAGTGAAACATGACAGTTACTCAGTTAATGAGTGGAGTAAGCAAACTGAACATCTTTTTTAAAAATACACACAGAAAAGAAACATTATAATGATTTCTTTAGAGAATCACCCAGTTTAAAATATGCTTGAAAGACATGTCATTTATGTGCAGTATTAGTCATTCTCTAATTCTTTTTTATTTTTAATGTTTTTATTATTGTCTTATATATTATAGTGGGGTTTATTTTGACATCATTATAAATGCATAAAATATAATTTGCTCCATTTTAATCCTAAGTACTTCCTCTTTTCCTTCCTTTTTCCTCCCCTGATATACTTCCTGTACTCTGTTGGTCTTCCTTCTATTTATTTAATGTTTCTCTCTTTTTTTTTTGGTGCCATTATACTTATTCATAAAAGTGGAGTTCATCATGATATATTCATATGTGCACATTTCCTCCCTTTTCTAATCCCTCCTTTCTCCCTTTTGATCTCCTTCCTTGACTCCACTGTTCTCCCTTCTATCTTCTTAGGATCCCCTTTTTAAATTTCTAGATCCCTCATATAATAGTAGTTTATTTTAAAATGAAATGAAAGGCTGGATGCAGTGGTGCATGCCTGTAATCCCAGTGGCTCAGGAGGCTGAGGCTGGAGGATAGCAAGTTCAAAGCCAGCCTCAGCAACTTAGTGAGACCCTGTCTCAAATTAAAAAGGGTTGGCCCTGGGTTCAATTCCTGATACCTGGAAAAACTTATGAGTCAAAAGGCAAAAGACTACTTTTTAGTCTGTGGAAATTTTTATACACTAAAGAAGACAAAGCCCCCATTTTTAGTTTATGATGTTATATAAGAAACCAGTGATAAGCTTCAGATATATGATATATGAATTTAAGAAAATACGCCAAAGACTGATTGGGGGATTACTCCTAAGATGCCAGATGAAGAGTACTCTAGGAGAAAGTTGTGTGGGAAAACAGTCTTTTTGACATTTCTGAAAAACAAGGACATTGTTTAGTAAACAAATGATATCCTAAATGGTATAAAAAAAATTTTAGCATAGACTTGGGAGTGGTAAAGAAGAATGGGAAGGAAGTATGGTTGGTTGATTTGACTGGGTGAAAAGCAAAGACCAAAGTATAGGAATATTGCTCTTTTGTTTTTAAATATTGCTTTCTCCAGGGGCTCTTTTCTGCCCCCATCCTGCAGTCATGTTTCATTCTGCTGGGTTTTCCGTAGAACCTTTCCTTAATGACAACAAAAAATTATTTACATATGATGACTTGTTTAATTGCCTTAATTCTCCAATGAAACATAGGATGAGAACTGTTTTATTTACCTTGTGTGCTCAGTGCTTGGCTTAGGGCCTGTCAAGTAGTGAAGGCTCCATAAATACGTGAAGGAGGAAGGAAAGAAGGAAGTTAGACAAACTGATGACAGGGAAGACCACAATTTGGCATCGATGTGCATTATTTTGAATATTAATAACTGTCATCCCATTGGTTTAGATAACTTAAAGATTAGAGTTATGATTTAGATGCATCTTAAGTAGACCAAATATCCAGAGCAATGTTAACTGTGAGGAGGAAGGTAAAGCAAGCTGCTGGCCTCAAAGAATTCCCAATCTGCTGATGGTAGGCAGCTGAAAAGGAGAAGTGGGTGGTGGTGTGATGGAGTCATCACTCCCATCTGTCCTTAGGAGAGGGAGGAAATAGGGTGAAAAGCAAAATAAATGAATAATAGTAAAGATAATAGTGAAAGGTGTTAACTTGGTGTGATGAAAATGAACATAGGGACATGAAAGAGAGTATTGATTAGAAACAGCACAAAGTTAAAAGGCTTTAGTATCATGCCACCAATACGTCACAGTAGTGAAAGCCCTGACTATGTGACTAGCACTATTATGAAATACTTTGTGTATATTATCTCATTTAATTCTTATGATAAGCATATGAAATGAGTGCTGTTATTATCACTGTTTGACAGATGAAGAACCAAAACTACAATTAAGTAACTTATAAGAGGTAGTGCTTAGATTTGAAAAGAGACAGCTTAGATTTGAAAGGAGACAAAGTTCCTACCATAACTGCTTTGCTAAACTGCCTCCTTTTCTTTTCCTTTGTTCTTTTTTTATTTCCCAGTACTGAGATTCAAACCTGTGTGTCTGACCACATGTTTGCGTTGCATAAATGAAGAGCTAACAGATGTTAAGGCAGTTTTTCATGAAAACTTATACAAGTTGAGAATCCCTCATCAAAAATGCTTGTAACCAGAGTGTTTTCAATTTGAGAGGTTTTCAGATTTTGAGATATTTGCATAAGCTTTACCAACAATCAAAAAGTTTCAGATTTTAGATTAGGGATACTCAACCTATATTCTCTTCTCTTTTGTCCTCAGCTCTCAACCCCCATACCTTCTTAAAGAGCACAATGAATGGCATTATGCTTTTAAATTGTGACCCTCTCTTCCATTTCTACCTTCCAGCAGTAGTTCAGCATGTATAAACCCATCACCTATAACATGGACCTGCCCACAGAAGAAACCAACTTCTTTGTGAACAAGTTGGATCCCAGAAAAGTGTTTAGGAGCACTCCTAGTCTTGACATAGAACCAGAATGGGCCTGTATGTATAGGAAAGAAAATACTTAAGTATTTCTGTTTTTCTTTTCAGTTGGATATTCAGTTGTTGCCATCAATCATGTTGTTGACTTTAAGGAAAAAAAACAGGTAAAATAAGATTTCTGAAGTTAGTAAGTTTGGAGATATTATTTGTGTTCATACTAGAAACATGGAAGCTGCAGTTAAGCATTTGTCTTAAATGTACTGTCTTTGTGTACTATTATTTTATGTTAACAATTGAGCTGATGTTTATTTGTACAAAATGATTGAGATTTTTGTGAAGTATTTTGGCATGGTATAAGTACAGAAAGTTGATTTGATGTTATTTAAGTCACTGTCAATAATGTTTAAAAGTGCATTGTTATCAACTGAACTGTAATTACAATATTTTATCTTTTACTGTCTTAAATTCTTAAGCACATTAGTAAATATGTATATTTCTCTTTAGGCCAACAACTTTATCTTATAGATTACTTCTGTCTAAAAATTAGTTTTTGTCCCTTTTATTCACTGCTGTTCTTAGCTGCTTCTCTGATCTTTTGTTTCCTTCCTTAAAAAAAAAAAAAAGAGGTTATGTAGCCTCCTAAATACAAGAAATTGGCTTTCTTTCTTTAAAACAATGTATGTGAACCCCATGTCAAGTTTTCCATTTTGCATTGTACCTTTAACATGTACAATCTAAGATGACTGTTTGTGATTTGTTGTAGGAAATTGAGAAACCCATAGCTATTTCTGACCTCTTCCCAACTTTCCCAATTGTACAGGTAGGTTTTTTTGTTGTTTAAGAAGTATAATATCCTGGAATAATCTCTTACTATTAATTTGATACTTCTTTTTTCGTTAATCTTCCTTCCTAAAGTCCTACAACTTTTAAATTATCTCATTATATAGATATGCATACATCATATTTTTATCTTTCTTAATATAAACTCAGAGAACTAGGCTTTATTGATCTTTTCTATTCCTTATAGCTAGTCCCTTTTAATGAGTTCTTTCCACTGGTAAAGAGGAAAATCAATTTTATTTTTATGCTTTTGATATTTTTATTTATAGGGAAAATCAAGACCAATTAAAATTTTAACGAGATTGACAATTATAGTTACTGATCCTTCTCACTGCAATGTTTTGGTAAGTTAATTATTTTTTCCTTTTCTTTTGGCCTTGTAACCTGTATTGAATGTTAAACATTGTTGCATTTCATCTCACCCCATTTTTACATCTCCCCACCACATTCATGACACTTACTTGCTTTCCTTATTCTTAGAATTCACACAGTATAACATGTTATATGTTACTTGTGGTGAATGTGTAAAGATAACACAATTAAGAATTCCATGTCAACTATTAGTCATTGAACTCATCATATGAACCAGATATAAAGTAGTTGCTGGGAATGTTGCTGTGAATAATACAGACATGGTCCTTGAACTTATAAAGCTTATAAGTTTAATTGATAAGACAAGCACTGAACAATTAATTATTTCAGACGTGAGGAATACCTTTAAAGGGGAAGTGGCAAATAAAGGATGCTCTGGGAGTGTATAACCTTAATAACTTATTCAAACTGAGGCCAGAAAAATCAGTAAGGGTTACCTAGGTGCCAAGCAAGAAAGAGTGTTTCTGCAGACAGCATACAAACGCCCTAAAACAAAGGAAAACTGTGTTGTAGGAAGTGAGAAAAGACCTGAAGGACTGAGCCATGTGAGCTGGCTACCTCCTAACAGGAGACAGGGAGGTACAATGCAAACAGGCAGGGAGGCTTAGGTGAGGATTCCAATAGTGGGAAGTCCTTGAAGCCTTTAATCAAGGGAACAAGATTATGGGGTTTGCTTTACAGAGAATATATTAGAGGAAGTAAAAGGAGGGGGGAATTTGAGAGGCACGAAGGAGGGAGGATTGAGATTCCCTGCTAAGAGTGTGATATGGGAAGAAGAGATCTAAAACAGTCCTGAGGAACTTCACCATTTAATAGTAAAACAGAGGATGAGCCAAGATTGAAGTCAGAAAAGGAACTACCCTAGAAGTAGGAAGCAATGAGGAAAGAAAATGGAAAGTAGGAACAAAAGGTGATTAGGTAGCATCGATATATCAGAGTAGTCAAGCAGGAGAAGGGCTTAAAAAAAGTCAGTTGGATTTATTCATGAGAAAGTCATTGGCAGCCTTAGCAGAAACCATTTCCATCAATATGATTGAGATAGAGGAAAATACAAATAGTGTGTGCTGCTGACTTTGCATAGGAATTTGACCTCTTAGGAGAACAGAAAGCATAGGGTAATTGGTGGAGATATCTATCTATCTATCTATCTATCTATCTATCTATCTATATATATATAGAGAGAGAGAGAGAGAAAGAGAGAGAGAGATTTTGTTAATGGGAGAGATTCATGTGATAAGAAAGATCATCACGTGTGAGAGAGAGAAAATGAATCCCTGAGAAGGTGAGCTGTTTTATCTTAGCAAGAACATGGTGGAACAGGAATGATGAAGGGCAGACCGACTCACTTTATAACACTTGACAAAAGAACTTGTGAGAAGCCCTGTTTTGATATTTTATACAGTTATAAGGTAACATTTTGGTTCTCTAAGTCCAGATGGAAATAAATAGAACTGACTTTTGATAGGATGGGAAGACTTTGATTTACTCTTGTTATCATGAACATCCTAGTGGCTCCTTTTTGTCCCCCATCCCAAGTGGAAATGGGCAAGTGGAGAAGAGAATCCTGGATCCTAGCTTTTTCCAGAGCCTTTAACCTGCCCTGTCTTAGCCCAAGTTTGTCCAGTATGCCCTCTTACCTGCTTAAGCAAGGCATTGGCTGCTTCTCTTAAACTTTGGTCTAACTTGTATTATGCTTTGCCTTTTCATGAAGAAGAGGTTGTAAAAATTTAAAAGGTACCAACATAAAAAGAAGAGCTATCACACTTTATCCTAGCATTCAGAGAGTGTACATTTGAATATATATTTTCCAATCTTTTCACGTTTAGATACATACATTATAGGTTTGAGACTTTCTTTTATAAACAATAATGCTGTCTTTACTGATGTATTCTCCTGTCCTAGGACTCTCAGGTGTTTATTTGTATTTATATTTTTTTTGATGCTATTCTTTTTGTATCACATACATTGCATAGTACACATGAACTTAGTCTTGTATATTTTTTGTCTTGGAAAAAAAAAAGGTGAATTCCATTGAGGACAGATTTATGTCCTAGTGATTTTGTATCCACATAGTAGGTGCTCAGTGAATGTCTGGCAAGCTCATTCACTAGATTGTAAGATCAAATAGTGGATACAGTGCTGTATGTCAGACACAATGTTTGGTCTACAGATAGGGAAGACCACAATTTAGCATTGCCGTGCCTTATTTTGAATATTAATAACTTGTCATTCCATTGGTTTAGATAACTTAAAGATTAGAGTTATGGTTTAGATTCATCTTTAATAAACCAAATGTCCAGAGCAGTTTAACTGGTGTACATTTAAAGCATAACAAGTATAAGAAGGAGGAGGATGATTAGTGGGTTAGGTGTTAGTACCTAATTCTCATGTGCTTTTCTGCCAACATACAAAGCAAAACAGAAAAATCAGTAACACATTAGAAGTGTTATGTGATTGAAATGTAAGTGTAGCTAGATCACTGTGCAGAATTCCATGTATGTATATTTTTTGTTACTGTATTAATAACATTCTTCTTCTGTCACTAGAGGGCTACTTCTTCAAGAGTCCGGCTGTATGATATTGTTGCAGTTTTTCCAAAGACAGAAAAATTATTTCATGTAAGTAACAATTAAGTAAAAAAAAGCTAATTCCATTTAACAAATTTGATATATGCCTTTGCAGATGACATGTTTTATCCCATCTGAAAACTGTTAGGATTTTTCATTTACAGTTGAGCTCTAGAATTTCACAGAGTTATATTTGAGGGGATGTGTGGTTTTTTGTTTTGTGTGTTGTTTTATCTATCTAGACAGTTTATGGGCTCAGTTTGAAGAGCCCATCAAGTTTTTCCCTGTTGATTTTTTTTCTTTCTTTCTTTTTTTTTTTTTTTTTTTGGTACCAGGGATTGAACCCAGGGGCACTTAATCCCTGAGCCACATTCCAAGCCCTTTTTATTTTTTATTTTGAGACGAAGTCTCACCAAGTTGCTTAGGGCCTCTCTAAATTGCTGATGCTTGCCTTGAACTTGAGATCCTCCTGCCTCAGCCTCCCCCGTTGCTGGGATTACAGGCATGTGACATCATGACTGACTCTCCTGTTTCTTTCTTTTTGCTACATTCATTCAAAACTTCTCTTGGATAAGTATTGGTCCGTCACCTTCTAGCTCTAAAATCACTTGAGTTTCTGCCCTTCTTATTCAACTGTTGCCTAAAATGGAAGAAAAGGACATGAAAGCTTCACCCTCTGTTTCAGCTTCCACCTTTGCATGCTCTGAGGTACTGCCCATATGCCAGTATGATTGTCAGCCTTTAGTCTTCCAGAAATTCTTCATAATCTATCATCTGCTAATATGATTTCTTTTGCTATTCTGACAGCCTTTATGAATTGAATTCCTTTTGACTTTTAAAATTGCCATTTTGGTACCTTTGCAGGAAAGAAAGGAGCTTAACGTGTACTCATTTTGTCAACTTGAGATTGATGACCCTGGGCGTTTTCAATTATTATAGTAAAGGAAAAAAAATCAACTGTAATGCAGTTTTTCAGGAATATGTTTCAATGTGTAAAATGAGGTATAACTATTTTTAGAAAGTTTTGAAAGTTATCTTTATCTATGCTCAAAAAAGGATCCATCTGACAGAGGTATATCTGCCAAAGGATATAACAGGAAAAAAAAAATGCTGGTCTTAGATGTTTTAATTTTACCTCTGTCCTTTTTTAAGCCAAATTTGTTCTAAAATTGTAATTTTGTTGTTGTTGTTTTTTGTCTTAACTTTATCTAGTAGATGGAGCTATTGACTAGAGTCTGATGTGTGATAGGTTTAGTTTTTAAGGAACACTATGAATTCTTAATTATATAAATGGAAGGAAACACCAAAACTTATCCATAGATACCTATTCTCTTTTGCTAGCATCTTTATAAAATGCAAAATTATAGTATAGTAACTTGTTTCAGTTAAAGGGATGAGTAGAGTAGTTTTTAGACATCAAAGACCTCTATGGAAGTTTTAAATCAGTCATGTTTCATCCTTACCAGTAGGTTTACAGTTGAGTCTGGATATCTGATTTTTCAGGTTCCACAAGTAAAGTCTGATTCATTGCTGAAATCACTGTATAAAAAGGACCATGGACTTTGCAAAATTTTAAGCAACTGCAACTTAGTTTTGTTATTAAGTAGTAACTCAGCCATGGCATAGACTAAAAAGTTGATCATATACCATGTTTTTTGTTTTATAATTGATTTCTGAATTAATTTTGAAGATCATATAATTTATGTTTCCATGACCCTTTACTAGTGATTAGGGAAACAAAATAAGTAACATTTTGGCTAGAAAAAATGTACTTATAGAACCTTCCAAAGACTTTTATGTGTTTATTTTTTTAACTTATGCAGCAATCTCAGGATAACTAGGCTGAGTATTTACTACTATCCCCTTTTTATAGAAGTGAAAACTGAGACTTAAGCTAAATGATTTGCTATAAATACCCCAGCAAGTATGTGAATAGAGGTAGGACTTAGATTTTAGATTATAAGTATATATGACAGTTTTAACTTATTCATTTATCTTATTACTTTTTTTTTCTCAGACTATTCAAATTTGAACTTGCTAAAAACATGCTTGAGGGTTGTGGATGGAACAGTCAGAAATATTTTGGAAATGGAAGATATATATAAAATATAAAAAAATTCACACAGTAATTGTTTGGAATTGACTGATATTCCAAAAGTTACATGAGAACAGTTTTTAAAATTGGAATATCTCCATATAAATCATACCCATTCTTCAGTTGAAGTTAGAATTCTTCCTATTTCCTGGAGAAAATAATTTAAAAAGATATCTTCCTTCTCATTATAAAGGTTTTGTTAAGTATTTCATGGTTTATAGTCAGGTCAGGTGCAAGCAGTATGTTGTTCGATAGGTTGCTTTCCATAAGTGATTTGTTTTGTTTGCAAGTTTATTACCCAGAATTTTAACGGATATTCATATAGGTTTGATATTCTAAAAGTTAGGTCTCTAAAATGAGTCATAAAGTGTTTAGATTTTATACCAGAAAGTATTGATGTATACGTGTACTTGTATATGTACATTTAATAAGTAATTACTTATTAAGTAATTAAAAATAAATAAAAATGTATATATACAAGTACACGTATACATCAATATTTTCTGGTATAAAATCTAAACACTTTAAATAGCATCATTTCCACAGGAAATGGCATAATGTTTTCCACAGCATGGAAGATGTCTCATAAAAAAGAAACTCTGTTCCCTTAGCTTCTCCAGGGGATAAGGCAAAGATTAAAGATCATCACAGAGAGTGGGTCTACTGGCCATGCTTCCTTGGGATCAGGGACAACCATGGAATATTACAGAGAGACAGAGAGTTGCTTAGTACGTTTAGGAGCTTCCAAGTCATTTATTCCCATTTAAGATTAAAGTAACTGAGCAGGATAGAGGAAAATTCAGGTTATTTACTCCAGTAAACTCTGAACTGCTTAGATTAGGTACCCTATCAGTTTAAAGAAATATTGAGCCTACTTTTCCAGTATGTGTCTGTTTCTTGAAAGTTATTTTCATGTTCCATTATGCCAGTGTGCTTTGCAAAATATACATATAAAACAAATTTTAGGAAAGTGAATTAAGAAATAAATGAAAATAGAACTACTGGTTTTTTCTCTGCTCCTCAAATCTATGCCTTCTCTTTGCAGGGCACTGTTATAGAGTAGCATTCAAGGCCATTTTCTCAGGATATGGTCTTCTAGCTTCAGATTTTCCTGTGATATTTGTTAAAATGCATATCGTTAGGCTCAACTTATTGAATGAATCATGGGAGATGGGGCCTGGTAGTCTCCACTTTTAGTACATTTTTTAAGGGGAGTTTTGTGACATCTAACATTGAGAACCACTGTTCATGATCATCTCTTTTCCTTTGTAAGCCTGACTCTCCCTGGTATACTGTTAATCAAAAATTCCAAAGTTTATTACCCCAACATCCATGAAAGAAGTTTAGGGGCTACAATGCACTATGAACCCCTACCCTCCTATTCCCTTTGTGTCATAAAGGCAAAGATGTATGTATTTTTATGGAAATATGTTTTCTTTGTTGTAGGAGTCCCTGGTGCACGTGCATGTGTGCACAAACACACAAAATGTATATGTATGTGTATATATACATATACACACACACACATTTCACATATATGTATATGGCTAACTAATATGAATTCATATGTAATCTATCATTTTTCAGAGAAAGCTATTAGAAGATTCTTAATCCCAAAATTATATTGAATTTCATCTTTTTAATGATTTAGAAAGCATTTCATTATAGTCTGAATATTAACATTTAATTTTATGGCTCTTTAAATGTACCAGTTAAACTTTGGGTTAATAGAAAGCTAAATAACAGAAGAACTCAGTTTGGGGCATTTTAAGTTCTCCATGTCAGAAGGAGCCAAATGGAGCTGTCCTTTGAAATGAAAAGTTTCTTATAATGGATTACTTAAATACAAATTCATTGTTTAATCAGCCACTTCTATAGGAAAGGGGGAAGAAAGGAGCAATACATAAGAAAAAGTAACCTAATCTAGCTTTATTTTGAGGAGAGTGTCTATTACTGAGATTCTTATGTATCTTTTCAAAATATTATTTACCTTGTCCTTCCCTTCATTCTCCCCTCTGTCTCCTTTCCTTCCCATCTGATGCCTTGCTTTTTTCACCTTACCATGTACTCTTGGAGATTGTTCCATAAAATCAATTAGAGAAGAACTTTTTTCCTCTATAAGAAGTTGGTGTATTCTATCATATAAAGGGATCATAAATATTTAAGTAAAACTGAGGGATGTTTAATTGTGTCTAGTCTTTTGTGATTGATGTTGCAATGACTATCCTTGCACTATTGTCCTTAGTCTTTGTATAGACTAAGGACAGAATATGTTTCAGGAGTCCTATGGAGTATATTCCTCTAAGTGAAATTGCTAGTGTATGATTTAAAATTTTGATAGCTATTGCTAAATTGCTTTTCAAGACCTTTTACTTGTTTAAAACCCTGTATGTGGGCTGGGGATGTGGCTTAAGCGGTAGCACACTTGCCTGGCATGCGTGCAGCCCGGGTTTGATCCTCAGCACCACATACAAACAAAGGTGTTGTGTCCGCCGAAAACTAAAAAAGTAAATATTAAAAAAATTAAAAACAACAACAACAAAAAACCCTGTGTGTGCCTGTTTATTCATTCTCATATCAGCACTGTATTATTGAACTTTTTGATCTTTACCAGTCTGGTAGTTAGAAAATGATGACTATAACTTGAACTTGTTTTAGTTATTATTCAGAGCTTTTCTTCATCTATTCCTAAATTTTCAATGACTCTTTTATGAGTTGGACAGCTGGAGCAGTAGGGATGGGGCAGATTATTTATGAGCCAAGTATTTCTGCCAAAACAGCATTGCTTCCCAGGCTTACTAAGTTACCATGACCGTCTTAGAGCCAGGCAGCCTCTGATCATTACTTGCTTCCTAAAGCCCTTGGGTGGAGGTAGGAGTGACCACAGTGGGAATTCTGATGAAGGACAATATGTGCTATCCCTGTCAATGATGAAGGTTGGTACCAATCCTGTAGTGGATTACTACCCTCTCTTGACCCCCCTTCCATACTTCACCATTTTTCCTGGTGTGTGCCACTGATATTGGTTTGCTAACATAACTACGCAGGCTGTTTAAATTTGTTCATCATCCTGTACACATTGGCACTGTCAACAGGGATTATTTTTAATACAGTGCAAGACAACAATTCTTTTTATCTCTATAAATCAAGTAATGGCAAAAATCAAAGCCAGATAGGAATCTTTGAGCAGTATGCTCTGGCTTGCATTCTATCCAAGCAGCTCTGTTGCCCAGCTTTTCTTTCCTTCCCTGATTTTCCACTTATTCTGATTTCTTTATCTGCTTAGTTTTTAATTTAGTATGATGTTTTTATTTTAGAAGAAAATGCAGACTATTAATCAATAATATCAAAAATTAGATCAAATGAAAGGGAAATTAAAAGTTCAAAAATACATTCATTGTTATTTGATTTGCAACAGCTCTGCTTCTACCATTTATATCAACTGTTTCTATTATTTGAACAAAATGCTATCAGTAGTTCCATGTTATGTTTCTTTAGCCACTAAATAGACAGAATGGAGCGATAGGCTTGGGACAATTCCTGATAAAAAGGACAATTCCTCAATAAATAGTTTGTGGAACAAATGTACCATGCATACATTCCTTTTGACTTACTGCTTCCTTAGATTTCAAAACAATTTCTTCTTTCTGGAATAATCTGAAGTAATTCCTTAGATATTGAGCCTCAATAAACAATCCCATTGTAGAAGACCATCTGAATTAGACGGTCCCCAGGTCTTGTCTTTTGAGGAACGTCTATAGACATGTCTCTCAGCTTCAGCTGGATCACAGTTAAACCATTCAAACCAAACCTGAGGGAATGGCTAAACAATCGGCTTTGTAATGGGTCAGATGTATTTCAACACAAACCACAATAACAAGCATAGAGGGATCCATACCTATCCATGTTTCTCTTTATTCAGGTCTGACCATATCTTGTTTTTACTTGTACACATTTTTCATTTTGCCTTACTTGTTTTTTCTTCTTAATAGGTTGCTTGCACGCATTTAGATGTGGATTTAGTCTGCATAACTGTAACAGAGAAACTACCATTTTACTTCAAAAGACCTCCTATTAATGTGGTAAGTGTTACCCTTTCCATTGTATATTTGAGTCTGTAGAAACTTACATTAGCATGTTGGAAAGGAATAGAAGAAATTCTTAGAGGGAAAAATAAAAATTAGGTAAGAAGAAACAGTTTTAGAGAAGATGATTTTATTTTTGCAAGCTAAAATAAAAAGTATCAAGATGTTTCTGAAAAGCCTTAGAAATTAAAATTTATGAACAATGTTTTTTAAGAGGGTAACTAATAATAATGGGTGCTTATATCCTGAACTTTGAATATTAAGGAAACAGAACAGTCAAGAAAGATAGGAAAAGTAAATAATAATAATAATAATAATAATAATATTACACAGAGAGTCCTTGAGATACTAGCAAACTCAAAAGGAGTAAGGAGCAAGTCATGGAATCACCTGGGCATGAATTATGCAAAATTATAATCTGCACTGAAGCATGCTAGCTCATACAAGAGCCCAGGGTTGCTTTTGTAATAACAGTGTGGCCACGTGTTCAAAATACTTGGAATTCAGAAGAAGTGAAAGACCTCTACAACGAAAACTACAGAATTAAAAAACAAAACTAAGGAAATTGAAGAAGACCTTAGAAGATGGAAAGATCTTGCATGTTCTTAGATAGGCAGAGTTCATATTGTCAAAATGGCCATACTATCAAAACTGTTATATAGATTCAATGCAATTCCTATTAAAAGCCCAATGTCATTCTTTGTAGAACTTGAAAAAGCAATCATGAAATTCATTTGGAAATATAAGAGACCCAGAATAGTCAAAGCAATCCTTAGCAAGAAAAGTGAAGCAGGAGGCATCACAATACCAGACCTTAAACTACTACAGAGCAATAGTAACAAAAACAGCATGGTATTGGCACCAAAATATTCTTCTCTATTGCTACAGAATTTTCTTTTTCACCCATCTACATAGTTTTTTCTTGTTTTCCTATACCTTTTATCTTATATCTGTCATACTGCTCTCTAAAGTTTCAGTCCCCTTCCATTTCCATTCTAAAGGTGACATTATTTCATACTAGTAACTATCTGATAGTTATGAGGTCAACAAATATGTTAACTATTTGCTTTGGGCGCAAGATCTTAGGAATACTATTTTAGAACAATGGCTTCTAAAACTCAATCTTGTTCTCAAAAACTACTATCCATGCAAAAAGTTTGGCAAATATAATCCAAATTACATACCCTATTTTTTCAGAATTGGAATATTAATTTTTTCAAAGAGGTTAATTCCTTATTCTTTTGTCTCTTTAGAATCATTACTCCCTGGATTGTTGTTTTTTTGTTTTGGTTTTGGTTTGGTTTTGACTTTTTTGTTTTTTGTTTTATTTTGTTGGGATAGAACAAAATAAACTGGGGATAGAACCCAGGAGTGTTTCACCCCTGAGCTACATTCCCAGCCCATTTTATTGATTTTGAAACAGGGTCTCACTAAATTACCCAGGCTCGTCTCAGCCTCCCAAATCACTTGGTTTATAAGCATGTGCCATCACATCCTGCTTACTTGCTAGATTTTTGTTTCCATTTTCTCCTAAGGAACTGACTTGATGCTGAGTATTAAGAAGAGATAATGAGGGGAAAAAATGGATCTGTTTGGCATAGAAAAATTTATTTACTTATTTACTACCCCTGAAAATATGCTGCTAAATACAGCTCTTTTTTTTGGTTAATGAAGACCTCTGAACAAGTTTAGTATTGGCTAAACTTGAATCACTGGTCTCCCCATGCCCGTACTAATACTTCTAAATAAATGAAGAAACACTTACACCTGAATCATCACATTTTGGAGTTTGAAGCTCTGTGTACTGTTGAGCCCACTTATAAAATATGGGATAATGAAAACTAGTAAGAGGTCATTTAACTCTTCAGTCACAGGGTTAAGGCTGTTCTCATTGGTTGTCTGTAAAGTAAGACCTCTGATGTGTGCCCCAAGTAATTATGAAAAAAGCCACAAATTAATACAGTACCCAGGTTTAGGACAGTAAGTCTTGTTGGCCTCATGTATTTTTATCTCTCCAGAAGTAGCAATCTGTCTTTAGAAGTTTGCCTTAGCTTTTTACCAGCTTCAGTCTGCCAACCCATTCCTACACAAATAGCATCTCCAGAGTTAGGCATTACAGCCACTCTGCAAATTATTATTGAACTACAATTTTTTCACCTTTTTCTTCACCTTAATGAACTAGGAAGGCCATCTTCTAGGTGGCTCTGCCTGAATAAGTTCACACATGATACCATGTGTTGGTTGGGAGAAGTCAGTGGCGTGTGATGCTGAGGCCAAGTCAATGGAGAGGACAGCAATGCACAGCTCATAATTCCTCATGTTCCATGACAATGGTAAGATTCCCAGTGCTGATTTTGGTGAGGACTTTTAATTGAATTTCTTATGAACTCGCCTTCAATTTAAACCAGATTGCAAGCTTCTAGAGCATACCAGCTGTGCATAGGCCTTTTTTAACTACTCCCAATATCTTGCCTAAAAGTCTTTCTTGAAATTTGCTCCTTGAATTGGTATATTTCTAACTTGATGTATCTGGGTGCAGCTTGGGAATCTGGCCTAAGTTGCTGTCAGTGTTGAGCAGGAAGTATATGCATTGAGGAAGTGGGGCACTGAAGCAACACGACCAGGAGTGTGGCACTTGATGCAAAAGTACCAGGACATCCCAGCCCTTCCCCATTCCATATGGAGGTGCAGGAAAGCTGCTATTGTGTGATGGGTATTTTTGGCATAATTCCCACATTTTTCAACTCAAGAATTCTGCAAGTAAAAAATTTGACAGGAACGATGTGCAATATTTAACACAGTGTCTGCTTTAAAAAAAGTCTTGTGAACATATTACATATGTTGTTTAATAAAAACTAGATTATGGAGTGGAAAGAAAAGCTTGCATAAGATTATTTTTAGTTTTCATCTAGTATAGAAGTAGACTGTGGTATGAATTGGTCAAGTAGCAGAAAAGTCCCTATTCTTTATTCACTTAAAAGAGAAAACTAAACACACAGGTATCCAGTTGATTGTCCAGGGCAAATAATAGTTGTTGCATAGGTGTGTTTATCATTTGCAATATCATGTCTAATGTTGGTATGGAACTACTGGAGATATACTCATTGTGAAACCATCATTTAGTGCATATGGATGTGTTAATTCTTGGTCCTTCCATGTTCGCATGGCTTTGAGGATAAATTTGTCTTTGACCATGAGAAGTTGATAGGTTAGCTTTATAAGGATCACATTATTCAGCACATAAGAAAACAACACAGATCTAAATTGGTGTCCTTTTCTTTAGTGATAGTGAAAAGCGAGAGTATTAAGATAGGTAATTCATTAGTCTTACCTTTAGGCCAAAAGCCATGTGAGAATTATCAGCTCAGAAAACTGAGATTAGGGACTAGGAGCTGGAGCACCTAGCGTTTATACCAAAGTGCTCCATTTGTGCACTTGACAGTACTCAACAGCACTAGGTCTTTTTGTCATCTTCACCATGTGCTTAGGGCTCCATAATATCAGTTGTGCAGATTTCTACAAAATCTTCTACAAACCTCTTCTGGAATTTTTGGTTAATTTTTATGGCAATCTCAGCTCTACTATGTGATAGATATATTTCCAAAAAATTGGATTCAACTGCTTTTTGTGGATTATCAAGTGACTTCCTCAGCATTTTATAGCAAAAGCACTTTCACACCTGCTGTGGCCCAGTAGCATTGAAGTGGGGTGGATGTTCATTATCTCCATATGCAGGTAATGAAATTGAGCCTCAGGTAGTTTGTGACTCATGGTTAAATGTTTCTCTCAAAAGAGTTGGCTAGGGATTTTTACTGTTTTGATTCCAAATCTATCATTCTGAAATGCTATGTAAAGTTATTTTACATCTGAACTCTTTGTTAAACACAGAATAATTTCATATTTTAAAACATGATCTTTAGGCCTCCTGGTACTTACCACAGGGTGTGTTCTTCCACTGACAATATAGAAAGAGGAGATGGAGTAAGCATACTGCATGTACACCCAGCCCAGGCCCTGTGCCTGGTCTGCATTGTGAATGGGGAATCATGGAATTGAAGAGAGAGAGGAAAAAAAAAAAAACATGATCTTTATTCATTTGTGTTTTGAGAAGGATTTTTTTTAAGCACCACTTACCTTTACCTTTGCTTTGTCTTTTTGTTTTTTAATGTTTTGCCATTAACAGTGACTTCAAGTTATCTTTAGTTACTTGAGAAATTTTTTTTAAAAAGAAAAAGAATAAACAATACAAAAAAATGGATTAAGAATGTTAAAAGACCTTTCATAGGAGAGGAAATACAGATTGTCCTTTAAACATAAGAAAAGTAGCCTAAGGGCTGTGGATGTAACTCAGTGGTAGAATGCTTGCTTGGCATTTAGGGTCTCTGGGTTTGATTCCCAGCACCACCAAAACAAAAAGAAAGAGAAAAAGGAAGAAAAGATATTTAAATTCACTATAAGACAAATTCATATTTAAATTCATATTAAAATCTGCCTATACACTGTGTCATAATGCTTTGGGAAAATAGGCATTCTCATACTTTGTTTGTAATAGTGTAAATCAGAACAGTTCCTGAGGGGAGTGGGTAATTTGGCAACAACTATTAAAATCACAAATAAACTATACCTAGTATATTAGTTTCCTAGATCTTCTATAACTGAGTACCACAAACTTAAGTGGTTTAAAGCAGCAGAAATTTAAGGGCTGAATATGGCTTAATGATAGAGTACTTGCCTAGCAAGTACTTGCCTTCTCAAGCCCCTGGTTTGATCCCTGCTGCCACCAAAAAAAAAAAAAAAAGTCTAAAACAACAGCAATTTATTGTCTCACAATTCTGGAGAATAGAAGTCTAAAATCAAGGTATCAGTAGGATTGTGTTCCCCTTCAAATCTGTAGGTAAGCCTTGCTTACCTCTTCCTATCTTTTGGTGATTTTGCTAACACTCTTTGACTGTCCTTGGCTGTTTGCTGCATTAACCCCAATCTCTGCCTTTGTATTTATTTACAGTATGTTCTCCCTGTGTGTCTTCACGTGGTCATCAATATATATATATATATATATATATATATATATATATGTGTGTGTGTGTGTGTGTGTGTGTTTATTTAATCATTAGCACATATTGATTGTACAAATTAATCTTTTTTATGTGATGTTTCCATACATGCACATAACATAGTTTGATTATAACCAGCCTCCTTATTCTTCCCCTCTTATTATCCTAGCCCTTCCCCACATGTTCATCTTCTTGTAAGGATACCAGTCCTGTAGGATTAGGAGCCTTTCTTCCTTCTTACAGTATGACTTCATCTTAATTATATTTGCAATGACTCTATTTTCAAATAAGATATATTTGTTATGGTTGGGGACACAATTTATAATATCCAGCAAACCCACATTAGTGTTTATTCTATAAGTAGTTGATACAACCCAAATCTATCAGTAGAGGCTTGGTTAAACATTATATACACTGTATCTTTACAATGTAATACTATGCTGCTATAAAGAGAATAGAGGTTGTGGCCTGACATAGTAAAGCTTTCAGGACAAAGCTACCTTTAAGGTAAGAAAAAGAAAAAATAATACATGTTCATAATTGCTTATGTTTGTGTGAAGAAACTGGAAGAAGACAAGAAGTTAAAAAAAGTAGTCACGGGAGGTGAGGATGGGGCAAATAAAAGCAGAGATGCACATAAGACTATTGTTTTCTTATTTTTATTTAATATGCAGCTCTTGTGAACAAATATATATTGTCATCCATTTGAATTCAATTAAAAAACTATTTTTTTACGAAATTGACAGAATATTATCCTAGTAATCAACTCCCTGTTTTCTTCTCTTCTTTGTCTACAGCTTTGCTTAAGTTTTTATACTTGAATTTTATGGCCATTTTCTCTTAATTCAAGTATTACACACCTGCCCTTGGTAGCATCTTTATGACTATTATTCTCATTAGTAAAGAAATCTAAGCATTGCCTATTGCAGAACCTTTGGTCAGGCATGGGAACAAAAGCCAATCAAGCAAGCACTGTCATTCTTTATGAAGAGGCTATTATGAACAATCATTTGATGAGTATACAGTGATTTACATTAAAATGGTCTTAGAAACAGGAGTGTAGGTAATGAGTATAAATTTTATTCATCTAAAGATTTTAAATAAGGTATTATGAGAGAAATGTGCACAACCTTCAATGGCACATTATCTTTTATTTGTCTTTCTCAAGAGTATTCTTGCCAGTTTTAAAGTGAACTTGATTAATGTACCAAGATTAATATCATAACTTTTTTTAAAGAATTAAGCTGATAATTTTATCTTTATTTTTGTCTTCTCTACCTCACAATGAGTTTTTAATTTGCTCTGATCCCCACAAGGGTTTAGAAATTTAGGTTCAGTCAATTAGGAATATTTTGGGATCTGATCATCCAGCTCTAAATCACTCACTTATCTTCTTTATTCTACTGCTTTGTGTTTTAGTCCCGAAACTAGAGAAATGAGGAAAAGAAGTAGATTCCTTAGACTAATTGGTAGTTTTGGTAAAAGAAATAGCAAAGGAGATGATAACATGACTAAAAGAGATGTTTTTAATTTATCTGTGAATTTTAGTTAGCCAAGTTCACCCTTGTACCTGGTCATTGTCATGACCTCTTTTCCATAAACTACTATTTATTCACTCAAAATATAAATATATTTCTATTTGGATAAAAGACAATTGGGTGTTACAAAGAGGTGTTGTGACACCAGCCCTGAGTTTATAAATTAGGCAGGAAGAAGGAGGTATAGATTTAATTATGGTACCAAGAGTGTTATAACAAATGTCATTCCTAGAAATAATCAACACAAGCCAAAGATTTAGACGTGGGGGAAATTTTTCAAAAATAAGGGGAGAGAGAAAAGTCGCAGTTTAGAAAATAGTATTTAAATTCCAACAAAAGTAATACCAGATATGTAGGAAAATATAAATTTGAGAGCCTTAGGCCTGGGGAAAAGGGAAGATTTGGGGATGGAAAGAAGGAAATCTGTGTTCAGGAAGGAAATGTAGAAGGGACCCTCAGTGTACACCAGAGGTAAATCAAGGTGGACAGTTCTGAAGACGAGTTTCTTCATTCCCTGTAAACACTCAAGGGTAGACTTCAGCAGCCTCACCTGGACGAGTTCTAACTCATCCTCTGGGTAATATAAGCTCATTTGCCAGCCACAGACTTGGACTGTCCTGCGCAGACCATGCCTACCATCCTTCCTTATTCATTCCAAACAACACCACAGCCTGTGTGACTTTTGTAACCATACTAAAAATCCTTTAGACATTTCCCCTTGCTGTTATGATTAATCTTTGTCACCATATATTATTAAGTCCCATACAAGTTGGTCCTTCCCATCCTCTTTAGCCTCAACTCTCACCACAAGGTTTCCCCTCCTCCTTTCTTTTCCACCCGCAGGCCTTCCATTTGGTTTTTTGTTTGTGTTTGTTTTTGTTTTACAGGTCTAGTGGTTAAACAGGCAACTGCTTTATCACTGAGCTATATCCCCAGTCCCCTACATGTCACTGTGCTCCAAGCCTACTTTTCTTCTCTCAAAAATGTTCCTTCTGCTATGATTTACTTAATTTCTCCATACCCACTTTCAGACTCTTCCTTAATAATATGTATTACAGCTGAAATTTTAGGTCTTTATTTATTTGATGGTCTCCCCCTCTAAACTATAAGCTCCTAGAAGGTAGCTTTTATACATAGTGGACTTAAAACATCTGTTGTGAATGGATGAGTCACTCACCTGGGAAGCTCAATAGCATTGAAATTCATTTCAATCCCATTTCCATCCCTTCCAGGCTTTCTTACCTAGAAATCCCTATGTATTAAAAATATACTAAATGAGAGAACTTTTTTTTTTTCCTATGAAAAAAAGCCATACGGCTAGGGATGTGGCTCAAGTGGTATCGTGCTCGCCTGGCATGTGTGCGGCCTGGGTTCGATCCTCAGCACCACATACAAAGATGTTGTGTCCGCCAAATACTAAAAAATAAATATTAAAAACTCTCTCTCTCTCTCTCTCTCTCTCTCTCTCTCTCTCTCTTTAAAAAAAAAAAAAAGCCATGCTTGTATGGTGAGCTGGGTAAAATCCTCAAGGTCCCAGCTTCTTCCATCTTTTTTTTTTTTTTTTTTTTTCTGGGATATGCCATCAATCTGAGAAATGAGCATCTCTGCCATAGTGTTCTATAAAGGTGTTATAAGCGTTAAATATATACATAGCATTCCCTTAGTACAGTGCTTGGCACATAGTCATCCCTCAGTGAACCATGACTTTTATTCTCTCACTCCACTTAGTTTGTAATAAATGACTTACCGGAAAGGCTTTATCATTCTGTAGGTGTTCCTGAAATCTTCATTTGTCTCTTTCTTCCTTTCTTCATTCTTAAGCCAAAGTACTTGTTTTTTGTTTGTTTGTTTGTTTTGTTTTGTTTTGTTTTTTACTATGTTTGCACTTAATTTACCCTATATTTAGGGAAACACATCTTTTTTTCCTTTCCATAGTTCATGGAGTGGCTCTTCTGCCATCCCACTGGGACTTTGCTTTCCTTAGGCTCTTCATAATTCCTGTTTATATATAAAGTCAGCTTCCCCACAGCTGAGGTAAACTCTGTGGATCAAATTCAATGCAGAGCTGTTTTCTTCTTGTTGGTGTTGCCATTTGGGTGCATATCTGCCTTTGTTTAAGGCTATACCTTGATGTGTAAGAGATGGGTGGTAGAGATGGAGTGGAGACGTAAGTGAAAATTAAATAAGACGGTGTGTGTTCATCCTAGACAGTTTCTTTTCTTTATTTCCTGTGAAGGCAATTGACCGAGGCCTGGGCTTTGAACTTGTCTATAGTCCTGCCATCAAAGACTCCACAATGAGAAGGTACACAATTTCCAATGCCCTCAATTTGATGCAGATCTGCAAAGGAAAGGTATGGTTCCATAAATTTTAGAATTTAGAATGTTTAGGATGTTTTAGATGTGAATCTGACAGTTTATTATTAATACCCTGATATTGTCAAACTGATTCCCTTTTCCTAAAGCAGGAAATTCTCAAGGCACAGGCATAAATTCTTCAATTTCAATGAGCTCTGCAAGTTTTAAGGGAAAGAAAAATATCAACAGAACAATAGCAAAAGGGAGGGGAAGATGTGTTGAAAGAAAGCCTTTATCTTTTGATAAGGAATTTGCAATTTACCACTATGAAAAGAGTAGTCTAGATAACAGTTGTTTTGTTATCAGTGAGTTGAATTAAGGGTATATGACCTTTTCAACTAGTTTTCTAAACTTAATTCATGTCTACTAAGATTTGTTTAGAAAGCCTGTTCTGTATCTTTTTATAGGCTGCCTTTAGTTTGACATGAGGTCTTTCATTTTTCACTTGAATTGTTTAACTTATCATTAGAAGAAGTTGGTTTTTGAGCCTTAAATGTTAAAATGTGGTTACTGGTTGTTTATAAGACATTTCAGTGATTTTTTTTTTTTTTACTTTATCTAAGATTAATAGTGAGTACTTTCTGTTTTGTAGAATATAATTATATCCAGTGCTGCAGAAAGGGTAAGTCTAGCATGAAGTACTTTGTTTTTGCTCTTCCAGTTAGAAAACTTTGTTGGATTTCTATGGGAGAAATTAAAATAGTAATATAATGAGTTTCATGTTTTCTCTTTTAACTGTGCATTTGCTCATAATAATTGCTGAAAGGTAAAATTTATCCCCATTCATTCTGGGCTTCAAGTTTTGTTTATATAGTTTTCCTTTATATTGTTACAAATGCTTTTAAAGGTTTGTTTATATTTTCATAAACCTAAGAAACCCATCAAAACTATGAGGATCTAAATGTATGTAATTGATTTGATTTTGGATACTTAGGCATCCTATTAATTCACTGCAAATAAAGCCATTGAAATGGTATTAAATAACTTCTCATATTCAATTTTTTGTTCATTTTATTTTAGCCTTTGGAAATAAGAGGGCCATATGATGTGGCAAACTTGTATCCTTTAGTTTGACATGAGATTTCCCGTTTTGAACTTTAATTATTTTACCTTATCATGAAAAATAAGTTGGTATTTTAGCTGTAAATATTAAAATGTGATTATTTGTTATTTGGGTTATTGGACTCTTTGGGGTTTTTTACATTAGTCTAATATTAATATTAATCACTTTCTATTGAAATGTTATTTTAAGAAATTTAGAATTTGAAGTGGTACTAGAGTGTAATATGATTTTTTTCTCAACCTCTTACTGTAAGCTTACCAATTAATGTCTTCAGAAATTTTCTCTTGTTGTAGAGAGCTTCAACCTTCTGTTTTGTTTTTATATTTGGATTAATCATCAGATAGAAAATAAGAAAAGAGTTAAATAAGTCTCTTCTCAGATGCATGTTCCAGTTGGGGTAAGAACTACTGTAGAATTCATTAGTCTCTCTCAATGTGACAAGATGAGCTGGCATTTAGTGTCATGTTTGTGTTAGTTCGTGTCCTTAGCTGACTCTTGAGTTGAGATCCTTAATGGTGCTACCAGAGGGTTGCTGTTTGGGCTATCTGAAAGTGATGCTAAGGCTGCAGTGTCCACCAATTGCCGAGCAGCACTTCTCCACGGAGGTGAGTAAGTTCTTTCAATAAAAACTGAATGGTCCTGTTAGAGGCAACTCATTTTTATCAGACAGTTGAACCATTATCTACTTTTATTATCCTATCTCCAGAGTTCCTTTGAGGTCATCTTTTCTCACCTGTTTTACCCATATCCATCATTTCAGGCTGTCATTTCTGTAGTTTGCAGAATGAATATACTTCGCATTACAGAAATAAATATTGAATGCTGTTTCAAGCTACATATGTGCGCTGTAGCCCGCGCGATAACTTCTAATCTTTCCTCATCCCACCTCTCCAGAGGAATATGCTTTCCTTGATGAAAATTGCTATTTTAGAGAATTGGTATGTTAGAAATATATGGTAAGCTGTTTATTAGAAAAACAGAAACAGTGAATACATTTTCAAAAACCCACCTAACTAAACTTGGACTGTAACTTTTACATTTATAACAACTCAGAGTGTTTCTTTTTATATTTTTGTTGTATATGTACAGACTTTATTTTTAAGTCACATTTTTTAAAGTATATATATATATTTCTTTCTTACCCTTAATTCCACTACTATAACCCACTAAATTTCTTGTTCATCACATGATAAAAATTTAAATAGAAATATAACAAAATTTTGGAAAATGAGAATAAGTTTTATTACATAATTTAAATTTTTGACCTGTGGTTTTGCTTCATTCTCTGTAATTTTTAATAGTAGTTGCTGTGGTTAAGAAGCAGTTTATGTGGTAGCATCCAAATGAATCTTAAAGTTTAGAATAGGTTATTACATAGACTAAGTTATTTGTGATAGGAATAGCTAGGTTATTGAGGGCTTGTTTTGTTTGTTTGTTTGTGTGTGTACTTTAATGATCTGATTTCCACTTGAGACAACTGCTTATTTTATTGGCTTACTATAAATTACATGATTTTCCTTTTAACATTTTTATTTGGAGATTTTTATATTATATAATCTTTACTTGATCATGTGAGCTCTGGGAATGATCAAATTAATTGGGATCTTTATCAAGACATTCTTGAAATTAGGGAAGAGTTGGTTCACATTTTGGTAGTACTTCCATTATTTCTGTATATTTTTAAATGAGTGCCTAATGGTCTGAGAGTGGTAGTACAATAATAGAATGCTTGCCTCGAATGTGGAACGCCCTGGATTCAATCTCTAGAACTGGGGGCAAAAAGATGAAAAACGATTTTGGATAACTTGTTCAAAAATAGACTAAACAAGAAAGGGAACTGAAAGGAAAAGTAGGAAATGTGAAATTACATTTCTGCATCTGACTTAAAAGGCTTAACTACTTAACATATGATATTTAAAGTGAGGCTTTTCTAGAATCTAAACTAAAAGACTCTTTAGCTTCAGGTGGCATTACCAATGTGTTTAGGACAGGCATAGTTCATAACTGCTATTTCTGTAAAATTCTGATTATCATAAAATATAATAAATTATAATTAGATAATAAATTAAAGTTACCCTAGTTTTAGTTGACATCAGAATGAGATGGTAGTATGAGGTATCTTAAGATTATAATTCACAGTATTTAAGTGAAGAGTAATCTGGATTCCAATTAATGAATAACTTAACACAATTTGTGTCTTTCAGCTCTTCCAAATATATCAGTGGATTGTATGTTTGGGGTGGTATATACATAGCTGAATAGATAATTGATGGAAATTATAGGGGAATGCAGTAATCTGTATATTTGACCGAGTCATTGAAGTATTTCTCATGAAAATTTTCTCTCATTAATAGTGCTTATAAATCATATAAGAAAACATCATCACTGTAAGAAAACAAAAAGAGTTGTGGACCTTTATGAAAAAAAACAGACACAATATGAATAATGGTAAATGTCTATGGTTCACCTTTGAGCTAATGGTTACCTATGCTTTAACATCAGCCTTTACTAATGAGAGCCCTTGAGAATTTAGTTCTGTTGCTTAAGGCCATTGAGAAAATCCAATTAATACTGAAAGACACACAAAAACTAGTTGGAAAAAAATGCATTTCATTCATAAATTTTAGAGATAAAGGACTATCGTTTGACTCCCCATTTGTAGTGTGTCTTCCTGCATTAAGGAAAAAGTAGAAGCTTATTTTATAGACTGAAAAAAATCTCTCCTGTTTTGCTCTTTTAGTAGCAATGTGTTTGTAGAGAAAGTGACTTGAGTAAAATAAAGTTGATGGCCTTTGATCTCAAAAAAAAAAGATTACTAATTCAGCATGGGTTACATTAGAAGAGAGAAATGATTCGGAGGAAAAGGATTCAAAGTATCATTATACTTTCATTGATGAAATCTCAGGTGGCATCTGTATCATTTTGAGTGCCACATTTCAAAAGGATGGCACTTCACTGGAGCACTTCCAGAAGATGGCTGATAAGTGTTCAAAGGGTCTAGAAACCTCATGATGAGGGAGTCATTGAAAGCAGTGCAGGAATGCTTACTTGGCAAACAATACTTTGAATATGTTGTGGTTTTCAACATTGAAAGGCTTGCCACTGGCAATTAGAACTAGACAGATTCTAAGTTTCCAGAAAACACTGAATAGAAATTCTGAGGAGGTTGTGAGTAAAAAGTTTCAAGCGCACAGTCTTCAATATATGAAGTGTCCTCAGCCATTGGACTGAAATGGACCTGGTAGGAACAAGGCTTTAACTCTCTTGAACAAAATAGCACACTCTTCAATGATTGTTTTAGAGCTAGTTGTAGATTTTCCTTGGCAAGATGATTAAAGAAAATGCTTTGTGTAAAAGCAAATTAAAACAAAAGCTCCACACAAATAAAACTTCTTGTTGTTATAAAAAATATATATATTTTTAAAGACACTAAAAGAGCTACTTTAATTGATAGCTATAAACTGAACTTATTGTTCAGTTATTTATGTCAGCTAAATTAAGGAGAAAATATTCATGTAGTAAAAATAAAACATTTCTGAGATGGAACTAAAATAATTCTTAGTGAAATTAACAATGTTATAAAGTGCTTGTTTTCACAATTCATGTATTTTTATTTATTCAACTGTTTTTAGACTATTATCAATCATAATGATATAAATATAAATGCAACATTTTTCATTTGGTGAAATAGAAATCATTGACAGTTTGTTTGAGGTTTTCTCATTGTGTTGGCATTTTAATGTCCTTGAAATCAATTTTGTCTCTTTTATAAATTAAAATGTTTTTAAAACAACTGGTAGTTAGTCCTCACAAATGGAAAGGTAATGCTTAGCTCTTCTGAGCCGACTTTACTTTTATTACTTAAAATAAGAAATAATTCTTAACTAAATTTCTGTTCATTTTTTTCCCATTTTATCTCCTTTGAAGCTAAAAGGTATCTTCTTCCTTTTTCATAATCTCTTTCCATTTCTCAAGGACAAAGTTTGAGTCTCTTCATGACATTCTGACCTTTCCTAAGCTATCCTTCCAGCTTCATTTCCTCTACACATTCTTGCCCAGGTTATTCTTACCTCTGTCTCCTTGCTTTCTTTCCTCACCTTGTCACCACCTTTTTCTTTATTCCAAATAGTGTCACTTTTTTAGAGAAGATAGTTTATTGGTTTATCCACATGATTCTTAATGGTTTTCCCCATACCTATTGTATTTGCTCTTAATGTATTTATTCCAGTGTATTGTAGGAAAAGCACAGTCTGTAATGTATCTTTATGCCCTGTGTGTATGACATAGTAATAGTACCTGACCCATTAGTAAGTTTTAGCAGAAGTTGGCTAAATTTAAGTGGACTTCTGCTGCTAACTTGATCTGAGCATCTAAAATTATCCCTGTTGTTCCTTGCCCATTGTCACTAACACATAAAGGATCAATAAATGTATGTTTGACTGGGCACGGTGGTGCACACCTGTAATCCCAGTGGCTCAGGAGGCTGAGGCAAGAGGATCACAAGTTCAAAGTCAGCCTCAGCAACTTAGCAAGCCCCTAAGCAACTTCGTGAGACCCTGTCTCTAAATAAAATATAAAAAAGGGCTGGGGATGTGGCTCCTTGGTAAAGCGCCCCTGTGTTCAATCCCTGGTACCAAAAAATAAATAAGTAAATAGAGTGTGTTTGGTTTTGTTTATTTACTCAACAAGCATTTATTGGACACTTGTTATATAATGAGGGTATAGGCGGTACAATACAATTGATTGTTCAGAGATACATTAATCCTGTGTGTATGAGAGAGAGATGTTACATGCTGTTAAATGAGGTGAGCCCACCCCCCCACTATAGGAGCAATACAGTTGACTTACTGCTATATTCACCCTTGTGATTTGTTCAGCTTCTACCAAATACGAGATTTGGGTTCTGGCTGCATAATATGCTACAGACAGACCATGACCATAAAGATAAAATCCTGGGCTGGCTGGGGTTGTGGTTCATGGTAGAGTGCTTGCCTAGAATGTAGGAGGCACTGGGTTTGATCCTCAGAACTACATTAAAAATAACAATAATAAGTAAATAAGCAAATAAAACAAAGTTATAAAAAGATAAAATCCTATTCTGAGGTTTTTACCCATGAGGTAATCTTTAGGAATAAATTATGTTAGTAATATATGATTTGTATATATTTAGGAAAAAGATAATGACCATAAATGGCATCAGCAGCCGTAGCAGTTCACTATGGTTTTATCATTAGCTAATGCCATCAGCCAAATTCAAAGTCATACTTGTTAAGCCACTTCTCTTTAAATTGTCTTTCCTTCACACACGAATTTCTGTTTTATAGAAACTAGAAAAACTGCTTTTGGAATTATTTCTACAGTGAAGAAACCTCGGCCATCAGAAGAGGGTGATGATTCTCTTCCAGCTTGCAAAAAAGCTAAGTGTGAAAGCTGAAAAGAATGGACCAGTCTCTGACAGCACTACTTTTTTCCATTTTGTAGATTATCATCCACAATAAAAATAAAACTTTTGCATGATTTGCTGTTTTGATTTGAAGCTAGAAACCAATGGTCTTAATAATTATTTTACACTGAAGCCATTAAAACAACTAACAAAACCTAGTGACACATTTAAAAAAAAAAAAAACAGGCTAACAGTTAATGGATTTAGGTATATTTTAAAAGAAAAACAGGCTAGTTTGTTTATCCTTTGGGTAAGTGAAAAATAATAGAGACAAAGGCCTATAATCCCAGCAGTTTGAGAGGCTGAGGAGGAGGATTGCAAGTTTAAAGCCAGCCTCAGCAACTTGATGAGACCTTAAGCAACTTAGTGTGAACCCACCTTCAAAATAAAAAATAAAAAGGTCTGGGAATGTGACTCGGTAGTTAAGCTCAGTAAATTCAGTTCCTCTTACCAAAACAAATGTTTCAATATTTTGAGAGATTCTAATATTAATGTTTCTTATTCATTTAAAAACTAATGCTTTTCTACTTGATATACATGGCTTATTATTTTTAATCTTATAACTCAAAAAGTGGTTATTTTGAAGTCCAATACAACTTATATTAAGGGGGTGACTTTTAGTTGATCTATTCATGTATTCATTGTCAGAGTTCTTTCTAAAAGGAATTGAAGGAGAGGGAGTGTGTACATAAAATTACACTTGGCCTCTTCCGTTTTTTTTTTCCTTACCTTTGTGATATATGTGAAAAAGATCCCTTCCCTTTAATTGGAAAACCCTGAAAAAGTAATAAGTGATTTTCCTCATGGCTATATTTAAGATATCAAAGCATTTGACTCAAAACACTTCAGAAACAATTTTTTAAAAATAATAGAATCATCATGTTAAGTAGAAGTAGCCTTTCTTTTAAATATATGCACTTATGCTATATTGATATAAGGACCCTAAAACCTAATGGAGTAAGTACAGCAAGAGGTCTAACTGAATTTAAAAAAAAAAAAAATCAATGAGAAAAAACACCATTTTAAGAGTCAAAGTTAATATTTAAAAGAGAAAGCCTTATACTTATCTCACAAATGTAAATGCCCAAATAAAATATTAGTAGAAAGAAACCATCGAAACAACATGACCCTGTCAGACTTATTCCAGGAATTCAAGGACAGTTCAGTTCTGAATGTTAGGATATTTCAGTTCTTTCTAATGCAATATACTACATCACATTAATAAATCAAATGAGAAAACTATATTAGTCAAATGAAAAGACTTAAAAGCTTTAATACCAAAAAGGCATTTGATAAAATGTAAAATCCACTCATTTTATAAATAGCAATGACAATCCTCGGTAAAATACAAGTTGAAGAATATTGCACAAGTACACATGTGATTATACATACACACTTGCATTTATATTAAGCATGTTGGGTTCTAAAATTAAAGTATCAACTGATACCCACTTGGCCAATTTGATGTACTAGGATACCTATTGCCTCTGTAACTGATGGCTGCTGCTGCATCCATACACCCCCTCTGCCTCTTCTTTGCCCGTTTGCTTCTACCTTTACCCCACATGAATTCACCAAAAGTCAGCTGTCTGTTTATGCCACTTGTGTTTAATATTGTAAATTATGCAAGTTAATTTAAAAACTATGAAAGTTGATCAACTATGAAAGTCATAGAAAGAATCCCCATCTAAACTGATTCTTTGGAAAGGCTTGGGAAAGATGAATCATTAAAAAGAACTGTCAGTTTTCTGCTTCTCCCCATTCAACAAGACAACTGCATCTTGTATAGTGCCAGCCACCACCTTGATATAATGGTGAAGGTCATAGTAACTGGATATGACCATATTGAGTGCTGGTTACTTGAGCTAATTTTAACTCTAACAAAGTGAATGTTATTTGTTGAGGGCCACAACCAAGTCAAGATGGCGCCTGGCAGTTTGCCAGGAGGAGTGGTTTGTGAAGTAACACCAGCGAGCCATTAAGATGATGAGGATTCCTTAATGACTGACTGCTGTATCTAGATGATGTTAATTAAGTTAAGCTGTGTGTAATTAGTTGGGTATATATACCTCTGATGTCCCGTAATAAAGTGGCTCCCGCTGTTTCAACCTTCACAAGTTGCTTGTCACCCCCGGTTATTTTGCTCAGCCAGACTGCGGCAGTTATTGCCATCAGTGACCCCCTCATTGACCTCAACTACATGGTTTACATGTTCTATGATTTCATCCATTCTCAAGGCTAAGAATAAGAAGTATGTTATCAATGGGAAACCCATATCCACCTTCCAGAAGAGATAACATGCTAACATTAAATAGGTTGATGCTGGTGGTAAATATGTAGTGGAATTTTCAGTCTTTACCTTGTAGAAGGCCGAAGTTCAATTGAAGAGTGAGCCAAAAGGGTCAGCATCTCTGTGCCCCTTCTGATGTCCCTGTGATGAGCATAAACTTCAAGATGTATGACAGCTTCCTCAATATTTTCAGCAATGCCTCATGCATTACCATCTGCTTAGCATCCCTGGTCAAGGTCATCTATAACAATGTTAGCATCACAGACTCATGACCACAGTTCATGCCATCATTGCCACTCAGATCATGGATGGCCCCTCTGGGAAGCTGGCATGATAGGCATGGTCCTGCCAAGATTGTAGACAAGGTCATCCCTGAGCTGAATGGGAAGCTCATTAGCATAACCTTCCATGTGCCAGCTCCCAGCACATTGGTTGTAGATCTGACCTGATGTCTGGAGAAACCTGCCAAATAAGACATCTAGAAGGAAGTAAAGCAAATATCAGAGGGCCCCCTAAGGGCCATTTTAGGCTACACTGAGGATCACATTGTCCACTGCAACTAACACTGACACCTGCTCTTCCACTGTGAATGTTGGGCCTGGCACTGCCCTCAATGACCACTTTTTCAAGCTCATTTCCCGGTATGACAATGAATTTGGCTACAGGAACAGAATAATGGACCTTGTGGTCCAAGTGACCTCCAAAGAATAAGAGCTCCTTGGACCAGTAGCATTAGCAAGAACATATGTGGAAGAAAAATCCATCAGTTGCTCCAAAGTCCCTGTCCCCACACTTGTCCCTTGATAAAATCCCCCTTCTTGACAGTATCCATCCCATACCTCCTGAAGAAAGGTAGGGGCTAAGGGAACCTTACCTTGTCAAGTACCACCAATAAAGTCTGGTGTACCCAAACACCCCACCAAAAGTACAAAACCAACAACTGCTATCATATTAGATATCTGCAGGACAACTTAAGATCTGAAGGTTATCCAGGAAGAATTCTGCATTCAAATTACTTCACTAAAGTCTTAAGCTCTCTAAAGGGACTAAAACTGAAGGACAACTTTGGTTCTTTTATCAGTGCATCTGTAGACTTTGACCTTTCTTTTAAAAAATTGACATGTGAGTGTACATTTAGGTATTTTAAGTTCAGAATATTTAAAGAGACATATGTCCAATTTTTTTGAAGTCCCATTTTAATCTACTTTATGAATTAACTATACTAGCTCCAATTTCACCAAATATCCTACTGAGGGTTTTCCTGTTAAAGAGGCAAAGTTATTTGCAGATGTGACTATCTTGGGAAACTCAAGAGAAGCAAATTGAAAACAATTAGAAAAATAAGTGCTTCTTGGTGTATGGGCATGCATAGTATGTTTTTGCAGTGGTGCCTACTTTCTATTTATAAATACATGTTTTTCCCATTATTCAAAATAGGAGGGCATGATGGATGGTCACCAAAGAGTAGCAGCAAGAGGGTTTCCTTCTAATAATCACTATTGTTAGAACATGATCACTATTTTAATAATCACTATTGTTAGAACATTGTAGTTGCTACAAGAAAACAATTCCTTTACTACAAGTTCAGCAGGAAGGCCAGTTATAAACTAAATTCACCAAAGCCAACAATTTTAATTAATAACCTGTTATATACTTATAAAAGATGACCATATTCTTAAAGACATAAATTACCAAGGAATGGATGTGTTAGACTTTCCTGAAGAAAACTCTTAGTAAAAACAATAAGTGAATATAGATGTTTTAGTCAGCTATTTTGCTGTTGTGACCAAAAGGACCTGACCAGAACAATTATAGAGGAGGAAAAGTTTATTTGAGGGTTCACAGTTTCAGAGGTCTCAGTCCATAGACAGCAGGCTCCACTCCTGGGGGCTCAAGGTGAGGCTGAACATCATGATGGAAGAGTGTTGTACAGGGAAGCAGCTCATGTGATGATTAAGAAACGAGAGAAAAAAACCCACTCTCCAGATACAAAATATATACCCCAGAGCCACATCCCCAATGAACACTTCCTCCATCCACACCCCACCTGCCTCCAGTTACCGTTCATTTAACCCATCAAGGATTAATTCACCATTTAGGTTAAGGTTATAACAATCATTTCTCTTCTTGCATTGTCTCACACATGAGCTTTTGGAGGCCAACTCACATCCAAACCACAAAAATAGCTAGATAACAAAAAGAAATTAGAGAAGGCTGCAATAACATGAAGAAAGGTATTCTGTTTTTTTTTTTTTTTTTTTTTAGTGAGACAAATTATAAATCACATTCTCTCCAATTTGAATTTAACAAAATCCAAATCAAAATGCCTATAGATGTTTTTATTTGTTTATATGTTTCAATTTGGGACTTGGCATTCTAAAAGAATACAAAGATGAAATTTTTGAAGAAAAACCTATTGAGAGTTATACTGATGAATAGTGTAGCATACAATAAAACTCTAGTAATTGGTATGTAAATTCTGAGAGATCAGTGAAAGAGTAGGGAGTCCAGGATCACACTCCAGTTATAAAAAGAAATGATGAATTGTTCAGTATGCGATATTGAAACAATTGGTTATCTATACAGCAGAGCCAACACAGTGAGGTTAAATGCACAAACTACATGCATTAAAATCTAAACTTGCTGCTATTACTAGCTGTGATGTTGGAGAAATTATGTAATCTTTCTGTGCCTCACTTTATCTGTTCTCCCTACCTGTGATATCATTGCAAGAGTTAAGTAGCTTACTTTTTGTAGAAAGCTTGCTTAGACTGGGGCCTGGTATTTAGAATGTACCTACTACATATCAGTTATAATTGCATTATTTAGGAAAAAAATTGAGTTACATCTTTATCTTACAACCAGTACACATCCATAGCAAATTGAGTAAAGATTCAACCAAATTTGTAAGATACCAGAGAAAAATATGGTAATTTTGTTTTTCTAAAAAAAAAATAATAATAATAATCAGGTTGGGGCCAGGCATGGTGGCTCACGCCTGTAATTCCAATGGCCCTGGAGGCTGAGGCAAGAGGATCACAAGTTCAAAACCAGCCCTTAATCAATTTAGCAAGACCCTGTGTCAAGAAAATTTAAAAAGGGGCTGGGGATGTGGCTCAGTGGTTAAATACCCCTGAGTTCAATCCCTAGTACCAAAAATAATAATAATAATCTTGGATTGGAATAAAATGAAGTGTGATCGTCAAAGCCAGAAAACAAAAAGTTTGATGGATTTGTCTCTATAAAAATATTCCATTAGAAAAACATTTTGAGAGATTTATCATCCTTGGCTTTTAAGAAATTATTTTTTTAAATACCTATCATGACAAATTCTATTAGAGTCTATCCAGATCCCTTTCCCAGGGTGTTGGCTTATCCTTTGTCAGACTGTTGTCCTAGCCTGACAGAAGTCACATTGCCCAGGGATACCTGGGAAGGATTGCCCACTTCTGAGTTTGGCCCATGTCCAATGACCAATTCAGGGCACTACAGCCCAGACTCTGACCTCTGGGGTGCCATTTATGCTCCTAAGTATCCCAAAGGAGTAGGCTGAGGGTAGCTTTCTTCTGAAACCACATCTTTGTCTCTTCTGTCCTTCCCCCTTCCCCTCATTCCCTTACAGAGCACTCAATAAATAAATCACTTGCACAAGAATTATTATCAAGGGGACCCAACTTCATAGGAAACTAGGCAAATAAAGTTGATTTTTAAAGTGTCCATTAAACATGAAGATGCTGAACTTAACTAGACATGAGGGGAAACGAACCCATCAAAAATATCTTGCTTTTGCATGTCAAGTTGAAAAGGTATTAAAACCAAGATTTATAAAACAAATATTTTCAAAATTGGTGCAGACAATAACATCGTAGAAGGGGGTATACCAACCTTATAGATACTTCTTATTGATTGGCATACTAATCTTATAGATACTAATGTATATTTGTTCTTTAGAAATAACTGGTTAGGGTGTATAAATAAACATTTAAAGGGTGTCTAAAGGGTCTGTAAATAAACATTCATTGAAGCAATGACTAAAATAGTGGGAAAATGGAAACAATATAAATGCCCAATGACAGGATGAAATGATCCATTATATGTTGAAACAAAACCATCTATAAAGATGCCTAGAATAAACTGTCCACTTGAAAAAATTAGAAAACTGCTTTCTACCTATAAATAATGTGGACACATAATCAAAGGATGTCATGAAATTAAGATTATTGGTGATGTTGACTATTTTCAAAATTCATTTCTATATTAGTTTAATACTTAATAAGTATTATTGCTTGTTCAAGATAAGAATGGAGATTTTTCCATTGGAAAAGGAGAGGAGAGAGGAAAAACAATATGATCAACATCATGACATTTCTGCTGTTATATATAAATTTTTAAAAAAATCATGACATGGAGGGGAAAAGTACAACTGGATCACACCTGAGGGAACCAACAAAATCTAAGGGTTCAAGGATGGCTTCCTGGAGAAAATACAACTAAACCAAAGGAGATGGATGAGAAGAAGTTTTGCAATATTTTGGGGTGGGTTGGGATGGGGAGGGAGCTGCTCATAAAAACAGTAAATCAAGTGCCTGGATTCTTCAAGGAACTTAAAATTCGGTAGAGCTGAAATTTTCAGTTTAACTAGGGAAATAATGAGAGATAAAAATAGAGTTAGCAGCAGCCATATTTTAAGGATTTTATTATACATGTTAAGGAGTTTTCATTTCATCCTGGGGAAAATGTGAAGCCATGGAAGGGCTAGAAAGGAGAATGACTTGATTAGATTTGCATTTTAGAAAAAATCTTTGGTCACAACTTGAAAAAAACAGAGAGGTAAGTAAGCCTGAAGGTAAATATATAAGCCTGAAGTCCAGCAGCCCTGGAAGGAGTGTTTGAGTATTCCAGAGGAAAAGTAATGCTGGTCTAAACTAGGAGAGAGGCACCTAGGCCTGGAGGGCAGGGACAGGTTACAGAGTTCTGAAGGCTGTGTACTTGGTAAGACTTGGTTGATTGAAAGGGAGCAGCTAAGAGAAAGGTCAAGAACAACTTTAGAGTATTCTCCATTGGCTAATGGGATGTGCCCTTTATAGAGAGGGAACACAAGATAAAAGATGGTGAACAAAGAGTTAGTTCAGCGGGAAGACAAGGAGCTTACAAAAATTGACTCTGTGTGATAGAAACGTGAAATTTTTCCCTTAAGTGTTTACCACTTCCATTACAGATAAACAAGAGTTGGTCTTAGTTTAATGGGGTTTATTCCTTGTTGTCTCTCATGCTCTCTACCTCTTTATTAGTGCAAATATTTCTCTGTGGCAACAGAGATCCTCAACTTTCATTAAATTTTCTCCTTTTTCCCTCCCTGCTCTTTTGGGGAGAGGGGCTTGAAGACGATACTGTAAAAATTGTATTTTATAGTAATACATCCACATTATGCTATGAGAGTTATCAGTAGAATCAAGAGAAATGCCATCTGTGTTGTAAGTGATTTACTTGGAAAAAAAATTGAAGAACAAATTAAGTTTCTCACAAGCTAGCCAAGACCCTGTGGGGAAGGCACAGAGGTGGCAAAAAGGGAATTAGGAGGAAGCGAACAGAGAGCATGAAATTGCCACGAACACTCAAAAGCCTGTGGGAGATGAATTCCATGGATTGGTTAGAGAGTAGATAGAAAATTCACAAAAAAAATTTTTAAACCAACCTCACAACTCGGTGTGTCCATGACTGAATAACTGGAAGACTTTCTGGTTATAGACTGTGCCTATACACTCTTCCAAAATGGTAGAGGCTTACTAAGAGGTTAATTATACGTGATCCTGCCTGGAATGAGCTTTGGGGGATACAATGCTTGTGTTTCACATTAGCCTTCATATATTTCTTCAAGTGCTAGACCTTCCCATACCCTTGCCCTTTCCTATGCTCTTCTGCTGCCTGGAACACTATGCTTGAATAACTCCAGTTTATCTTTCATAGTCACCCTAAAGGTCACCATCCCAAAAAATTCTTTATAGAATCCCCCTCCCATCCCCACCAAATTGTATACCTGCACATCTTAGATACTCATAACACTCCATTTTTTCCCTTCATTGTACTTGCCATAAATTGATACTATATATTATTTCTAATTATTATTATTTGGTGGGAGTGCTGGAGATTGAACCCCAAAGCAATTTATCACTTAGCTAGAGCCCTAGTCCCCTTATTTTATTATTGTTATTTTTATTTTGAGACAAAGTCTCGATAAGTTGCTAGGGGCTCACTGCGTTGCTGAGGCTAGCCTTGAACTTGTGGTCCTCCTGTCTCAGACTCCCACTGAGTGACTAGGATTATAGGCATGGGCTACTGCACCCAGCTAATTATGTTTTTAATATTCATTTGCCCCAGAAAGACAGGAGACACTTTTTATCCACAGAGGTCTTAGCACCTAACCTTAGACTTGGCAGCAATTTAGCTTCCATTGGAGGTCAAAATGTCAGTCAAAGGCCTTTGACCTTGCCAGCCCTATCCACAGCAGTGATGGTTAAAGCTCTGATGAGTTATGGGATTTAGGAGCACTCATTGAACTTGCAGTACTTTTTCATCTCACCAGAGGTCTCTTTCTCCACACAGTTGGAGCAGAAAGAACTGCTTCCTTATGTTTACAGTTCTCAACCTTGATGCCCAGTGTGGTTGTGGGACTCCATGGCCACATCATATGGGATCCTGTCAGAAATACAGAATCCCAAGCCCCACCTGAGACAAACTGAATCCCAATCTGCATTTTAACAAGATCCTCAGGGTTATCTGTACACACATTGGATACCGAGAGTGCTATCGTACAGGAAATATCCAATATGGGAAACAATGAAAAAAAATCCACCCTCCTAAGTGGCCTTTTTTCACAAGGGACATTCCTACCATATTTACAGAAGAACTTAGAAGAAGGTTTAGAGTGAGTTTGTTTTTATTATGAATATAAAATATACCTACAACATAATAAATATTTACACATTTACAGTCTGCATTTCCTTTCATGTTTTGAGATCAAACTCAGTTCTTCATGGCCCCATCAGCAGATCCTTCTACTGCCCTTCGCTTACACTCATGACGTTCTTTTGCTTTGGTACACTGTGTGACTTGGTTAAAACTGCAACAACAACCAGGCCCGGGGTGAAATGGCTGGCTTTACTGTCTTTTGTACTGAATTGCTTTCATGCTCTTGTTTCCTTTCCTGTTACTACATGCCTTCCATTGCTTCACCCAAACATCAGCATTAAAACTCCAGAAGAAAAGAGGCCTGCGATAATCACCCTTGTCCTTTAAAAAATACCTTAAACTATCAGCATGAGTGAGGACATATAATAAGCTGGCACTTAGAACATTGTACCTTTGCATGGTTTAAGAACCATCTATGGAAAGGCTCTGACAGTGTTATGCACAAATTAAGTTTTGCCCAACAAATGATGCTCATGAAAGTCAGAATAACCGTGCCATTGAAGTTAATAAATAAATAAGCATTGAAGTCAATAAATAAATAAAACAGTGAGTTTCACTAATATTAATTTAAATAGGTATAATATCCCTGGGGTTTCTTGAAACTTCCTTAGGTATGTCTTCCTAACAAGTTGACAAACAAGCTGGATCTTATGGCTAGTTACTCTTCTTTTGGGCTACGCCTTCAAAATAAAAAAAAAAAAAAGTGAACAGCTACTGATGAAGAGTCTCGGTTCTCTTAAAATGTAGCTATACGAGAGCTTTTGTAGGAGTTTTCCTTGAGGCTGTCAAATATTGCTTTGGTTCCATTCTGCCAGTGTAGCACCAAATCCATCGGGGTCTTCCCAGCCTAGTCAAAAGAGAGAAGGGAAGTTGACTTGCATGTGAATAATCAGTTCCCATCCTCTGTGGGTATGCTAATAAAGTACATGTTATCAAGGTGTTTTATGGTTTCTACTATAAGTGATTTGCATTTTATATTCAAACAAGCCTTCGCTGTTTCTCATAGGAATGCTTTGGGTATTTTATATTAGCTTTTTTTATTTTATTTTGTTCCTGTAGGATATTGGTAATATCCCAGGTCCTTAGACATTAAGTGACAAGAGCAACCCAAGTCATTTTGAAGTTTGAAAAAACAAAAGTGCCTGTATACATCTCCAATATTCTGTGGAATTAATAGCTCCAGGAAGTGGTACTATCCTTCTTGGTCCTATTGCTTTGAAAAATAGTCTGGTTTTGGGTTTTGGTTGTCTATTTTGTTTCATTTGTTTTGTTGGATACAGGGGATTGTAGAGTACCCCTGGCGACCTCCTCAGATCTTCTTATTTTTGAGAAAGGATCTCGAGACATTGCCAGATCCTCCTGCCTCAGCTTCCCCAGTCACTGGGATTACAGGTGTGCATCACTACACCCAGCAGAAAATAATTCTTAATTGATATGAACTCTTGACAAATGAGCCACTGCAGCACCTCTGCTTAGCGCTCAGGTGCTGCTCTGTGCACCTTGAGTTAGCACTCAGGTGGCTACTGTTGAAAGCAGATTTTCCACAGCTTCTCAGGATTTACACGAGGTCTTCCCAGGGAACTTACTCTTCTCGTATTTGATGTCAATGACGTGTGTGAATCAATAATTTTTTATCAAATTTTGTTCTCCTTTATACACACGTCTCAAGATATTTACAAATATTTAAACCATGTCACCTTTCAATGCTTGTCTTTAGCTATGAGAAGTCCTAAAAATTCATTCCAAAGTATGCTTTAAGCCATAGATTGGAAACTAGAAGCTTTGAGATGCAAATCAGTCTAGAGATCTATTATGTTTTGCCCAGATTAGATTTGACTTTTTTTTTTTTTAAGTTAGACTTAATTGGCAACAGTTGGGCAACAGTTGGACATCAAGCAATTTCCTAACTGGATTTGTGCAAAAATCAGAAGAGGTGGCAACATGGCACCTGTGATCCAGACAGTAACCTACTGGGCCATGTGCACAGACCCCAGGAGCCACTCATTTAAGTCATTTACATGATCTACCTGACCCTTGGGGAGTTTGATCATCTTGTCCCCCCAAAACTGTATGTTCTGCAGCTTTTTGGCGATTTCCTTGAATCTACTTTTTCTCTTTTAAAAATTATTAAGATAAAACCAATTTTAGTATCTAGCATGAGGGAACCCTACTGGTTACATTTTCCATCCCAAATAGGCTCCATTTATCACCAATCTTTGTCCTTGTCACCAAGCCAGATATTTTCTTCTTTTTTAAAATGATAAAATATTCCTTTCAACCTCACAATACCACAAATAAGGAGAGGAAATTATTTGCATTTAGAAAATGACTCTTTTCCTTTATTGTAAAGTAATTCTCCAAAATCTTCAAAATTATTTCTCCAGTAATTTATACTCATTCCTCCTCCTGATATTTTTAAAGCCTACATTAGATGCTGTTTGCCTGGGAATTTATACCATAGAAAAAGTTGCTTACATTCCCTGCTTACTGATGAAGTTAATATTGTACTTATACAAGAATTTTCAAGGCCTTAATATAGGAAATTATTTTGAGATATATACAGATAAGCCAAAATGAAGAATGGATGGGAAGTTATCTGAAAAATATAGGCTTCTCTCTCTCTCTCTCTCTCTCTCTCTATATATATATATATATATAAAAAAACTACCCTGGAAGAAAGCAGTAATGTTTCATGTGGTTATTTATAAGGAGGCCTGCGAGCTCTACCCCTTGTTTGCAGTACTTACACAGTTCTTGATGTTGAGGTCTGCGCCATACATAATGAGGAGTCTGATCATCTTGTAACGATTCAGTCTCACGGCGTCGTGCAGTGGGGTATCTCCCTCCTAGAAAGGCAGAGCCAATAGGCTAGTGATAGGTCTGAAGCCAGCAGTGGGTCCCGTCCGGGCACCCCTGCTTGCCAGATTCCAAAAAAACAATCCAACAAATTCAGCAGCCCAGCTTTGTCCGTCTACTCACTCTGTCTTTGGCATTGAGGTCCGCCTCACAGGCAATGAGGTGCTCAGCGCACTCATAGTGACCGGTCCTCACCGCCACGTGCAGTGCTGTACTGAGCAGCTAGAAAATGGGAAGACATGGTTGATTGGCTGGAAGTAAAGACAGACCCTGTCCTAGACCCCAAGGCAGGTGCAAGGGGGGGACATGGCTAGGGTGCCCACACAGCCCACGTTGCCAGATGACCTCAGTGGAGAGGTGGGGTTGGGAAGACGGCTGGGAGGATGGCAGAAAGAAGGAGGGAGATCTGAAGGGGAAATACCTTATCTCGTGCGCTGATTTTTGCGCCTTTGTTCAGCAGCAATTTTAAGACATCCAAATTCCCCCCACGGCATGCCCAATGGATGGCTGTGGATTCGAGCTGTACCAGAAGGTAAAAGGACACAACGAGAGAACCTGGTCAGGAGGATTTGTACTGGGTTTCTAAGGCCCAGGGGAATGCAGGTGTGTTAGGGCATCCATGAGGTACTAGGTGGTCCCCAGGTCAATTCTAACTATTATAGATGAAGATTCTTACCAAGTATTGTAATTTAACTGCCTAAATATGTCCCCTGTTGTCGTTTTCTCCAGGAGAGCCTCAGTACCTCAACTGCCTTTTCTTGTGATCCCTGCACATTGTTCTTTTAGTAGATTTCCTCCTCTCTGCTCTATTTGGTTTATCTCTGGACTTCCAAATCCCACACTCCTGAATTTTGGTGTCACTACATGCAAACTTTATTGCTGTTGTTGTTGCTTCTTTAATTCTTTTTCAACTTGTTTGGTCTTTAGATTCGGTTTTGGCCAAGTCCTTTGAATATTTGATATCCTTTTTCTACTTTACTGTAACATCAAATTGAGCTGCATTTAAATAAATGAAGCCTTTTCCCAGCCCAATCTTCAGTTCATAAAATATACTGTATACTGGTCTTTTGTAGAAATCACAGTGGTTGAATTATTGAGCTCTGAATAGCAGCTACTTTCCTTGGATGCAATTCATTTAGTATGCAGTCTAGCTCCAAATCTCATCGGTGGCAATTGGCATCTCTCACATAAAGTGCACAGCTAAAAATTTCTTATACATTGCTGGCAGCCCAGGGGCCAAGAACAGGCTGCTGTGTATAATGGGAGGGCAGAGGTGTTGAAAGGCAAGTGTCAACTGTATGACTTCTCAGTAATGCTACTGACTTGATAATGACCCAACTCTTTGATGAGGTTATTGAATTCTGTTCAACAGCTTTCACTTCCTCTCTCTTCCCCAGAACACTCCCCCTCCTCAGCATGTATGGGAAATACTTTCCACATGACCTAGTCCCATCTTCCAACTCTCTTTTGTATGGAGAAATGAGCTTTTGCCTGGTTCTCTCAGATCAATTTTCAATCCAATCAGCCCAGTTTTTTAGGATAGGTTTTCTTGAGCTTCATATAGTCTACTTATTTTGGTTCATTTCCAAGCAAAGAAATATATTTACCATATCACGGAATTCAATCTGGGCTCCAGCTTCCATTAACTTCTTCACAATTGCTAAATGTCCTTCCAAGCATGCTCTGTGAAGAGCTGTCCGTTTATACTGTCAGAGATTTAAAAAAGAGATAGCGATGTATATATAAATGTTCACCATCCTTTCAGAGGTATGAAGCTGGGGACTCTGGAGGCCTAATTGATAGAAACTTGAGTACTTCTTTATGAACAGAAAAGCCAAAGTTAACAATTTCAGAATTAGAATAATTATCTCACAACTATGATTGGAGCTTCCTGCCACATACATTTCTAAGTGCTCAAAGGCTTACACTGAGGGATGTGGACTTAAAACCTCAAAGCTACCTAAGTACTGACATTTCCCTTTCTTGTATTTTACACTTTTCTTGTTCATGTAGCATTTTGTTATGCAGATCAATTTTCTTCCATTCAAAACTGTTGTTAGCTTGAATATCAAAAAGGATTTAGTTCATTTTCTTGAAAGAATGAGAGACTCATTTTTAATAGGATCCCCCATCTTAGTTCATGGGGTGAAAATAACAAAAGGATTAGTGATTTCTAGTAAATTGGCTTCATGTGAGTGAATTAATAGACTATTAGAGCTGGAAAAACTTTGGACATTTTTTTCACTGTAGTAGACTAGGTTTACAGATTAAGGAAACTGAGGCTTAAAGAATGCATTTGAGCTTGCTCAAAATCAAATAGCCAAGTAGGCGTAGAACTGGAACTTGAACTCCAGTTTCCAGATTGCCTGTCTAGTATTGATGTGTTTGGCTCCAACCAAAGATAATGTTAATAATATATTTCTCCAAAAGTAACTTTTAGACCCTGCCTTGTTAAGTCTTTCCCAAGGATCTGAGAAATTAAAGACAAACTCAAAATCAGCCAGAATTATATGAATACAAAAACCAATCCATTGCACTAATCCAGAATTTTTTTTTTGGGGGGGGGGGCGGGGGCAACTGCACTCTCCTGTTATGCTTCTGGCAGATGTGGTAACAGCTGGGGAAACTGTTTCAGGTCGAAAGACTTTGGCACCAAAGTCTCAAGGCTTCAGTAAAGCATTAGAAATACAAAATTAATGATCTGGATTTTGCAGTGCTTGGAATAAACCTTACCTCATCACAGACATCTGGATTGTTCTTGTCTGACAAGAATTTTTCTACTACTGGCAGTTTATTCTCCAGAGCAGCCTTCAGAAACCTAGGCACATCCACAGGTTCTGTCTAAAGCCAAAAAAAAAAAAAAAAAATAGCATGAGAATCACTGTGAACTGTCCTACATTCAGTCAAACCCTCCACCAGTATTTGCTCCCCTCTACCACCAACACTGGATATTAATACTTCAGAACCAAACAGTCCTTACAATGATTTCAGGTTCCGGTTCCTTCACAACTGGAACTTTAGTTTTCCTGTATTTTTTCCTTTTTTTCAGTTGAATGATTAGTTCAAGGTCTTCTAAATTTTCAAGCTTTGATCTTTGTTCTAGTTTTTTCTTTTTGAGCTAAAAAAAGAAATCCAGGTGTCAAAATCGTGGTGAATTCCACTTGGCATGCCTTCTGCTGTTGTCTAAACAAAATCTGCAAAGTCTGACACAAGAATGTGAACAGTTTGAGCAAGAAAATTTAAAAAAATAAATGAATAATTCTTTGACTTTGGTTTAGTAATTTTTTATTCAGGTATTTGGGGTTCTAATTTTTAGCTAATTGCCTTCATGCTTTCTTCCTTTGCCCTTGACTAACTGGAGACAGGATCTAGTCTCTGAGTGATGATTTCCTAATTAATGCCATAAATAAGCCTCAGATTTCTGTAGAATTTTATCATGCTCAAAAATTAAAGGTTTTTTTTTCAGCCCAAAAGAATCTAATAATAAATATTAAGTTCTGAAATAATAGTGCCATTCTCTTTCAGGTGGCCCACTAGTCGGGACTATAGCAAACTGATGCACATTTTATCTGTGTTGGTAAGTAGTCAGACTTCGCTTGGCAACAGAGATTGTGTCAATACAGATAACAGATACAGTCTAACTGATCCATGGACCACAAACCACATTATTGAGAAAAAGAGGTCTCCTTTACTTGAGATTAAGTAAACAAAATACGGCATTGGAAACTCATATGACATGATTATCTCTTTAAGCCTGTTTCTCAATCAAACATGCTCATAGCACATTAAATCATTGATTCAGAATCCAGCAGTCATGGTCTTTTCTAAGAATTATTTTCCCAAACCTATTCCATATATTTTGCCTCTTTTAGAATTAAAATTTGGTCCAGAAAACATCTCTGGAGTGGTTTTCTTTTCTTTCTTCTTCCTTTCTTCCATGGTGCCTCCATCCCTCACCCAGCGCCAACCCCCCCAATAATAGATTCCATGAAAGGTTCTCACCTCTGCCTCTTGCTGTTTCTCACTTATCCACTGTTGCTCCCCGACATTCACATGGTGGGCTGGAAGTGTCTTTAGATCTTCTTGCTTTTCCAAAGTGACAGCAGCTTCATATTCTCCATCTCTGAAATCCTCTGGAAGGAATACCCCTGCCTCCCCATTGTTATTCTTCTTTCCTGTGACCTGCAAAGGAAGAAGACCGCAGGGTCAGAAGGAGCAGTGCCCTTACTGGGGATCATTCTCCACAGAGGATGCTGCAGGAGGTTCTTGGTCCTTCCTCCCTGGTGACAGGCACCTCCATGTGGTACACTCTCAGATGGCCACAGATAACCCAGGATTAACTTCAGGTGCATGTCCTACTCTCTCAGTTAAAGTAAGGCTCAGTGTAGGTTGAAATATTTAAATCTACTTTGAGTTCACATAATCAGATTTCTTCTAGGAGATTCACAACCTCTTCTCTGCTTATTTAAAATTCCCTAGTTTTAGGTAATTTTGATAACTCTCAGCATTGACTTGGAAAATTTCCAGCCATATATTCTTGCAAAAAAAAATCTCCCCTAAGGCATTTTGATAACTACCTGTGATTCCACACTATAGTAATAAAACCAAAGGAGAACATAATAAATAGGAAATATGCAGAGAATTCATTACTGGCAGCTCCATTTTATTCCAATTTCACTCGCTTCATCACATAAACCAACCCCTTTTTTCCCAAATATGACATTCTCAGAGTTCCCTTGCATTATGTCTGAAAGAAAAAGGCATCTCAACTTTCAAATTAAAACCAAGATGAGCCCGTTTTCCTTGTGTAAAAATAATGTGTCTTACATACCAGTTCCTCTACTTTCAGTACCATCATGTTGGTGGCAGGGGTCTGCGTTGTCTCTCTCCTGTGGAATGAGCCCCTGGAGTTGGCCCTGCTGAGCCTCTCCACACCCGTCAGCTTAAATAGCTTGGGCAGGGTGAGATAATCTTCCAACCTGGGAACACAAGTAACACCCACCACCCCCACTAGTGGCCAACTCAGAGGCAGGTGAATTTTCATTCCAGACTCAATGTCTGGGAAGCCCGAGAGGGAGGGGATGACAAGCGCACTCTGCTGAATATGTGAATCAGGAAGAAATGTGAGAGGGCCATTCCTTTGGCAATGACCACACTGCTCAGCAATGTGAGTCATCCTATTTATCGAGAAGCCAGGGGACAGCTGTCTGTTGATATTGCACCACATCACTGCTCTTTTCCCTTCTTTGTCAGTTTTCATATGACTAACCTATCAAGAAAATGTGAATGCTCTGCATATCACACTCCCAGTAATATCTTTCTGATAACCAGAATTATCAACACTTCACTTTGGGGAAGTGTGGCCTCGGGGCATCCTATTTCTGTGGGTAAACAGCCTGAGAGGAAAGGATCCGGGTCCTGATGGCACTTGTCTCTATCTGTTTGGAATTCTCTGGAGTGATGTCTGGGGCTAAAATGGCTCCATGACATGCCACCTTACTTACCATTATTATAAGAAATTGAAAGCATTCAGTAATGCACTTTTATTTTATAGTGTCACTGGCCATAATTAGCACATGACATGTACACTGTGTTCTAAAACAGCATACTAACTGGAGCATTTTTCCTTCAAAATGGATTGGAGTGGTCCAGAGATAGATTATATGAGATGAGTTATTAGCAACAACATGACCTTGATTTGGTTATTGAGATAAACTCCTCAAATGCTGTGGGAAAGAAACCATCCATGGGAATTCGAGAGAGAGAGAGAGAGAGAGAGAGAGAGAGAGAGAGAGAGAGAGAGAGAGAGAGAGAGAAAAGAAGAGAAAATAAAGATTTGGGCCAGGGGTGGTGGTGCACACTTATAACCCAGGCAATTTGAAGAGTCAAGGCAGGAGGATTGCAAGTTTGAGGCCAGCCTCAAAGGTAGTGAGGCTCTGTCTCGAAAAAAAAATAAAATAAAAGAGACTGAGGATGTAGCTCTGTGGTAAAGCAACCCTGGGTTCAACCTCCAGTACCAGAAAAAAAAAAAAAATATATATATATATATATATATATGTTTGGGGCTGGGTATGTGCCTCAGTGGTAGAGTGCTTTCCTAACATTTGTTGCAATCCTAGGGTTTCAACCCCAGCACTGCCCACCCCCGCAAAAAAAGAATATGCCCCCAAACAAACAAAACAAAACAAAAATTCAGACTCCCCTGACCCTACTACAGGGAATCTGGGGCCAATTTACAGATATTTCTAGGGATCTGTCTTTTTCAAAGCATCAGATGATTCTGGTATAAGATGTGAGACACATGGCTAGAGGGGTGATGAGCTTTGCTTTGAAGAGGGATAAAAAAAAGATCTCTGTTTATGGTTTCTCATTTCTGAGGTATTAAATTATGAAAATTATTTAGGTTACTATCTTCAAAGCCATTTAAAATCTTACTTTTTTTTTTTGTAAAAGAAAGAAGAGTGAGTAAGAGAAGGGAACTAGTGGAGGATTGGAGGAGGGCAGTGCTGATTGGGATGTTAAGTAGACATCACCGTCTCCTCAGACTCACCACTCAAACCAATATGGCTGCCATTCTCATCTTCCCGCCTTGAAATGACCTGCCAGTGAGTGACATTTCTGGAACTTTCAGAATGAGACACTGACCTCCAAAACCAAAACACTGACAAAGAGGGACCCTACCAATAACTCCTGTATCATGTGTTCTGGTCTATTAATATTCTACCCTGTAAGGGGTAGGGGTGACTGAAAGAACTCTCCCACCCTTTTCTTTGAGGTGGGCACAGCTAACACTATTTTTCTTTGGTCTTTTGAAGTGAGAAATAGCAAAGCAAGCTTTTCCTACATTCCATTCTTACACCTTTCTTTCCTAGGCCTAACCCAAACTCAGAGAAGCAAAAGAGATCCCTTTAAGGAAGGGCAGCGGGTTGTTCAGTGGCGTTGGATATGGAATTTCAGACCTGTTTGTGCCTCAGAGTTTGAGCAAGACCAGCACTCTTTGCAAAGAGGATACTGAGGCACAGCAATGTTAGGTAACTTGCAGATTTCCTGAAGCCATTTCTACCCAGACCCACTCAGGAACCACACAAAACTGATTAAAAGGCTCTTTGGTGCTCAAATCATCTCAAAGAATACAAAATGGGTCAGAAGGGCTACCAAACCCTTTTCTCCATTTCATCATTTAATTATCCCCTCAAACCTGACTGATTGTAAACAAAAGGCTCCAGGAAGACTTGAAGAAAACTTTGCAGAGCAGAGCAGTTGAAGAGGGGGTGGCAACTTGGGCAGAAACAGAGAGAAAGGAGCCAGCTTGGGTATATTTAGGGCTAGCAAAATCACAGCCAGGCAAACCTTTTCCACACCGATCCAGTTTGTCCTTATAAGCATGAGGGAATATGCTTTTTGAAAAGAGATTCTACATGCCTTTAGCTCCTTAGCAACATGTAAGGCAAAATTGTAATTTGAATCATTCGTCAAAATTGAGAACAAAACTTCTCAACTGGAGGAAAGCATCTCCCACTCTCTGTTGGCACCATGGGATTGAACCCAGGGGTGCTCAACTATTGAGCTACATCTCCAGCCTCTTTTTAATTTTTCTTATTTTGAGACAGGATCTCACTAAGTTGCCAAGTTCTGTCTCAAATTTGTGATCTTTCTGCCTCAGCTTCCCAAGTTTGCCACCACACCTGGCTCCTATTTGCTTTCATCTAGCTTTGAACTGGGCAAACCCTTTCCTTACCAAAATGAATTAAAACAACAAAGTTTCTAGCTGGAACTCCAATCATTTAGCAATGGCAATACCAACCACCTATGACCAGAATGAGCAAGAGAATGATCTCTGAACCTTGCTGATATCAATGCAGGAGACTTTTCTTCCTCTTCTCAGATTTTATGCATTTCGATGGGTGAAGTGAAAAATGAACAGAATTACAACCCTGGCTATAACTGTTTATAGGAGAAAGTTTAAAAGGCAGAAAAATGGGGCCCAAAGCATCCAAACACCACCCAGGTTCCTGTGCCATAGCTCAACTCCATGAGTAATTCTGTATGTATAAAATATGAAATATAACACATTGTATATCTACTCAGACTTTTTGTTTTTCTTATTATATTTTAACTATACAAGCAAGATGCACATTGCTATTATTAAAATAACATTGCTCAGCCAAGATCTTATTGGGTGTTGATTTGACACTTGACTTTTTTTTCAACTCAATAACAAGTCTTTGAGATTCTCTTCTGTCAACCTAAACTGATCTATCTCATGATTTTAAAAGCCTAGATGATTTTTCATGGATAGACATGGTATTTTTTTATTTGACCACTCTCCTGTTTATGAACATGTAGACTGTTTTTCACAATGGTCACTTTTATTTGCTACTACCAAAGGCATTTTACAGCACATAAAATTTTATTGTTATTAACACCCCTCATCCTTAGAATACCCATCTCAACACTAAAACGAAGAGCCCCCAGGACAGCAGCCAGATTCCGACTTGGAAGACGTCTTGTTCCACTGTTGTACTTAGAATTGCTCATTCTGCCATCAGCAGTCTCAGCTGATGCTCACCTTCCTTGGCACAGAGAAGTGGCTGACTTAGCCTGCCCAGGAATCCAAGCATCCTTACAGCCAAGAATGGCTCGGTTACACATTTGAAAATGCCAAAGGGAGGTCACAAAAGGGAAGCAAACAAGGTTTAATGTTGTTTCCCTTCACCTGCCCACCAGCAATGGAATCACCTGCATTTGAAAAGCTGTAAAGTATTAGGGACATTTGAACAAAATGGTGGCCTCTACCTTCCTCTCAAAGAAGAATCAAAATTGAAATATTGAAATGTTTGAACCCAGGACTCTGGACCAAAGTGCACACAAGCTGCCCTGAGCCAACTGGGCTGTTCACATTGGAAAGTTTCTTTTTGCAGCATCAGAGGGCTCCTGACACGAGAGGTAAGTAAAGGTCTCCCTCCTAGATCTGCCAGCAGATGCCCTTATTAAAGTAAATGGGTCTCAGTACAAATTCTCAACACAAACATATGTATAAACTCATGTCAACCAACAGGCACAGACAGATATATGGACTCTTGTGGAAAGGCAAGGAAGCCCAGTCCTCTGTCCATTAAATAATGTCCAGCATAAAAGGTTTACCAGAAGCAGATGAGACTACACGTTAGCAACTGATTTCAGCTAACTTTTGTATGTGGCCTAACAGAAGATCTGACAAACCCCTAGCACTCACTCACTACATGTCTAAGACTCTATAGCCATCAAAAAATGCCTCACACATACTAGAGCTAGATAAGACTTACCTGAGACCCAACAGGATTCTATTGTTCTTTCCTAGTCAAACCACTATCTTGATTTCTCCCTTAAATGAGAAATAATTTGCATTATTTCTAATGGTACTTAACTAATAATCCTCTAGTACTAATCAGAGGTAAAGATAAAATTCTTATGGGTTAGTTACCTCCTCTGGAGTGGGAGCAACTCATTAGCATCTTTCAAACAAAAATGAACATCAACAAGTGAGCTTTCAGTTAGGGCTTGAGATATAAACTGACATTTGTTAGGATAGTGGTTCAAAGGCTGGGTGCATCTCACAGTTAGCTATAAAGCTTTTAAAAATATGCTCATGCCCTGGTCTGGTCTCACTCCAGGTAAATGAAATCCAAATCTTTACACTAGAAACCCAAGTATGGGTATTAAGAAAAAAATTTCCAGCTGGTTCTAATTTCCACCCATCATTGAGAATACCATTCCAGGATATAAATTTAAGTGAATACGTATGTAAATACCATATACACATGTATATTTCTGAAGTGGTGGTTGACAGTCAAGCCATCACTACTCTGTTCTCAGAACTTTGATTGGTAAAGACTCCACCTTTACTAAGACTATGGGAAACAAATACACACAATAAAATGCATTTATTCAGGGCTCGGGATGTAGTTCAGTGAAAGTGCATTTGCCTAGCATGCTGTAGGGCCCTAGGTTAGATCCTCAGCACCACAAAAAACCAACTAATCCAAAACACACACACACACACACACACACACACACACAAATAAATAGTGCATTCAATATTTACTTGGCCCTACTGTGTGTCAGACACTTTTCTAGGGCTAAGACAATCACCCTGTCCTCACAGAGCTTACACAGAGTTACTGAAGTGTTTAAGGGGAACTGCAGACCAGGTAACATGCTTCTGCCCCAAGCCAAGGAAGGTGAGAGAAGGCAGCAGCTGTGTGTCTCTGGGAACCTGGCTTTTGATCTTGGCTTTGTCCTGTGTCATTTGAGCAAGCCCTTTCAGCTCTCACAATTTCCAATCTCAAAGTTTAACAAGAGAGCTTTGAATGGAATGATTTCTAGGTCCTTAAAGTTTTATCAAGGCCTCAAAAATCAATGGATCAAAAGGTAGAAATAAACATTCAGAACTACAGCATCATGTGCAGACAAGAAAGTTGATTCTCCAGAGCCTCTAAAATAGGAAATGGCCCATAAAGCTTTTACTAAGCCCAACTATTTTCAGCTTGATAAACATAAAAATACCCCTTCTCCTGTTAACATGAATAGAAAGTTCAAGATCGACTTGGGGCCAAATCAAATCAAAGCAATGACAACTTTGATAAGGTTTTCAGAACTTCCCAAGTTTGCTAACTAACCCCAGTATCAGAGATTTTTTGATAAGGCCCTTTTCTTTGTCCTCCCGACTCTGAGAATCTCTGCAAAAGCTCTTGCTTGCCTTTGTGGTAAGTGGTCAGAAAAGGCTGTGTGACTTTCTATTAAAATTCTTATTTGCCCAAACAATAGGTTATTGTTTAGGCCCTCTCCACTAATTCCCACAGAGGCAGCGCCTCTGACAATCAACATTCTGGGGCTGAGATGAGGACTGGCTGGACTGTCTACAGCAATCTCAGGAAGAATGGTGTGTGGGGGAGAATCAGTTAAAATGTGAATGCATAATGATTCTCCCTCAACTTTCTGAAAAGCCAAATTTACTTCATGAGATGAAATTTCACTGAATGGACAGTGGATGATGGAGAGTTGGCATTGAAGCAGTTTTTGTAAAAAGAAGTCTGATCGTCATAGCAACGCTCTGAAAAGATTTTGATGCAACTTTGGAATTACTTCACACTCAATTACATAGGACATCCACTTGGGATGAGAGATAAGTGCTTCTGTGACTGCAAACATAGAAAGAAAATCTATTTAACATTTTTAGCCATTTATTAGAGCAGGGAGAATTATTTTTTAAATGCAATTTCTGACTTCAAGAAGGAGTATTGGAAAAAATTTTTCTTGATACACTTTGGGGTTTCCTAGTAAAAGAGAAAATGCTGCAAGACATTTTAACTCTGAATTATCTGGCCATCAGAGAAATTTAGGGCCAGTAAAAAACACTGAGCAGGCTTTGAGTCCAGTCCCTTGTCATCAGGAAAAGCCAGGCTCAGGGAGGTAGGACTTTAAAGACTAAAACCTTCTTTCTATACATCCTGATACCTAGAATCTCACTGCAACACAAGTTTCTTTTGGCTTACCTAAATCTTAACAGTTTAGCCTGTTTGTCTCATTCCAAGAAGCATCACCAACAAAAAACATTTATTGAGTACCTTTAAGAATGACTTTGGCCAGTCAAAGGGGACAAAGTTTAAATAGATGTTCCTGCCATAGAAATCTGCCTACCTCCGTTGGTTCCTAAGTAGGTATTTTTTTTTTCCATAGTGAGGTGCTCTATCACTGAGCTATATCCCCTGACACTTTTTATTTTTTATTTTGAAGCAGGGTCTCACTATGCTGCCCACACTAGCCTCAAACTTGGGATCCTCCTGCCTCAGTCTCCTGTGTGTCTGGGATTATAGGCATGCACCTACCATGCACAGCTCATAAGTAGGCATTGCTAAGTTTTCCCAAAGGTAAAAAGGACTTTAACATTGTCTAGTCCAGTCCCCTAATTATAAACATTGCAGGAAGTGGCACCTGAAGAGGTTATGTACGTGTATATTATTTATTCATTCAACATGTGTTTAGCCCGTTCCTGTCAGACAACCTGACATTATGCATTTCCTGAAGTGCAGCAATAAGAAAAACACACCATCACTTATGTAAAATCCTTGCCAAAAATGTTTAACCTGAATCCAATTATGATGCAACATTCAGACAAATCCGGACTGTAGGCCATCTGACAAGACCACTAGCTTGAGTTCTTCCAAAAGGTTAGTGACTGGAAACACAAAACCAAAAAGAAACAAAGGATTATTCTAGATTAAAAGAAACTAGAGAGCAGGAACCTTGGTTGGATCCTATAATGTAAAACACAAAAGCCATAAAATACATTTTGGGGACAATTGTCTCCAGTCACAGATGGTATTTTAGACAGTATTATTGACTTAATGATAGTTTTCTTCTGTCTGATGATGGTTTTGTGGTTGTGTAAAGGAATGTTCTTACTCTGAGGAGATGTGTTCTGAAATCTGAAGTATTTAGGAGTGGGGTAGTGTGCTTTCAAATGGTTCAGCAGAAAAGGTTTATGTGTGGAGAGAGAGAATGTAACTGTCAAATACTAACAATTGGTGAATCCAGATGAAGAGCAAACCGGTGTTTATTGTTCTATCTCTTCAACTTACTGTACATTTCAAATCTCAAAAATACATAAAATATTTTAGTAAAATAAGGACCCTAGAACAGAAGTTCCATGATGCAAGAGATGTTTCTCTTACTGATGCACACCAAGCACTTAGAAGTATCCTGGCACATAGTAGGCATTCAATCAATGTGTGTTTAATAAAAATCTTATTAAAAAGAAGGAGGAGGAGGAGGAGAAGGAGGGTGAAGAAGAGGAGGAGGAGGAGGAGGGGAGGAGGAGGAGGAGGGGAGGAGGAGGAGGGGAGGAGGAGGAGGAGGAGGAGGAGGAGGAGGAGGAGGAGGAGGAGGAGGAGGAGGAGGAGGAGGAGGAGGAGGAGGAGGAAGTCCCAGCAGGGGTCAGAGAAAGAGGACAGAAGCCAGAAGCAGGCCAACCTGCCAGCACAGAGCCCTGATAGTCAGCATTTCTGAGAGGCTCCCTGGAGCCCCAGGAAAGCCACAGAACAAGGCTCCTGTGGGCATTGCTTTTTCAGCTACATTCAATTTTGGTGCTGCTAGCCAGGCAGAAGGTTGAGGAAGGAGGACACACTCAGCCAAAATGGCTTGACCTGCTTTCTTACCACCCACCGTGATGGAACTAGAAAAGGCATGTTTCAGATGGTAGTATAAGAACATGGGCATCCATCACACACACTGGTTCAACTGCCCCCCATTAATTCAGGGGAAAGCTAGAATGTCTGTTAGCTCTTAGGGACCCCGAGATCCAGCAGCCCCCACTTTACAACAGGATACAGATGGCCAAGTGGAGTCTAACAAAAAGACAAGAGCGAACTCTTCATTTTCTCTCTTTTGGAGCCACCAAAATGACATCTTGAGTTGTCTGAGATCCTACCAGAAAATGACCTATTACCTAATTTCCAAATTCTGAGCTTAAGGAAACATATATATCAAGAAATAATTAAAATAGGAATAATGCTAAATTCCCCAGGATTGATGGAGGAGGTTAGCACAACAGTGCAGCGATTCGTTTCTTTTTTCCTCCTCTTTCTTTTTCTCTTTAACTTTCTTATATCCTTTGAATAACTCTTTTATTTCTTCTCTCTCTTTATCTCTCTCATTAAAAAACCAAAGGGATCATAAAGATGTGGAAAGCCTCTACCACCGGGCTGAAGGTCACCGGCCCACCCTGCCTCTGGGTGAGTGGAGCTGTGCTCCTTCTAATAGCAACTAGTTGAGAAAGAAGCTGGGAAAGACTTTGGCTAACAGCTCCCGGAGGCATGTCATCTCTTTTCTAGCATGTGTGGACCTGCAAGCAAGAGGATCTTAGCTCTCCCACTTAGCAGGAGCCTGGCAGTGCTTTCTAAACTGAAGTCACATAAGAAATGGAAGAGTCTGTTTGGAAAAACATAGTCCTCTGCTGCCAACAGGAGCAGATCTTTCAGGGCCGAGGGAAACTGCAACTCCTCCAAGATCTTTGCTCTCCTTTGGAGACAGGCTCTCAGGTTTCACAAAGGAATTTATAGCGCAGACTGACGCCTCTGGGGTTGGAATCAGCTCTGGACTAAGTGGAGCCCCTGAAGAGGGACAGGCACTGTTCTCTGCTGTGTGCAAGATTGTTTACCAGGGGATGAAAACGTCCTCTCATTGAAAAGGAATGTTTGGCAAAGAAATGGCCTCTAGAGGCAAAATCCGATGGCTCTTTGGGGAGTCACTTTGGGTTAGAACCACTAACCTGGACTGATCACGTTGGGCAAGGGAGAGGAGTGAGTTGGGGTCACAGGGGCTTTGGCTTGCTTATGGCAATTTCTTGCCTTCAAAGGGCAGCTGTCCCTTTTCCTAGATAAATTATCTATGGCGGCAAAGTTTGAAATATGAAAGGTTAGAAATCATATCAAAAAATAAGGGCATATATGCTTTGTTCATAATAAGCATTTCCTGAGCTGGGCGCTGTGCCTAGATGCTTTCAAAATCATAGTTAGGGGGTACTGAGATGATGTGGGATGAGTTGGTCTGCTTGCTGACATTCATACTTGAGTGAGGTGGAAAAAGATGATATCCTTCCTTATTTGGTGACTCTGGAGGTCACAAATCCCTTCTCAGCTCTCTTCCCAGCACCAGAAGCCCAAGCCATTCAGCAGCCCCCACCCTTGGCATTTCCTTATCTAGGAGTCTTCACTGTGGAATTCCAAGGCCCACCCCAATGCCCGGATATGCTTCAATCCATGGCTTGCACTGGGCTCCTCTTGTGATGACAAGCAGATAACATAGCACACATGCCTTCCCCTTTTCCTGCATACCAACCAGACCCCAGCTCTGAAAAGGAAACAACCACAAACCAAGAGAGATGTTTTATTTTTATATAGACATTGTTCAGACTCTACACTAAGCCTAGAATTGTGGTAAGTGCTTTCCCATGTTGCTCCAGTTAATCCCTGCAATCACACTGGTATTTTTACAAATGAGGAAATTAGTGGGTGCAGAGGTTAATTAAATATCCCAAGTCATATAGCAAGTGTGTGGGGATAGGGGAAGAGGCTACCAATTCAGAGTCAAGACTGGCTCTAGGTCCAGATCATCTTTATGGTAGTTCAGTTCCATCACAGTTAACAATGACACCACTGGCTGTCTCTATCGGGAAGCTTTACCAAGTTCTGACATCCTTAACTTCAGGACAAAGGCACTACTTGTTATAAAGTCAGCATCACCATGGTTACAACCACAAGTCACCTGTAATTTGCAAAGGCCTCATAATCGGAGAAGCAACAAGAGAGTGAAGAAAATATTTGCTGAATATATCAGTAAATAAATGGGCATAAAATAGGAAATGAATTGGAAGGAATATATCCAAATTAATAAATATGAATGCATTAAATGCCTCTTTTAAAAAAAGACAGATGCTTTTTATGATCCAGCAGTTCCATTTCTGGGTATATGCAAAGAGAATTGAAAGCAGAGTCTTGAACAGTATTCATACACCCAGGTTTCACAATAGTAAAACATGGAGTCACCCAAGTGTACAGCATCAATGTACAAATGCATAAGCAGTATGTAGTATTTATATAGAACTGAATTTTGTTCAGCCTCACAAAGGGAGGGAATTCTGATATATGCTACAACATGGATAACTCTTGAGGACATTATGTTCAGTGAAATAAGCCCAAGAGACAAGTACCATATGATTCCATGTATATGAAGTAAAGTGATCAAAATCATAAAGACAGAAAGTAGAACGGTGGTTGCCAAGGATGGGGGGGGGGGGAAACAGAGAGTTATTAATGGATAGGGAGTTTCAACATTAAGGTAAAAAGAGTTATGGAGATGGTTTTATATTACAAATGAGTTGAATATCCCTAAACTGCACAATTAAAAACGGGCAAGATGGCAAATTTTATGATATGTATATTTTACTACACAAAATATTGAGGGGATAAAAAAGAAAAAATAAATTCTCTTCAAGACAAAAAAAAATGCTTTCATTTGATGTAAAATAAAACAAAAAAAAATCTATATGCTGTTTATATATGAGATAAACTTACGCCGGAATGACAATGAAAAGTTGAAAATAAAGAACAAAGAGATAGCACATCAGTGCTACAAAAATATGCAGAAGGAACAATATTAGTACCAGAAAAAAATAAAATTCAGAGCAAAAAGCACCAAATGGAAAAATGGGGAGAAAAAGATACAAACCTACAAAAAGTTTAAACTAATAATTTTTGTACAATAAGTGACAGCAATAAATATCTAACTACCAAATCTGAGTCCAGACATGCCAAGAAAGAATAAATGGAGTAAAATGTACCAATTTGACCCAGTAGGAACTTGCTGTCTCTTCCGCTGGCTAATTTGTCTGCAGTTTATTAAAGCAGAGAGCTTAAGCTTAGACTTCCAGATTGGAAAGATCCGAAGTATTTCAGGGAGGAGTTATTTATGCTGTATGAGTATTTTACGTCAGGGAAGCATTATGACAAATAGACCATGAAAATCACACCACATCCCAAGGAAAAAACAAAAGCCACAGAAAGTTCTTGTAGTGTTTCTTCAGGAAATCCTGAAGCACTCAAGGCTCTTGCCAGTTGGGATAATGTGTTCATAAATTTCCTCTAACAAACTCATTCCAGCGTCAGAAAATGACAAATCAATCAAACTTGAGTGGATTGATAGCTAAGCCCTTCCAGGACTGTGGGCATGAATCCAGGAAAGAAATTTGGGCCAGAAAATGGAACCCTTTCCTGCCAAAAATGGAAATAAAGACAGAAAGAAAACCAGTTCTGTCCTTCATTTCAACTCAAACCCACCATGTTTTAGGCAAAAGAGTGAGGATGCAGCTTCTGAGTTTCTCACAGGTGTGATGAAATTCCCAGCAAAAAAATAAAGTAGTAAAGTGCTTAAAGAAATCCAATTTTCTCCATCAATGGAAGGAAGGGGCCCGAAGGGCCAATGACAAGAAGTGGAGGACACCTGGGTTTCTAAAACACCTCTTTCTAGGGACACATTTGATTGATATTAAAGAAAAACCTAAAACTAGTAAGTGCTAATAAGTACTAATATAGATTGACCTATTCTAAGAAGGGTCAATTACACATAATGAATTGGCTAGAAGTGCTGGGCAACAGTTTTCTAAGCAAAGAGGACCTTTTCTTCCTGGTCCTTTGTCAGCTACACAGAAGCAGGATTTCTGACCTGGAAGGGGAGTTGTTCTGTATCCAAAACAAATTAGTAACTCCAAATTCTGTGGCAACAAGCAGTGAAGATACTACTAGGTCATTGATAAGTAAGGTATTTTTGGTCTGCAAGTGGTTTGAAAGCATGTGCGTGTACACACACACACCCACACACACACACACACACACACACACACACCCACAACAGACTTAACTATAAAGACATCTCTATAGGTAAATAGATGTTAACTTCAGGTCTGTTTCTACTCCTTGCATTGTACTTTCTTCCTTGCTCCTCCCTGGTCTCTCCAGCTGTCCACCTATTACATTTTTTGTGTCTGAGTAGGGAGGTTTTTGTCTCTGCAGGTCTCTCCATGGGACTCGGTGCATTCTGCTCAGTCTCACTGGCTCTCTGCCCTGTTTTCTTCCTCTCACCATCTCTCTTCTTCCTTTCTCTTGCTTTCTGCTCTGGCCATGGGTTGCTGCCTACTGCTGCTAGGATGTGTTTTCCTTGATGGAGTGAGAATTAAAGAGACCCAAATATGGTAACAGGTTTCAGTGGGGATGAGATGGTGCTTGCAACCTGTGGAGTCCTTGGAAACTCAGTATTTCTGACAAATTGTCAGTATTTCTGTCAAAATACTGCCCACCTTAAATCCAGACACCTAAGGTCAGGAGAAGACAGTGATTTGGCCAGAACCCTGGCCTCTGCTAACAGCTGCCACTCGTTACAGTACAATCAATGTTCCAACCCACAACAATTCACATTCACATCTTTGCTATGATAGTGTGTGGGGGGGCGGGGAACCATTTTCTTTAGCATCATTTAGATAATTAGAGTAAATCCACCGAATAAAGAAATTTCAGGTACAACAATGAAACCATTGAAAGGTCTTTAAAGAAAAACTTCCCTCCTTTAAAAAAATGTTTAAAGAAATTGCTACATCAAAGTTCTGAAATGTCAAGAATTCCTATCATTTCCTACTGTGGCAATAGCCAGGAACCTTCTAGAACACTATAATTTCTTATTCTGTAAAGTGAAGGATAAAGGATAATTTTGATTGAACCCCCTGAGAAGTATCTTTCCAGGATGATCCTTGAGCAAAAGGCAGACTGAAAAACTTTCAGCCGCCCTATGGGGAAATAACTTTTTTATTAAAGAACTTTGATTAATCAGGCATTCCTCTGTGGCATTTTGGGGAATTCATTTTTATTGCATCCTTCTAGAATCTACAGAAAATCTTCAGAATGGGCAGCACTAACTTTAGCCAGACAGCCAGAGCTGAGAGGTACAGAAAAGAGGCTACAGGGTGGAATATTGGGATGGCAGCTCCCTTTCTCAGTATTTTCTTTTGGTGATTCTTTCAGGAGAGTCCAACTCAGAAGGGTAAGGATTCTTTTGACTTAAATTCATGGCATGAAATCAATTAGAGAACGTTTTAAAATCTTGGGGAAGAGCTAGGTAGGGCATGAAAATTCCTACTCAGGACAAATCCTAAACAGTATAATGAGACTCTTCCCAGCCCAACCTATTTATTCCCATTTTATTGCACACTGAGAGCCACACTGGGGATAAATGTTTGATTAACTCATTTGAGATTTCACAGTAAGCCTTTAAAGCAAATCTATTATTGCCCCATTTTAGAGACGAAGAAACTGAGCCCAATGAGTTAAATCAGTTTGTTCAAAACCACACAGCTGGGAGGGCCATCTGTATGGTAAATTCTGTACAGAATTTTACAAAGACCACAGTAGCAAGAACAATTTAGCTCTGTCTAGCCCTATCTCACTTACAAAGGCTGCTCATTTATGATCACAGATGCTCACTTCTAGAGCTCTGTGACTTAGAGGTTATTGGTTCTCTTTTAACAGAAAAAAAAAAAAAAAAAAAAACTAAGACCAAAGGTGAATAAGCGACTTGCTCAAAGTCACGTACCCAGTAAGTATCAGAGCCAAGACTTGGGCCTAGCATGGGTTTGACTCTTTGGCTTGTGTCTTTTGAGCTCCTTTCCTGGGCAACCAGTCAATGGATCATGACTGGTCTAAAAAAAAAAAAAAAGTATCAAGACTCAGCAAGAAAAGGTGTCATGGTTGATTAAGCATGTCTGTATGATCCTCAGAATGAGGAGCAGCAGCACGCTAGCCACAATTATGTCATCTCTGATCTATGCAACCTCATCATTCTATAGACAAGGACATGGACACCGACCTCAGACACTCAGAGACTTCTCTGGGTTCTCTCAGCAAGTTAATGTCAGAGTCAGGTTAAAAAAAATGCTCTAACTTTATAGAAATACCATAAATAAAGGGGGGATTTAGTTAAAATAATATGCACTCTTGTAGGTATTTCCTAAGACACAACAACACTAAAGGATATAATGAAGTTTGTTATTTGGATCTCATAATGAATGTTTGGACTTTAAAAAAAAATAAGCCAATATAAAATTGAGTTATTATTGAATTGATACTTTGTGTGTGCGGGTGTGTTGTTTTTGTTTTTTTGGACTTGAAACCTATGGGCACTTTACCACTGAACAGCATCTCCAGTCCTTTTTATTTTACTATTTGAGACATGGTCTCACTAATTTTCGTAGGCTGGTCTCAAACTAGTGGTCCTCCTGCCTCAGCCTCCTGAGTCCCTGAGATTACAGGTATGTGCCCAGTTGTCTTTAGAGTTAACATAATGAAATAAAGAACAAATAAGCAAATTGGTAGTTATAGAGTAATTGCCAATGAAACAGAAAAAATTCAGAGTGACATACTGACAACTTAAAAAAGCATAACCAGCCTATCATTAGTCACGCACTTGTTCAGAATGATGAGCAACTCTTGGTAAATTTCCAAAAGAAGCACGTACTATATAATTTTCCCTTGATTTACGTAGTGTTAAAACTATACAAAAGTTATTTGTGGTTTTGTTTTTTTTTTTTTTTTTTTGTAAAATGGAATTAGGTTCTAGGCTCAGATAACTATAAAATGTCTGGCATAGAACCAGAAAGACATGTGGGATATGAGATGGTTCTTCCTGGTGTGGAACTGCCCCATGCATTGCAGGATGTCTGGAATCTTCATCTCTGTTCATCAACTGTCAGAAAGTTTCCCAATCAGTGTTCCCCCTGTTGAGGACCACTACAAACTACTAAAAAGGCTGGGAGAGGAATGGAAGTCTAAGTGTATCATAAGCCATGGCAACTACCTCATTTCCCTGGCTAGGACTAAGGGTACAACTTCCTATTCAAACCAAGTGTGTTAGTCAGCTTTCTGTTACTTTGACAAAATACCTGAGCAAAACAATTTAAAGAAGGAAAGGTTTATTTTGGCTCAGAGTTCCAGTCAAGAGTTACTTGACCCCATTGTTGTGGTCTATGGTGAGGCAGAACATCATGGCAGGGAGCACATGGTGAAGCAGAGCTGCTCTGAAGAAAGGAGAGAAAGGAGAGAGAGAGAGAGAGAAAGAGAGAGAGGGAGAGAAAAAGAGAGAGAAAGATATGAGACAGAGCACCAGATATATATAGAGAGACACGCTTGGGACAAGATATAGTACCTAAAGACACACCCCAAGAACCCATTCCCTTCAACTAGACCCTACCTCCTATAATTTTCATCACTTCTCAATAGTCCATTCAGCTATGAATCCATCAGTAGATTAACCCATTGATGAAGTTAGAATCCTCATGATCCAATCAGTTCCCCATAGGCCCACCTCTGAATCTTGCTGTATTGGGCATCAAGCCTTCAAGCCATGAGCCTTTAGGGGACATTCCATATCCTAACTATAATAACAAGTAAGGAGGAAGACACCAAGAGAATTGGATATAAAGAATGAGGCTTCCATCACGAAAAAGAGAGTGGCATCTCCTTTCCCCAGGTGGCTATCCACAGCAGAACTGTTCTCCAACCTCTGTGTCAAAGAAAATTGCATAGTCATGAAATGGGAGGAGAACTGGTCCTCCAGTTGAAGCAGCTGCAGGCCCACTACTTGTCCTGGCAATGAACTTGAGTTGCCCTTGAGATAATTGGTCACAGTTCTTTGCAGGAAGCTGGGCTTGAGCCACTTGTTTTCTTACCCAAGAGGCTCATCTATCTGTACTATCTACCTGATAAGGATACCCACCAACAAGAGGATGCTGCATACACTCCCTTGGTGGGAGCTGAGGTGGAACTAGAACAGGTGAGTAGAAGAGGTGGAGCTGGAGTAGGATCTTCTAGTTAGGGAACTGAACAGCAGGGGAAGGGGAGAGGATCTTAAGAGGTCTCCAAAAACTTTTGCATAAGCTTCTGTCACACTAGAGGCATGGACACAGGCTACCAGGAGCTGGCCAGTTAAAAACACAAGATACGGCCCGAACCAGTTAAACAAACACAAGGTTTCCCTTTATCTTCTCCCTTTCCCACCTCATCACAGCAAAGGATCAGCCAAGAACCCCGAAGACTGGAGAGAATAGGCATAGAACTGTGAATCACGTCGGAGATTGACATTTTATATTGTACCAGACTAAATTTTAACAGCTGAAAATGAAGAGAAGATTATGTAATTTACTTAAGATGTTGTTAAAGAATAAAGAATGATTGGATGGAGTGTAATTGGGACTTGGGAGCAGCTATTGAGAGCAATCAAAATGTTTCATGTCTGTCTTCCAACAAGTCGAAATTCCAGAATAACCTACTTACACACTTAACTTTGTCTCACAAAATGGAAAAATGGAAACTAGGACCAGAGGGTAAAAAAAAAAAAAAAAAAAACTGAACAGAGTGACAATCAGGAAAAAAGGAAAATTAGGTCAGGGATCCACAGGACTTCCAATCCATGTTGTTGGGGTTAAGCCAAAGCAGGAAGAAAAAACATTCTTCAAGTGATAACAGGAGTCAACAAAGTATGACAACAAACTCCAAAATACATACAGACTGGGAGGTTCACAAAGTGGTCAAGGAAGAATTACCAATAACGACCATCCAATGTTCTGCCCTCCATTCCTTTAATGGTTTAACTGTGTTTCCCAATTAATAATATGCTTTAGATTAGTAATACTGATAACTAAAACATGTTGAGTATCACTCTCTGCTGAACATACTGCTGGTATTCCTACTATTATTTCCATTGTGTAGATAGTGACCCCGAGGCTCACAGTTTAAACAACTAGACCATGTTGACCAAGCTAACAAGTGGCAGAGCCAGAGTTTGAAGTCAGATCTCCTAGGCCCCCAAACCCTATTCCATAACTCTGCTGTGAGAAATGCAAACACAGTGATAGTGCTGGCTCAGCCTAAGCCCTGGGGATTGGAGCACTCTGGTTAAGTGAGGAGTGAACCCAGGGTGCCACTTCATAGATTTGAAAGGCAGGCCTTATGACGATAGTGGATAACCCTGGTCAGTCACACAACCACAGAAATGTCTGAGAACCCCACCCAGTGGGGAGCATTTCCCCTGACAGCTGGCCTTTCAGGCCATGAAATGAGAGTCCACACCCTCTCACCACATCCACTGTAGGAATTTGAAGATTATATTCTGTTTATTTAAAGAAAGCACAAGATCTTTTGTGTGTTTGTTTTTAAAAAGTTGATTCATTGAGCTTTTATGTGTGAAGCTTAAGTTTTACAACTGTATTAATCCATTTCTCGTTAATATAACAAAATACACGAGGCTGGGTAGCTTTATGACGAAAAGAAGATTCTTTGGCTCAGAGTCTGAAGGTTCAAGGGGCCACATTCTGGTGATGGGCTTCTTGCTGCCAGAGTCCCAAGGCAGTGCAGGGCAAGAAACTGGAAGCATGTACATACATGTCTATGTCCTCTGATCTCTCTCTTATAAAACCACCAGTACTCAGTCATGGGAGATCCACCCCGATGACCTTGTCTAATCCTGATAATCTTTCAAAGGCCTCACCTCTAAGCACCAGAGTTGGATTAAGTTCCATCCTCTTACTGCCTCACAAGAGGGATTAAATGTCCACGCATGAAGCCTTGAGGGACACACTCAAACCATATCCAAGCCATAGCAACCACTTTAAGGTGAGGTCAGACTCCCTCAATTCTGTAGTTCAATTGGCTTTCAGCACTGAGCTGCTTTTGTTCAGTATTAAGGGAGACAGCCAAAGTGTAGCAGAAAGTGGGTTGAGTTTGGAATCCAAAGACCTGAGTTCAAGTTTTGTCTTCCTAAGTTGATCATCATGAGTGACCTTGAACAACAATTTTCTCATCTCTAAAATTGAGATAATATATTCTACCACTCAGAACAGAGGAAAATAGATATGCAAAAATTATTAACCCTCAATTAAATTAAAATATATAGGATTAGTTTTCTGGGGTTGAAATTAAATGTCAAGGAGCTAGCTGAAAGAACACTAGGATAATGGTAAAGAAACCAAAGTATGTACATGGTCTGGGTCCAAATCAATGACCTATAAATCTGACTGACTTTCCAGGCTTAGATAAGTTAGACATTTTTAAGTATTCTTCTCAGATATTGAATGAGACTACACCATATATTATCAAGTGCTCCCTTTTGATCCCTAAATATTTCAGTTTCTGAGTGTTGGTTTGCTACAGTTTATGTTTTCCTGTTTGTGTGGGAATATAAATTAAAATGAAGAATGTTATTGTCAGGATTTCTATTTTGGAAAAGTGTAAAATGTGAGGAATCCTAACCTTTAGTACTTGTGACTAACACAGGTAAAATTCTAGGGGACTTTTGGAAAACTTTTATCTGTCAACAGATCTGAATAGAGACATCTGAGTGCTGAACTTCAAATCCTTGATATGGTAAAACCTTCCATGAATTTCGAGTTGCAGTTTCAGCTCTTAAAAAATTTCCTTTAGCCAAGTCCAGGGGCACACACCTGTAATCCCAGAGCCCAGGGAGGCTGAGACAGGAGGTTTACAAGTTTAAAGCCAGCCTCAGGAACAGCGAGGCACTAAGCAACTCAGTGAGACCCTGTCTCTAAATGAAATATGAAAAATTGGTCTGGGATGTGGCTCAGTGATCAAGCGGCCCTGAGTTTAATCCTCAGTACCTTAAAAAAAAAAAAAAGAAAGAAAAATTTTCTTTAGTATTAGTCTCCTAGGCCTACCATAACCAAGTACCACAAACAGAATATTTAAACAACAGAAATTTATTTTCTCAGTCTGGAGACTAGAAGTCTAAAATCGCAGTGTGGGGAGGGTTGGTTTTCTGAGGGCAGTGAAGAAGGGCTGGTGCCACGCCTTTTTCTTAGTTTCTGATGGTTTTCTAGCTGTTATAGGAAGATTTGTGTCTCTACTAAATTCATTTTTTAAAATCCTAGCCCCTAGCACTTCCGAATGTGAACTTATTTGGAGATAAGGTGATTGCAGAGTTAATTAAGTTACAGTGAAGTCTTAAAAATAGACTCTAGTCCAATGTGACTGATACCCTTATAGGAAAGGGGAATTTGGACTGATTTACAGAAGATAGCCATCTGCAAGGCAAGGAACCCTCAGAAGGAACCTACCCTCCCCAAATCCTGAATGGACTTCTAGCCTCCAGAATCATGAGAAAATAAATTTCTGTTGTTAAAATATCCTTGTTTGGGGTGCTTTGTTACAACAGACCTAGAAAATTAATATACTGTCAAGCTTTGATGTTCCCTGGCTTGCAAATTGATCACCTGATCTTTGCCTTCCTGGGTCAGGTTCATAGGATATGTACTCCCTGTGTGCATGTCTGTCTCCAAGTTTGCCCTTTTGATAAGGACATCAGTGGTATTGGATAAGGACCTCCTCTCTCCAGTTTGACCTCAACCGATCACATCTGCTATGACTCTTGTCTTCAAACCATAGCCCCCTCCAAGGCTTAGGTTGGAGGGTTAGGTTTTTAATGTATACATTGGGGGAAGAGCACACAACTCCACCCATAGCAATGATTCATCATGGCAGGGTGAAAAACTCAGCACAATAAGAAATGGAGTTAATTCCCTTGACCCTTGAGTCTGGGTAGGAGTCGTATCTTTCTTTGACTCAGAATGCAGTGGTGATGCTGAGGAAGGGCTGCTGCCTAGGCCTCAAGAGCCTTGCAGCTTCTGCCTCCCCATTCATGTACTTCTGCCCTAAAGATGCCACAAACAGAAGCCACCCAGCCTCGTGGAGGACGAGTGACCTACGCGGAGAACCAAGTAACCCAGAAAACAGGTAGCAGCAGCCACCAGTTATGATTGAGACCACCCTGGGCCTTCTCAACTGGCAGCCCATGGCCTGTATTTGAATGACCTGTAAGCTGAAAATAGATTTTTACAACTTTAATTGTTAGAAAAATCAAAAGAATAATAATATTGGGTAACACATGGAAAATTACATGGCATTAAAATTTTAGAGTCTAGAAATAAAACTTTGGGGGAAGGCATTCTTATTTACTTATTGTCTGTGGTTCCTTTTGTACCATAATGGCAGACTTGAGTTCTTGCTGAAAAGACCACATAACAATCAAAACTTGAAATACAGTCAGCCCTCTATATCCCCAGGTTTGGGATCTGCAGATAACCAACCACAGATTGAAAATATTTGAGAAAATAATTGTGTCAGTGCTGAACATGTTCAGAATTTTTTTCAATAATTCCTTGAACAATACAGTGTCACGACTTTACATAGCATTTACATTGTAGTAAATGTTTTAAGTAATGTAGAGGCAATTTAAGGTATGTGGGAAGATGTTCACAGGTGATGTGCAGATACTATGTCACTTTAGGTAAGGGACTTGAGCATCCACAGGTCTACACAGGGTCCGGAACCAACCTCCTCCTATACTGAGAAATGACCGTATTTACTATCTAATCCTTCACACAAACAAATTTTTTCAAGCTAAACTCTTCAGCTAAATGCAATTGCATGAGTGAGTCCAAGAGAAACAAGCAGAGGAACTGTCCAGCCAACCCATAAATCATCAAAGAATAAAAACTTGTTTTAAATGACTGAGTTTAAGTGTGGTTTGTTATGCAACAATGGGTAACCATTTTTTTTCTTCCCTTTCTTCTTGTCTGTGGTACTAAGGATTGAACCAAGGAGCACTTTACCAGTGAGCTATATTTCCAGCCTCTTTTTACTTTGAGAGAAGCTTTCACTCAATTGCTTTAAGTCTATTGATGTGATGAATTACATTTATTGATTTCTGTATGTTGAACCAACTTTGCATCCCTGGGATGAATCCCACTAGATCATGGTGCATGATCTTTTTGGTATGTTTTTGTATTAGATTTGTCAGAATTTTATTAAGAATTTTTGCATCTATGTTCATTAGAGATATTGGTCTGAAGTTTTCTTTTTTGATGTGTCTTTGCCTGGCTTTGGAATCAGGGTGACACTGGCCTCATAGAATGAGTTTGGAAGTGCTTCCACTTTTTCTATTTCCTGAAATAAATTAAAGAGTATTGATATTAGTTCTTTTTTTATTTTTTTATTTTTTATTGGTTGTTCAAAACATTACAAAGCTCTTGACACATCATATTTCATACATTAGATTCAAGTGGGTTATGAACTCCCATTTTTACCCCAAATACAGATTGAAGAATCACATCGGTTACACATCCACATTTTTACATAATGCCATATTAGTTCTTTTTTTAAAGGTCTTGTAGAACTTGGCTGTGTATCCATCTGGTCCTGGGCTTTTCTTGGTTGGTAGACTTTCGATGGCATGTTCTATTTTATCATTTGAAATTGGTCTGTTTAAATTGTGTATATCATCCTGATTCAATTAGGGCAAACTATATGATTCTAGAAATTTGTTGATGCCTTCAATATTTTCTATTTTATTGCAATACACGTTTTCAAAATAATTTCTAATTATCTTCTGTATTTCTGTAGTGTCTGTTGTGATATTTTCTTTTTCATTATATATGTTAGTAATTTGAGTTTTCTCTCTCCTTCTCTTTGTTAGCATGGCTAAGGGTCTGTCAATTTTATTTATTTTTTTCAAAGAACCAACTTTTTGTTCTGTCAATTTTTTCAATTGTTTCTTTTGTTTCAATTTCATTGATTTCCACTCTGATTTTAATTATTTTCTGTCTTCTGCTGCTTTTTGTGTTGATTTGTTCTTCTTTTACTAGGGCTTTGAGATGTAATGTTAAGTCATTTATTTGTTGACTTTTTCTTCTTTTAAGGAATGAACCCCTGCAATGAACTTTCCTCTTAGAACTGCTTTCATAGTGTCCTGGAGATTTCTATATGCTATATTTGTGTTCTCATTCACCTCTAAAAAATTTTTTTAATCTCCTTGATGTCTTCTTTAACCCATTATTCATTCATTCAATAGCAAATCATTTAATCTCCAGGTGTTGAAGTGGCTTTTACCTTATTTTATCATTGGTTTCTAATTTCATTCCATTATGATCTGATAGAACGCAGAGTAGTATCTCTACTTTTTTATATTTGCTAAGAGTTGCTTTGTGGCACAGTATATGGTCTATTTTAGAGAAGGATCATATGCCTCTGAGAAGAAAGTGTATTCTCTCATTGAAGGATTAATTATTCTATATATGTCAGTTAAGTCTAAGTTATTGATTGTATTATTTGAGTTCTATAGTTTCTTTGTTCAGCATTTGTTTGCTGAACAATCACGATCTCCTGGCTTTGTTTGGAAGATCTATCTAGTGATGAAAGAGGTGTGTTAAAGTCACCCAAAATTATTGTGTTGTTGTCTATTTGACTCTTGAACTTAAGAAGAGTTTGTTTGATGAATGTAGATGCTCTATTGTTTAGGGCATATATATTTATAATTGTTAATCTTGTTGGTGTATGGTTGCCTTGAGCAGTATGTAGTGTCCTTCTTTATCCTTTTTGATAGGCTTTAGCTTGAGGTCTACTTTATTTGATATGAGGATGGAAACCCCTGCTTGCTTCCACAGTCCATGGTTTTTCCCACCTTTCACCTTCAGTCTGTGGATGTCTTTTCTTATGAGATGAGTCTCTTGGAGGCAGCATATTGTTGGGTCTTTTTCTTTTTTTATCCAATATGCTAGTCTATGACTTTTGATTGGTGAGTTTAAGCCATTAACATTCAGGGTTACTATTGAGACATAATTTGCATTCCAAGTAATTTTTGTTTATTTTTGGCATTTAATATGACTTGGTTTCTCCTCTGATTAGATTTACCCTTAGTGTAATCACTCCCTCTGCCGATTTTCATCATTTTTTTCATTTCCTCTTCTTGGAATATTTTGCTGAGTATGTTCTGTAGTGCAAGCTTTCTAGTTGTAAATTCTTTTAACTTTTGTTTATCATGGAAGGTTTTTATTTCATCATCAAATCTAAAGCTTAGTTTTGCTATATATAAGATTTTTTGTTGGCATTCATTTTCTTTCAGAGCTTGGTATATGTTGTTTCACGATCTCCTGGGTTTGAGGATCTGGGTTGAAAAATCTGCTGAGATACAAATTGGTCTCCCCTATATGTGATCTGATTTCTCTCTCTTGTGGCTTTTAAGATTCTATCCTTATTTAGTATGCTAGGCATTTTCATTATAATGTGTTTTGGTGTATATCTGTTGTAATTTTGTTCATTTGGTGTTCTGTAAGCCTCTTGTATTTGGTTTTCCAATTCATTCTTCATGCTTGGGAAATTTTCTGATTTTATCTCTTTGAAGAGATTGTGCATTCCTTTGGTTTGAAACTCTGTGCCTTCCTCTATCCCAATAACTCTTAGATTTGATCTTTTGATGCTGTCCCATAATTCTTGGATGTTCTGTTCATGGTTTCTTACTATCTTCACTGTGTGATCAATTTTATTTTCCTAGATTGTATACTTTGTCTTCATTATCTGATGTTCTTTCTTCCAAGTGATCTAGTCTGTTGGTTATGCTTTCTATTGGGTTTTTTATTTGAATTATTGTATCCTTCATTTCAAAGATTTCTGGTTTTTTTTCAGAGTCTTTATCTCTCTCTTGAAGTAATCTTTTGCTACCTGTATTTGCTCACTTATCTCTTTGTTGGAGTGATCAATTTTTGCCTGTATTTGCTCATTTAGGCCATTCTTTAATTCACAGATCATTTTAATTATGAACCTCTGAAATCCTTCTCTGAAATTTCATCAACTTTGCTGTCCATGGGTTCTGTTATTATAGTATCCTGGTTTGTTTGGGGAACTTTCCTCCCTTGTTTTTTCATGTTGTCTATGTGTCTTCCTTTCTTACAGTGTAGATCTGAGATATTACAGTTTCTTCCCTATATTTTTATAGTACCTGTGCAGATATTTGTACATCACCTTGATGCTGGTCTTCCAGACCCTGCTTGTGTCCCTCAATGTAGGCTACTGCATCTAAAGGTGGTGGCCTAAATAGCCAAGGGAACTCAAGATAATATTTAAGGTGCCCCAAGATGGAAGCAATGTCTTACAGAGATGGGGCTAAAAGGTGGGCCTCACACTCTCTTTGGGATGCTGGCTCTAAGATGCAGCTCCTTCTAGGCCCTGTCTTCTGTCAAAAAATTAGGGGCTACTGCATTGGAAGGTGATGACAATGACTGCAGTGTCCCAGGATGGAAGCCGGTTAAGCTTAGGCTCCCAGGTATGGGGAGGCAGTGAACTCAGACCTACCCTGGACCTGGGTCCTGTGCAAGTCAGTGTGGATGGACCTGGGCTGGGCCTGGGCTCCCACGGTAGTCTGTTCATCGAGGAGGTGGTCCTGTGCCAGAGTCTGGGCTCCACCAGGTGTCTGCCCCTGCGATGGAGGGGTGGACCTGGGCCTACTGTGAGTCTGGGTCCTGCCCAGGCTGGTGTGGGTAGATTGGGCTGCAGGGCTTGACCTCCCCCGGTAGTCTGATGATTGGAAGGAGTGGTCTAGTATTCTAGCTCAAGTGTATTCTCACTGGAAGAGGCTAGGCTCCTGCGGGTGTCTGCCCCTCGGGTGGAGGGGTGGACCCAGGCCTACTGTGAGCCTGGGTCCCACACAGGCTGGTGTGGGTGGATCAGTATGCCCATTCCTAATGATAGGCAAGTTCTTAGTGGAATGGAAAGCACAACTTGTTCTTTATCTTAGATGGTATGTCCTGGCATGATCTGAACTGTTGGACCCCAAAATGCTGAGCAACATGGAGAGTACCTGATTCTTCATGGCTGCTGCTGCTCCCTCCTTCTGCATGCAATAACCTTATTACTGGACCCAAACTTGCCCCTTCCCACTTATTAAGTTCAATCCAGAAAGAACCTGAGTGGGCATATGTGGAATGTCAAGATGATCCAGGCCCTTTGGACTATCTCATAACAGAGAACAGGAGAGATTCCTGGGACCTACTCCTGGAAAACTGTGGATGTATGTGCTGCTCTCTAGTCCAAATAAAAGCAAACTCTTTTTGATCTTCCTTATTGGTGTTGAAGAGAAAGGTTTTACTGGATGAACATCAGGACTTAGTAGAAGCCCTATCTTCATTTTATAGATGAAGACACTAAAGCTCTGGAGGGTTAGAAACCTAGATGTGTTGGCCTGACTAGGGATTGCACCTCAGGATCAGAGACATCTGGCCAGGGCTAAAGTGGCCTCATGTCATCTATACCCTGGAGATATAGAAAAATGAGGAAGGGAAAGTGCTGATAAGTTTTGCTTGCTGCATAGGTAATCACAGAACTTAGCACTAAAGGTGTCATCTAGTTTAACCTCTTACTTGACAAAGAAGCCCCTCTGCAGCAGTGTTAAATTTACAGTTATGAGTTTGGTGAGAACACAGGTTTGCAGGTTTGGAGACATACTGTATCAGCTAGTGATTGCTGTGTGATAAGCCATCCCAAACTTTATCAGCTTAAAAAAGATCTTCATATTTTTTTCTTGAAGCTATTGGATTGACTGGGGCTTCTGCCCAGTTGAGCTGGGATTGACAGGACTTATTTATGCATGCATCTATAATTGGCAGCTGATCAGTTGAGGATTGGCTATATTATCTGATCTCTGAACAGCTTGACTGGTCTGGCCATTTTCCATGTGTCTAGTTTTCTAGCTCAAGTGTATTCTCATGGTAAAGTGAGAGAAACAAGAGAAGTATAGAGGCAACAAGTATCATCGGCTTGTATCTCATCTGTTAACAAATGGGGTAACAAATGGACCACTGGCCAAATCAAGCACATGGAGGAGTCCTAAGTCAGAGGGAAGAGTAAAGTGCCCTGGCCATCCTGGAGGTATATAGAATCAGCAATCTACCACATATAACTAAATTAAAATCCCAGCCATCTATTCCACATGATGAATCACTCCTCTGTGCCTTAGTTTTCCTACTATAAAACAGACAATAATAACATCTACGTGAAAGGTTATTATAAAGATCAAATAAGATTTCCATAAGGTACCTAGTACAGTGCTTAGAACACACAGGACTTTCAAAAACTGATGGGTTTGGTTATGAAGAGAGTTGTCTAATAGGCCCTTTGATATCCAAAGCTCAGGATGCTCAGAGAAGGCCTGCAAAGAATCCCAAAGCTAAAGTCTCTCCCTGGACACTTGGCCTAAGAGGCTAGATCTTCTGAAGATCCATATCAGCCACAGTTAGGGAGCTTACTGGACTTTGAGGACTGTGGATTACCATGTCCCTAGGATATGATATTGTCCAGTGCAATGGCTCATTCCTGACCTAGCCATCAGCTAGAGAAGATGGGGGAAACTCTGTCCATCCTGAAACAGGCAGCATGAGTATTGGCTGAGTCAGACAGACCAGTGGTCAAATTTTGGCTTGGCTACTTACTAAGCTGACTTTGTGAAATTTAAGCCATGTCTTGAATCTCAGTTTGGTCTTATTTCACAGGCCTATCATGGGCACTATTGAGCTGGTATCTGTTTGGGATATGATATGTCTTACACAGGTGATACACATATGGGAGAGGGGAGGAGAGGGGAGAGAGACAGTGGTCAAGGAGACCTGGGTATTGATTCTATGTTTTCATGGAAGAATATATGACCTGGTTGCAAGCCATCTTAGTTTAAAACCAGGAGAATCCAATGTTTGTAAATATTTCTTTAAATGTAAGCATATAGATGGCCAGTTCAAATTTTTCCAGAATGGTTATATTCTGGAAAATAATTTCCAGGTACAGAAAGATGATGGCAGAGCTAGTTTCTCAGATTTGTGAAGACTTGGCTTCCTACAGGTACTGCCACTAGAAGTTCAAACTCTTTGTTAGGGACTCTGGAGGCCACAAGTACATCTATTTGCATAAACTTCACCTCCTCCTACTCTGTGCAGCTCCCTGCTTCTCAAAGTTTCTAGAAAAGGCATATAATACAAGCACAAGTTGGATTAGAACCTAGCGTTTCTTTGTCCACCATCCACAACCCACCTTAACTGGTACAGCATGTAAAATATTTACCATAGTCCAAAGACCAAGAAAAGCATCCAGCATATGGCAGAGTTCTTCAAATTCTACATTCCTGGCAAAGAAGAACCTCATAGTTTGATTCTATGTCTTCCCATCACTTTCAGCTCTTGAAACAGCCTCCTCAGATTCTTGAAATATAAATCTATTCATTTAAAAACATCTGTCCCATGTTTGGTTCAAAGCTGTCTTCTTCCCATCCCTGTTGCTCAGCAACAGCTGCAGTGGGAGCTTTGGTTGCCTGGAATGAGATGCAGGAGCCCTGGTAGAACGGTCTGCCATTCACTTCCTCATTTCACTTACTTCTGTGATGTTGGGATGTGAAGCAAGGAGACGAAAGTCCTTGCAGGATAATGCTCTGAACGTGGCTTCTCTAACAAGGTCTTTCAAATCCACCCATCTTGTGCATGGGTTGGACTAGTGGGAGACACAAGGAGCCCCAGTTATTCATCCCCCAACAACTCTCATGGGTATTAGTCACCCTTTTTAAAAAATCCTTCTCCTCCATCAGTTGGAGGCCACATGCCCATTTCTGAGGCAAGTCCCACAGTGCCCTTCACAGAGTTTACCTAGCACAAAGGATTTCCTCTTCCTAATCCCAGCTTTCTTTGGAGACTACCACAGGAAGAATTGTGCCGCAGCCCGGCTGGCTAGGCAAAATAACCAGGGGGGTGACGAACAACTTGTGTACATTGATACAGCAGGAGTGGAAGCCCTTTATTATAGGACCGGAGCGATATTTATACATTCCACACAGCTTATCTTAATTAGCATAAACTAGATACAGCAGTCAACCAATAAGGAATCTCCACACTTAATGGCTCGCTTTTGTTACTTCTCAAACCACTCCCTCTGGCATTTTGCCAGGCGCCACCCAGACTTGTTTACAGACTCTAACATTTGCCAGGCACCATCCTGACTTGTTTACAGACTCTAACAGAATTGATTTTCTATGTTTTCAGTGAAATGAAAAGCTGAGGGTGGTGTTCTTTCCTCTCCTTGACTCTCCATCCTGCCTCTAACCTCTCTCCAGAGCTCATACTAGATGGATCAGCAAGTCAAGAGACTGAGCAGACATTCAACCAGGGATGGAGGTGACAGTCTGCCACCTTAGTTTACAAGGTGGTTCTCTGGGGGGCCTTCTCCTTCTCTTTAAAAATAAGAATTTCCTCAAAGGCAGGTGATATTCTTTGGATGTAGTATGTCCCTTAAGAGTTTTATGGTTTAGATGTGTTGTCCACAGTGTGGGGATATTTGGAGATGGTAGGACCTTTAAGAGCTGGGACTAGTGAGAGGTCATTATGGTCACTGCTCTTATATAAAGTATTAAGATAGTTCTCATGGGTCTCTCCTGGTTAGTTCTCTCAAGTGGGTTGTTATAAAAGAAGTGAGCCCAGCCCCTCCCTTTACTCTGGTTCTTTGTCTTGAGGTGTGATTCCCTCCCTTTCATATGTGACCCTGTTATTAAGGTGCCATCTGCCATGAGGTCCTCCCAGGAGCCCAGTCAATACTGGTGTCATGCCATTGAACCTTCAGAACGGTGAGGTAAATAAGCCTCTATTTCTTATAAAGTGTCCAGCCTCATTACAGTCATGAAAAACAGACTAATAGAGCAACCTCCTTCCAGATTCCAGTCGCTTCTTATATCTCTCCTCCCCACAGGAGCCAGGGTGGCCTCTCTTGCACAGGTAGTGGGTGGTGGCATGTGAGAGAGGCATCTTATTTGAATTCTGTTGGGTTCAGAGAACTCATTAATGTTATCTCTGCAATACAAAACAACATCAGGAGCAGAAAGCCTCAATACTTCATGACTTCTTATTATTGGCAATGAAGAGACCCCCAAATGTCCCTAAGGATTTGTTTCAGGGATGGAAACCCCTGCCCAAAGCAATTAGGGAAATTTACACTAATGAAACACATATAAAAATATCTGTTTCCTTCTGATATAAAGACCAGAGGTAGAGACTGGATTACAATAACCTTTTCTGGACCAAGAAACTAAATGGTACATTTAACTTCTCTGAGACTCAGTTTCCAGATCTGTAAAATGAGAGCTGACTTAGTCTGCATGGTTTTCCAAATTCTGGGATTTTAAGAGTTAAAGGTATCAGAATGTGCCCATGTTATATAGTGCTATATAAATAAAAGAAACAAGTAATTTTTTGAAGCTATTTGGAAATCCCCTTCACAACTAGTATCTACAGATAGAATTCAGATTTATATCCCAAGATAATCTTTCCTATCTCCCCAAATGTTTACAATTTACTTTTTGGCTTACGGTTATATTCCATTGTGAATTAAGTCAAATGTATCCTCTCCTGATTAAATAAAAGCAAAACCGAATACCTTAAATAGGTAAGTAAACTGACAAAACTAAAGAAGCTACCAAGATGTGAATGAAAACTCACAAAATATGGTAAAAGACTCCAGTGACAGATGGGTAAAGAGCAAGGGTGCCTTTGTTCAGGACCATTAAAATGATCTTAAGGCTAACAGTGGGTTTGTTGGAGTGATATGTCGGATCTCCTAGAGCCCAAGGGCAGACAAGGCAGCAGACCCCACAGAGACCCGGCACCAGGGCCTGAGCCAGGAACAGCACAGCCCCTCCTGCCAGCTACCCAGGCACATGCTCTGCTATCTCTGCCTCTCTCTGCATATCTGCTTCCCTAATGCTGGTGGGGGTGGGGCGGGGTGTGCAGCGCTGACAAACCGATGAAAAGTGTTATAAAGCCAAAGAAGGCTTTTTCCTAATAACATTGCATCTTGGGTTTTATTTTCTGTGGTTCTGGTTTCAATGGCCTTTGCTGCTATGGGTTGCCTACAAAGCTCCCATTCTGGGTGCCTTAGGATCAACAGCAAGAAGAAAAATAAAAACCCAGCAAATCCAACCACATCCAATATTGCACTCGGTAATCAAAAAGAGAATTGACTTTTTCTAAAACTAAGTTCACTGAAAGACTGAAACAAGGCTTGAAGCCTCCATTGTCCCTGGTTCATCACATTTCTGGGGGCATGTGACCTGTTGACTAAAATGTATCATGAGAAAAGTTCAGCTCAAAGTAATAGCAGCGTCAGAACTTGCTAGCCACCTTGAGTTTTGAGAGTTTGCTTTCAATAAGAAAAAGTGACCTTTGCTTATCATTCAGACACCTTTGGCTTTTTTTTAATGATAATTTTCAGATCTCACAATAATTTGAGCTAAAAGTTAAAGGTCCAGTTCCTAGTTCAGGCCTTGGCACTATTTTCTCAGGAAATTTTTCCTGGAGCCAAAGATGCAGAATCCTCTCCCAGCTGCCTTCAGCGGCTAGAGACTTTGCTACTGGAGAGAGAGCTTGAATCCAGGCCACAATATTACCAGCTGTGTGCCCTTGGGTACGTGGTTTAATCTCTCTACGTTTTATTCGTTTGAAAGAATTGAGTGGTTAGCTTTCTTTTTATGTCTATGTGAGTTATAATTTTGACTATATGCTTTAGCTCTTTTAAAGTAGCATTTCTCATTTTTAAATCGTTGTCCAGTATCTTCTACCATTTGCGAGCACATTGGTAGGCTGGGGGAGAACTTATCCTCAAAAAATGTTTATCACTTTTGATTTGGTGATAACATTAATAATAATTTATTGATAATAATTTAATAATTTATTAATAATTATTAAGATAATTTATATTTATTGAAGATTCGATCTGGGTAAAATACGGATTCTGGTTACTAAGAAGGGGAAGGACAAACGAGGAACAAGCTTTTCCTTAAAGAAGATTCCATTCATTGTGGGTGGACATGCTACTAACTTATCTGTCGGTTTTTTTTTTTCTCTCCTTTCTCATAACCTGTGACTCTAAGGAACAATTTTGGGAGTCAGTGGTATTGGCAGCAGAGCTGTTTTCTTAGACATGCCTGGCTTCCCAGTGGTTCCCAGGAACCCCAAAAGGGATGCTCATTTCATGCTCCTCCTCCTCAAAACAAATGCATACCAGACCTCAAGAAGTTATGCAGTTCTGTCCTAAAAGTTTCAGTAAGCTGTCTCAAAAATTCTGAGCAGAGCAGGAACAAGTAGGAAATAGGCAGGGAGGAGGTAAAGAAGACAGTTACTCATGGGGTATCCTCCTGCCTGTCCCCCATTTCCTTACACCACATAAAGGATCAAGTCCTCACCTCCTGCAGGCTTTCAGCACCTCTCCCAGTGAAGTGCATGCTCCCCTTGTCCCTAATGCCTGCTCCTCTGGCCAGTTCCTGCTGATCTTCCAGGGTGGAAGGTGAGGTTGGAAGGAGTGTGAGTTCTGGTTCTGTGGGTAAAGGAAGGGGATGCAGCCCAGTGGAAATAACATGGAGAAAAGGAAAGGTGACCTATGGTTGCAGATTGTTCTTAATTTCTTCCTCAATAATCCAAAATCTAAAAATTACATTCTTTTTTTATTAAATGTTTATTTATTTCTGCTCTCAAAAAACAGAATTATGACAGTGTGATTTAACAATCCTAATTGGCTTCAATTTAAATTTTAAAATCAGGTAACACTTCATTCCATAAAACAGAATCAGTTTTCCTATGAGCCAAGCACTCATCAAAAATAATTTGATGATTAACATCAGATTATTTATTTTGCTTACACAAAATAAGGACAAGGGAACTTCATTATTTTGCCAGTTGAGAATGGCTATTCTCCTTCCAATCCAGATTTCTCTTGGAGGACCAGATATGTCAGCTTGGTTTGATTGACTACATGTTTTGTTTTTTTTTCCCCCTGGAATATTGTCTCTGTTGAAAACCTGGCTTCACAAAAAAGGTGGCAGCAGGAAAATTTCAGAATCCAAAGCTTAAAAATAAGTCTTGGGCAGTGTGGGGTTATTTTCTGTCTCTTTGGGGGATCATCCAGTGTCCGAGGCCTGGGGACAGAGGCAAAGTCCCCAGTCGCCCATCTAGGAGATGTCACTCTCAGTAGCATCTGGTGTCCTGACCTGTTCTCGCTCAGGATGACGGTGGGTAAGGAGCAGCAGGTCACAGGGGCCCCCTGACCCTCTGGGAGACAGAGCTCCCCCTGGGCAGACCCCGGGGCTGAGGGTCATCGGCCAGGGGAGAATCAACGACTGTTCCCGCCTGTGGTCCCTGAGGTCCTGGGGCAGGGATGCAGGAGGCAGCCAGTGTCACAAGATGTCCCCGTCCCCAGCCAGGCCGGGCGTCTGGCTAAGCAAGGAGAAAGATGGTGTCCCTCCTCAGGGCTTGGTCCTTGCGCCTGGTCTCACTTCCTCCCCGGCACGGCCTGGAAGGGGAGGAAGTGACACCCAGGGGAAGGCCAGGAAGAGAGGCCACCGTCACATTCAAGTTCGGGGTGCGACAGCTCAGTCTGCCTCCCAACAGGCCCCATACTCGGCTCCCCTTCATGGGCCACATCCCTTCTGAGAGTCACGCCCTGCCCTTTATAGGCACAAGGACCCAGAAGTTCCAGGAACACATCCATGTTTAGGCTCTAGGATCCGGAAGTTCCTCAGGTGTCCATGTTTAGGCCCACAGATCTGGAGGTTCCTCAGGTGCACGTCCATGTTTAAGCCCCCAGGTCCAGAAGTTCCTCAGGCATCCATGTTTAGGCCCCCAGATCCAGAAGTTCCTCATGGCACGTCCATGTTTAGGCCCCCGGATCCGGAAGTTCCTCAGGTACACGTCCATCTTTGGGCCCTCAGATTCAGAAGTGCCTCAGGTGTCCATGTTTAGGCCGTAGCATCCAGAAATTCCTCAGGTGCACGTCCATGTTTAAGACCCTGAATCCGGAAGCACTTCAGGTGTCCATGATTAGGACCCTGGATCCGGAAGTTCCTCAGGCGCACATCCATGTTTAAGCCCCCAGGTCCAGAAGTGCCTCAGGCATCCATGTTTAGGCCCCAGGATCCGGAATGCCTCAGGCATCCATGTTTAGGCCCCCCCGGTCCAGAAGTTCCTCAGGTGCGCGTCCATGTTTAGGCTCTAGGATCTCTCACATTCTTTTTTGTCAGTAAGAGAACTAGGTTTCTAGTGACAGTACCCATCCCAAAGTAGCCTGGGTGAGGACTTCCTAGTCAATTTTTTTTTTTTTTTTTTTTTTTTTTTTTTTTGGTGGTGGTGCTGGGGATTGAACCCAGGGCCTTGTGCATGAGAGGCAGGCACTCTACCAGTATCCTATTTACTCTTAACAGAACTTTGTAAAATAATAATTCTGGCCTTACCAAGCTAAGGGGATGCCTTCCCCATTCATGTTCCTTGTTACTGTGAAGCTTCTTTTATTAACTGACAAAAATGGTTGCCTCTTATCCCTAATTTCTCCCTCTTTCCAGGTAGGAGATAGGAGGTAGGGAAAAGTGTAGATTTGGTCTGTATCAATGAAATTCAATGCTAATGTTAACTCAAGCAGTCCAACATTGTATTGGTCCCCTAAGAAATTGCAGAAGACGTCAGCAGTCTGTTGAATCTGAATGTTGACGACAGTTCCTTCCCTAAAACTTTTGGAGAAACTACTTGAGCTACATCTCCCTATATACTGGGAGTACAGTGCATGCCCAGTGTGATTGCTGCAGGCATTTCTACCACCACCCACCTTAGACTGAGCCATTTGATGGCAAAGGCACAGCCCCATCACCAACAATGACTAAGGACAGGCTACTCATCCCAACCCAAACCTGATCTATAGCATTTTGGGGAGAGGAGGACATTTTGCCTTCATTGTAACTATTTAGTAGGTTTAACTTCTTCCCCTCACTAAGCTCTCAGAGTTACACTGTGAAGTCAGTCCATGATAGAAGAAGCAGGACATATATAAACATAAAAGACATACTGTCTTCCAGGCTTGAAGCAGGAAAGCCTGGAATTCTAGCCTCACGGTTATGTCAATAAATAGGTGAATGGAGTGAACGGTATTACCATAATCAGGAGGGGTGGGATGGTTGGGAATGGTAGCAAAGGAAAAGAAGATTCTAGGGAGCAAGCACCTGTACTGTGTCTCCGGCACTGCTCCTGTGACCTGTTTCCAGTTGTGCAGATGATTCTGCCCTTAGAGCCCTCCATAGAATATTTCAGTCACATACACAGATGCCCTTGTTCTGATTTCATGCTCACTGAGCAACTGACAAATTATAATTTGATTTCTTATGTATTTATTAATGACCTACATTGTTCTTAAAAGGTTATAAAGGGACTTAGAAAAGTGTACATGTTTCTGTCTAAAAAATGAAATTGAATGTAAATGGATACTGCAAGTTTTGGTTTTGTCTGCCTTGTCTCCATTTCCCCATTCTTCCTCAGCTGCCTCTCGAGAAACTTCTTGCCTCTCAGGTGGAGCCAGAACCGTCTCCGAGAAGATGTGGGTTCCAACCATCTGTCCTCAGTGGCTTGGCCAAGTCACTCACGGAAGCTCCATTTGGGAACTTTGTTGGGATTATGGGGAGAAATGAAGCTCTCCCTCCACTGGACTGATGTCTGCAGAAGTCTACAAGCCTGTGCTGCCAGAGCCACTAGCTGGGGAGGCAGGGACCTCAGACAGAGTCAACCCAGAAGACAGCAGGACTGCAAGACAGAGGGAAAAATGCTGAGTGCCAGAGAAGGTTTTAGGAAAAATTCCCACATCCAGCTATGGTTGAAGCTAGCCTAGCTCCTGAACTATATTCAGCAAACATAATATATTCGCTTTACTTTTTCAATTAAGTTGAGTTTCTGGCCATTCTTTTTTTTAATCCCCCTTCATTTATTTATTTATTTTTATGCAGTGCTGAGGATCAAACCCAGTGCCTCACTCGTGTGAGGGAGTCGCTCTACCACTGAGCTACAGCACCAGCCCCATGGCCATTCCTAGTTAAGGTTCTTGATTAATTCAGTATGTGAAGAAAGTGTGTGGGGAGGGGGGTGGAAATAAGGCTAGAGAAGAAAAATTTGAAACTAGTGGTCAGGTGAACACACACTCCCCAAAAAAGGTTGCCATGAATTTCAGTGAACTTGCGAGTGCAACCTCACCAAATCCACTCAAACCTCAGTTGCTGACATAGAGGGACACATGCTTAATTATGCAAATTAGAGAACCCAGAAGATTAAAACTAATGAAGATGCACAGAAGAAATATAACTATCTTTGATTATAAAACCAAAAAGGAATTTCTACCTTCTTCCTGATAAAGTTGATGCTGTGTAAAATGGTAAGCCACACTCTCAACAATAGTCCTAAGATAAATACAATAATAAAAGCAAGGAATGTCATGAGACTGTTTCTTACAGAGTCCTGTGGAGGAGACTGATGACATACACAAAAGCACAATTCAATGAGAGCAGTTTTTTAAATGATGTGAGTCATTAATTTAGCTCTCTGCTAGAATGGCTTTGTCAAAAGTAACCCCTCCAGGATGAACAAATTGTTCATCCAGGTGACAATGGTTTGGGGCTCTCAGTCACTTAAAATTTCTTTGCCTGGGGAAGCTGATCTAAGTCTTAAATCCAATGGTAATTGGATAAGAGGAATCGTTGTTTATTAAAGCCATCTTTACTTTGATTCCAGAAAACCCTGTCATATGCAAAGAAGAGACTATCTGTCTCTCTCCATTGTGAGAGAGAAGGCCATGGGAGTGGGCTTCCTGTCTAGTTTTCCTAAAAGGAATCCCTTCTAGGCTTAAAAGGAGACTTCCTGCCTGCAATATGGCTGAAACTTAAGGGTTTTTTTTGTTTGTTTGTTTTTATTTTGGTGGAGGTGTATGGTCTTTTTTTTTAATGTCATTAATTTTAGCACTAACTATGTGACTAGCACTGAAGAAGATCACATGAGTTAAAAGTTCAGCAGCCCCTGCTTGCTTATGTGAGGCGTGGCTAAACACAAATGAGTGCAATGTGCCATAGTTGCATGCTTGCAGTATGTATAATAAAGATTTTCTGTTACTATTTGAGATGGAGAAGCATATAAAGTCCCTAATAACATTTCACCCTGCGAATATAGTATTGGAAGTTAGATTTCTAGCATCTTCTATATCCAGCCAACTCTTTTTATTTATATGGCTATTATCTATTTTGAAAACATATGAAAAGTTCATCTCCAATACTCACAAATTTTAATTCCTTCCTTTTCCACATTGCATTTCCAGTCCATTTCTTCCATAGAAATTCCATGATATTTATCTTTTTTTTTTTTTTTTCCCACTGTGCAACCTGCTTCAGTGCCAGGAGCCTACAGGCACAGAGGTCAGGCAATGGTTTAGGGCCACAGTATGTTCTGGCATGGGACACTATGAGAGGAACAGGGGACAAGCGATATTTATCTTGAGCAAACTTTTTAAAATTGAAGTCAGTTCTTTTTATTCTTGTGACTGTAAAGCTCTTACTGCTAACAATTTCATCTGGATTCAGTTAACATTATAATGATATTAAGACATGATTGATCAAAGCATAACTACATTGCAAATTTTATTAGAAAGTACTCAAACATAAGAAATAAAAATTTTATTAAATGTTCTCTTAATGAGACTTACTAGGGTTATTTTTTCAGTTAGTTTATGTATTCATGGATGAATATTACTGCTAGAATCAGATGGGATTCAACATCAATTCTATTTCTAGTCTTTGTTTTTACAAATGTAAGCATGAAGAAACCTGATTCACTTAAATAATTCAGTGGGAATAGAAAGAATTTTTTTTCTTTCAATGCAATTCAGTTATTTAAACTGTTCCTAAGTTATATTCAGAAAAGCACATAGTGATCCATGTTAAAATAATATTTAATAATATTTGAAAAAAATTTTGGTCATTTTTTAATTTTGTCAAAGCAAAACATTAGAGACCAAGGTCTGGTGATGTAGCTTACTAGTGGAGCCCAGGTTTAACATAAGCAAGGTTCTGACTTCAATCCCAAGCACTGAAAAAAAATTTAGGAATTATATTTATTAGGAAATATTTTTTTTAAATCTGTCATTAAAAGTTGTTTACTTCCTCAAACTCTTATTTTTAATTACTGCTTTTCCCAAGCCTCAGACTTTTTTTTTATATTATCAAGATGGATGAGTAGAGGGTAAATCAGATAAGTACAGTTGTGATGGGGGATTGGAAAAGGAGAGCTGGCATAATGTCTCTGCTGTGGGTCATTTCATGTGGGATTAACTATCTGAAAAATAATTCCCTGAAAACTAACTCGTTGTATTCTCATATCCTTAGAAGACCTCATGGAGCTCCAGAAGTATTTGCATCTCAGTTTTAGGACCAATGCTCTAGTAGACACAGAAAAATTTATAAAAATATATACAATGAGATTCTCCTGGCACTGGAAAAAAAAGTACTATACAGAAGAAGCATATGGCAAAAACCTGGAGAGAGGCTGCTGTATGAGATAAAGCCCTGGGAGAGGGGCCACTTCACCTGGACCTGGAAGATGAGCACTGGAGGGTAGGCATAGGCAGCTTGCTGTGTTTGGGAAGTATGCTCTAAGCTGGAGGAACAGCAAGTACAAGGGTCCTGTGGGAATAATTGAGCGACAAAGTGATCAGTGTGGCTGGAGCATGATGATCAAGAGGAACTGTGGAGGAAAGTGAGGTCAGAGAGATGGGCAGAACCAGACTGGTGGGGCTCTAGGAGCTGCATATGGTTTTCAGTGAGATTCAAAGCCATCTGGGGTTTGGGGCAGAAGATTGGCAGGAGCTGAGCTGTTCTTGTTCTGGGTACTGTGAGATGGGGCAATGGAAGACAGGGAAGTTGAATCAAGTCAACTAGTAGCAAGACAGTCATACACTCTCCACAGAGTCCTCCAGAGACGTGAGTGCAGTGTAGAACAGGGAAGGAATCGGGGAGCTGGTAAGAGGAGTTAAATTTAGGGAGTGAATTTGGGGAAAAAAAGTCAACAAGAATTACTGACAGATTAGAGTGTAAAGAAAGGAAAATAATCTACCTGTAAGATAAATGCTGAAAGTGGAATTACTTAACCTAAGCCCATGACATATTTCAACACTGGGAAACATGAACCCGGAAGGGCTGGGCAGATATTTTGGACACATCAGTAAGTAACCAAGAACATCAATCTGAAAATGAACCTGGGTAAGCAATGAAATGGACCCTCCTCCTGGGTCATTGCTCTGTGTCACAGTACATACCTCAGGCTGCAAAAACTGCCAAATAAGATCCCTCAAAATGGAGTCCATTTTCAAAGGGCAACTCCTGCTGGCACAGGTCTGCTCAGTCCACAGTGCAAAACTATCCAGTCTCATGTGAATTTTCTTTAAATATTACCAATTGTGAAGCTAAAAATAAATGTCTCAAAACTATCTCTATTTTAAAAAATAATTTACTAATCTATCAAAGAGAAATGATCTGAATCATTCTCTTATTCTCAATATAGAAATTATTACAAAATGTTATTTTAAAAGGCAGTCAAAAAGCATGTAGGAAAAAAGCATCATTGAAGTATGTGAGGCCAGTAATTAATAAAATGTTGTCTTGATTTTGTGATTACTGTGGTATTTGTCAGTATAGCAATACTTGTAATTCATTTCTAGGTCTAAATGAATATATATATTTTTATGCTGAATTTATATTTTAATTTTGTATTATGTATATTACAGAGGGCTCCCTAAATTGTTTAAGCTTCAGGACCACAAAACCTGAACCTTCCCCTGACAAGTGGCATCACTGAATAAGACAGGGAAGGCTTATCAGGGCACAGAAGGCTGTTACGGGGGGCATGTGATAGAGGAATAATGATCACGTTTTCTTGGCTAGGTCAAGTCAGAAATGTCCATTAGACATTTAAATGGGTAGATATAGACAGCTGCATCCAGGGGTCTGAAGTTTGAGCACAATCATTGCACATGTGGTATCTGAATCCCTAAGAGACCATGAATTTCCTAGGAAAAAAGCATACAGAAAAGGAAAAGAAGAGAGCAGCGTTCCTCACAGAGCTCAGAGACCCGCAACATTTAGAAATGTAGTGTAGGAAAGGAGCCAGCAGGAGGCCAAACAACAGCAGCAAGGCCACACAGGAGGCCAGGCAGGTGTCTGCCCAGAAGCCCAGAAAGGATCTTGGGGAAGAAGGGAAGGCAGTCAGGCCCAGCCCTGCAGGGAGGCCAAGAGAGACAAGGCAGAGCTGGCCAAGAACCTTGGCTAATGCTACTCCTACAGGAGCTAATTCCTAAGAGTGATGGGTGCACAGCTCTGGAGAGAATTCTGAAGAGCCTGGAGGGTGAGGAAGCAATGGCGGTGTATATAGATATCTCCTGAAGGTATGTGAAGGGGAGCAGGGGAAAGCAGGAGGTTCGCAATTAGTTTTGTTTTTTAAAGGGTAGTATTAAATTAAAAACTGAAGATGCACAAAAGAATAGGGACAAATGCAGAGCAATCCAGGGTCCAAATGGAAGCATTTGCTTTAAGTAAGAGCAAGAGAGAGAATGTGGTTACAGGTGCAGATAAGCAGATGGATTTGGTGCTGATTAGTCCCCATTTTATCACATTTGTTATTAATACAACATGGGATGATTTGGAATCAGAGAATGGCTATTCTTCAGACTATCAGGGATGGGGAACAAGAAAAGCAGTATCAGAAACTTGAGTGAAAAAAAAGAAACCAGACATAGTTTTTGAGTGGAAAAGTAAAACACAGCTTTGCTTTTTGTGTACTTTGCTACAAAATTGCAAACTGGGAAAAGACCTGCATGTTGCCCATTTCTGGAAATCCCATAGAATCAACCTGGTGTCTTGTACATGGTAAGCCCTCAGCGCACTCCCGTTGGGTAAGAGGGGAGGTGGATGAGTGAGAAGAGCCTTGTGAGGGTCCGAAGGGAGAAATGAAGGTATGAAAGACTTCATCAAATGGGAGGAACTGAGGAGGATTCTAGATAAGAGGGTGGCATGAGTATAGACAAAAGTGATGCTTCTTCCGGAGGACTTCCCCCTGACTGGGCAGAGGTGTGTGTCTGAGATGGGGACAGTTACGATCATGTGTGTTGGTAAGATTGGCCCAGGTGTGCCATGCCTTGAAAGTTATGTTCAGGAGATTGGATTCCAACTGAAGCATGTAATGTGGTTCTCAGGCTGAGGCTTATTTTGAAACTTTAATAAATACAGCCTGGCCAAACAGAAAATTTAAAGCTACAAGTAATTTCCAGTCACTCAAAATTTAAATTCAAAAAGTACAGACTTCTATTTTTTTCGGGGGTGGGGGGAAGCATCTGAATGGGTCTACATTTATAATGCATTTTTATAAAATGCAAAATAAATGTTTTTTTTTTCTAAAATAAAGATATTAACTCCAAGAAACTGAGCTCATTCATGAGATAAGGGAACATGTTGTTGATGATGCAGAGAGAACTGCATTTTAGCAGCTGTGCACCCCTTAAAAAACAGTTTTCTCACACCCACTAGCAGGTGCATCTGTTCTAGTGGTGGGTTGTGGTCTTGTTTGGGTGGATGCTCACAGAGGTGACGGAGTAAAGGGTAGGAAACGGTGAGTAGTTAATGACCATCTTACTAAAGGACTGCTTTGGGTTTGGCAGGATTCATCTTGGGCTAAAACCGATGGTATCTTACAGTTGTTTTGAATATTGATTAGTCTTTTGAACATTGATTAGTCTTGGAAGTACCATTATTAGACTATTATGTTATGATGTGGTTATCTTTGCATGGAAGGCAAAGAAATAGGTAAAAACCCTATAGATGGAGGATGGTGTTCCTATTGAAAGAACTAAACATTGCCCTTGTCAATTACCCTGGCAAGATCCTAGGACAGGAGAGAAGGATTGAGAAGATAGACCCTGATCAGACTAGCAAAAAGGAGAAACTCCTTTCTTTCTATGGGACTGGTCATGCTTTGGGTGCTGTCCTAGCAGTGGGCATGAGTGACTTCTTTGTAGGTAAGTCAATATTTGGGTGACTGTAAGGCAGTGGGTTGGTCTGTCCCTTCATTAAAAATCACATCTTATATTAGTGCTAAGTTGTCTTCTTGTGCTTCCTCAATGCTTGAATCAATTTCAGTCCAGACTTTCAGCCTGGCCTAAGCAAGGTGGTAAATAAAGAACAGGTCTAGGACATGTTTGGGTTCCGGTAAGAGAAGGGCAGGGCAGATCCCCTTCTGGAGGCAGGAGGGGTGAATGCCCTGGATAACAATGCCATGCACTGTGGAACAGCAGTCCCTCAGGATGGTAGGCAGTGGTGCAGGGGCATGTTGGCTTTATTATGAAGTTCCATTATTAGATATGAATAACCAAGAGAAACTATAGGTGCAGGTGGTTGCAAAAGTCATAATTTAGTAATTTAATAAAAATCATTGGAGTTTAAGCAGGCCATGGTAAGTCAGTCCTCTCTTCCTCCTTTGAATTTGGAAACATTAGAGATTTAGATGATTTTTGAAGATTAAAGCATTAGTTCTATTATTGGTAGAACTCACTTGGACACTGTCATATAAACATCTCAAGTAACCAGTGGATACATTTTGCCCTTTTGGGGCACTGCTCCTTGGGAAGATACCAAGACGGGAACAGTAGGAGGTGTGGGGGTCCCCATTGCCCACCACCTTCTAGGGCAGAAAAAAATGGTCAGTGGGACCAGACATCAAATTCTAGGAAAGGGGCTTGAACCATTGAACTGTGGAGTGTTCAAGCTACATTAATAAACAACCAGCGCTTGTCTGGAGAAATTTGAGTTCAGAGTCCTGCCAGCTCCAGGCTTGGGTCTGGGGATCATGATGGCTTCCAAGTTTATAACAGCAGGCAGTGTCCATTCCTCACCAAGGTAGTGAAACCCTGCAGCCACTTAGCAGCTCCACTCTTCTCACAGCCTGCATCCCTGGGGAAACACAGATTTTCTCCTGGCCTGCTGAGGAGGCTGGGTCCAAGCCTCAGAATTAACTGGGATTGGCCGCCTTAACTCTGTGCTGTACCTTATTTGCATCCAACTCTCTTTCTGGAAGACCTGATGAATAGGAATCTGTCTTCGACAAATGATTCAGGGCCACATCCAAGTGAGCTTCCTACTGCTTCGTCCCCATTGTCCTAACTTCCTCAGAACTCTAGGTCTGCCCAAGTGTGTCCACTGGTTGGAGGAGAAGAACACGTATGTGTCCCTAGACAGGATGCCATCAAAAAGGAAATCCAGAAAAGGCTGAACTTTTGTCCTTCTTCCAAATCACCAACCTTCTTAGCCATTCACCTGCCCTTAGGGAAGGGAGTAAAGGCTCCAGGAACCTTCAGAAACATTCCATGGATGCTGTTCCCTCCCATGGAGGGAAGCACAATGGTCTCTGTGGAAATGTGCACAGATCAGAAATGAACTGGATCTAACAGTTCTGGAGGTGGATGGACACTGGTGAGTGCTCCACAATAATGTTCCTGTTTGAATGCCATCGAACTGTACACTTGAAAATGGTTACAATAGTAAATTTTATGTTATGCATATTTTAGTAAAATAAATAAATGTAAAAAGCAAACCATGTTTTTGAGTTTTGTTTTTGAATAGTTAAAATATTCACGTGATTTTAAATTTAAAGAAAACAGAAACAGCCCCCTCCACAATCTGTTCCCTAGCTAATCCATTTTCTTCTCCAGAGGCAAACAATAATACCAGAATTTTGGTATTCTTCCAAAGAGATTTTATGCATTCACAAATAAATACATTTTTAAGAATGTCTTTACACAAGCAGTATCATATTTTACACACTCTCCTGCAATTTGCTTTTTTAACTTAATGAAATTTCTTGGAGAATGTTCCATATCAGTATATCAGAGTTTCAGCATTCGTAGCTACATATTTTGCCAGTGCACAGATTTCCACAGTTGATTTATCCAGTTTCCCCTGTGGTGCAAAACCAGATGTTTCAAATCTTTTGCTATTCCAAACAGTAGATAGCCTCTCCTATGTCCTTTCTCACCTATACCAACTCATAGAAGAGACATGGAATTGTCTAACTATGGTTTTAATAGTTTTTGATATAGGCAGACTTGACCTTAAGACTGCTGAGTAGACATCAGGAACATGCTATGAACTGACAAGGACCTCAAATCTGACAAGTTGTCCAGAAAAGCAACTATATGCATCCCACTCAGAGACTGTAGCTCCACATGTTTGTATGTATACAAAGGTAGAGAAACTACAAAGTAAACCCAAGAAGATAATGTTTATTTTTCAAAACAGCAACTCTTTCTGGCAGAGGTCTGGCTAGTCCATAACATTTAACTACCTGATTATAAGTGAATTTTGTTGAAATAATTCCTTGCATTTTCCCCACCATGATTTCCCATATTTCTACCTAGACTACTCATTTTGTCCTATGACAACAAAAGAATCCTGCTGAGTTAGCCAGAGAGCACAATAGTACCTGCGTATCATAGGTGACGAAACAGAAGAACAGAGGCCAAGGCAAGTTGCAACTTGTCCAAAGTCACCCAGCAAGTTCATAAAAGTACCTGAATTAAAATCCAGATCAACAACCAAATCCTGTGCTCTTTCCACTGATCTGTATTGTCCTTTTCCTCCAGTGCTCAAAAACAAATGAACTGAAGTGACCCCACTGGCCAGGAGAGCTCGAAGTTTGTGGGCTGTTATTTGATGCTGCTACGCAAGAAAGAACCAGAGGTGAATTTTGAGCAAAATGAATTTTTCACATTGTACATACCAAAACGTTATGAAGTATTCAAAATCTCCCCTATGCGATACAACTCAGGGTGATATCGACTAGAACAGAGAAGTCTAGCACTGCATTCAGAGACCAGAGATGCCAGATAATAGGGATTGAACTGGATGAAAGCAATTCTGGATTTTATATATGGTCAAGGGGAAATATACTCAAACTCTGTACTTAGAGTCATAGTTGATAGAAACAAAGAATTCTTAGAAGTTGGTATTCTCAACCTTGATCTAAGAGAAAGTCTATTCTGAGCATTCCAACAAATTATCCCCAGATCTCACTGAAGTAAAACAATAAAAGTTTACTTCTCGCTTCTGTTGCAATTGGATGTGGTTGTGTGGGGCGAGGGTTAGGGAGGCTCATGCAGTGATGGTTGTGACAGGGATCACATCTGCCCACATCCCATTGGCCAGGGCCCAGCACTGCCTCCCACTGCCGGAGAAGCTGGGAAATGAGTTTTCCTCTGTGTTCCATCAAAATGAGAATTTGGGTGAACACATAGCAGTATCTCTGCTTCATCAACATAAACTGGTTTGGAACTTAAATGGTACGAGTCTGAAGAAATCAGCAAATACGTGAGAACTGGGGCAGAGAAAGGAGCAGCAATCTGAACAGGACCAGAGAGAGAGAGACATTTGCCTATAGACAAGTCTGGGGTTAAAAGGGCCTGGAAATGGATTCCAGAACTCCACCGTAGATCATTTATGGCTTGTGGGACATGAAAAACGTGTTAGGGTTAACTGTGTAACAAACTGTACCTAATTCTTATTTCATAGTTGGAGCCAGTCATTCCCCATTAGCCTTTTTTTGCTGTCTTTATAAAGTCACGGGTTAAAAAGCCCCACTAGGTACTTCTGACATGCTGTCTGGGCTGGCAGAGTCTTACTGGCAACTGAGACCAAGATTCCTAGTCCAGGGACTAGGAGTTCACTGAAATGGGGCCACCCTGGCCAAGCTTCTTCCTGTCTGCGATGCCGCACGTTTCATTTGCTTCCTGGAAAAAAGCAGTGAATGAGCAAGTGTTGACCTCAGGGTCCCTGGAAGAGTTTTTTTTAAAAAAAAAAAAAAAACACAAACTGTGACAAATCTCAGGGAAGCTAAAAAACAAACAATCATAACAGAGGCAGCCCAGCCTCTATGAAAAGCGCTTCGGCTTCATTACTTCAAACCCAGATTCCTGTGAGTCTGGCAACCACCCTACATCAAGATAAATATCTGTCTGCCTGCCAGCCCTAATGCTTAAAAACATAGGTAAGCTCTATTCTCTGAAGGATAAGCCTCTAATCTCAGAAACGTGAATGTCCATAAGGGAAGGTCTGTGCCAGGGAGAGAAAAAGAGAGATTCAGAGCGGGAAGGAGGCAGCTCAAGTGGATCCATGTTATACATTAACATTATATGAAACTCTAGTTAATTGGGCTGTAGAGAAATCGGAACCCACAAGTAACTGACATCAGAACGGTTTGAAAGGCTCCCAGAAGATCTCACCCTTGCTGGCTCTGTAATCACCAGCACCTGCAAAGCTCTGTCTTGCAGAGGAGAGAGCAGAACACACCTGCCAGCTGACATCTGCCTGGAGGAAGGAAAGACAGGGCTTCAACGCAGAGCATGAGAGCACTGGCACCTCTTTTGCGCTCGGTTGTCAGGCTCAGTTGCACTGTACATGGGTCTGCCTGTCAGCCTGCACTGAATCCCACTGAACGGTTCCAGGGCTTACTATCTGCACTCTGTTCTCACAGACATGTTGCCCCTACCTTCGTGCTCCCAGAGGAGTCTGGTTTCTATAACAACAGACCTCATGCCCCCAGCCCACCCAGCGTGGTGTGGTGTGGTGTGTGTGGCCCACCTGCCAATCCACGCTGACTTACTCCAACCCTTAGCCTGGTCCCTCCAGACCTGCAGCACCTGTTTCTATCCAGGCAACATGCTGATCATCAGTATTTCCCAAGAGTGGAAAGAAGAAAATGGAGACTCAGAAAATACATAAATAAAGGCAGAGCTTCTCTAAGGCATTCTAATCTTGGAGCAGTTAGTGTTTCCTTCTCTGCTGCTTTATTTGGTACTTATAAGCTTGCAGCAGGAGTAAGAAGGCAGCTGTCATTTGGCTTGCTATGATGTGTTCCCAATCATCTTTCAGAAGAGAAGCTGAATTCAAGATTTTTAAAAATCTAAGAGCAGATTTTAATGCATTTATGGAGATATACCTTTTGTGAGTTTTCTTCTCTTCCATGTGTAGGTTTTTCTGAGAGACCAAATTGGGGGAAGAGAATAGGTAGGAAGTTGTTCTGTGGGCTTGCAACAATCTGGAAGGAATAAGAGCGCACAATAGAAACAGGAAAATCTTTAAGATCGTGCTTTTTATTTCAAGGGGATTCACATTTTCAGCTGTCCTTGTAAACAGAAGAACCACCTGACTATTGTATGCTCTGAAACAGACCTGCCTAATTCCGATGCAAAAGCAGGGGTTTCTTGCTGTAGGTTGTAAGAGCAACTTCCCCCTGCAGCTGTAAGGCCTGTTAAAAGCATTAGTCCTCTGGGGCTAGTTCCCTCTCTACCAATGGTAGTTGCTAAGAGCAGGTGACCTTACAAACTGTTTTAGCAACTTTTACTGCTGGGAAACATTCTCTTGGGAGCTTTAGAAGCTGGCACAATAAATCTTTGTACCCACTTTGTTTATATTCTGAATAAAAACTTCTGCACTGAAAATAGGAGATTTTCTTTAAGCAAATATAACTGATAGAATAGATTCCTTGCATGTAGCTTTGAAGCAGTTAAAGTAATAATAATAATTGCTTTTGTTTTGATAAGCCTTGGAGGTTCCAAAGGTCTCTCACATTTCATATTCACGGTTACCATGTGAAGTAGGCAGGGCTGACCTTGACTGGCCCCCTATCAGAAGCTCAATGGGTTAAATGGTTTGCCAATGTCACAAGGAAACTAGTTGGCATGAATTGCAACCCAAATATTCTGACAAATAAGTTAGCGGGCTTTCTATCCTTCCATTCTGCTACACTTCAAAGATAATCCTGTGGATTTAAAAAAGGTAATGGCCACTCATGCACAAGCCCCTGGAAAATCCACAGACTGATGAAAGGAAATCTATTTTGGTGATTCAAGGAAATATCGAGCTGCCAATTTTAGAAAAAGCAGCCAATGCAAATAAGCATGATATATTCATATATTCATCCATTTGAAAGAAACCTGATGGCAGGAATTTTCTCCCAACAAGGCAGATTCTAGAATGTATCAGCCTCAGTACAAATGCATGTCATTCTCTGCAACCTTCATGCCTACAGGGAGACCACAGATTCCTTGAGCATGAAGACTGGCCAGAATCTGAGATAATTTAATCCAACCCTATGTTACAGGGAAGGGAAGCAGGTTCAGAGAACAGTGCCTTGACCAAAATCACTTTTGTAATAGGTATCAGAAGTAGGATGAAACCCCAGATCTTCAGACACCACACAGTTCAGAGAGATGCCTTGAGGTTCCAAATCACTAAAGCACCACTCTATTACACTCAGTTCAGTATTTAAGCAGGTGAGTGAAGTCAGGCTTTTTAGCTGGACCTGGAGCAAGTGAAGGCTGAAATCAAAGGCCTTTGACTTGCTCAAGGTTGTTCTGACAGTGGGTGTTCCCCAAGTGCAGACTCTCTGGAAATCAACTCCATCTCTGCTTTGCCCTGGGACCTCAGGATTAGAGTGTGGAGCCAGGGCTGGCTGATGCTTGGTGTGGTATGATGTCTGGGACAGGGTTTGGCCGCGTGCTTCGGTGCTTTCTGCATTGCTTAGTTTATCAGCCAGGGCACAGTATGAGCCCCAGAAAATCCAGGCCAAAGCAATCCTAACCCATGTAGCACGGGGTTGTGGAACCTATTCAGGGGCTTTCTCAGAAGGCTTTCCAAGTCGTCACCAGTAGGTTTGTTTTCAAACCTGGGTCCAAAACCAAATCACTTATAGTTATGTCAGCAGGTTTGCCCAAGGTGTCCCTGATTTGTTGTCATCGGGCTCCTAAAAGAAACACAAAGCTCAGGACTGGCAGACCCAGCAATGGCCTGAGAACAGGGTCAAGGAGAAACTTCCCCCTCACCTCTCTGCTTTAGGAACTTCATCAAACAAAACTGTACTGGGTGGGGGATTGCCCCCACAGAGAAGCTCTGACTCCTCTACCCTAGGACCCTGGCACATGCCCTCCCACATGTCAAGAATGTGGACCATGGGTGGCCCATAGCTGAGTCCCTTCCCAGGGATTGCCCTTGGTCAAAGGTCACTGCCTCCTTCAAGGTTACCACCCCTTCCCTGGAAACAGTCTTGCATTCCACAACTGGTCAATGTAGGGGTACAAAATGTTGGTTCTTAGATTAATTTGGTATATTTTCAAATATCAAAAAGTCAAGGAGCTCTACTGTTCCATGAGGGATTGGCTGTGGGTGCAACTTTGGCCTCTACTGAGGTCTGCCTCCCAGAGCCCTTTACAGGTATAAGTGCTCCCCGGTAAACTACCTGCATGCAAATATTTGTCCCAGAATCTTTTCTCCAGAGAACTTGACCTACCAAAGACACACACACACACACACACACACACACACACACACACTCACTCTTTATCAAAATTTTGCCTCCTTTGAGACCAAAATCTTGATTCTTGTCTTCTGATGGAGACTCCTCCAACGACTTTAGAGCAGATGCCTGGAAGGCTGCTTTCAGACATCTGAAGAAATCTGTATTTGTTCCTTATGGCTGCTATAACAAAACACAACATACTTGGTGGCCTAAAACAAAACACAGGTATGTATTCTGTTATAGTTCTGGATGTCAGAGTCTGAAATCAGTTTCAATGAGCCCAACTCAAGGTGTCAGCAGGACTGGGCTCATTTTGGAGACCAGACAAAGAAACCAATCTCTTATATCTTTTCCAGCTTCTAGAGTTGAATGTTTTGCATTCCTTGGTTCCAGGTTCCCTTCTCCATTTTCAAAGCCAGCAGCATAACATTTTCTACAATGGCCACACTGCCTTATTCTTCTTTGTCAAATCTCCCTCTGCGTCCCTGTGGGAAGGATGCTTGTGACTGCATTTACAGCCTACCTGGATAATTTTACTTCTAGATGCTAGAACTTGCTAGAACTTCTCCCCCTCCTTGTTTTTATTTCTCCTTCTATTCCTTTACCCCCTAAATTCAACATCTGCACTCCCCCTGGAGACTCTGTTGTGTGTATGAAATAACATTATCAGCACACTCCGTCACTGGAGAGGAGGGAAAGGAATGAAATTGTAGTTTAAGCCCAATTGGCAGAAGCCTGTGTCACTTTTATAAAGCATCCTCTGTCGACCTAGAATGATGCTGCATGACCCTTCAGATAGGGATCTAGAAGGCTAATCTTCTCATGCTTATTGGCTGGAAATAAGGCTGATCTTAAATTCGGTTGATTCCAAGAAACGTTCTGCAATCTCATTTCTTCTCTTGCCGCCATTTTTTTCAATAGGTTGTTTCCACTTCTTTTATGGACCTATGTGAGTTTTCTGTCACTTCAATGAACACCCAAAACATATTTACTTAATAAGAGAAAAGGTTTATTTTGACTTACAATTTTTAAAGTTTCTGTCCCTGATTGATCAAGATCTGTTAATTTAGACCTTTGGCACAGCATCGTATGACCAATGTGTGTGGTGTGCCCAAACTGTCCACTTCATGGCAGAGAGAAGAGGAAGACTGGGTTCCCACAATCCCCTTTGGTGGTACATCCCCAGTGACCTAAAGACCTCCCACTAGGCTCCGCCTCTTAAAATTTCCACCCACTCCGGAAAGCACCAAACTGAGGACTAAGCCTGTAACACAAGGGCCTTTGAAGGACATTAAAGATCAGAACTAGCAGGACCATATAGCTTCATCTACATATTTGTCCCCCTTCCCCAAGAATGTGAGCTTCTTTCTACATCTTTCTGTCCCAATACAGCAATTATTCAGGATCTACCTGAGTGAACATGGCCTCTGCAGAACTCTGCTACCTACGGTCTGTGAAATGGCCTATCATCCCAGCCACCCTGGCTGTGCCACACACAAAGGACAGGCCCTCAACACCCAGTGACATTTGGCAGTCAAAGGAAACTTGTGAGGGGCTGGGGATGTGGCTCAAGCTGTAGCACGCTCGCCTGGCATGCGTGCGGCCCAGGTTCGATCCTCAGCACCACATACCAACAAAGATGTTGTGTCCGCCGAGAACTAAAAAATAAATATTAAAAATTCTCTCTCTCTCTCTCTCTCTCCTCTCTCACTCTCTCTTAAAAAAAAATAAAATAAAAATAAATTGTTAAAAAAAAAAAAAAAAAAAAGGAAACTTGTGAATGCAATCTGTAAACATGACAGCCAACGATGTGACCCTGGGGAAAGCCCTTCACATGGGTCTTTCCTTGTTGCTTTTATATTTAGTACAAATAAAAAAACCTGCAACTATTTTTCTCAGTGGTGGGTTATCAAACAGTCATCAAAAAGAGTAAGAAATAATTGTTACTTTTCTCCCTATTAGGGCATATACTCCTTAAATGTGGGTCCACTTCCACCTGACACTTAGCTCTCCCATGCCTGGCTCATGGAATATGAACCAATATTTATTGTACTGAAAAAGATTCAGAAGGAAAAGACCCGAGTATCTATTCTCAGTTCTTAATTTTTTTCCTATATTTATAAGTTTTTAATTAAGAAGTATTTCAACCATATAGAAAGGTGTAGAAAAAGAAACAGATAACCATAAGCCTACCCTCTAGATTAAATATTTCCCCATATTTACTTCAAATCATTTGTAACAAAAGCAAAACCAAAAGACAGCTAAAGCCACAGCCCCCCTTCCCTTTCATCCCTTCTCCATCTTTCTTCCACAGAGGAACCTCTGCCTGAAGTTGGCATGAGTTATTCCCACGCATGAGTCTGTACTTTCAGTAGATATTTATAAATCCCAAGCCACATTTACTATTGTTTTTTATGCATTCAGAATTTACATAAATGGCATCGTATTCTTTTGCAACTTGCTTTTCTTACCCAACAGAATATTTTAGAGACTTATTCTAAATTCTATGTTGTATGAATACAATGTAGACCTAGCTTGTTCATTTTGACTGCTTTTCCGTTGCCTTTAAAATTTTTTTTTAATTTGTTTTAATTAGTTATACAGATAGTAGAATGCACTTATGCACTTTGATATATCATACATAGATGGGATATAATTTCTCATTTTTCTGAGTGTACATGTTGCAGAATCATATTGGTCACAAAGTCACCTATATACATACAGTAATAATGTCTTTTTCATTCTACTATCCTTCCTATCCCCACATTGCCTCCTTCCCCTCCCATCACTTCCCTCTACCTAATCTAAGGTAATGCTATTCTTCCCTAGTGCTGCCGCCTTATTGTGAATTACCATACCCATATTAGAGAAAACATTCGGTCTTTGGTTCGGTGGGATTGGCTTATTTCACTTAGCATGATATTCTCCAACTCCAACCATTTACTGACAAATGCCATAATTTCACTCTTCTTTAAAGCTGAGTAATATTCCATTGAGTATACATACCACATTTCTTTATCCATTCATCTATTGAGGGACACCTAGGTTGGGTTCCATAGTTTAGCCTTTGTGAATTGAGCTGCTATAAATATTAATATGGATGCATTACTGTAGTATGCTGACTTTAAGTCCTTTGGGTATGAACCAAGGAGTTTCCGTTGCTTTTTGAGGGAAGATTAGTTATTGCTTTATTGTCATTTGTTTCAAGGAACATGCTTGGGCACGCATCTTTGTGCTTGTGCATATAATTTCTTAGGGTAAACACCTAAAAGTAGAATTGCTAATTAGTAGGGAACATAGTTCTTGACCCCCTTCAGTATTGACAAATTGCTCTCACGAGTAGTTGTGACTATTTGAACTCCCACTAGATGAGAACTTTCTATTTTCCTGCATCTTTACCATCCCTTGTGGGGCTTTTAAATTTTTCCAATCTGAAAGGTGCAAATGGTATTTAATCATTTTAATTTATATTTCCCTAATTGCTCATGGGGGTAAGAATTTAAACATGCTTACTAGCCAATTTTATCTCTGCAGGGTGTGTGTATGTGTGTGTGTGTGTGTGTGTGTGTGAGTGCATGTGCATATGTGAGAGTCGTTCTCATCCTGTGCTCTTTTCTTATAAATTTGTAACTATTTATTGTGAAGTTATTCTTTGAGTTGCAAACATCTTTCTCAAACTTTACCTTACCTTTCAATTTTGTTTATGTTATTTCCTATTATAAGTAACTTTTAAATTTTATGTAGTCAAATTCATATGTTTATTCAAGACTTTTCTCTGTTCTTTATTTAATAAATCTGTGCCTGACTATATTTGAGATATTCTCCCACACTGTTTTTTAAAAACTCTAAAATTTTTGCTCTCCCATTTAAATCTTTATCCATCTAGAATTTACTTTTGTTGATCTGGAAAAAATAGGGAACTAATTTTTATCTTTTTCTAAAGAGAAAGCTAATTGTCAAGCATAATCCAGAGTTTCTCAGTATTTGAAATGCTCATGGAAAAGTGGGTCAATTCCTAGAATCTCTATACCAGTTTGTCTATCCCTATACCTGTACTAGAATTCTAACATTAGTATAACAAAGTGACAGGTCTTAATAGCTGATGATGTGATTCTACTTTTTTTGGTTTTTACCTTAAATTTGTTATGACATTCATTAGTTCTTCCTCATCCAGTATTTTAGGACCAGCTATTAGATTCCTATGAAAAGCACGATTGTCAGTTCTGTGTAACTATAATTGTTATCTGAGGTATTAGTTTAGCTACATCTCACAAATTTTGATCTGCAGTTTTCCCATCATTATTCTAGTTTTTTAAATTTTCCTTTATGGTCTCTACTTTGACTTTCTAATTATTTAGAAGTGTTTTTAAATTGGTTCTTTTTTTTTTAGTTCCATTTTTGTAACATATTTCCAATGTTGTTGGATTTGAAAGGGAATGTGGTCTGTATGATTCATTGATTTGTTATTTTTAGATACTTGTTGTATGACCAGTTATGTGGTCATTCAAAAAATAAATTCAATATGTATTCTTTAATTTTTAGGCTCAGGAAATGTTATGTTTGAGTTATTGAATATGTGATTTAAATCTTTTACACATTTACTAATAATTTTGCTTGCTTTAAGGTATTTAATGTTGAGCATTGTGTTGACAGTTCACTGAGATTGTGACTTTCTTCATATATTTTTAATTCTGATCATTTGTGGTTTATATATTTTCAGGCTGTATTATTAAAAGTCTATGCTCAGAATTTTTTGGTCTTTTTGAGGGGGGTCCCTAGCTTCTTTGGGTGATAATTTCTCCTCTGTTTTCACCTCTTCTTCCCCCTTGGAAGCAACAGGCCCAGGGCCCTGACACCTTTGCCCACCCCCATCCACTCTGTTCCTGAATTAGGGTTTTACAGCACACCTTTGAGAAGCAGATGATGCCAACTCTGCCCCAGGATACCCCTTACTTGATGCCCACTGCTCTGGGGAATGTTTCCATTAATTTTGTGATTCAAACATTTATCCATCTCCAGGATTTGCTAAAATTGGAGGATGAATTTTATTTTTCATTCTTCTTTTGGATGCTTTGTAAGAAATACTGATTTTTTTTTTTTTTTGCCACCATCTTCACACTGGTACTTTGACTTAATAAAGCTTAATCAATAGCTCTGCTCTCCTCCTGGGCACTACTTTAGAACATATTAATTCTGATCATGCCTTCTTGTATTACAAGCTCTTGTCTAGCATTTTAGTTACACCTTGCTTTTACAACCTCAAAGCTAATCATCATCAGATGGATCCATGCTTGTTTAGACTTACCAGTCTCTGCTCACCTTTGTTTCTTGCTTCTCGTGCTTTCTCCCAGAGTAGAGTTTTAGCATTTCTTCAGCGGGGGGTGGGGGGGGGGGGGGGGTGGGGGGGGTGGGGGGTGGGGGGGGGTGGGGGGATGTGAGTAGTAATTTATTTAAATCTTTGCTTATCTGATGATATCTTTATATTTCCTCTCACTCTTGGATTTTACTTTAGTTTAGCCGAGAATAGAATTGTGAGGTGTCAATTATTTTTCCTCAGCACTTTGAAGTTGTCTCATTACTTGTCTCTGTTGTTGACACAAAGTAGTCAGCTGGCAATTTAATTCATAGTTGTCTAAATTTTGATTTCACATGCTTAGAAGTAAAACCAATCTTGAGACCAGACTTTTAGAACAAGTACATATGTACATACAGATCTATATGTTTGATTGTAGTAATAGGTACATAATGTAACATATAAAATAGAAACATAAAGGAAGATATATATATATATATATATATCTTAAAATCTAATTTATTTTGTTTGTATAAAAAGGATTTGCTTTTCCTAAATTGTTAAAAGTTATAATTAATATGTTAAAGAGCTAAATGCAGATATAAATGTTTTAAAATATTTGGTTTAATATCACTTTAACAAAGTAATAGAAACCTCTGGTTTTATGTTTGAATTATTTTGATAATTGATTTCAGTGACTATAACTACCAATAACTACAAAAAAATTATTACCAAACAAAACCACATAAATGTGAGAATACATGAGGAAAATGGTTCTTTTGACTAAATCATGATACTTATTTTTTATGACACTCATTTTTAAGCCCCACTTACCAATTTCACTAAAGTTTTTTTTTTAATTCAACTTTAGTTCTAATTTTTCCCTGATGTCAATCAATTGTACTTACAAAGTATTTGAAGTTTGTTACATCTTTACGCATTTAAAACAATATGTTCAGCCTCCTCCATTCTTCATTTGGAAGAGTTGTAGACCGGTTAGAAATTCTGTTTCCAAATATTGTTTGTGTTCTTCTTTTGGAAAATATGCAGATATAAGATTTTTTTTCCTCCTTCATCAGTCACACCTTTACATTGTTTTGGTGACAAAAACTAATTACAGAATTATGGAAAATGTTTGACATCCTCAACAGCTGGAATCACTTTTGCTAGCTCTCTGGGCCACTTGAGACAAAATGCTTCCGTTTTCTGTTTCCCTCATTTGAAAAAGGAGGGCTAGCAGATGAGCTCTGAATGTTCTACCAGTCCTCAGATGCTCAGATGCATTCCTCACCCACCCTCACGCAGCCCAGCAGAAAACTCGGCCCTTGGGGTAGATCCAGTTATGTGAGTCATGGCATATCTTGTGGGAGGATGCTGTAAAGGCACCAAGAATCGAGGATAGTCATGTGCAAATCTGGATGGATTTCCAACAAGTAATCTAAAGAAAAGAGCAAGGCAAAAAGAATATGAAAAATATCACCCCGTTTGAATGTTTTTAAAAATCTATAGATGGATGGATGTAAAGTTACTGGTATAAACAAGTTTGGGGTACGGACTGTTTAATGGTTATGAGAAAAGGCACTAGGTACTGGAAGCACACCCTCATTCTCTCTCTCCTCTCTCTCTTTTTGCACCTTTTTGAAGTATTTGAGTTGTGTAATTCAGCACATATTGCATTATACACAAACAGTCTGTACCTAGGGGCTTTATATCTGTGAATTCAACCTGCTTGGGATCAAAAATATTCAGGGAAAAAATTGCATCTGTACTGAACATATACAGACTTTTCTTTTTACCTTATCATTATTTCCTAAGTAATATTGTAAAACAATTATTTACATAAAATTTACATTCTATTAGATATTATAAGCAATCAAGAGATGATTTAAAGTATGTGAGAGGATAAGTGTAGATCATATGCCATTTGATACAAGGGACTTGAGCATCTGTGTAGTTTGGTATCAACCCCCTATAGATAATGAGGAGACGATGGTGTAAATATGTACTCTGTGTATGTGTGTGTGTGTGTGTGTATGTAAAATAGGGTCATATATATGACCTATATAATATATATATTATATACCATGCATGTTTTCCACACTGAAAACAGAGTTTTCTCAACAGACTATATGCTTTTTTTTTCTGCCTTATTTTTTTCTTAATACTTTTCTGTTTAAGAAATTTTTAAAGAAAAAAAATGTAGAAAGATGTAAGGCCTGATAGTTTTTATCAGGCCTTAGGACTAAATACTGAAGACTGAGTGGCTCAAATAACAGATAAGTGTTATCTCCCAGTGCTGGGGTCTAGAGGTCTGAAACCAAGGTGTTGGTAGCACTGGTTTCTTCTGAGGGCTGGGAGGAAGAATCAGCTCCGAGTCTCTCTCCTTCGCTCATGGATGGCATCTTCTTTGTGTGTCCTCATGTCATCTTCCCTCCATGTGCATTTTCATTTCCAAATTTCTCCTTTTTATAAGAACGCCAATCTTATTGGATTAGGACCCACCCTAATGACCTCATTTTAGTTGTGTTCCCTCCAAGAAGACCTTATTTCCAAATAAGGTCACATTCTTAGGTACTGGAAGTTGGACTCCGACATATGTTTCGAGGGGACACAATTTAACCCATAACAGTACCTAATATGATCATAATCCATAGAAGTAGAAGATTTTTTTTTTCTAGAGAAGGTAGCATTGGGCCACATTCTTGAAGGGTCTTCATCTTATAATCGGGAGAAAAGGAGTTAATTTCACAGCCCCCATCTTCTCTTTCCCCAGAACAACATGGGAAAATGAGTCATTGAGAATGACCAGGACACTCAGAAACCTATCTGCCTGGAAACAAATGTTTCATTCAATGCAATGAATGCAAGGAAGAACTTCTGAATACCGGGGATAGCCCTGTGATGGAACTCAGTTATCCCACAGAGAAGCCCCCGGTTATGGGAAATTGAGTCAGAAGCTACAGATGGGATCTTCCCTGGGTGGGAAGTGGATTAGACCAATTCTCATGCTTCTGAGGAGTCCTGTCCAGTGCAGACACCCAAGGAGGGGGCTTTGGAGGGGGACAGGCATAAGAGATTCATAATCCAAAAACACTCCTACTCAGGGAGGAACAAAACCCCAAATACAGGAAAGGAAAGTCCTCTCTAAATCCTGACACAGTGACAATGAGGAGACAAAGAGAACAGGGTTTGATTCCCCAGAGCAGAGCTTTGTAGCCATATTTTCACAGAGCCACAAAGTCCAGGCCCAATACATGGGATCAAGAGTATGGGAATTTTGGCCCAAGATGAATAAACCTGGTCTCAACAGCTGCCACCCACCCTGGAAATTTGTATGTTCAAAGAGTGCGAGCACTTGAGACTATTTCTAGTTCCAGCTGCTCCATGGTATTAATAAAGGTCTAATTGCTCAAACCACGCGGAGGGGACCTGGTATTCATTTTCCTGACACATGGAATATGTGGTTTGTAGGCTGAGCTGTCAGGTTCAAATCACCTCCAGACCCTGCCTATTGTAAGCATATTTCATCGCCAGGGAGGGCTTGCTAAGCTCGGTCAATGGCCTCATTATAGCCAGCATGACAGGTTAGACTCCCTGTCAAAGAATTGTGGCACCCAGCTTCTTCCGGACCCATTTCCCAGGTAATGTATTGTGGAGAAATTTCATCAAATCATCACACCTGAAGATGAAGGAGCCATTTACCTAGAGCATTTAGGTCATATTTATAAAATATTCCTAACTTTCACCAGACCATTGAATATAGAGGATGCCACATTGTAATTCAAAGACACTCTTCTGTAGATAATTAGGCTTCCTTTTCAAATGGAGTTCAATAGGGGCCACGGTGTTGTAGTTACATGCCTGCAGGGAGGCATGAGTAGGCTCAGTTTCTAGGGAACAATGACCCTCTTCTTGCTCTACCCCACATACGTAGAGTGCTTGCTTGCTGTCTGTCCTCAAAATCTAAATGTATGTTACTACCCAATTGCTTCATGGCACTCTATTAAAAATTATCAAAAGCTACTCATCAGTTGTTCCATCCTAGAAAATACCAAAGTCCATAAATGTGTGTGTGTGTGTGTGTGTGTGTCTCCATATTTTGATGAGGAATCTTCCTTTCTAAGTTTATTCACTTTTAATTTCTCTTTCCAGCTTGTGAAGAAGTTCTTTGAGAGAGCATTGTTCCTTATTAGATCTCCCATGCAGGCTTTGGACTTTAATGAATTAAATGACTCTCATGAGAAATATGCCTTGCTAAAGTGTGGGCCTGATCCTAGGGACCCACAGATCCCTGAGTTTTAAGAGAAGCTGGGCATTGATGAGCCAATGCCATCTCTGCAGTTAGACTACTGGGTTTATTGACATATCACATGACCTTGGTCAAGTATCTTAAATTGCTGTCTTGGTTTGCTTACGTGTAAATCAGGAACACTAGCAGTCCTTGTGCATAGGATAGTTGTGAAAACTAGGCAAATTATCATGAGTAAATGCTTTGCAATAAAGACCAGCCATTACTGTTGTCTCCACTGAAAATGATTAGATCAAGTTAAAATGGGGCCCTATTAGCTCAACATCAAGCTCAACATCCGCTCTCAGGGGAGGACAAATAAATGCTGAATTTGCATAGGTGATCTTCATTAGAGGTGCACTGTGTCCAGTGCAGAGAGGGCACAACATGGTCATAGAAAGATTGAGTATGGTTTCCTTTACGGGAGGGGTGCATATGCCATGACTCTGAACAGGAAGTCCAACTCTGTCTTTGAAGAGTCTTGGCCCACTGTAGCCAGGAGTTTAAAGAGACAGATACCCCTGATCAATAGAGAGCCCAGTGCACATGAGGAGAGACCATTCTTTGGTTAAGTAGACAGCAGGAATTTTGCAGAATGTTTTTCTAGAGTCTAGCGGTGCCCCAATCTATGCCGTAGCCAGCAGGGACAGCTAAAGCAGCTAGAGATGAAGACTGTGCTTTAAACCCAAGTTTGATGGAACTGCTAGCAGAGACAAGTGCTGTGAGGTACAGGTCAAGCTTAGCAACTGACATCAAGCCAATATGACGAAAGAGAATTCAGACATGAACACATTCAGATGTGACCTATGCAGAAATATCTGCTTGGAAGAGACCACTGTGCTTACTGTGGTGTGCTATGATCAGCCCTCCAGATCCCCCCTCGGGGATGAAAGCAGCTCTTGTTCCCCAGCCTGGCACATGGCCCTCAGTGCCAGCTCTTTCTGGAATTGCCTAAGATGAGTTGCCTCACTCAGGGACATGTTCCTTCCTGGGACGTCTTGATCCAGTGGCTGACATACTTGGGACAGCCCTGAAGTCAGCTTGTCCTTAGAAGTCCCACCAAAACAGTGAAGACTCCTGAGGGCATCCCTTGAGGCTTGGCCCATCCCTCTGCCCAGCCGTACTTCCATCCTCTCTTTTACCAGCTGGGGACCCCAAGGGCACACCCTCCTGATGAGCTGCCCGCTAAGCTCCTTCCCTAGGGGACTGTGAATCCCAGCTAATCGACACCTCGCCTTTCCTATTGGTGAGTCGGGCCATGTGGCAGGGCTCTGGCCAAGGGGAGAAGGGCTAGGAAATTGCCCAGGGCTCTCCTTCCCTGTCATGGTGCCCCTGGGATCAGTATGTGTAGAGTAGTCCAGACACTGCCTGGAGCTCTTGCATCAGTGGAAAGTGTTAAATCTCTGAGATTTGGCTTGTTTTTTTGTTTTGTTTTGTCTTGTTTTTGTGTTAATTTGTTGTTGTTTTCTTAATAAAGCCTAACTCACCCCATCTTATCGAGTGCATCCATATGCAAAGATTTTTTTAATCCCAGCATGAGAAACAACCAATCATTAATATTTGAACACACTTTAAAATATTGTTTGTCACCTATGTTGGCTGAAGTTAACTGTTAGGGAAGCAACAGTTCATCCTCAGTTCATCCTGCATCATAGATTCAGTTACTCTCAATAAACTAACAAATTCTTTTATTGTATTTATAGATTTTAGTTATTCTCAATGGTAATATTTCCCAATGAACCTTTTTCTGTGTCTTTATAAAGTCTCAAATTAAATAAAGCACTCAGCAAATAAACCTGCGCAGAGTGAAAACAACTGAGAATTGTAGTCAATATTCTGACGCCCAGAACAGAAAAAATCCAAATAAATATAAATATATAGATATGCACATGTTGATTGCCTCTTTAAACCAACACTAATTAAACATCCATTATATGTACCAAGTGACCTGAATCTGAGCCTGTCACTGGGAGCCAGTGTGGTGGGGAGAGCCAGGTGCACAGGTGGCTGAAAGGAGGGACTACTCAGCATTGTCTGGGGAGGGCCAGGCAAGGCTCCTCAGAGAGGACCCCAAGGCTGCAACTTGGGAGAACATCTGTGGTTCACCAGGCACCTGAAGAAGGAGAAGTTATTTCGGGTGCTCTGAAATGGCCCGGTACATTCAGGACAGGAGACGATAAGGTGACTGTGAGGGCAGGACAGGAGGTGTGGCTGAAGGTGGAGAGGAAGTCCAGGCCAGATCCTAGGAGGTCTGTATGTGATGGCATGGAGATTTAGACATTTCCATTTATTTTTTCATTTATTCACTGCCACATTTGTTCTGATCCTTTTAATTACTGCTCTTCTGTGATGATTTATTTCTGAGAGGTAGAATTTGTGGACTCATGAACTTCAGGAATCACTGAAACTAATTTCCACAGTTCATACCAGTCAAAAGTTCATACTAGAGACTCTGAATCCCCAGCTATCACATCACAGGCACTTAGTCCTGGCCCCTAAAGATGCCCCTAGCAATGGTAAGGATTCCTGAAAGAAGCTTTCTTGTGTGTGTTTAAGATGACAGACTCTTTTAGCTTATCTAGGACTTTGCTGGCTTTAGCATGAAAAGTGTCAGAGCCCACCTCGACTTCCCACAGCCCAAGAGAGGGTGAACCAAACCTTACAGAAGGTTTAGGGATAATGGAAGGAGAAGTGGGCCTCAAGAGTACTTCTGACTTGCAGCAACAGCAGCAGCCAGCTCAAGCACACCTGCCAGAGCCATTCTGTGTTCCTGGTGCCAGGTCTCCCTCGTGAAAGAGTCCTGTCCACCCTTCTCCAGAAAGTTTGGGCCCAACTGTCAAATGGTTTCAGGAGAAAAAGATTTCTCTGTCCCTTGGGTTTCAGGACGGCTTCCCAGAGAGGCAGAAACTACGACTGCCACTCAACATTCGTTCTCTTGTTTTCTCAGTAACAGTACTCTGATTTATTTAGAATGGAAAAGTGCCCAGGTAAAAGACTTTGTTTCTCAATACCTCAACCAGCTCTGGAAGTGTTTGAGGACTTCGGAAAGGCAATTTAAGGGAGAATGAGGAAGGACACACACACACACACACACACACACACACACACACACACACTGTTTCTTTCCTCTTCCATTTTTCCTCCTTCCAGGATACAACATTGATAAGATTACTGGAGTTCCAGCAGCTCTCCAGGGACCCTTGAGAACAAGCCATTCGTTAAGGCTAATTAAGAAGGAAGATAGAAAGACGCAAGTGCCCTTGGAGACCAAGGAGCTACCCGGTAGCTCTGACTGCCTGCTTCTAGACTTTCTTTTAGGAAGAGAAGTATGAAAGCCACTGTTATGTGGGGTTTAACTAATTACTCATATAATTGGCTGTTCTTGGGATGATTGACCACGGGAATTTTTCTTAAGGAGCAATTCTAACCCCTACCACAAGGGGGTAGGCTTGCCCTCAGTATAAGAACAGCACCGCAAAAATCCACCATCAGGACACTCTGTAATTCCAATTTCATCTTCAACAGCTGTGCTAGTGACAGCCATAGCACCAATCTGGTTGAGCCCTGCCAATCTCCATCCTATTCCTATATTCTGATTTTTAGCTCCTATAAGCATTCCCCAGAACCAAAGTAAGTATGCAGAGAAGTAGTTCTGACCTCAGTGAACACACAATTAGTATTTCCAAACACAACAATGAACTTCTAGTCTAAACTGTATTTGGTAACTTGACACTTTCCTTGTTATTGAATGAGAAGGTACTTGCCTTACATTGGTGTAAACAAAGGTACCTTCAGGTGTTGCTAGTAAAGGAAGAGTCTTCCCTGAAGTGATTGTTGAAATCTCTACTTCCTACAAGGTAGAAAATCACCTGCAGCATTTAAGTGACTACTTTTCCAATGTGCACTCACCAAAGTTTCCAAAATCTCCAGGCAGTCAGTTTCAGTCCTTACTAGGCCAATGTGAGGGGAGTCGTTTATCTAATTCTCATTCAGGCAAAGAGCAAGCTGCTCTCTCAAAATGAAAGTACAGTAAGAGTTCTATAAAAAACCCACCCACAACTAACCAACCACGGTGTTTGTGGTATGAGAGGTGGTTGGAAAACAGTCCTCTTCTGACACTTTCCGATCACAACACTTGGTACTGTCTGAGCTCTCCTTTTCTATCTGGAGTTCACATCCCAACACTCTAGAATTAAGACGCGGACGTGAAGGAGAGCTAATCACTCTGCATGTCTTTTCTCCATCTCCTTCCGGACGGCACATTAGGTAAGAAAAACAACAACAATAAATGCGCCTATAGAATTGTTTAAAGTACTTGAGAGCTATTCACTTTTTCTTCCCCCATCTCCTTAAAAGTCCAACTGAAAGTTTCTATAATAAAATCGGTGATCACAGGGCAACCTCAAAGAAGAAGAAAGGACCCCAACCAGCTACTCACAGGATGGAAACGGTATCTGCTTCTTCAAAGAGGGTTTAGCACATAAAAATATAGAATGCCTGCTCGATTAAAAAAATTTTTTTTTGTGATATTGGGGACATACTTAGACTGACAAATTATTCACTGTTTACCTGAAATTCATATTTAATGGAGTGTCTTGGATTTTCTCTGGCAACCCTACTTGAGGGGAATGAATCTGCTCTTTGTGGGGAGGGTGGAGGGAGAAGTACAAATTGAGCAGATTCTGGAATCTATCAAAGGGACTGCCCCAGGGAAAGTCACTGATTAAAAACAAAACAGCCACAAACCACCAGGCCTTGTGTGTAGGTTTCTCAGAGTAGCTGATGTTCTTGTCATTTATCTTTACAGAGTCTCAGGTAGCCTCCTGCTCTGGGATTATTGAGATTCATTTAGGGACCCTGACCAACTGGCTGCCAACGGCAACTGAGGAAGACGTGTTTACTTATACCCCACATCTGTGTGTTGGGTACCTTAAGATGTACCTCTGCAGTGGCCTGAGGTGCCATGTGTCCTTTTGGTAGTGAGGCAAGCAACAACAAGGCCACCAGATGCTACCCCAATACCAGCTTCCTTGTCTTTCTAAATGTGCTAAATCAAAACCCCCAGTCAGAACCCACTGAATACAGAGATATCAAGATGTGCCCTGTCTCTTCTGGCTCTAGGGAGGATATGGGTGGACCGTGCTCCATCGTCTGCCTTTTCCATCTGAACACGGGACTTTGCAAACATAAATATATGAGCACACAGAAGAGTGAGTCAGAGTCAGAGGGAATTACAGAAGATCCCCTTCTTCTTTCTAGATCCTTCACACATTGGCCTCACCATTCAGTAGGGCTAGAAGTCTCACCAATCTTAACTTTCTTGAGTGTCCCAGGATGGCACCTGAAGAACGAGGCCCTCCCACCTCTGGAATGCGGTCCTGTTTCTAGTTCTTCCTACCTGTGAGTTGCCTCGCTAGCCCTCAGGCTTGAGTCCCTTCCCCAAACCCTTTTATCCTTTGATCTTGTCTAAATCTTTACCCACCTTTCCATATAGCCGGATCTCTCCATTCCTGTTCACATCCTTCTTCCTCATGCATGATCCCAAGTCGGTTTTATCAGCCGAAATAACACCACTGAAGGGTTAGAGATGTCCATTGCCACTCACACCTTAAATATCCCATCACGATGGGTAGATAGGGTTCCTTCTGGTCATACTTCCATTTCAATATTCCTTCTAAGTCTGATCTGCAAGCACACCAGTCCTTTTAACCCTGGGCCCATTCAGTTGGACACATACACGGTCTACAGTGAGAGACACCTGTTTCCTCACTAGCAAGACGACAGCACCGCCTTTTTGTAAGAACAGACTTTCCATCCCCGGGCAGCCAGAATGGAGAAAGGAGCCAGACTCATTAACTGATACTCCTTCAGAAGGCCAGGAAGAACTCGGAGTGGTTAAATTCTTAGATTTAACATGTGCCCTTCCACAGGAAGAGAAATGGGAGCGGAGACTGGTCGGCAATTCTTCCCACCACACAGCCCAACTGCAAATGTTCATGCTTAAGGTGGATCCTCATCCTCTTCAGTGCTCCCTGATGTCGCTTCTCTAAATTATGACATTGGGAGCTACTGGAAGGTTAATTTGCCATTAGTTGCTGCAGTTCAACTTATTATTTCTTCCTGGCCACCCAGCACTCTCAGGGTCCAATGCTACTGCCTTCTGATGTCTCTTTGTTCCCTCTATGAGTCTTCATCTCTAAGTACCCGTGGACTTCTAGAGCTTGGCACATACTATCCTTGTAGCCTGGAACAGTCTTTTCCCACCCTTCCCTTAGCCAACCCAGATTCTTTCCGCTTATTGGTTAATACCATCTATTTTTTTCCCCCAGCACATTTCAACATATGTGCCATTGAGACACATCTTCCAGTCATATGTGTCTTTAATATGGTTACATTGTTTCCCTTTTTCCTTCTGAGTAACTAGATTCTGGTAATCCCTTCTTCTCTTTTTGCTCAGTGTTCTCAGGGTGGTAGGAGGTTTGCCTCAGCTCTAGGGACAATAGCTTCTTCCTACAATTACTAATGACTAGTTTCCCTCAATTTCTTGTTTTGCTCTTCCAGCCTCCCAATATCTATAAAACAATTCCCTGTAATCGATATCTTCTATTTGAAGGATTTCGCAAGTTTTCTCTTTTCCAGACCATGTTGACTAACTTGCATATATTATGTATGCTACTTTTTAAAAGACCTATCAAATGCAAAGGAGAGGGTTAAGCATTCACGTCATCTTGAGAATTGTATACTTTGGATTGCTCTTCCTTTTTCCTGATTTTTTTTTAAAAAATGTCATTCATTTATCCTGATATTTTTACTGACAATTATTGAACATCTAGTTTGTACCAAAAATCAGTGCTCCTACTGTTGATAAAAAGATGAAAAATCCAGCTCTCGTCCTAAAGCTTGCAGTGAGGTTGGAGCTGAGACTACAGAAGGGCACAGGGTGGGAAGTGCCATGGGAGCACCTGGGAACACCCAACCCGGCCCATGACAGGTGAAGCCTTTCTAAGCTGTCGTGTGTGCACAGCCAAAGGAAAAGGAAAACACAGGAAAGATCCTCTAGGCCGAGCGAAAAGCAAATGGTTAAGCCCAGACCAAGAAAGCAGGGATTTTTCAGGATATTTACGTGTTCCAGTGGTTGGGGAAGAGTTAGAAGATGACAACAGCTAAAACGGGAATGGCAGACAAGAGGTCAGGCCATGAAGGATAGTGTGTACCACACCGAGCAACAGAGTGAGACCTTGTTCTTACAGTGAGGTCCATGGAAAACAATGACCGAATCAAGTCTCCAGTTAGGATGATCCTGCAGGCTGAAAGGGAAGGACGACATATATTTTCTAGAAGCTGCCAAGGGACTGACTGGCTAATAACATGAGTTAAAGTGTTAATGGTTCCTTTTTTCACTCATTAAATATTTAATGGGTATCGTCTACCTATCAAACACTGACATTAACTCTGGAGACAGAAAGAAAAATAAAATTCATACCCTCACAGTGTAAGGGAGGAGAAAGAATCTAAGATACTATGATAAGAATTGTACAAACACAGAAGAGGGAAGTGCCAAGTAGAAGAAAATGGAAATTCCCAAGAAGTGAAATTTCCCTGGAACTTGAAGAACATTCTAGGCAAATCAACAAGAATAATGTATTTCAGGGAAAGAAAGCACCGTTGGCAACAACACCAGGACCAGGTGCTCTTGGTGAGCTCGGGGAATGGCAGAGTCTGACATCCCTAGACCACGAGGTGTATGGCTTGGTTGGAAACTAAGTCCTAAGGCTGCACGGTAAAGGACCTCATGAACTTTGTTGGCAATCAGCCGTTTCCCCTAGGCATCAGGGAATGACTACAAGCTTTTAAAAGGGGTGATACTTGATGAAATAAAAGTTGCATTTTGGAAAATTATGTCTGGAAAATCAAATCGAAGAAGACCTGCAGTGTGGAGACTAGTTTCCACGTCTGAGGCAGGAGGAAGCCCATGACAAGAACTGAGAGGAACAGGCGGATTGGAAGAGTGGAAATTACCTGAGTCTGTGTAAGCTGAGATACCTGGGGGAATTATTTTCCCTTCTGATTCAGGGAGAGAAAAAAAGAGAGGAAAACTCTCAGAGCAAAGGGTCAAAAATTCCAAAGGCAAATATCTCCAGGAATCAGGGAATGGACAGAAGCAAGTGAGGCTGGCTTGGCGTAAGAATATGGCAGTACGTGGCTTCTGAAAGGGGCCGATACCCACCAGCTCCAGCCTGCTGTTGTCATGTGGAAATGCAGTGTGGCTAGATCTTGTGATTTCTCAAGAGAAGCCAGAAATCTAGATATTCCTGCATTATGCACTGTCTTTGATGTGGGCAACTAATTCTATTTTTTTTCTAAATATCATGCTGGCCAAATAAAATACACACTGTGGCTGCATTTGGAATTTGGGTAGTCAATTTGTAACCTCTGATCTGGATGGATTGGTAGGCTTGTTGTTTGAATAAATCCCACCAGGCTTGGCAGGTAGGCACATTGCTTCTGCTAGAACATAAATCATGGGATTAGACCATTTCAAAAGAATGTATTAAACCCACTGACAAAAATTGGAAGATGATACAGAATGTCTAATATGTAAGTTTGGTCTTGCTTTGGTGAGAAAAATTTTACAAAGCTGAACTAGAAAGAAGGAAATTGATTTTCTCTGAAGTAGTCCTTAATTTATATCTTTAAAATGTTAGGGTTGAAAGAACAATGCATTGGAAAAGGTTATAATCTAAAGTCTCTTTCAGGAACGAGCACTAGTGATTAAAGTTAATTATTTCAATACCTATCACAAACAGTATATAAAGAGTTCTCATGAATCAATAATATACCACAATGGAACATGAACAAAGAAAAATACACAATTTGAAGAAAAAAGTATTGTACTTTCTTCTAACCTATAAAAAAATGTTTGGCTTCACTTATGTGAGAAATATAATTTTAAGTGTCACTTTATTGGAAAAAGTTTAAGAGAAATTTGGATAGTACATGTTGGGAAATTGCCATTATATAGACTGATGGTGGAATTTTTCTAATGTTATGACTGCTAAGGAGAGAACCCATTAAAATAAAATAATATATACCCCTTGACCCAGACATTTGTAAGTTAAAGAATTATTAGCCGGGCACAGTGGTGCATGCCTATAATCCCAGTGGCTCAGGAGGTTGAGGTAGGAGAATTACAAGTTCAAAGCCAGCCTCAGCAATGACAAGGCACTAAGCAACTCAGGTGGAACCCTGTCTCTAAGTAAAATGCAAAAAAAGAGTTGGGGATATGGCTCAGTGGTTGAGTGCCCCTGAGTTCAATCCCTGGTATACTCCTCAGAAAGAGAATTTATTCATATAACTATTCACATATTTGTAGAAGAAATATATATATACATATTTAATTTAAATATATTTATATTCTCTATAAATATATTTATAGTTATGTATAAGTAAAATTTATTTATTATATGTAAATACTTACATATGCTTAAATATAAATATATTTAAATAATATTCTAAATATAAATAAAGATACATATAAATAAAATTGTTATAGTATCTTTTGCAATATAAAGTGATTTGAAATAAACTAAATATCATCAATATGAAAATAAAATAAATGGTGGTATGGCCCCAAAATAGGATACACTGAAGGTATTAGAAAGAAGCAGTCTATATTACCAAAATGAACACATCTTCAATATATAGTAAGTTAAAGAGTAAGGTTAAGAAGTGTAAATCATGTAACATTTAGCATTGCAAATAATATATACATATATGCATAGTTTATCTTTAGAAGCTTTGAAAAGTAACTTTAAACGGAATGTTCTGGGGAGGGCTGGCTGGTAGGAGACAGAGATAGGAGTTTACTTTCTGCTCTATATGCTTTTGTATATGTCAAATTATATAATTATATATATTATATATATACATACACATACACACACACACATATATATATATGAGAGATTCACACATTAAATATATAATATATAGATATCAAAATGGTATTGTATATAATATGTAAAATATGTATTGTTCATATTTATGTTGACAGTTAAATGCAATTTAAGAGTAAGTCCTATTAACTTGAAAAAAATCACCAACTTATTGTCAATCTTCTCTAAAATTTCCTTTTACTTTCAAATTTCAAAGTCAAACTTGTGTTCCAATTACAAGTAACTCTACCACAACTTTGGCGATTGAACTGCTTGTAGCTATTTTTCTTTTGCTATCTCAGATTCAGATTCAAACCCTTTAGCTTTTCTATCCAACATGCTGGTAAAAGCACATCCAAAGCCACAAATAAAAAAAAAAAAAAAGAATTGGACCTGGAAGTACAATTCATCTATGTGGAAGTTCTGAGTCAGTTTGTCTTCAGAGAGTGCAGGCAACTCCTGAGCTTTTCTCTGAAGTATGCCTGTAAGTAAAATACAATGATAAGGCACACATTTAAATGACAACAAGCAAAGGGGGGTCTGCTGTACTAGAAGTGAAAATTCTGTGAACTTTGTATGTTCCCACTGTGTGTGAGCACACGCTATCTTTCTCAGACAGACATGGAGGCACACAGAGGACTTCGAAAATTCCATTAGTTTCAGAGTCTGGTGCCAAAAACTTAATAATAAATGGAAGCAAGATTATTTGTTTTCCAGTACTCTAAAGACTGCACAGAGAAAGACTCTTAGAAGAGTTTAGATCACTAACTGACCAAAATAGAATTATTTACCAAATCCCCAAATATTTTCAGAGCCCCTACTAAGTACTAGGGCACTGAGCAACAGGCCATTGTAGGGGTCGCAATGATGGGTTAAGAAGATTATTATCTAATTCCAGGCTTCCCAAAGCCTCCTCTAAGGAGCACTAAGTTCTGAGGAACATTACTATTGTTACAAAGGGGAAAAAAGAATTTTCATAATTATATAAGAATCAGTAAGTAGTGAAGCAGATTTTCCTTGGTATAGGAATTTTCAGTTCTTTTAATATGCTAATATGCAATGTGAACCTTCTAGGGAGGGGCATGGTACCTAGTCTTTTCCCAAATTATTTGAACACAATTAGCTTTTTCGTCTGGGCAGCTGGAGAAATGAATCTCTATTTCACAGATGTAAGAGAAGTAATAGCCTTAATGGAGAGAGAAACATAAATATATATGCAAAAAGTCAAATATCAAAATAAAACTGTCATAAAGCCAGCTGGGGTTAACTGCCCAAATGGCTGGTGTGGATGTAATAAATAGCTTGAGTTCTAAAAAGAAGAAGGTAGTAGTGGTCTGGAGTTACAAAGAGCAGGAAGGGCTAAGGCTGAGCCTGGAGGAGAGAGAAGTTAACTGTCAAGGATGAGAAACAGCTGAGCTATTTAGAGGACCCAGACCTGCTGGCCAGCACAGAGAGCTTATCATCCTGGGAGCAAAGGAGTTAAGCCTAGGTAGGATCAGATTGTAAAGGGCCGTGACTGCCAGGGTGAGTAGTCCAACTCTTACCTTCAAAGGATACTGAAATGTCCAAAGTGGTCTAAGAAAATTTCCCCGGTGCTCATTTGCAGAAAGGATGTCTTCTGCTATCTCAGAGTGCAGACAGTGGAGCAAGAAAGGAAGGTGATGGGATTCAGGAGCTAACTGAGATAAGTTTTAGAGTAGGGTAAGTGCATAGAATATGAAAGGCATTTTGATTGAATGTGACACAAAGTGAGACTGGATGTGAGAACTACAGAAATGAGTGAGTGGCGTGGGGTTCAGCATCTGGATGATGATGATAACGCTATCATTTGCATGGAGAGGATAGTTTCTTGAGACATTGATTTCCATTTTGCTCTCTGAGATTTTCCGCACCATCCTCTCCACCTCCAATCCCTTCTAATTCCACAAAAGCAGGGGGTCTTTCTTATTTCTTTGCTTCAAGAATTTTTCCTGGATCTATCTCTTCTTTATAAAGTTGAAACTTATAAAGGAGTAATGCTGATACCCCAGAATAATGTATAAGAGGAGAAAAGACTTTTTTTCAAGGTCATGGAGGAGAGGGTAATGGATTCCAAGAGAGTAGGAAAAGGATCTCATGAGAAATATGCACCCTGTTCAGCTCAGTGGCTATGCCAGGAAGATGGCTAGCTTCCAAGCAGATGCCCACAGGGTTCACCTGGAGAAAGCAGAAGCTACCTCCTGCCAAGAGGTGTTTCAGATTCCATGCTTCATTTAAAACTGTGACAGAAACAAGTATAGTCAAGGATGAGGGGCACTGGGAATCCTAGTTGCTGTGTTTGACCCACTCTGGAGAGCAATTTGAATCTAGCTAGGATAGCAAGAAGATGCCCAGAACTTCTCCCCCACATTCCCTGAAGGATGCAACCCTAGAAATTTCTCCCACAGATAGGCCAAGGAGATCAGTGCAAGAATGTGGAAGGACAACATGTTTGAGACAAATATTTGTAAGAGTGGAAAATTGGGAACAGCTTAAAATCCAAGAGAAGGTTTAACTATGTTGTGTATATTCATGAATTGAACCACTAAGTGAATGATGTAGAGCAACATGGATAGATTTCAAAAAGCACAATGTTGAATATAAAAACAAGTTTGGGAAGGAAATTTCCATTTACATAAAGATTTCCAGTGTGCACACCATGCAAAGCTATGCTCTGTCTTATTTATTAACATCACACAAAGCAAAAGAGTGAAGCCAGCATGAGATCCACAATCAGTAAAATCGGGATACCGATTACAGCTGGAGGGTAGAGGGCACGTTGGATTAGAAAGAGATCACAGAAGCTTCAACTCTGTCTATAATGATTTTTTTTCTTAAAAAAAAAATTCAAAGAAATTTTAGCAAAATGTTAAGATCTGTCAAAACTTGGTGGTGGGTACACAGATGTTTGTTAAATTAGCACGTCTGAATATGTGAAATATTTTATGAGAGTATTTTAACAGCTCGGTTGAAGTATAATTAATGGCATATGTCAAAGTGAACAATATGATGTTTTTACATTATATACACACCCTTGAAACCACCATGTCAGTAAAGATAATGAACATATCAATCACTCCCCAAATTTTCCTCTTTACTCCTTTATACCTTCTCCCCCCTTCTTTCTCCACTCTGTTTTCAGTCCTTATAAATTTATTTGCCTTTTATAGAAATCTATATAAAAAGAATCAGATAGTATGAGCTCCTTTTTGCTAGGCTTTTTGATTCAGCATAATTATATTGACATCATCTTTGTTTGGGTATCAATTGTTCATTCTTTTTTATTGCTTGGTAGTATTCCATTGTATGGATATGCCACAATTTATCTATTTACCTATCAATGGAATTTTGGATTGAGATTTGAGATTTTATTTTATACATTCTGGACCGAAGTCATTTATCAATAGGCAATTTTCGAACATTTTTTCCTAGCCTACGGTTCTCTTTTCATTTGTTTACTGTTGCTCAACAACCAGTTCTTAATTTTGATAAAGTCCAATTTATCAATTTGTTCTTTTCGGGAATGTATTCTTAGCCTTGTAAATAAGAAATCTTAACTTAATTTGAGGTAACAAAGATTTTTTTCCTGCTTTTTTCTGTAAGTTTTGTAGTTTCGGGTTTTTCATTGAGTCTATGATTCAGTTTTTAGTTAATATTTATTTGTTTATGATGGAAACTATGGACTGGAGGATTTGTTCTGTTTGGTATATGAACATCCAATTGTTCTAGTACCACTTGTTATACATTTGTTGAACACCCTGGGTATATTTCTTTATTTCCTATTCTGCTCCATAGACTTATTTTTCTAATTTTATACCAATACCACATTATCTTAATTCCTACAACTTTAAAAGAAATCTTGAATTCAGGTTGTGTAAATCTTCCAACTTTATTTTTTTGTTTTCAAGGTGGTTTTCAGCATTTCCCTTTGAATTTTAGTCAGTTTCTCCAAAAGTAAAAGCCAGCTCTGACTTCAACTGGGACTGCATTGAATCTATTGATATTTTGGAGAAAACTGACATCTTCATAATATTGAGTTTTCAGATCTATAATCCACTCCATGATGTTTTTATTTAGGACTTCTTTAATTTTTTAGCAGTTTGTTTTATATTTTCAGTATACACATTTTGCAGATATGTTGTCAAATTTATTTCTAAGAATTTCTAATTTTTCATATTATTGAAATAGTTGGATTCTATTCCAAAATGTTTTTAGAATTTCAATTTTCATTTCTTTATGCCACCTTGCTAATTCACTTATTGCTTCTAGATTTTTACATCTTCGTTTCTTCATTTAGGTGCTATTTCTTTTTCCTGTATTTCGCCCAGGCTAGAATTACCAGTACAATGTTGAATAGGAGTTGTGAAAGTAATGTAGTGGTTTAGATGTGGTGTCCCCCCAAAGAGACAATGTGAGAGAGTTCAAAGGAGAAATGATCAGGTTGTGAGAGCCTTAACCCAATCGGTTAATTATCCCTGATGGGATTAATTGAGTGGTGACTGGAGGCAGGTGGGGTGTGGCTGGAGGAGGTGGGGCATCTCAGGTGTGCTTTGGGGTATTCATTTTTATCTGGCCAGTGGAGTTTCTCTCTCTGTTTCCTGATAATCATGTGAGATTCTTCCCTCCACCACTCTCTGGCCATGATGTTTATCCTCACATGGAGCCCTGAGGAATGGAGCCTGCTGTCTATGGATTGAGACCTCTGAAACCATGAGTCCTCAAATAAACTTTTCCTCCTCTACAATGGTTCTGGTCAGGTCTTTTCGTTGCAGCAGTAGAAAAACCTCTCTAAAACAATTGGACCTCTTTGCTTTGTCCCTGATCTTGTGGGAAAAGGTGTTTAGTCTTCCAGCATTAAGAATATGTAAGCTGTAGTTTTTGTAGATGCCCCTTTAAGGTGAAGGAAATTTCCTCCTGTTGCTAGTTTGTGGGTCAGCCTCATTCATTTTAGTGCAGAATATTATTCAGAAGCCAAGATCTGAGCATTGTAGTTGCTCACTGCTGTTGGGATGTTGCATCTCTCAGGCCCTCTCAGTGGGCTAAGCTAGGAAATCTTTCATTCAATACATATACAAACCATGAGTTTTTTCCTTCCTTACCTCATTTGGGTTCTGAAACCTCAGGTCCCTTTCTCGTGTGAACACCTTCCTTAAGCCTCCTGAACCCTCTCTTTCCGTGCCAGTCCCCACACTGGGCTCCCTCTTATGCATTGCACATGTTGTCCTCCTTGACCTTTGACAACTTGTTCTCTGGAAATACAAAGGCTCTCATTTCTCTTCTCCTTAACACAGACACCAAATTTGCTCTACACTTTGTGATGCCTTTTGGATAGAATTCTTCAGGAAGATAAGGAAAAGGAAGGCTAGGACGAATTAAAACTACTTTTTTAAATTTCCAAAACACTCCAGATCTAAGGGGGTTGATCTTAAGGAAGCCCATGAGTTGGGGCAAGGAACATCTTGTTGGCAACTTGAGTCATCTTTAATGCTTTGGCACTGCTTAACCTCATGGGTATCTTAGCATAACCTTTGACAGGCAGGGCTTAGCCCCTACAGTGGGTGAAGTTTAACTCCTTGTCAGCTTAGGGGGAAAGGATTCTAGAGTCAGATTCATATTGATTTAAAGAAAAATAATATTTCTTAATCACTTTGAGTTCAGGGTTGAAAATTATTATTGGCTCCAATAGAGAAACTGGGCAGAGGGAAGTTTGAAGGTGACCCTGGAAGTAGAGCAGACAATTAAAGAGGGGAGGTAGAGCTGCAGAGAGGTCAGCACCAGAGGCTATGGCTTTGGTGAACATTTACCTGTGCTGATAGTTAAAGCCCAGTAAAATAGATGAGATCCCAAGGCAAAGAGAATAGACAAACAACAGCCCTGGACATTGGTACTTGTCTTCGTGTGTGCAGTAGAGGGGGAAGGAGGAAAAGGAAATAGCAAAGAAGGCCTAGACCTGATGTGGCAGGTGGTGAGTCAGCAGACTCCACCAGTCAGGGAGCCAGGGGAGAAGGTGAGGTTAATAGCATCCTGGCTTCAGAGAGGGAAAGCAAATCGAGACTGAGGAGCCATTTGATCCAGTGACTTAGAGACTGCTGATGTCCTTAAAAGTGCAATTTCAGTAAAGTTGTGAAAATAGAATTCCACTTCAGACACTTAAGGAGAGAGTGGGGATAAAGATGCCTCTGAATAAGTATAGATCATTCTAAAAATTTGTCTGTGAAAGGCAGGGGAATTGAGCAGTGGTTTGAAGAGGGGAACATGAGGAATAAGCAGCAGGGTTTGCTGTCAGGAGAAACCGAGGATGTATGTTGAATATTAACCATTTTCCCTACCCTCCAATATTACTAGTGTAAAACATTTGTTATAATTCTGAAGCTTCATATTTAGAGAGCGAATTCACTCAATTCACCCACCTAGTATAAAAATAAAGAAATTTGCATTTGAAATGTAAATGGTCTAAGCAATAAGTGTTGTTTTCAAATCCTTTACACAAATGGGAAAAAAATATGATTTTCTTTCAACGTCAGGGATTCTTGGCTCCTTTTCACTTAACAATTGCCAAGCAGGCAGGAGGGAAGCTGAGATTTGGGTGGGAGAGCTGTGGCAAAGGGCTCAATTTGGCCAATGGTATGGGGGCATAGATGTGGGGCCTTTCTAAGGCCAACCTTTGGAAACTTCTCTGCCGTGTTCTCCAATGTTGGAGGAAGCCTGCTTGTTATCTCCTTGGTGCAGCTCACTGTTCTTCTCTCTATATAATGCCATATGCCTTGCGTATAAGACATTTTCAATAAAGTCTTAAGAAGATAATGCAAAGAAAATCCTGGAAAACTGTCTAGGAGGATACCAATGCCCCATCTCAGCCCAATAGCAATTTGAAATTGATTTGGAGAGATCAATCTGACTAGAAGCAGGAAAACAAGGTTAACTGAAGATAGACTATTTTTCTGTTCCTGTATGTGCAGGAGAATGATAGAGGCTCAAAAACTGGAGTGGGCAGAGCTCGATATGGAAGAGAATTGTGATCTACTCTTCCTATAAAAGCTCGCTGCTCATTGTGTGGCCCATGGAACAGTCATACTGGCATCACCAGGGAGGCTGCTAGAAAAGCAGTTTCTCAGGTGCTAACCCACACTCACTGAATGAAAATGTGCATTCCCAAGTGATTTGTCTACACGCTGAAGTTTGGAAAGGATTGTGTCTAAATATTCAGGAGCTGTGAAATGATTGGTGCATTGAGAAGTTCTCTAGAGACCAGACAGCTAAGGCAAAACTGGTCTCTCTGAAAGAAAACATCAGAGAAATATCAAACAGGAATTAGTCAACAAAGATTCGGAAAGAGAATCTGGAAGCTAGAGAAATAGAAGTCTTATCAGACTATTCACTTTGGCAGAATTTGTGGACTAAGAAGAGATCAAGTTTATCTAGGACTGAAAGGCTGGACCAAGAACAATAAAGAATTTTGCCTACAGCTGGGGATGTAGCTCAGTGGTGGAGCACTTGCCTAGCAAGTACAAGGCCCTGGGTCCAATTCCCAGAAGAATTTTGCCTAAGTCTAGGCCTGTAAATACCCTGTATACCTAAGTGAGGACAGTACATACAAGAGGTAAGACTGAAGAAGGAAGAAGTGACCAGAGAATGTGTTTGACTGGAGAGCTAAGCCAAGGTCTGGGCACACTGCCGCAGTCTTGGCTGGGCACAGAATCACGAGCCACTCACACCTTGTAGATTCAAACAGCAACTCTTTATTCCCGAACTCACACCGGCCTCTACACATGGTCAGGGAAAATCTAAAATCTGCCCGCACAATTCACGTCCCAAATACTTTCTGAATTCCACGAGAACTCAACGGGAACTCAGGCAGCAGGAATGCCCTATTCCCAGCAGCAATAACCTTAAACCTGGAACTTCCTTAAACCCAGATTATCTTAAACAGGGAACGCCTTAAACTTGTCTTAAACCAGGAACGCCCTAAACCCAAGGAGCGGGATACTTCCTCAAACCTGGATCCACCCTCGTCCTTGAGCAGGGTCACCTTTCTTAAACACACATGCAAGGTCACAGCGGATTTCCAAGGCAAGTCCATTTAACATGGGGTACGCTGGCAAGGAAATTTCGATGTGTCATTCCTACTTGGCAATGGCCCTCAGCAGCACACTCTATAAAGCCACCTCATGAGTCTTCCATTTTGATTTAAGAACCCTCCCTCAAAAGGTCAGATTTATTTCGAACTTCTTCAGACTGACTGCCTCTAAGCATAAGCAAGATACACCAGAATAGAATCTTTAGGAGTGTGTGAGTCAGCTTTCCGTCACCGTGACAAAATACCTGAGATAATCACTTGTCAGGAGAAAGATTTATTTTGGCTCATGGTTTCAGAGATTTGGGTCCATGGTCAGTAGGCTCTGTTGCTTTGGGGCTTGTGGTGAGGCAGTTCATCATTGTGGGAGCATGTGGCAAAAGAAGCTGCTTACCTCATGGTGACTGGAAAGTAAACATAAGCAGCAGGAAGGGTCTGAGTCCCAATATCTCCTCCTAAGGCATGACCTAACTTCCTCCCACGAGGCTCCACCTCTTAAAGGCTCACCATCCCCAGTAACTCTATGGGCTGGGAACCACAACTATAACACACAAGCCTTTGGGGGACAGTCAAGATCCAAACTACTGCAAGGAGCATCATCTTCACTGAAAATGTTCTATTTTCCTGTGATTACAGGAGACAATTTCTCCCAACAAGGTAAGGTGTGGTGGGAAGTTGGTTGACAGGAGGCTCCTTTGGGGACTTGGGTAACAGACACTTTGCCTTTGGGACAGATTGCACTGCAATCATCTCAGACCAGTTGGGCATCTAGAGGACCTGGGCCCACAACACTCCTTTCCTTATCCAACTGCTGTCTCACTGTACCATGCATTCAGGTCTCCAAATTTTGCCTGAGCTGTCCCCACTGGCTGTATTTCTCCATCCTCCGGTTTTAAAATGTTTACTATCATCAAGATTACCTGAGAATGCCAGTTTTAAGGGTAGATTCCTGCTCTTCCCCCTCCAGGGCCCTGAGGGATTCTGATAGTGAGGTCCAAGATCCAGAAAATATATTTACAATGATCCCCACAAAGTAAGTCTGCTACCCATGTTCCCAGTCTAGATTTTCAGAAACCTAGTTTAACCCCTTCCTTCTGCTTTACTCCTTCATAGCCTGGACTCTGGCCTGCCAGGGAGGTGGAGGTGGCAGCGTGGAGACTGTTAGATGTGTGCTAGATCTTATGTAGTACCCATTCCCTGTTCTATCCTCCCCTTTGCAGCCTGCTGCACCCTCCTCACCCCTTCCTTCTGCCCTCCCTGCCTCCCAGTGACCACCAGACAGTCACAGGCCATCTATCCACAAACATTCGGCCCTCACCAACTCTCTTCCACTCTGTCTATCCCCGGACATGTTCCCTATCTCCAATTTCACTTTTGGAATTCTCTCCTTAGTTTCAGCCAGCTTTCAGTCTTCTACAGCTTCTCTAGGTCTCCAATTACATCTTCAAGGGCGTATTTGTAAGCCTCTTCAAACTCCTCTTCCTTGACCTCATGGCCACACCTGCCACTGCTGGTCACCCTCTTCTCTAAGCACTCTGGCTCTGCCAGGGTGGTCATGTTCACAGCTACACCACATTTTGCCTTTTCATGTAATAGACAAGCTCAATTCCTGCACTGTAGACAGATCGCAAGATTCAGCAGGCATGCCCACTTGTCATTGCCCCATTATGCATCCTTTAATCCCCGAGACCTGGCACACCACTGGGGGAGCCTAAAAGATGATTTATCTTCACAGTTGATTGACTTAGTCAAGAATGCTCAAAGGTAGAGTCTTATAAACAGGACCAGTTGCATAATTTGCAGAGCCTAGTATAAAACAAAATGTGGATCCCTTGTTTAAAAAAACGTTAAAAGAAATTTCAAGCCAATGACAGCAGTTCATTAAACAAAGGCCATGACCCTTTTAAGTGCAGAGCCCTTGCAACTGCAGTGGTCACACGCTCAGGAAGCTGATCCTCCTGAGCCTTATCCTTGATCCAGGCTATTAGCTTGGCAACTATCAGGACCAGAGAAGTTAATGAGAACATGGGAAGAAGTTGCCAGTTAGTTTTCCCAGGGAACCACCCCTCCATGTACACAGTCTTCACTTCTCACCCAGTCAACTCTAACATGGACCTTGTCACTGGAAGGAAGGGGGAGCACGTGAATGACAGGGAGTACAGAGCTCCTCCTCAAAGTGTAGAAGAAACTGCTCTAAGAGGGAGGTCAGAGCGTCATCACTGTTGTTCATAATAAGTGGGATGCAAACTAGTCTGAAATGTCATCCTAAATGCTGTGCTCCAGTGTTTCCTCACTTCAAGCCCTTAAACCCCTTAAGACCAGACTGGAGATGGGATCCAAGCAGCAGCAAGTCTCCCTGCTTTCTTTGGGACAGAGCCAAAAAGAGATAAAGAAAGGGTTGTATTAGGCAGCAGTAAACAGGCAAGCAACCAGCAGTCCTTTAATAAAACAGACCTTTATTGGGGCTAAAATGGCCCTGGGCTGACCCCACCCTAAATCCTGGCAGTGTCCAGGGACAGGAATTTAGAGGAACAAAAATGCAGGCATTTCAGGCTGCACCCCCTGCATACATAACAGAAGGCAAGGCAGAAACCAGCAAGCAAGGAATACATAAATACCATTATCCACTATTGCAGCCCCAACTTATTTTTTAGTCTGGATGACTCTGCTCTCTTGCCTTTTCTGCCTCACATTTCTGTCCTGTGTGTGACTCACAGGAACAGCCTGGGGACAATGAAATATCCTAAAGCCCTAAAATAGGTCCTCCTCCCTCCCTCTAACGTCAGGACGAGTTTCCTAAGGCATTTGTTTCTTCCTTTATTAACCAGGCATGAATGACAATATTGCCTGGGTTGAACAGCTCATCTCTGTCACTGGTAAACATAAAAAATGAGTCACATTCATAGAAAAGCATGCCAGGATTCCATTGATTAACATCCCTTGCCCTAACCTCTCTTTGAAATTAAAAACACTTTCAATGACACTGAACAGAAAAGGCATCACAGGAAAAATATTTCTAAGATGGGGTTGTCATTAAAGCGTGCCCAAAATAGAACTGTTTTTATTTAACCATCCTCACTGCACTGGGCCCTCCCCCTGCTCTGGCAGCTCTGGTGGGCAGTGAGGCTACATGCAGTGAAATCACAAGAAATGCAGAAAGTAATTCTGTCTGTTTGAATTTTAGAAGCTTCAGAAGCAGACCTATGGATAATGCCTAGTTCATGGGTCTCTTTTCCCTGCTGCAAGCAATTTTTAAGGATGTGGTAGAGCCAGATTTAAAATCTGTTTTGTAATTTATAGGCACATGTTTGGATTTGCTAACTAGACATCTGACTCTGCCCCTCTGCCAATTTTTTTTTTTTTTTATTCTGTCCCCTCAACCTCATCCCTACCTGAACTCGAAGTAGACCTCCGTGATTCCAGCTTTGGACCCATATTTCATGTGGACACTATTGCCTTTCCATTTTGAAAACTGGCCCTTGAGGGCCAGGCTTGTGCCGGATTCGTTTGACGCTGCAAGCACAGAGAGGTTGTTGGGTATGATTTTGTGTTTTAGATTTGGGTGCCTTCACCTGGGGCTACACAGCATCCTCTGCATCCCCTCTTCAACCTCTTCCTCAAGATCTGCCGCCATGTGGCCGCCCCCCTCACTCTCCCTTCTGTCAGTCTCACAATCCTTTCACCTCTACAGGCCGCTGGTGACTTCTGCCAGCCTTGTCCGCCACTGCCTTGGGCCAGCACTGCTATTCAGCTCCCCACGACCCCTTGCTCTGATCCCCAATTCTGCCGGAAGACCCGAAGTCTCTTTCAAGGCTAAATTGAAATGTCACCTTCTCCATGAAGTGTTTGTTATTCTTTGCATTCGACTTAACTTGTGACAGAGAAAGCCAAACTCGAGTTCAAATCCTAACTCTTTCACTTACCATCTATGAGAACTCAGCAATTTTCTTAATATCTGTAAAGCTCCATCTAGTGATTTTCAAAATGAGAATGATTTATTCTGCCATCAAAGGCTTGCTTTGAATATCAAAAGGAATAATGAATGTTCAAGTACCTATGTAATTCCTGGCACACTTACCCGTTATTATTGTGGGCTTTTCTGCTTTCATAGGACATTATTATGGCACTTCCTCCATTGGTCTTTTTTTAAAAAAATATTTATTTTTTCATTGTAGTTGAACACAATACCCTTATTTTATTTTTTTTTATTTTTATGTGGTGCTAAATATTGAACTCGGGGTCTTGCACGTGCTAGGCAAGCACTCTACCTCTGAGCCACAACCCCGACCCCTCTCCATTGGTCTTTTAATGAAGATATTTGTGCCTTTGTCTTTCTCCTCTACTGAATCACCACAGCAGGAACTTCATTTGTTACATTACTGTAGTCCTCAAGTACCTTGCATTCACCTCTTACTTGACACTCAGTATATGCTTATTAAATGTGTGTATGCTCAAATTGTCTGCTTTGCTTTAATAAAACTGACCATTAGTTTACCTAATTCCCCATGGGAGAAACAAAGCTGAAAACCCCTGTCAATATTTAGATTTCTTTCCTCATTTTTTAGATTTCTGTCCACATGATTTTGAATTTAATCCAAATTATGATACAGTGGTAGTAAATTATAACATGTGTGTATCTATTAATATTTAAATTTTTTATTATATCATGCTTCCAATGTGCCAAGAACAAATCTCAGTACTTCACATGACCCACACAACAAACCTGGGAGATAGATACTATATTAATCTGCATTTTATAGTGAGGAAACTGATTTTATAGTGAGAAAACTCTTTCTCATTTTATAGTGAGAAAACTCTTCTTCTTGGAGAAGAAGCTCGACTGAAGTTTTTCAGTTAGGTCCTTGTAAATCTGGATCCCAACCCATGAAATACGATTCCAGATAACAAGATCTTCTCTACTGCCTAGTACCTCCTCCAATTTGCTATTTCCAGATAAATCATAAAGTAAAAAGCAAATGAAACGGATCCAATCGATTACTATTTACAACCAATATGACCTAATTCATCTGATGCTTTGTGTAAGGTAGGAGACCAGATGAGTTTCTATGATTGAAATGACTGACAGATGTTTTGCCCACACAGCTGTTCCTGCAGGGTCTGGCAAGTCGTGTTGGGTCTCCTGGAGGTCCCCTCTCATCTTGCCTATAGATCCATGTGTAACTTGCCAAGGAAGGCAGAAGTAAGACAGCAGTAAGACATAGAGGTGTGCAGCAGCAGGGGACACACTCTAGCAGGAGACCTTCTGCAGAAGCACAGGACAAGGAAGCCTGCCACAGACTTGTCTCAGTCAATGTGACATCTAACAAGTACCTTGACCCAAAGCTGAGAGATGAAACAGTGAGACTCATGGAGTTGATAGCAGCTGCCTCAGGTTTGAGGAGCTCAGAGCCATTTCGAAACTGTGGATATCCCTCAGGCTGCCCTGGGGCTTCAGGGGCTCCAGACAGATTCATTGCCTGTACATCACTGCCTTTGCCAAACTAAGACCACAGGACATCACTGAAGTCTCTCATGGTGCTTCCCAAAATCCAGTGGAGGCAAATCACTGGAACTCTTGTTTAAAATACAAATTCTGACTCAGCAGGTCTAGCGTTGTCTGAGATCCTGCATTTCTAACAAATTCCTGGGTGATGGACCACATTCTGAGTTACAAGGGCCTGTGGAATACTAATCTCAGGAGAGAAGTTATATGAAATGTGCTTTCTTAAAGGCCGTCATGTGTTGCAAATCTTTGAGAAGGGTCTGTGATATGCAGAACTTCTAGGATTTGGCCAAGGAACCATTTTTAGTAGGATGTCTGTTAGTATCTCTATTATTTAAGATTAAGTTTCAATTTTCAGAAACAAAAAATTCAGACTAATGGGGACCTTTTCCCTTTGCCTATAAAAGCAGTCTTGATAGTCTAGTCTTGGCATGGTTCCTAATAGCCTCAGGGATCCAGGTTCTTTCTTTTGTCTTGTTCTGCCCTCCTGGCATGTGGCATCCACTCATGAGCAAGATAGCTGCTCCAGTTTCAACTATCACAAACACATCACACTAGCAGGAGGAAGGAGGACCAGGAGAAGGATGCACACACTCTCCTTTCCAATTAGACTCCCAAGAAGGTACATACACTCTATGCTTTCCATCATTGCCAGGAAGCCTGGGGCGATGTGGTCTTCCTTCTGAGCAGCCATTTTTCACAGCTAAACATCAAGGATACCAGTACCAACAAAGGGAGAGTGGACATTGGAAAACAACAAGCCATTCCATCACAGCCTCTTAAAGAACTAGTGAAAATCAGGAAATGATGATCTGGTCTGATCCTTTAACTTTGCACAACTGGCTTCTGGATGAGTCCAGAGAAATGTTTGAGTTTCTTGACTCCCTAGAAATTCCAGGTCTTGCTCAATCAGTCCAAGTTTCCTCTCAGATGACATCCTTCCTTTCCCTGGTGGCAGAGGAGAAGCCCCAGGGAGTCTCTACCTCAGCTCCTGGAATTGCAGCCTTGTGAGGAGCACAAGGTTGATGGACAGTCTAGGCTCAGAAAATGCATTAGTGTCACAAAAAAAAAAAAAAAAAAAAGCAGAAACACTGGAGAATGAAACCATGGGTTGTTAGTTTGCATTGATAGAAAGCAGCATCAGAAGTTAGAATATTTGAGCATTTTTATAATAAGCCCAGCCTCTGTGAAGGTGTCTCTGTGCCTCCCTCAATGCTCTGTCCTTACTTGGCTGTCTTTAAGTGTTGATGACCTGCTGTGGGAGGCGGCAAGCCTCCTTCTCTCACACTGACTCACTGAACAAAGTCAGTACAAGCTTCTCAGCATTAAATGAGAAAGGAATTGAATGGGAACTGGAAAGAGGGGGCCATAACATTTATTGACTGCCTCCTGTGTGCTTGTATACTAGCTTAGGTGTGGATCTACTTATTTAATGCTCATTATAGTTTATGACACAGACTAGTAATGACCAAGCCAGGAGTTTCACCAGGTGTCTATGTCTCTAAAATCCATCTCCTTTGATCAGGATGGAAATCAAGGGCCTCCTGCCTTGCTCCCTTTCTTTGTCTCCCTGATCCACGCTTTCTCCTACCACATTCTTTCACACACTGACTTTGTGTTCATCGTTTCCCAGTAATTAGTAAATTATAACCCTCGCATCTCAAATTCTTGACATTCATTTGCTGTTTCCCAGTAATTCATTCCATTTGGTATTTGCTTTGAAAAAGAAACCCAAGTACTCGCTAATGCGGCACACACTCCCTGGCCTGGATGGGGCTCTTCACCTCATTTATCACGTTGTGCTGCTGGTCCTGAAGTCTGACAGGCAATTCAGGCTTTCTGAATGCAATTCAGGCATTGATTTTAATCTATAAAGCTTTAGCGTCTGGGCCCTGGCTGCCATGGAAATGAAATAGCTTCTTGGATACTTTTTCACATGTTGCTGCTAACTGTTCTGAAATGTGGGGTCCGAGAGACGTTTCTGGACTTTTTCTGATGTAAAAATGTCCAATATGAATAGTTTCTAAACTTTAGCCATCACTGTGAGCATGGAAGAGAAATTCCAGCCAAGGGCAGATACACAAAGTATGCCTACCTTCATGGCCCTACACACTGAATCTGTTGATAATGACTACTTGAAAAGAAAATTTAAAATGCAGACCACATGGTGGCCAATGCATTATGTCCACGTATGAATATGCCACAATGAATTCTGCATATACATATATACATGTATATGATAACAATGTACTAACTGAAACAGCAATAATATAGAAGGGAAATCAGCAAGCAGATCAGGAGGAAGGAGGAGAAGAAGGATAGGGAAAATTCTGGGGAATAAGCATGATCAAACTAGGTTATGTGCACATATGAATACATGGCATAATGAATTTCCTATTATGTATAATTATAATGCACCAATAAAATTTTATTTAAGTTAAAAAATAAAAACCAAGAAATCTTTAAGCCCAAGCAGGACACTGGGTGCCAGGAAGCCAATGGAGAAGCATGATGTTTAGACTTCGCTGTGTAACTTGCTTTTCTTTCCCCTGCACAGGGGAAGTCGGTGGCAAGGAAATGATCCTAAAATGTGTGCATCATGGAGGGGAGGGTAGACAGGAAGAGTGAAATCTTGGTGCTTATACTGACTGTGCGGTGGCAAGCAAGGAGCCGTCAAACCATGAAAATACATGGAGGAAACAAATGCAGATTATAAGTGAAAAAAGCCACTCTGTGTGATTCCAACGAACTGGCATCTGGAAAAGGCACAACTATGGAGACAGAAGATCAGTGGTTGCCAAGGGTTAAGGGCGGGGAGGAGACTAGATGGAGCTCAGAGGATTTTTAAAGCAGTGAAACTACTCTTCAGACACTGGGTATGTACATGTTAGTGTGTATTTGTTCAAGCCCATGGAGTGGACAGCACCAAGAGCAAACCTATGCAAACTCTGGACTCTGGGTGCGAAGAGTGTGTCGATGTAGGTTGATCAGTTGTAACTTTCGTGGGGAATATTGATGATGGGGGAGGTGATGCATGTGTGGGAGCAGGAGGTGTATGGGAAAGAAATCTCTGTACCTTCCTCACAATTTCTCTGTACACATAAAGCTGCTCTAAAAAAAAAAAAAAATAGAGTCTTTAAAAAAAAAAAAAAAGACTGGGGTTAAAAAAAAAAAAAAGAGTGGTGGCAGCGTGCCCAGGGAATATGACACCACCTTTGTTCCAATCGGCCACAGAGGCTGGGAAAGGGGGGAGGAGATCAGAACTGTAAAGGGGATTTAAATGCTCTCCACCACAGTTCTGCTTTCATTCTCTTCACCAGAAGGTTCTGGCTGTCTGCCCTGACTACTCACGTGGCGTTCATTCCAAAATGCAATTCCTTGCTTCAGCTTTTTAAATTCTGATGACATTGGCATTAGCAAAGAATGTGACAAAGCAGTTGACATGTTGACATATATCCCTAAAAGGATAGAGCTTTAATTTTTTTTAAAGTAAAAATGTGTCCAAAAGTAAGAAACTTGAGTAAAAGTAGAAAAAAGATGAACCAAAGGCATTTTCGAACAGCAAATGACAGTTAAAATCCACTTGTGTAACTTCATTTTCCCATAGAAGAAGGCTGTTAGACCATGACTCATTACAAGGAGTTGGATGGAACACTAACTTAATTGGGTCCTGCAACAGAACTTCATGTAAAATGTTCAGTTGTACCTGTAACTTAGGAGGGAGATGTCAATCTCAACTCCCCTGAACAGCGAAGGATAAACTTGACTGCAGTAATTCAGGAGCGTCTACTTGTCTTTCCCAATTATCGAAGTTCAGGTTAGGATGTAAAAGTTCTACCAGCACCAAGAACTACAATTTTAATATCACAGATGTTCTTTTTAGGGTTTGGTTTCAGCAAGGCCAGGCCAGGTCGGGAGCCGCACCTGACAGGAGAACATGCCAGCTCAGGTACATGCTTGCTGACTTTTTTCCAGAGTTACAGCTCCATTTGAATGATATCAAAACAACTGTGATTAAGTCAGTTCCATCAAGAATCCCTCCTGGCAGTTGCTTGGAACATAAATACAGAATGATTGTGTTGTTGTTGTTGTTGTTGTTTTCACTTTTCAAATGTAAATTTGACTGTGGCCTTAGAAATGTGTTATCTAGGAGTGAGCAGCAGTGGGCAGGAAAGATAAACTTGCTCTGTATCTGCCTAATTTCAAGCCGGTTCCTTGTAAAACCAATCAGGGTTTTACAGGGATGGTGAGGGAACTTGGGATAATAAATTGAACACTGGCTGAGCCCCTGACCATCCCTAAGCATCATCAGGACCCCTTGTTCTTGGGGGCTTTGGTGCCTGTCTCCCTTGCCCCAGATCCTCCTTAGACTCGGATAGTGCTCTGTTGTAAGGTAAGCACCATGGGCCCTTGCCCATGCTCAGACTGCAGATGTGCTTCTTGCCAGAACTTTCTTGAGCTGAGATGGTGACAGGCTGCTTTCAACCCCACCACCATGCAGTACCCACAAGGGACCTAGGATTACCCAGAGGTGATGAGGCGTTGTCCTAGTTACTCAGGGGCTCTCAAGAATGCTTTCTCTCAAGCTCACTGCCTTCGTATCAGGAAAAACAAAGAAGGGTATTAAAGATAGGGGCCTTCTCTTTCCTCCCAGAAAAAGACCATGCTCTTATTCCCAGCCAGACTGTTGGACGTTCACAAACACCAACTGAAGCTTGCAGGAATTCTCCCTTCTGTGAGAACAGCACTGACTTTCAGGGATGGGACCCCAGCAGTCTTGTTTTTGTGATAGGACCTTGTTCCTTGAATACTGGGCAGATCCAGGGAAAAAGAATCCCAAGATGGACCAGCAAGACCCAATTTGCTATCCACAACTGATCACCTGAGGGGTAGGTAAAAATGCAAGCAGATTGCTCACAACTAACAATTGTCCTTTAAGATGGTCAGAAACTTGGGGCTGGGATTGTAGCTCAGTGGTAGAGCATTTGTCTGGTACATGTGAGGCACTGGGTTTGATCCTCAGCACCCCCATAAAAATAAATAAATAAATAAAGTTCTACATTCTTATAAAATGGTCAGAAACTTAAATTCGGACACCTGTCCTGAGTGGGTCAGTCTCCTTAGATTATTTCTACAGAACTAGGACTGAAAGAATAGGATGATCTCCTCCCTAAGGGAAGAAGCCACCCGACATAGGACTTTAGCCTTGTGAGCCATCCTGCTCCTACTAGGTCAAAGATATTGGTCCACAAGTCGAGGCAGTGGTGCCTCTTCTTTTCGGCGAGAAGCAGTGATGAGACACAAGATGGGACATTTGATCTTTGAGGCCCAGCTTGCCCCTTCTCCCCCCTGTTGGCAAAGACATGAAGCACCCCCTTACCCTGCCAGTAAATTCTCTTTTTGCCCTTGCTAGTTAGTGTTGGGTTTCTATCACTTGCAGCCAAGTGACACATTGGCAAATTTCTCATCCTGACAGCTGGCCTGTCCCATAATTAGATGACCCTTCTTGTGTCTTTTGCATCAAAGCTCCATTTGTCTCCTCCTTCCTGGAGGGTGCCTCTGAGTCAAGCCTGCTGGGTGGGCCACCCAGGTGTTCAAGGTTTCTGGAGGACACCACTCTCCTGGGGCCCTACGTTTTCCATAGCACTCTTTTCCTTCATTGCAGGTTACATTTCTGCCTTCTCTCTGGGTAGAATTCTGGGTTCCTTGACTCAATCATTTCTGCCCCTTGGATTGCATCCCTTTTCTGTGAACGGTGAAAATAGTAAATATACCCCTTCCTCCATCTAAGACAGTTGACTTCCCTGCCCCCAAGAACCCTTTCTCCTTTGTTAGTATTTTTTCTTCCTTTTCCTTTCACTTTCCTTTTTGACATTAGATACAAACCCACGAACAGTTAAAAATTATCTCTTCTTTTTAAAATTTTTTAAAATTTGTTTTAATTAGTTATACATGATGGTAGAATACATTTATGCACTTTGATATGTCATACATTGATGGGGTATAATTTCTCATTTTTCTGATTTTATGGGTTATAGAATCACATCAGAGAGCCCTGCTTTAAGGCTTTATTTTGGAACATTAGACCTTGCTTTCAATAGACTTTCAGAGATCTTATTTCTAAAGGTTATGAGTGGAGGTCCTTTACATGCTCAAGGTAAATACTCACATAGCGGATATTTTCTAGGTTAAGGTGGATTTGAATTTCTTGCCAAGGTTGGCGAAATTAGTGGGAGACAGAATTCTTCTATAGAAGATGAAGAGGGCTGATATTCACTCTTCAGGCCTTAAATTGCTACTAGAACCTGGGTACCAACAATTGTCTTGGCCCATAAGATGCATAAATCTGGGACATTGAATCAGAGGTTACTTAAGCAAAGAAGAAGGGATCATGGATTATCCCTCTGTCAGTGGCAGCAAAGTCAGCAACAGCCACCAGTTTGGGGCAGTCATGGTTGTACTGCCACCATGGGATCCAATGCCTACCAGCAGGGGCAGCAGTATCCAAATTGGGCATCTGTGGCATTGACTCTGGCTGTGGTCTGGCTGTCCAATCCCACTTTGTGCTTCCTCAATTTCTGCACCCTGTTCTCCAGCCTGCCCCCATGATTCTGTTAATGTTCCCAGTGTCCTTTTAGCACTTCCCTTTTTCTTTGAGATTACTCCCAGAAAGCAGCTATAGATGATATACCTGCCTTGGATTCTCTATGGGTAATCATTTGCTTTGTTTTCTTTGCAGCACAAAAATCTGAAATATATAATTGGGAAGGCTGTCATGTAGGAGCTACTGACTTGACGAGAGAATGAGGCTAGCAGATTCCCCAGTTGCATGACTCAACACAACTTTAGTTTCTCCTCGAGAGATGATAAGACTACTTGTTTCTTCTGGGTGGGCAGGAAGCACAGCTGTTCAACTGAAGCTGTGACAGAAGTAAGAGAAGTGCAGGGAAAGGAAGAGATGCTTCTTACCCAGAAAGTAGCTTTATAAATGACTTAAGTCCTGTGCTTTAAAAAAAAAAAAAAATTCATCAAAGCTGTGACAAATCATTTCAATGTGCTGCTCTCATTTTATAGGGGAAATTATATTCTGTAGTGATCTGGTGACTTTCGGGTTTATCAACTAAACCAGAATGACACTGACAGTGAAAGGTGATGGTATGAATGAAAATTCTGAGATAACAGACACAATGGTCTCCCTAATTAGTGGAGTGGAGATTTAGAGATTCTAGAAGGTCTCACTCCGGGTCTATCAGGCAGTGAGATCGCTATGGTGGTGCTGATCCCACAGCATTCCCTCATGTTCCTCAGCCACATTCTGTTTCTTTCTCTTCAGGACCAAAGCTGCAGACTGACAAGTGTCAACTTGCCTGCCCCTGGCCCACACCTCCCTATTCATGCAACTAGCAATCCATTCTGCATTTGCACACATTCCTACAGAGGCAATTTCCATAGCAACAGTAGAACTATAAAAAAAAAAAAAAAAAGAAAGAAAGAAAGAAAAAAAAAAACACCTGAACTATGTTTTAAAGATAAATCACCCTTTAAGAAGTCTTCCATTCCAGGGAGTCACAGGCCATGGCCACTTCGAATTTCTTAGTCCTTTGTCACATATTTACATTTGTACATTTCTAATCCCATTTCACTGTCTTTTTTTTTTTTCAATTTAATTAATTACAAACAGCTTCACTTTTTAGCTGTCATTGATGGACAACTCTGATTCAGAAGTATTTGAATCAACTAAAAGCAAGGAGAAAAAACATTGTGTGTTTTGAGTACCTACTACAAACCCAACTCTTTTACATACATTTTTATCTCATTCCCCTAGAAATCCAGACAGAACAACGACACCTCTGCAGCACAGGGTGAGCCCTGTGCAAAACTGGCAAATTTTATACACAGCATCCTAATCCTGTGTCTTATCACCAAGGAAGCCAGAGAGAAAGAAGGGATTAGAGAGGGAGTCTATGAGTCTATGTGGGGAAGCGGATGGAAGTGAGAGGGGTGGGTGACGGACGAAAAGGCCAGTGTGAGAGCTGAGAACACGGGGCTCAGGCTGGAGGTTCAAATTGCTCTTCTCATCAGAGAAGAGGGAAAGGAAAGGGGGAAGAATAGTCTGGATTCATTTTTCCTATCTGAGGAGAGCTGTGCTCTGTAAGCAAAGGGTATTAAGTAATTGGGCCTTGCTTCCTTGAAACCTATCTGTCAGCCTCAGGGAAGTCTATGCTTTTTTAGTTGAAAGAAATTTGTACCTAGTGCTATATTTTTTTAAGTGGGTGATTTTTCAGTTCCCCCAAAAAATCTTTCAATTTTCCTGAGACCATTTCTTTCTCTTTTATTTTCTGGTTTTATGCTTAGGAGCTGAGATGAGAAATATCTGACTCACTTGGAATGGAAAATTCAACTCACTCATTCATTCATTCACACAAGAAGTATTTACTAGTCTCCTTCTTGAGATAGTCATGGTGGTCTAGACTGGGAAAGGTGAATAGACCTGGCCTTATTCTCTCACAGCTTGTCATCCAATTGAAAAGAATTATTAATAAATTAATCAGTTTTTAAAAAAACAATTATATTAATTAAAAGCTGATAAAAATGATGGGGAAAAGTACATAAAAATGTTCAAAGTGCTAGAGAGTAGTCCTTGTTCCCACTACATTCGACCATTAAGATCTATCCATTTGGAGGCTGGGGTTGTGGCTCAGTGGTAGAGCGCTTGCCTAGCACGGGTGAGGCACTGGGTTCGATCCTCAGCACCACATAAAAATCAATAAATGAAGATCTATCCATTTGAAGATTGGAGGAATCAACACAAGAGCCATCCAACATATAGAGTGAATAAATTCAGTCAGATTGTTTTCCTTGGAACAGCTTCAGGAAATCAGTGTTCTAAGGAAGTAGGAAGATTTGTGGAATTGAGGGAGAGTAAAGGAATAATTAAAAACATTGGACATTGTTCGGTGGGCAAACCTGGTTCTGGAGATCCAGAAACCCTATTTTCAGCAAGAAGGTACCAGCTGTCAGAGAGGGAGTGAGTAGGACCCAGAAGGAGAGGCTGAGAGACCGGAAAACAGAACTGGTCCAAGCAGGGCCTTAGCCAACACTGTACATACCTCAAGAAAGGATGAGTACAAAATACAGGGAGTGATCTTCATTCATTCATCATTAGCACTTGAGCTATTCAAAGCTAATTTTCAATAACTTCATGATTAATAACAGACACAGGTGTTTGGCACTCTGTCTGAAACCAAATGGCATCTTTGTTTTATTTGAGGTTTTCCAGATGGCTGTGTTGGATCCTGCCAACCACACCAGATGGGAAGGGTTCCCTTACCTGAACTGAATTTGCACATCCCTCCAGTAGTTCTCTGTCGAGCTGGGCTCCTGAGCGAGATATATAGGAAATGGTTGTGTTAAATGACTTAATCCTTGGTAATAATTTATATTGGGCTATAGATATAATTTCTTTCTTCTTTCTTGCTTAGTAAATTAGATCAAAAAAATATGTAAACTTAGAGTCTCTCCCTCATTTTACTTTATTTTAGTCTGAAGCTTAAGCCAGAAACTGGTGTAAGAAGCCAGCCTATTGGTTTGCTTCCCTACAGCTGCGACTTGGTCCTGCATATTCCTCTGGATTAAAAACAGCTCCTAAAACGAAGACTCAGCCAACCCCATTTTGCCATTCTGGAGACAGAAATAGAAAGAGAGGGAGTTCCTGGAATTACTTGTCATTCATTCACCCTTTCCACCACCATCTCCATTGCCAAGTCCTGACGGGTATGTAGACCCTCAGCTAAACCCATGGGAAACTCCTCCCTGGGTTAGGTTCAGGGAAGAGTGTTTGCAAATGCTTCCTGACTCAGGGCCCACTGGGACAGTTCCTATAAAGGCTTTGTCTTTTCCTCCATAAAGAATTGATATGGATTTCCTCTCCTTATTTCCTCTTCTCTTAAGCATGATTCTGAACTTCCTCTTGGAATCTGAATCTCAACAGGATTTTATCTTATGTCACTGGGAAAGCTTATGTATAATTCAACTTCATTTCAATTTAAGAAGTGGCAAGGAGATCCCTCTGTGTGCCTGGAGTCGAGTGATCTTGGGACTGAAGGACTGTGCCTCACCACATTTCATCTACCAAGCGGCTTGCTGACAGCCCTTGCAAAATAAAAGTTAATCAGTCATTCAAGTGTAAGGCAGCTTCTCTGCTGTCAGGAAATTTATAATCTGGGGAAAGGGATAAAGACATATAAACATAAAAATAATAGAAAGTTGTGTAGTCCAACAGGAAGTGTTTTAGGCTGGAAGTCAAGAGCCCGTATCAGAGTGGTAGTTCTGCCATACACAGACGTTGACCCAAAATGACCTCTCTGAACCGCAGCTTCCTCATCTGTAACATGAGGGAGTTGGGCTAGATAATATCAGAAGGAGTCCTTCTCCTACAAACAATGTTCAAAATCTCTCGTTTCCATCTTCACCAACTGCTCCCACTCAAACTACCACCATCTAAATCCCCTTCCACTGGGAAATCTTCAGCCTCCCTGCTTCATGTCTCTCCATCCTAGAATTCATTGTCTCACCAGGGTAATCTTTGGAAAACACAAATCTATCTTGTCACAGGCCTCTCCTTCACTGCCTAAAAATCCTCCAACAGCTCCTAACTGCTATTAGACATGGAAGGCATAGCAGCTCTTCCTTGCTCCCCATAACTGATCCTCCCTCCCCGTTTCCTCTCTGACCTTGCTTTCTTGTGCTATCTCCCTCGCTCCACCATGCTGTTACTGCCTTCTTTTCCAATCCATGTCCAAACTAATCGTATGCTCTTCTATCCAGAAAATTCCCTTTCCAGTAAGACCCATATCTTCTGGGCTTTTTGCCCTAGTCATACTTTCTTCTCTCTCTGTTCCTCAAAGTAGGACCAGGGGACCAATGAGATGCAACAGAAATCATGATTGGATTCTAGTCCATTCCAGAAATTAAGTGGAGGATAAACTTATATGGTTTGGGAGACTTATGAAGGCAGGAGCATAAACAACAGGCTTGGGCCATGTTCCATGGTAAAGGAATATCTAGTACATGGTTTATTAAACCCCGTCCTTCCTTTCTTTTTTCTAGGACACATAGCTTCTTTTGTCATGAAGAAGAAGATAGGACTCATTATGGCTAAGCTGGTTGCTAGGCTCCGTGTTTGGTCTGTTTGGTCTGAACTAGACAGTAACATATTTGGTATTGTGGCTGCTGGTGGTCTTTTGAGCACCATACTTTATTCTCCAAACCCTTCTGTGCTCTATGCTAGGATGCTATCCCCAAGCAGAGTTTCTTTGGGTTCTTAAAGGTTCCCAGGGATTTCTAAATGCAGAAATTTCTGGATTTAAATTTGTGGGGCATCCCAAGTAACAAACTAAATTTATTTGAAGATTCTTCTCTTTAATCCTTTTAATTTATCAAGGTTTGCATTCCACTTCATAGGAAATTAGTATTTGTTGTGATATTAAAATGACATTTTAAAGTACTATCTGCATTTTAGAGAATGGAATTTCGAGTCAGAAAGGTAGAATTTGACTTACTGTTCAGCTACTCACTAGTTGTATGACCTGGCCACGTGTCTTTTCTTCTCTGAGCTTTCACACGTGTCCATCATACGACTGCATGGTAATTATTCCATGGAGTGTAGCACCCTGAGGGCCACAGTCTCTACCTTTTACTCCTCTGCATATCCTTCTTATAGACTAGAAGAGGGTCCTATCCCCAGAAGTCACTTTCTATGATTCATCCCTCTACATCAGACACAAGTGCACCTATGGTTATCCCATTTTTACCACTAGATGGAGAGCATGTATCCTAAAAAATTTTAATTCATTAGGAAGTAAGAGAGCAAATGTTTGTCTATAGCATCTTCACCAAAACAACTTATTTATTCATGATGATATTATTAAAACTGTCTCTCAATACATACAATTATAAGGTAACTCACAGAACTATTTATTCTAAAAATAATAAAAGGGCAAAGGCAAGGGAGAAATACTAACTTCAGGATAGTGATTATCTCCAGGGATGGCAAAGTGGAATTGGGTGAGAATAGAGAGCTCTAAATGTATTTGATAGCTCATTCCTTATTTAAAGATATAGGAAGCAAAAAATGTTAACTCTGGATGAATTCTCAGTGATGATGGTGGTATTTGCTGTTTCTGTGAAGTTTTTCAAGACTGCAAATTTTTTTTAAGTGGGGAGGAAGATTCAAAGGTAAACTATATGTCTACTCATTTTATCTCTGTGTCTACTGAGTTTTTAAATGTTCTCCTTGAGAGATGTGCAATCTACAACACAAAACAACACAGCAGAAAACCTGGTGACTCTGTACTGGTCTCTCACATGGCCATCCTTAACCAAACCATAAGTCTTCTAAATGTCACAACTTAAAATTCTTGGCTAGTTAGTTTTTATCTCCAAATTAGATTCTTTTAAACTAATCTGTGCTGGTTTTTATTGCTATGTAATGAACTACCATGACATTTAGTGCTATAAAAGAACAATTTTGTCATGTTCATAGATTTTGTGGGACAAGAATTTGCACACCTTCCTGTGGGGACACCTTGTCTCTGCTCCATGACATCTGGGGCCTCAAGTTGGAAGACTCAAGCTGGAGGGTCACTTGATACTAGGAGGGAGTTGATGGCGGGGGCAATACTTACTAGCAGTTGTCTTCCCTGATGTGTCTGGTGGTTGATACTGGCTGGGGCTGTCTACTGAGCCACATACTGGTTACAATCAAGTGAACACGATTGGTCCCAGCTCTCCGTGGAGTGATTGTCAAAGACTGTGCAAGAGTATTTAAAACCATCACAATATGCTCTTAACTCTGCTATTACAACAAAGTGGATTGAGAAAGCTGGACCTCACTTCCTCTTTGTCCACTCAAATGACCCATATGGGGGAGCATTTCAATGTATTTTTTAAAATTATCTAGGAACATGTCTGGCCAAGTTCAAGAAGCTTAAGTATAAACTAATATGGTTATTTTTTTTATCAGCCTTGTACCTTGGGAAAGCTGTTTAGTTATTTTTTATGACCATTAAACATGCAAGTATTCATAAATAACACATATAATAAGATTCTCATCACCAATGGAATATTCTCCAGAGGGGAATATTGTCTATTGCTGCATAATAAATTACTGACAACTTAGTGGTTTAAAACAACAAATGCATTATCTCACCGCTTTTGTGAGCCAGGAACCTGTGAACAGCTTAGCCCTGCAGCTCTGCCTCAAAGTTTCTCATGGGTGGCAGTCAAGATGTGGGTCAGACTGTCATCTGAAGACCTGAGCAGGGTGAAATACTGCTTCTGTGTGACTCACTAACATTTCCTCACACGAGGCCCTCTTCACAGGACTGCTTGTGCATCCTCATGCCATGACACTGGCTTCTTCCATAGTGAGCAAATCAAAGAGAATGAAGAGGAAGCCACTGGTACCTTTACATTCTAGGCTTTGTAAGTGACAGTCACCTCTGCCATATTCTTATTCATTCGAATTGAATTACTAAGTCCATTTTATACTCCAGAGGAAGGGAATCAAGTTCCATTGGAGGCATGTTAAAAACTTTTGATTATATATATTAAAACTACCCAAGGGAGATTGAAGAAAGGTTTCTCTCACTCTATCCTGAGGGGGAATCTGCCTTCAGACACCCATCTTCACTTGGGCAAAAAATGTGAGAAAACAAGTTATTTCCATAGGAAAAACTGTAAATTAATTTCCATACGGCCATTTAGATAAAAAAAAAATCTACCTGGATTCATCCATTCTAGTCTGTTCCTTGCTTTAGGATGACAACTATAATCATTGCCAATAAAAAGGGGTGAATGCTTTGTGTGTTTTATTTTGTATATAATTGTGGTAACATTATGGAAGTGTAGGTATTCCAGTGCATATTCTGATCACATCCTCAACAGTAGGGTGAACGTGGCCACTCAAGTCATCTAGACAAGTGTGTTGTTCTTTATATTCCATTCTATTACATATCTTTCAAACCCCCGAACTTGAATGGTCTGGATGATAGATGAGACTGTGCTTCAGGCCAAGGTTGATCGTAAGATGCAGAATTGCCATCTTCAAAACGCAAAACTCAGTGAAGTAAAATGCAATCCTGAGAGTTTCTCATCTGTAGTGAGGCATAGCAGAAAAGATGCAATTACTCATTTATCTGAGAGAGGGAAACTTCAGTGGCACGCAATCCGGATATCTAAAAGGAAGACGGGCTGCAATTCCTAATGTGGGAAATACCAGTCCTTAGGATACGACAGTGAGGCCACCGACAGGAAGGTGGGGGCGGCTCCCTTCAAATAAGAAGGGTTGAATTGTATCTGGTTCTGGATCTAATTCAACTTGACTACTGAGCAGTAAGATAAATTGAACCCACAGAGAAAACTGAAAATCGCATTTTCCTGGCAAGTCTTTCAATGGGCTTAGTGTGTTTAGATTTATGGGGGGTGGGGAGGGGTAATGACTTTTTCTGCCTTGGTTTTTCACTTTTTTTTTTTTTTTTTCCAGGACTGATTTTCCATCTGGCCTAACCAGAGCCTGAGGTGACTGAATCCAGTGGAGCCAATAGGTTCGACTTGAGCTTGCTTTAAAGCATGCTTAGAACAGGGAAAGACAAATTGGCTCCTTTCTGAAAGGCCTATGGAGCAGAAGCCTGCTTCTCCCTCCCCAGACCACAGCCTTGAAAGAGAAAACATCCTGTTCTTCCAACTCCTGGGAAGCCATTGCAGTGGAGCAAGAGGCTCGGTGGCCGTCTCCCACTCAAGAAGCTCACTGATTGGCAGCCTTAAGGGCCGGGACCTTGTCAGGCCGAGCTGATTCCCATCCCAGGTCCTGGGGTGCCAGGCAGGGTTAGATAAGGCTGGGCTTATCCACTCAGCTCCAACAGCCCCGGAGAAAACAAAAGAGCAGCACAAAGTTTCCACACTTGGGAAGAAGTCAAGGTTAGCAAAGCACTAGACCCAGGTATCTGGCCTCTAGAGGTGACAAAGGGACCTTACAACTGAAAGTAACAAGACCAGGTGGGGTCAGGGACACTCTTGGAGTGCTGGTAACCAGAGGCAGGATAGGCTCAGGAGAGGCAGCCCTTGCCCGCATGCCCTGTAGACTATCCCACACAGCTGCCACCTAGAGGAGAAGGGAGACAAGAGAGCAAAACCAGAATTAGCTGAATTTTAAGATGAAAAGACTGAGAAAACACAGAGGATTTCTAGAAAGAATCAGGGTCGCATGGTAATAAGTGGATTATGCAGCATTAGGAAAAAATAATGTTATATATTTCTTGCACACACTAGTTTGTGGCTTAGGAAAATTCAAACATGCTTATAAACCTGCCAATGCCTTGCCCTGTCTGCCATACCATGCAGAGAGAAGGGGCTGTTTGGGGTGAGTGTGTCTCTCAGAAATTTAAGAGACAGCTAGAATCGCAAGGCAGAAAGTGATCGTAACTGAAAGTCTTCTAGAACACAGTTCAGAAAATATTATTTTTTTAAAGGGCCAGATAATAAACATTTTAGGCTTTTCCAACTGTATAGTCTCTGCACCTCTTCAGCTCTGCCATGGCAGCACAAAACAGCCATGTACAATACATAAATGAGTGGGCCACGCTAGGTTCCAATAAACTTTAATTATGGAAACTGAAGTCTGAATTTCATGTCATTTCCACGTTTCTCAAAATATGAATATTCTCTTGAATTTTTTTCAAGCATTTAAAAATATAAAAACTATCCTAATCTCAAAGGCCATAAAAATACAGCCAGCTTTATATCTGACTTAGAAAAGCAACCAACCGTTCACCTTCAGACTACTGCTGCGGGAGCAGAAGACATCTGTTGAGCCCTAAGTCCTGAAAGACAGGGCCCATGTCTGTTTTCCTTCCTTGGGGTAAACGTGGTATCTGACACAAAGTAGGCATTAAATTGCTCTTCATTGATTTCATGACCGAAAAGCCTTTTCGTCACTTTAAAAACTGTTTTGTTGTTCCATGTAACTTAACAAATGTCTGCAACGGTGATTTATTTATTTGCAAGAATCACCATGAGTCAATAGGAGACTTTCATAAATAAATAAACAAATGGTAAAAATTCAGTGTGGGTCCATGGGAAACGGCAAAACCATTGTGAGTTCTGTTTAAAAGAGAACCTGTTGGCACTAAGAACTAAAAGGGAAGTAACTGCAAATACTGTTCCTGGTAATAAAGGAGCCATCCTGTGCCTTTCTCCTGATATTAATTCTGTGCCTTCCATTTGGTCTACAGAGGTGTCTTCTACCATTATGCCCATGGCATGAAAAAGCTACCTGGGTAATAAAACCCTGGGAACCTTATCAGGGACCCACTACATGGGAGGAGTTACTGCTGAAAATCTTTCTGCTGTGTCCTAAATTGGCAGCACCTTTCCCCATTAAGCCACACAACTTCTAGGCAGAACTGAGCAAACTCAGACAAAACCACATGGCTTAGGGCTGCCTTTATTCAGCATTTATCCAAATAAGCTTCATCGGGTTCCTTTTTAAGTTTTCCTTTCTTTTTAAAAATCCCAAGTGAATTTGCAAAGGGAAGTATTGAGAATGTGGGGGGAATTGGGGATGATAACTAGTGTGTTGGTACCAAGAAGAGGCAAAAGAAAAAGATCAAAGATTAGTTTCTCTAAGCTGGGTGGCACCTTGGCACGGAATCCTGGGAACAGATGCCGACTGATTTGAATAAAAAAAGGAGCAGAAGTAACCAAAGATAAGAAATAATTGGCTAAAAGATATAAAACCAGACTTCTGACTGGGGATAATAAAGTTTTCCAAAGCAGTTGTTAAAATAGCTGACTTTTAAAAATCAACCTCAAATAAAAAAATTAGGAAAAGAAATGCATTGTTAAATATTCTCTACCTCCAATTGAGAATTAAGATGTGGGCAGAGAAGAAGACACCCTTTCCAAAGTCTCAGCAGGACAAATCAATCTTGTGGAGGCCTTTGTGTTCCTAAGAGAGTGATGTCAGCACCCATCGCAGGAAGAAGAAAGAAATGTTTGCACTAAAGGTCACTTGAGAACTATAAAGAAAAATGTTATTTGTAATGACTTAGAAAGGCTTCCAGGAAGAAGAGGAGTCAACTTGCTGTTTTAGAATGAAAGGAAAAGAAAAAAAAAAAAAACAACAATGCTCCCAGTTAAAAATAGTCATTTAGATATTCCAGAAAGTCTATGAAACTGAGGGGAAAGAATCCAAGGGTACTATTATGGGAAAATAAACTATGTTATATTAATGAACTGTTAAAAGTATGTTGTGCATTTACATATGTATGGGTCATAAAAATAATTGAAAAAGTTTTTGACAGTAAGAAGGCAGGGACTAAGAGACCCTCTACCCTACATCTTGATGGACCCTGAGAATTCTTAGGTTAATCAGATAGTCAGGGCTCATGGAGACATCCAGATCAGAAGACCTGAAGTCACATTTCAGCTCTGTCACTTCTAAACTGAAAACTGCTACGTGTCATTCAACCTTTCAAAGCCTTAGTCTCTGTTACTGATTTAAGTGAAGACAATGAGTGTCCCTTGTGAGTCATTGTTAAATGAAGTTCCTACACAGAGTGCATACATGGCAGGTGCACAACAGAAGTAGACTTGAACCTGTTGTATTTGAAGTAGGTTAGTTGCCAACTGCATTGAGCATGTACTATGTGTCAGTCCTCTATTTAGACTGCTTTGGTCTTCTCAGCAGCCCTATGATCAGGGACAACTGTCACCCCCTGTATACAGATAAAGAAACTAAGGCTCAGAGACACTAAAAAAATTGCTCACAGTGCAAGCTAGTGAATGCCAAGCCAGCCAGCCCAGCTCCCTGCCTCCACATAGGAGATGGGGAGGTGACTGAACTTGTACCATCTTCTTCTTCTCTGTTTCCATCAAGACATAAGGAAAAAGATAAGGAGATTCTCCCCTCTCAATAGCATAGACAGCTACTAATCTCATTCCAATAATCAAGATAAGGAGAATGGACTTAGGCAGAAAGGATTCAAGAATAACAAATACTTTATGGTCCATGCAGTGTTTGAGGTGCTTTATTATGTGGAATCAATTGTCTTAAACAACCCTCTGAGACATGGACCACATCCTCTCCATTTTATGGAGGATCCAACTTAATGTGCAGAGCCATTGTAATACCAAGACTACTCTCAACCACTATGCTATGCAATAGCCCTAAGTGTTCATGGGAAATTGGTTTCAAAAGCCCCTGTAAGTTCTCAAATTCTCAGGTGTTCAAGGACCTTATAAAAAATAGTGTATTTTGTATAAAACCTACACACATCCTCCCATATACTCTGAATCACCACTGCATTGTTTATAATACCTAATAAACTACAGACATTATGGAAATAGTTGTATATGATATTGCTTAGGGAATAATGACGAGAAAAAAGTCTATAGATGTTTGGTACTATGCAATACTTAAAAATATTTGCCACCTGAAGCTGGTTGAATCTGTGGATGCTGAACCCTTTGCCTTTCAGCTTTGGGCTTCTAGAGGCAAGACAACAAGCCATTATTGGTGCCGCCCCAGCCAGGTACTGGTGGTGGCAGGAGAATGGTCAGCAAATGTAGCTTTAGGGGAAATTATAAATTGAAGCTGGAAGAAAAGTAATATTTATTGACAGCTTATAATTTAAGTGAGTAGGGACATTTTAAGTTAATAATATCCTAACTGGAGTTCCAAATTCTTGGACTTCACCGAATATAATAATAGGGGCCTGTAAGCTATTTTCAATATTTCAAAAATGCCTATTAGTGTGTCACTAATCATATAAAACAGTCTTTGTGTATGGTAATGAAGACTTAAAGAAGAAAACTTTTAGGGAAAAACTTCATAACCAGACTTGAGAAAGATTTCAAGGATTTATAATTCTGGAAACAAGTGAATTTTTGTCCTGTGAGAATTGAAATAATCCCTATAGATGTCAAATTTACCCTAACAGAGAAGATAACCCCATTATCAAAGAGAATTCAACAAAACTCAAAGACTTGAGGAAAGAAGTTGTCGGCAGACATGAAAGGCAATTTTAGCCATTTACTTAGAATTGCCAGTCACCGTAGGAGCAGAAGAGGCATTTTTCTGCCAACTGGTTGAAGCTCATGCCAGAATAATCCTGCTGTTTCTTAATTGTCCTAAAAGCTTGTAGCCAGCAATTTCCCTGCCAAGCCTGACCTCACTTTCATGTTTTTTTTATAATATGCAGATCACGAAGTGTCCCATACAGGATAGGAAAAGGAGAAATTATTTCCTTGGCCTTACTCTCTTTGGAACTCACCATATTATAATCTATCTGTATAGCGTGTCCCTGTAAAATAATGTATCAGTGGTCATCTCAAAACCTTGAGTTTTATTTTCTTTCTGTACAACCATCCTTGAGCACCTTTCAAGGTATGATTTATCCTCATGGAAATCCTTTATGATCCTTATAGAGGTAAGGGAGGGAGGCAATGTTACTCCCATTGATGACAGAATTATGACTGCCCCACATAAAATTCTATGTGTGACATAAGTTGCAAGTTGCAGAATGAAATAGAGTGTGCTCCCATTTTTTCATAAAAGGCAAAGTGGGGAACAGTGTGGGTGTGCACACGCATGGGCAGTTGCAAATGGAGGTGGGGTGTGAAAGATCTTGCAGTATTCACTGTAGTATCACTTAATGACTCCCTCCCAAGGTGGGAGTGAGTGAAGGGGCTATCACCAAAGATATTTACTTGTACCTGGGTACCTCTGCTTTTTAAATGTTTCATAATAACATATGATGTTTCTATAGCTTCAAAAATAATTTGGGAAAGTTTTAAAATAGGTGACAGATATTCTATGAAATTGGTGGTCTTAGCTACTTTATTCAGTTGGATTCATATTTCCCAGAGCAAATTTAAAGAGATATTGGAAAAACCTCCCTCACCTCTGGAAGCAAATAGTTGCTTGACATCTGAGTCTTGTGCAAATCAATTATACCTCATTGGAATGGAGATTGAGTTTGGATGACCACAGTCTTCCAGTGAGCCTCTTTTGGGCTTCATAGAGTTCTTTGAGGAACAAAACAAAGATTAAAAAAAAAAGTAAATACACTTCTTTATGATTTATTTAGATCTTTGCACAAGATTTTGGTAGGGTCCCACAATAAAGGCAATTTGGGGATAAATCTTCCACAAGAGAAAGTCCTTTCTATTCTGGAGCATGACCAAGAAACTGTAGCAGAGGTGAAAAATAAAAAATTTGAACTTGAACTTGCATTCAAATTCTGACTTCTACTTAAGAGCTCTTTGGCCTCAGAAAATCTACTTAATCTCTGGAACTGTTTAATCTACTGTAACATGGAAGAATAGGTTGAGTATGGAGTACACACATGAAGTCCCAGCTATTCAGAAAGCTGAGGAAGGAGGATCACTTGGACCCATGAGAGCAGCCTGAGCAACACAGCAAGATCCAGGACAGAAGGAAGGAAGGAAGGAAAAAGGGAGAGAGAGGAAAGAGAGAGAAAAAGAAAGAGAGTAAAAGGAAGAGAGAGGGAAAGAAAGAGAAAGGGAAGGGGGAAGGAGGAAGGAAGGAAGGATGGATATTAGGGTGAAGGGTTCCTTAGAAAGAGTATTGCACAATACCTGGCTTAGGGTAGGTGGTTCAGAGTTGGTGGGCTAATTTATTTTTTTGAAGTGTAAATGGGTTTTAATCTAGATTGATATTTATAATGAACTAATAAGAAAGCTTAGAAATGTAGTAGGAAGTAGCAATGATTCTATTCATGGTCCAATTACTCTATTTTGTTTCTTACCTGGCTATATCATTCCATCACACTGTGCAAAACTACTTGACATTTATATCTTACTGAGGAAGGGCCAGTAGTGTCCACTGTGCATGTGAAAAACCATCATGCAAAAACTTAGAAAGTGATTCATTTGTAGACTTATTTGCAACAGGGTTGTATTTGTAATTGGAGGTGTCTAGCTCTGCCACCTTCTCAAACATTCTGCTTCAGAGATGATAAATCTATTAAATTTCTCTAAATCATTTCTCTGATGATTAGATTTGGCTTTGGATGTTGAAAACCAACCAAAGCCAAATCACTTGAAATTTACTGGGAAGGAGGCAAACTGGTGGCTGAGGCAAACCCAAAGAAAGTACTTGGGAAGAATTACACCAAATTGTGATTATAGGATGATAGGTTTTAGGTTCTCTAACATAACCGGGAAAGACAGCTGGGTATCTTTGATTCTCTTCACTTTTGTGAGCAAGATACCATATTAGGTTCTGGGGGCGGGGGAATGTTTTAGTCATCTTTTTCACTGCTGTAACTAAAAGATCTGATCAGAATAATTTCAGAGGAGGAAAAGTTTATTTGGGGGTTCACCGTTTCAGAGGTCTCAATCCATCGACAGCAGACTCCATTCCTCGGAGGTCAAGGTGTGGCTAAACATCATGGCAAAAGAGTGTGGCAGAGGGAGACAGCTCATATCATGATCAGAAGGCAGAGAGAGTGAGAGACCTGTACTTGCCAGATACAAATATATACCCCAAAGCCATACTCCCAATGCCCCACCTCCTCCTGCCAGACCTCACCTGCTTTCAGTTACCACTCAATTAATTCTATCAGGAGATTAATTAACTGATTTGGTTAAGTTCTCATAACCCAATAATTTCTTCTCTGAACCTTCTTGCATTGTCTCACACATGAGCTTTTTGGGGACACAGCACATCCAAACCATAACAGGGAATCAAAGCTGAATAAGTAGGCTGGGCGTGGTGGCACATGCCTGTAATACCAACAGTTTGGGAGGTTGAGACAGGAGAATTGTGAGTTCAAAGCCAGCCTCAGCAGCATCGAAGTACTTAGAAGCTCAGTGAGAGCTTGTATCAAAATAAAATATAAAATACAGCTGGGGATGTGGCTCAGTGGCTGACAGCCCCTGAGTTCAATCCCTGGTATTATTCACTTCCACCAAAAAAAAAAAAAAAAAAAAAAAAAAAGATGCATAACTATAGGGCTAGATTTGTGGCTTAGTGGTAGAGCACTTGCCTCGCATGTGTGGGACACTGGATTTGATCCTCAGCACCGCATATAAATAAACGAATTAAACAAAGGTCCAAAGATGAATAAGTATAGGTCTGGCCCTCTGTGAACTCAGAGTCTTGACAATTTCAGAAGACAATGACTCTAGGTCATCTAAGATTCAAATGTACTGATTTTTATCTTCATTAAATAGCTTGCCTGTGAGAAGGTTCTCTGTAATTCTCGTATCATTTGAGACATGGAATTTTCATAAAGACCCTCTGCAGAACCATGGTCCTGGGGCTATGCTTTTCTTATTTTTCATTTCTCTTCCTACAAGGGACCACTCGAAGCACCACACAATTTACAAGAGCATGGAGGGTACTGGGACATATTTCACAAAGGCCTAATTTAGGACCAACGTAATTTTTAGATTCTAGCCCCTTCTTAGCCTAGCTTCTTTTTTTGTCTAGCTCCTTGAGTCTGAATTTTCTTCCCAGTCCTGCTTGCTGCTATATATGTTCAAATATTGAAGATTTCCTCTGCTTTTTTATCCAGAGGCAGTAAGACCCTCTGATCTGCCCTTCAGAGAACCCTCTAGATCCTGGGAAGATGAGAGCCTAATCCCCTGGGAAGCCAGTAGTCAATGTCAATGTTCCCCTTATCAATATGCTTCAAAGTTCTTCCCAAATCAAATCCTCACAGGTTTTACCTCCCATAATTTTTTTTTTTAATTTTCGTTACTCTCCTTGCCAGTAATGCCTGCCAACACCCAAAGCCTGCACCCCATTTTGAACCCTTTGCCTTACTGGTTTGAGACTCCTATACAAATTACAATTTATTTACTTAGATTTCGAGTCAAGTGCTCTATGTTTTTCTGCTGTCTCTGTGGCCAATGGCAAGTCCCTTCACCTCTCCATGCTTTAGGTGGCTGGGCAGGAAAACTCTATCACATGAACAAAGGAATGCACATTGGGCACTCACCTGCAAACACACACACACACACACACACACACACACACATTTTCACTGGTTAGTTGTCTGGGTCTTTGTTTCCTCATCTGTGAAGGCGAGAAAAGGACACTTGTTTCTATATTCTATGAGGGGTGAGCTAAATCACATAGGCACTTGGGACTGAGCCCAGGCTCAGAGAAATGACGATTCACAAATATAGATGGTGAATAAATGTTAAAAATATTCAGTATCACTAGCAACCAGAGAGGACAAAGAAGGGATGCAAAATTAATAATTATAATAGCCAAAATATCCCACAATAGTGTTAAATCTGGATTCAATGGAACATCTCAAAGTTTTCTGTTTAGGAAACACAGGATAAGGATTTAGCAGGTGTCAGTAGACATCACCGACTTTCTCTCATTCCCAGGCTCCTAAGAGTGCCACTTGATCTCCATGGCTTCCCCACCTCCTTCTTCTTATCTATCATCTTAACTCAAAGGACTCATAAGTTTTCCCCCTTTTCCACTATTTGCACTGAAAGTGGTAGAGGGCTACAATGAAAGTAGATGTGTTTCCTCTAAACGTGTCAAATCACACTAAGAAATTACAGTGTCTGTTTAGCTTTAGTGACCAGAAAAGATAATATGGCTAACCTATAGGACTGACCCTGGCAATTACTCCCAAGACTGGTTTAACCATTTAAATCACAACCTGATGAACAACATTTTATTGACATCACACCATATTCTTGCAAGGAAAAGCCAATAGCAATATTAGATGAATTCTAAAAAACTATATTTTTAAACGTTTTTTTTCTGTGAAAGTTGTACTACAGGAAAAAAATGTGCATAATTTTAATATATCTCTTATTTTTTCCTTAAAACTCATTTCTATTTGATTTTTCCAACTACATATTTATTTTAGAAAATATTTGAAGGAAATACAGAAAAATATTTGGAGGAGAGTAAAATTATTCATAGTTGTTTCACCTCCAAATAAATATTGTTGGTATTTTGGGAGTATTTTATTCTTTTTAAATGCTTTTATTTTAAAGTTAAGAACATATATGCCTATATATGTTTATACCCCAATTTCTTGACATGAACATGTTATGTTGCCAATAAAAATTTTTTATAAACAGAAATTTTCAAGGTATTTCTTTGTATTCAGATTTAATCAACTGCTAGTGTGAACCATTTTGATTGCTGAAAATTTCTATTTTTGTCTGCCCTGCATACCTTCTCCTTCCCTCTTTTTATTATTACAAATGCCACATATTTTTATGAGTTTATTCACTGTTAATACTTATACCTTTGTTATTTCTGACCTTTATTTTGGTGATGATGGTGGTCATGGTCACTGTCTTCATCATGACATTTGGGACAAAGGATGGTCCCTTTGAATCAAGCTCCGAGATTCAGGGACAGAAGAGAGCTGCAGACTAGAACCAACTTCATCTTATTCTCAGCCTCTATCTTCCTGTTAATGGCATTCCTTGGAACCAGGCAGTGTTGTAAAGAACTGCTTTTGACGACACAGATTGTATTAGAAAGTCAACTTCCAAGCACATGCAGGCCTTGTGTGGGGACTGCAGCTAAATAGAAAGCGATCAAGTCACAAGCCTTCTCAAGACAGCTTAGGATCAGTGGCAAGAATAAAATTCTAATCAATCAATACATTTGTAAAAGATGTTTAACATCACTAATACATAAAAAAAAAAGAAGAAGAAGGTATGTAGGGCAGACAAAAATCAACCAAATTTCGGACAATTAAAATGCTCAATCAGGAATTTGTTAAATCTGTATACATTGGAATGAATGAAAAATAATTAGTGGGAAAATGGCATCTTTTTTAAAAACCTATTAACAGAAAACCATTCCTCAAGGGAAGAATTAATCTTTATCTAAATATTTCTCTTTTGCCTGAACCATTACCTCTAAGCTCAGCTCAAATCTCTGCATGAAAATCTTCCGAAGATAGAAAAGGGGAAATAAACACCTATGCTCCACATTTGGGGGTGCACATCCACCAAGACCTTTCCATGGCAATCTCTCTGTCAAGCTCACTGCTAACCAAAGAAAGTCAGGGAAGGGAATGGTAACTTGGAGTTAGGTAGGAAAGTGGCTCCTTTGCCAAGGATAAAAGCCAGTTATTTTACCTGTCACCATACAAGATTTTCTGGGCTTTTCTCTGGCATACTTTCTATCTTAAGTGCTTGATGACCTCCAGAACTTTTAGGTACAAAAATCTACCTAGTCTCACCCATGAGGATATAGCACTCTGGAAGTCAGAGATCTTCTTTGGAACTCCCACTTTGCAAAGCCTGCCCAAAGCTGTCAGACTAGGAGTCACCAGGAAGGAGCATTGCTTTCCTAGAAGCCAGTCAGTCCTCAGGAGGGCTAGATGTCATCCACTGAAGGGGAGGAGGTGAACTGGAGCAAAGTCAAGGGCTGAGAATACAATCAAAGATAAATAAGCTAGGTCATGGCCCACTTAAAGCCCTGTCCCCACTCCATATCACTTCGAGTACAAGCCAGTGTTTTCACAATGGCCTCCAAGGCCCTCCATGATCTGAGCCACAATCCCTCCCTTATCCCCCTCTTCTCTCTTTCCTTGGATTCATCACTCTTGTCTCTGCACTAATATGTGGAGGAAGGACAAGGCTGTTCCCTGGTCTACACAGCCTCGGCTTGAAAGCTAGGGCCAATTCTGAGAGACCAACATCTGATGCTACCAGAAAACTGCACTCTCAGGAGCTAGACAGCAAGTTCTTTCTCAAAGGGAAAACCAAGCAGTTTACTTCCATGGCTTCCACTTCACCCAAAGTAATTTTTTTTTTTCCAACAGACTTTCTCCATCTCCACTCCCCCACCTGATGACCATGTCTGGGTTGGCTGTCCCAACCTTGCCTTCACAGCATCTGTCTTCCCTCATCACTGCATATTCACAGTGCAATTGCTCTTTTACTTATCCTTCTCTCCCATTAGACTGAGAACACAGGCTATGCAATCTAGCTACCATTGTGTGACCCACCCAACTGGAGAAGATGTTCAGCAGATGGCTGTTGAATGAAAATATAAATGAATGAATGATTCCCTACTGTCTCTATTTCCTTAAGCTGCTACAGAATTAATAAGCTGATTTCGAACCTGGTGGACATATAAAACTAAAAGCACCATTGAGAACTATCAGGCCAGCTGTTCTGGCCGTTACATTTTGCTTGCTGACTTATGCTAATAATTACTGTCACTTTCATTTTGGATCTGGATGCAAAACTAGAGTGCAACTTGAGGGACAGTTCCCTAACTTCTAAGTGTGGGAAACTTTGCTAGGACTTAGAACTTCAAAGGTCTCAGAAGAATTCTCTCTCTCTCTCTCTCTCTCTCTCTCTCTCTCTCTCTCTCTCTCACACACACACACACACACACACACACACACACACACACGTGCACATATACAACTTTGTAATATCTAGCCGAGCACATCTACTAGAAATGTTTCAAAATGAAATGTTTATCTTAAACCAATCAGCCCCAGACCTTCCAACCCCATGGCCAAGCTAAGGATGACGTGGCATAACTGTAAAGATCTAAAGGGAAAATGCTAGGCTTTATGGTCTCCCTGTAGACCAGGGTGTGCATCTAAACCTTGGCTACACAGTAGAATTACTTGGTGGGCTTTTTAAAATGACAGTTCTCAGACCACACCAAAGACCCATGATATCAGAATTCCTAGAGGAGGGAACCAGAGAATAATTTTTTCTCTGGTACTCCAGATGCTTCTGGTGTGTCAGCAAAGCTGACAACAATTGAGCTGACTGGATTTATCCTGTCATTGAGCCCTCTCATTGAACCCTACTATGTGCCAGACATTGCATGAGGCAATGTCTTTTCTATGAATTTATTTGTATAAAATGATATCTCATCCATCTTCCACAGACTAGCCTGTGCCCTGGAAGCCAACCAATTTTTATAAGCCCTCATTATTTACTCTATATAATTGGGGCACTGGGAGAATAAGAAAAATGCTTTTTGTACTCACTTCCTCAAGATATCCTCTTATTACCTAATGGGAATATTTTAGCTCAATTATTTGTAAGAATATTGGCAATAAGACGAATTGGGAATCAAAGTCATTCAACAGTAGGACCCCATAGAGCTTCATTTGTACACTTCAGTTGACATGTGATGGACAACGCTTATTGATGTTTGAGCTTCACACCATCCTCTCTCGACCTTTGCCCTCTACTATTCCTTATTCCCCCCTTACCTTCCTGTGAAATAAAGAAAAAAATCTGATTCTCATGAGAAAAACAATTGGTATAAAACACACCCCTCACTCCTCGGGTGTTTTGTGGGGGTGAGGATGTGATTTACCTGGAGCCTATGCAGACTGCGATGTGGCACAGAAAAGAGAAGGGAGTGAAGGACCACCTTGGCAGAGACACAGAAGAAGAAAGAGAAACCCCAAGTAATTTAAGGGTGCTAAACATAGAAGAGCAAGACATTTTAATGAATTTTCAAGGACTGAGTTTTTGGATCTACTAAAATATTTGTGAGAAAATAAAGGCGAAAGTGTTCATATGGATCATGCTACCAAACTTTAATACATCGCTGGCCAGGACTGAACAGGTCACACCTTTTTGTAAGTTACATTGATATAATAGATGGGAAAGTCCACCACTTGAGCAATTCAAATGTGGCTAGCACAACAGAGGTACTGGATTTTTAATTTTTGTTAATTTACGTTGGCAAATGTGGCTAGTGGCCAACTAGATCAGGCAGTGCAGCCCTACACTGTTATAACAACAGGATCTTTGCACACCTATCCATTTGTTTACACATTCTTAGATATCTACCTAAGTAATCGGCTTGACACTTGCACATAATTATAGACATTCTTACCTCAATAACATACATATGGATACAACTAAACACAATTGCACAACACACATACCTATTCTTGTGGAAGGATAAGATCAATAAAAATTGAAAAATTGAGACAGGTGCAGTGGAGTACACCTAAAATCACAGCAGCTTAGGAGGCTGAGACAGGAGGATCATGAGTTCAAAGCCAGCCTCAGCAAAAGCAGGGCACTAAGTAACTCAGTGAGACCCTGTCTCTAAATAAAATACAAAAAAAGGCTCTGAGGATGTGGCTCAGTGGTTGAGTGGCCCTTAGTTCAATCCCCAGTACCCGGCCCCACCCCCCACCCACCCAAAAATTGAAACTAGAAATAGAGTATGGGTCAGTATGGGGAGATTTGGCACAGGAAGAATTGAAGCAAGAAGGATATGGGTGTGATAGACAACAAAGTGAATTTAAAATGATGCTTTTGACCTGAAGAAGAAAAGAAAAAAAAAGAGAGGAAAGAAAGAATATCCAATCATACCTACCATTGGTAGTTTTGGAATCTGAACTTGGTTTCCTTTGACCTTTTATTCTTTTATCAAAAGACCTTTACAAATTAGACACATTCTTCTAAGGTAGACTTAATTATCAAAATTGGCCCTAATGACTACGAAGAACTCCAAAGGGCATAGGTAGGAAGCATTTCTTCATGAGAATGGCCAAATTCTCTGATATTCATTCTCCAAGAAAATTTTAGTCATTCCAGTTTGTAAGAGAAGTGTTTATTTCAAAGTTATTAAAATCATATGGGATGGAATAGATGAAGCCCCAGGACTTAGAAATATTAATTTACTCAAAATATTTACTATCTCCATAGACTAGAATCTTGACGTTTTGCCTACCAAATTCTACCCATATGATACCTCAATTCAGAAAGTGGTACACAGTCACGTGTTCTAAGAAATTTTTTATTAAGCAAAAATTTTCTCATTGTGTAAACATCACAAAGTGTACTTACACACACCTAGATGATATATCCTCTCTCTCTTTCTCTCTCTCTCTCTCTCTCTCTCTCTCTCTCTCTCTCTCTCTCTCCCCCCCCCCCCCGACATACACACACAAACACAGACAGCCTATTGATCTCAGGGTCATGATGAACAAAACAATATGAGATCAAAGCAAACATCACAGAGAATGATGTAATCAAGAGACTCAGTAAACATGAAGTGCACAAGGCTGCTGCCAACATGACGTGAGTGTGTGTGTGTGTGTGTGTGTGTGCGCGTGTGTGTATACACTAGAAAAATATGACAAAAAGTATGCTTGAGTAAATACATGAACCAGTAACATGGGTGATTATTAGCAAGTATTGTGTACCATGCATAATTGTATGAGATGGCCTTATATGATTGGCAGCACAGGTTTGTGTACACAGCATCTTCACAACCATTAAAGTAGTGCATTGCACTAGACTCTGAGATGCCGGCAATGTTACTAGGAAATTTTGGGCTCCAGTACAATATTATGAGACCCCATCATATCTGCAGTCTGCCATTGACTGAACTATCTTTATGTGTACATGACTGGCATTGTTATCAGCTAGGAACGCTATGATTTGCTTTCCAAGGCTTATCTTTCCCATCTAAGTCCCTTCATCAGTGTTACGCTGTGCTGCTGCCTGCCTCTGAGTTTTCACTCATGCGAATCGTTCTTCCCAAACTGGCCACGTTAATTCATACCCATCCTTCAGGTGTCAACTTACACCCCTTAGGAGTATTGTCTCCAACTCACCAGACTTATTCCAGAGAAGGTCAATCCTTCCTGTTTCACATTTTCATACTAGTCTGTTCTCTTTCCTAGCTCTTTTCACAGTTAAAATTATTCAAGTACTTGTGTAAATATTGTTTAATTACCTCTTATCTTATAGATTATTGGCTTCATGGGATCAGATATTGGAATCTTCCTTCTTCATCACTGTACTATATCTGAAGGATTTAGTGCAAGACCTAGAAAATAGTAAGTGTTCAATAATTATTAATTAAATGTTCAACAAATAAGTAGATTATTTAAATTTTTCATTTTGGTCTTATTTTTCCAATTCCTTCCATGCATTTCACTGTATCATAAACCAATCTATTATGCAGCTCTGTACCACGGTAAGCAATACAAAAGGAACCCTATGCAGAGAAGGCTAACTCTAATATTCCTTGTTCGGTTCCCCTTAAGATCTGACAGACCATCAGAGGTGAATCATTATGTCGCAAAGCTATAAACATGTTGAGGCCCAGCATGAACCCGGTCTGACATCCAACCCGTCTCCCGCTGTAGCAGAAATGTCTCCATCCATTTCAGAAATATGCTTACTACCGAAATACGATGCTCAGCTGGCTGTATTTATGAGACACTGAATTTTCAGGATGTCTTCAATCAGTAGAAAATAGGCATTATATTCTTACCTGAAGGCAACATGATAGGACTGGCTGTGAATTTGGAAGTGAGGAGAATCAGATGCTCTCAGAAAGCTATTTTAATATGGGCGAGTGCTAATTGACCTTAGGGAGAATGGCTCACAGAACCATTGCACTTGATGGTAATAAGAACTGTGGAAAACTATAAAATCTATGTTGGTCAAACAGGGATGGATGGGTGATGGAGAAACAACAACAGAGAAACAAGTCCCAGCAGAGGAGGTCACAGACATCAAAACTTGAGGAATTTGGGTGACACTGGCAAAGCCCTTTCCCCCTTGTGAGGGAGAGATCGGGGCTACCTGATCTGACTTCCATTTTGTCTAACTCCTGGTCTTGGTCTCTGCTCTCCTCCTCATCTTGGATTATAATTTAGCTCCTCACAAAAGACTGTCTCTGGGAGAATGTCCATCCATCTAGCCAATACGCCCATCCACTTTGGCATAACACCTCTGTGACTCACTGGAAAGGCATATGGTGGCACATCAGCCTTGGAAACCTGGCTAACCCGAGTCCTTCCCCGGGAGGTAGGTCCTCTTAGGAGGCAGCAGGCGTCATGTACAGCTGAGGCCCTTGAGCTGGGTGCACCCACCACAGAAGGCTATGCTGGCAGTGAGCCTCCAAGGGGAGTGACTGGCCCTCCAGCCTCTCCTGGCCAGATCTCCACCTCATTCTACACCATTCACTACCTTAACATGGAGACCAGAGGGAAGTGAGGGGTTATTTAGCACCAGCCACACTTTCCTGGAGGCCCTCCCTTTTGAAGACTGTGGTAACTAGACTTGAAACCCAAGACACATGGTGGTGATCAAAACAAATCAGAAAAGATATGAAAACTGGGAGGACCAGTGTTTTAGTCAGCGTTTTGCTGCTGTGACCAAAAGACCTAACAAGAACAATTGTAGAGGAAGACAAGTTTATTCGGGGCTCACGGTTTCAGCCAGGTCTAGGTCCATTCATGGCCGACACTTGCTTTGGGCCCAGGTGAGGCAGAACATCGCAGCAGCAGAGTGTGGAAGAGGGAAGCAGCTCAGGACTGACTTCCTTCACCAGAAAGTAGAGAGAGACTCCCCTCACCAGGGACAAAATAGATACCCCAAAGGCACACCCCCATGCCTACCTCTCCAGCCAGACCTTACCAGCCTTCAGTCACCACTGTTAACCCCATGAGGGGATTAATTCAATAATTGGATTAAGACTCACAACCCAATCATTTTACTTCTGAATGTTCTTGCCATGTCTCACACAGGAGCTTTTCGGGGGACACCTCACACCCAAGCCATAACAGTGGATAAGAAAGTGGAGAGTGGAACAAAAAAGTAAGGAGCAAAAATCTTCATCTCAGAAACTGAGGAGACAATAGAGACTACATCAAAGAAATGAAAATAAACATGGCAGAGTATAAGTAAGTGACACGTATAATCCATAAAAAAACTAAAAATAGCTATAATAACGACATTGAGGTGATTAAGAAAGTGCAAGCAAATCAAAACCAGCTCTGTCACAGCAGGGCTTAGTAGGTGATGCTAACATTGAAGAAATCAAGAAATGTAAGTTGGAGCCTATTATTCAGAGATCGACGGGTAACCAACAGAAGAAAGCTTTAAGAATTCTAAGTGGTTGCCTCTACAAGTGTGATTGAGTAAGAAGGATTGGGGCAAAGAGGCTTTTTATAAGTTGTTGATTATTATTATTAGTATTATTAGTATTATTATTCAAGTGCCATTTTTTTTCATTCAATAAATGCTTATTAAATGCCAACTATGGGCAAGACAGAGGCTAGGCACTGGAAATACAGCACTAAATGCTACTTAGAAATTCTGCCTTTAAAAATATAACAGAGGAAACTGAAAAAAAATGAATGAAATATATAAAGCTCTTTCATATCAGTGAGTGATTTGAACATAAATGTGAAGGAGGCAAATGAGAGAGTCATAGAAATTCATGAGGGCAGATGTTCCAGGCAGAGGGAACAGCCAGTGCAAAGGTCCTGAGGTGAAACAGCAAGAGGCCACTGTGGTTGGAATGGAATGAGTGATACATTCAGAGAGGAACCAATGATGGAATCAAGGGGAGGGCCCATGATATAAGGCTGTGTGACTATTGCTAGATTTGGGGCTTTAGTCTGATCTCTAGGTAGGAAGCCCATCCACAGGGATATGAACAAAGAAATAACATCTGACAATTAAAAAACAATTCTGACTTTTTCAGGAGGGAACAAAGCAACCAAAAGCAACCGTAAAGGGACTGCAAATTGGTGCGGCCAATTTGGAAAGCAGTATGGAGATTCCTAGGAAAGCTGGGAATGGAATCACCATTTGACCCAGCTATTGCCCTTATCGGACTATTCCCTGAAGACCTTAAAAGAGCGTACTACAGGGATACTGCCACATCCATGTTCATAGCAGCACAATTCACAATAGCTAGACTGTGGAACTAACCCATATGCCCTTCAATAGATGAATGGATAAAAAATGTGGCATTTATACACCATGGAGTATTATGCAGCACTAAAAAATGACAAAATCATGGAATTTGCAGGGAAAGGGATGGCACTAGAGCAGATTATGCTAAGTGAAGCTAGACAATCCCTAAAAACAAATGCCAAATGTCTTCTTTGATATAATGAGAGCAACTAAGAACAGAGCAGGGAGGAAGAGCAGGAAGAAAAGATTAACATTAAACAGAGACATGAGGTGGGAGGGAAAGGGAGAGAAAAGGGAAATTGCATGGAAATGGAAGCAGACCCTCATTGTTATACAAAATTACATATAAGAGGTTGTGAGGGGAATGGGAAAATAAACAAGGAGAGAAATGAATTATAGTAGATGGGGTAGAGAGAGAAGATGGGAGGGGAGGGGAGGGGGATAGTAGAGGAAGGAAAAGTAGCAGAATACAACAGTCACTAATATGGCATTATGTAAAAATGTGGATGTGTAACCGATATGATTCTGCAATCTGTATTTGGGGTAAAAATGGGAGTTCATAACCCACTTGAATCTAATGTATGAAATATGATATGTCAAGAGCTTTGTAATGTTTTGAACAACCAATAAAAAAATAAAAATAAAAATAAAGATCCAGTTGATATGAAAAATTTAAATTAGAAATAACATTTTTTTAAAAAGACTCTTAATTTATCACTAAATAAAGGGGCAGGCTTTCTTGTTTTAGCATGTTAAGTATCTATGTGCTGGGTATTTTTCTCATGATACAGGGGGAGAACTTTCTATAATTGCCCTTGGAGGTCCTTTTAATACAGTTGTTCTCAATGAGGGTGTATCTGTCAATCATTGCAGCAAAGAGTGGCGGTTTTAGAATTTAGAGACGGAAGCAGCTCCTTGGGTGTTTCAACCTCCTCCCTTGATTTCAAGTCGAATTTCTGTCCCTGTTGTTCCTGTGTCAGTTGCTCTCAAACCTGGCTGATCATTAGAATCACACGAAAGACGTTTTTACAAAAAAATAGTCATCAAGCCCCCACCCACAAGACATTCTAAATACTTCAGTTGGAGGTGGGGTCTAGGCATCGATGTGCCAAGGGCAGGGAAGAGGGTGCAGTACCCCCAGGTGCAGGCAGCAAGTGGGTGTCTTGAACAATAATAGAACCCACGAAAAGTCAGTCTGCTTTCCTTTATCACCATGGGCTGCAGTTCTAAACAATGTCAGTGATAAAATATTTTTTCCTCAAAAAATCTGTTTTGGCCTAAGTTCTAAGCAGTTACTGTTGAATTTAAATAACATTTATCCAAGCTTCAAAATACACATTATTGTTACTTATCCTTGAATATGCATCATGGGGTGCATGGAAGTAAATCTGGAGACCTTCTCAGTTCCACCTTCAGCCCTAGCACTTGGTCTCACCTGCACACGTTCCTTTGAAGAAAGTTTTTAACAGTGAAAGTTTAAATTAGCTTTTGGCTTCATCTGTGTTCTCAACACCCGTGGCACTACATTTCCCTGAATTTAACCAGTAGATTTAAAATAAACAAGAATAACACATGGCAATAGTCTTGGTCAAGACTAAGGAAAAGAACTTGAGTTTCTTCAATTCTGTCCTTCTCTGCAATCATCAGGAGGTTTATTCTTAGCGTTTCAGATTTCAAACAGCGTAACAGAACAAAAAGCAAGAGATACAAGATCATATTTTGCCAAGGCTAAATCTTGCTTCATACCTGATCTACTTTGTTGACTAATATTTTTTTAATCGAAAACTGAACTTTCTTTTAATTTGTTAATTATTTATAAACCAAAACTGAGTCAAGAAAATGACATTTTCACTTCATTATATATAACACACATGGTAGATGACACACAACAATTTATATAGTTTAGATAACACCATCAGTAAACCATGCTAAATGAATCAGCATTGTGGAATTATTAAAATAACTTGGTCACACAGAGGAGGAAGGTGTTCGTCTGCTCCAAGGGTCAAATGTGCCAGGTGCTTCTCTAGATCTAGAAGTCTCTCGTTTTAAAAGTTCCCCCGGGGACTTCTCACGTGCAGCCAGATGCTGGAATCACCATCTGTAGCATGTTTATTACTTGCTCTATTTCTATATTGCCCATCTTCCTTCTCTGCACCCACTCTACTCCCAGTTTTTCCCCCATTAGCTCTACCAAGGTCCCAGAAGTAGGTGAAGGGTGCTAATTAAAACCCGGATGCTTCCAGGCAGTGGTCTGCTGGTAAAAAAAACCTAACAAGCAGCTCTCTGGGGGATTTATATCATTTATTGATTTCCGAAGTGTAAATACCCGCAACATGCTGATTTCAAACCAACAACATAATGTCAACCTGTTTGGTAAATTCCAGAAAAATTAACAACAGCTCTTTCAAGCTGGTGCAAGTCAGCTGCAGCCCACCCCTGCTCCCAGCGATTCCCAAAGCATTCTGCTAGGAGGATAACAGATTCCCACGGGGAGAGTTCTGTTCATTTTTTTAAAATATTTTTTTAGAAATTAAAATTCAGCTTTGTGCATTACTCTGTGCATGTGTTACATTTGTGAATTCATCTTTAAAAATGAGACCACCCTTACACACATCCTCCCAACAGGGGTCAGGAAAAACAACCCTCTGTGTTTCTTTCTTTATATACTCTATACAATGCATACTAGCCCTATATTCAGGAGTATTTTTGAAGGAAAAGTTGACTTTCTTGCAATCTGTGAGTTAACACACACCTACAAAGTTTCCCTTCTCCCTTATGTTTGTTGGTGGAATGTACCTGAAGGGATTTATGCTGTTCCTCTGTCCTCAGCCAACCTCTTCTCCTATAGAATTCAACTGAAGTCTTTCTGAATTCTTACCTCTCCAAAGGAGGTGCTAAGGAATTAGGCAAGGTTGCATCTTGACTTTGGTCAGGGTGCATGAGTTGTAGGCAAACAGACCTTGGGGCAAGTCCTTGCTTTTACCATTTTCAAGATGTGAGACCACCTACTCTCTCTCTCCTCTCTCTCTCTCTCTCTCTCTCTCTCTCTCTCTCTCTGAGCCTCAGTAATACTCTCTACCTCACTGAGTTGTTGTGAGGTTTTAAATGAGATAATACTACCAAGTTATATCACCTGTGCCTAAAACACGGTTAGCCTCAGCATATGCTATTATTATTCTAATTGCTCTGATAAGTATCAACATTATTACTCCCCTAGACTTTTCAGTTGCCATGGAAACCAGCAGCTGAGGTGCTGATGTTTACAGAGATACCTACCCCACTGGGCTAAAAACAATTGCAGGATCTTTTCCTATTGCTCAGGACTTGCTGTGCTTCTAATTATTTGCAGAGCATTGTTTAGAAGCCAACCTCACACATAATTTCTCTGTATTAATTTTTATAATCAAAGTCACAAAAACAATTCTCTCTCACTACCTGTTCACTTGTTGTGTTTTGTTTTCTTAACTACTTTGTGGAAACACAGGGATGGAGTTTAATTCGCCAGTGAGCTCCCTCACAGCACCTAGCAGAGTACCTGGTATGAGGAGAGTGTTCTGTAAATATTTGATAGACCACATTGTTTGTAGAAGAGGTTTGCACCATACTTCTGTTTGCTTGTTTTCATGCTGTAAATCTACAGTTTTCCTCTTGATTCCCAGGGAACAAGGAGATTGGACAAAACAAACAGAAATGTACACTGCTTAGATTAATACAAAGTCTATATGTATACGGATATACCTGGTTAATAAAAGTGACCAGTGGCAGCAATCCCCAGGCAATACCCTGGATTAGAGAACATAGTTTTATGATCAAAATGATGATATCGCATTGAAGAGCCTAAAACCTGTTTTATCTCTCTGTGCCTCTGTTAGAGACTAGCTTGCAAAGAGTACCTTGGGAGCTGATCTAGGCTGTGTGCGTGATTAATTGTTCAATACCTGCCTGCCTCCAGACAAACCTTCCCGTGATGCTCCTAGAGTGGAACCAGAAAGCAGAAGTCTAGAGAAATTCTAGAATCTTTGTACCAGCTGCATGGTTAGAGCAAGACATGAAAGAGAGCATCTGCTGAATGATTGCAGAGACCAAGGGTAGAGAGAGTCATCGATGGAGCCAGGTGTCTGACATGAATCGTGTGGTGGATACAGTCCACTGAGCTGGAAAACCCTGGTGGAGAAGCAGGCTTCTGAGGAAAGGAAATAGTCTAGCTTTGGAAATGTTAAATTTGAAGTGCCTATAAATAGTCATCTAAGAGCAGTTGTTGTGGGGCTGGGGATATACCTCAGTTGGTAGAGGACTTGCCTCCCATGCACAAGGCCCTGAGTTCAATCCCCAGCACACCCCGCTCCCCGCCAAAAAAAAAAGAGCAGTTGTCAAGGAGAAAATTGGACGTTGGCCATAAGAGACTAGAACCCTACAAAGTAGTCTGGCTGGACCCATAAATTGGGGGTGTGGTCAGCAACATTTAGATGAAATTTGAAAACATAGTAATGGATAAATTCTCCTGAGAGCAGAAATAGAAAGCTCCTTTTTAAACTTAATTATTTATGATTATTTTTGTGGTGTCAGGGTTTGAACTCAGAGCCTTGCACATGCTAGGCAAACACTCTACCACTGAGCTACATTCCCAAGCCAAAACTCCTTCTTAGGAAAGACAGAGAAGAGACTGAAAGCCTACAAAGAAACAGATATGAGCTGGTCAGAGAAGTAGAAGGACCAAGAGAAAGCAGTAAAGTAGACTCACAAGTGAAGTAAAAAGAGGAGCATTTGAAGAGGAAGGTGTCCAAGGTCAGCTTCCTCAGGAAGCAGATGCCGAGACAAATTTTGGCTTTCAGGATCCTTATCAAGGGGCTCTTTGGAATTAACAGCATGGAAAGGGATGGAAGGAGACAGGAGGATACAAAGAGAAGCTGTTCTCATTACTCCTAGTAGCTGGGGCCAAAGGGGAACGTGGCTGGGGCATCACAGAATCCTCCAGAGAGCCCAGCAGCACAGCACTGAAGGTTCAGGGAAGCCCGAGAGGTGAAAATACACCTTGATGACGGTGATGCTATTGACTAGAAGACAGTTTTCAGAGGACTGAAGAATTCATGAAAGAAATCAGGAGGACTGCGCCTACTAGAAGAAAAATTAGGCCCTAATCTCCATCAGTTTGGCTTAGAACTCAAATTCCTCAAAAAGACTCCTAAAGCACAAGAATAAAAAAATCAAGAATCAGTAAATGGGATGGTACAAACTAAAAAGCTTCTTCACAGCAAAGGAAACAATCAAGAATGTGGATAGAGAGACCCTACAGAATGGGAGAAAATCTTTCTCAAAAGGAGCATTAATCTCCAGGATATATGAAGAACTCAAAACACACACACACACACACACAACAACAACAACAACAATAATCTAATAAAATAGGTAAAGGAACTGAACAGGCACTCCACAGAAGAAATACAAATAGTAAAAAGATATGTGAAAAAATGTTCAACATCTTTAGCAGTTAGAGAAATGCAAACTAAAACTACACTGAGAATCTATCTCACTTCATTCAGAATGGCAATTATTAACAATAAATGTTGGTGAGGATATGGGAAGAAAGGTATGCTCATACATTGCTGGTGGGACTGAAAATTAGTGCAACCACTATGGAAAGCAGTATGGAGATGCCTCAGAAAACTTGGAATGTAATCATCATTTTACCCAGCTATCCCAACCCTAGGCTTATACTCAAAAGACTTAAAATCAGCATACTACAGTGATGCAGCTACATCTATGTGTATAGCAGCTCAATTCACAATAGGTAAACTACAGAATTAACTTAGGTGTCTTTCAGATGAATGGATAAAGAAAATGTGGCTATAAAGAAGAATGAAATTATGGCATTTGCTGGTAAATGGATGGAACTAGAGACTATCATGCTAAGTGAAATAATCCAATCTCAAAAAACCAAAGGCCTGATGTTCTCTCTGACACACAGAGGCTAACATACAATAAAGGGGGTGAGGCGGGAAGAATAGAAGTACTTTGGATGAGACAAAGGGAAATGAAGGAAAGGGAGGGAGGATGGGAATAGGAAAGACAGTAGAATGAATTGGACATGACTTTCCTATGTTTATGTATGAATACACCACCAATGTCTAACTCTACATCGTACAACCACAGAGTGGGAAGTTATACTCCATGTGTGTATAATATGTCAAAATATATTCCACTTTCATGTATAACTAAAAAGAACAAATTTTTAAAAATTTTAAAAAAGAAATGCAGGAGGAAGTACCAAACTCTTGCGTTGGAAGGGGAGCTCAAAGCAGAGTAAAGGATAAAGAATGGGACATGGGAAAGGGAAGGGTTATGGGTTGTTGGTTTTAATATGGAAGACCTTTCCCTCCCTGTGACCCAACTGTGTCCCATTAAACACTCCCCCATCCTTAAAATAAATTACCCTTTCTGCACATAGGCAATATGCAACCAGAAGGTGTCTCTCAGTCAGGATTTGACTAGGAAGGCAGAGCTGCTATGAATGCTCTAGGATAAGGGATTTCTTACAGGATTTCCACCTTACACAATGGTGGGGTGTGTGGAGCAATCTATGGGAGACAATTGCTTCTGTATCTGATTTTGGATCTGAGCCACTGTAGATCAGTCAGGCTGGCAGGAAGGAAGGAAGGCTGGTGGAGAGTAAGGACAAACTATGACCCAGGAAGACAAATGGAACTCATGGGACAAACTGGAACCACAGGGAACGCTACTTCCAGTCTTCATGGCCAGAGGGACTCTTCACTGCAGAGCTGCATGCTTACCTGGCCCAGTCCTCAGGGATGGAAGGAGAAAATCCAGGGGCAAAAGGAGGAGCTGGGAGCCTGGATGCTGCTCCATGCAGCAAGGGGAGCAGCAGATCAGGGACAATGTGCATCCACTGCTGTGGGGCCTCACGTAGAAATGGTGGCTACTCCTGCCTTCCAAATCTCATGCAGATTTCTCTTGTGGCCAAGCCTAATCCCAAATCATACAGAGAAGCAATTTTGCCTCTTGAAATGTACACAGGGAAAAGTCACCACTGAGCCCCAAATAACACAAGTGCTATAATTTCCTTGCAGAATTATCACAAATGGCTAGAGATAATGCATATAAATCTGACAGAGATGAATACATAACTGACCCTCAACAATGAGAGGTGACTGATAATGCTGTGAATGAAAATAACAGGATAATTTGCTAAAATGTTATTCTGTGATTCCTTCTCCTTAAATGTTCCCTTTTATTTTTTAGCAGATAGCCCTAATTTTCCCCCTCTATATAGCATATACCTTCTTCTTAGTACTAGAATTCCCTTCAGGACTGTATTTCTTTTGAGCTATGTCTAGCTTTGTGAATTAGTTCTGACAATGATTAGAAAGAGAAGTGATGTGATAGTCTCAAGATTGTCTCCTTAAAGACAAAATTTACTGACCCTGGGCTTACTCTCTCTCCCCTTTCTGAAGGCTGGTCATAGACATGGAGGTGACTGAGCTTTGGCCATGCAGACAGAGCCAACACCCTGGGGGGGTGGGTGGGTAGGATGAGAAGGCGGAAGGAGCCTGCATCCTGTATGACCACATGAAGAGGAGCCACAGCTGGCCTGGTGGCTCCCTTCCAGGCTGCTGGTCACGTCACTGTACTTTTGAGTCTCTTGTCACAGTCGCTTAGCGTTTACCTTAACTAAGATACATGCTCTTTCCTTGCATCTAAGTTTTTCTCCTAAAGGCCTCAAACACAATTCTTGAAGTCTCTCCTAGATTTAAATATCTCAACTTGCTGAACAGATGCTCCTAGGAAGGGAAAAGAGTAGGGAATGAATTTTGCACCAGAGGAAAGAGAAGAGGTTTGAGGTCTTCAGGACCCAGGAACCCCCCCCCCCAACCCTCTCTTCTCCCATGTCTCAGGAGGAACCACTACCTGGTGCCCCACGGAAGCTGGTTCGTGACACAAGGGCTCCATGCCCTATCATAGAATGCCATGGTTGGGGGAGTAGAGACTCCAGATGTGAAGGTACCATTGGACTAAAACGAAGATCTTGGCAATAACCATCCAATTAAGCAAGATGGTTATGCTAATAATCTGCCATTTTCCCCAGTGGCAATCAGCAGTGAGCTTCAATAATAATTAAGATGGGTTTCTCTTTAGCTTGGCATGATAAAGATAAACAATAACATTGTTTTTAAGTACAGAAATGTGTCTCTGGAACTTCAAAATTTCTAAGTGTAGATTCAATTGAATACATCATCATCATTATTATTATTATTATTATTATTATTATTATCCATGAGTCACACCAGATTTAGGGTGACTCTACACTAAGGTAATCAATCCCTCTTTCAAAGGACTGGAGCTCTCAGGCTGGGTACTTTTTTCCTTAGTTCTTGCGCTAACTTGGTATCTACTAATTTATCTTTCTCTCAATCCAATATGCTGGGCTTGACAAAATCAAATAGGGGCTGCTTAGGGACTGTGGTTATTCTGCATATTCCCCATCTCAAGCCCCTTCTTAGCACAGCAAGTTCTAGGTTGTCAGCCTCTTCAGCAGAGTGGGGATGGTCAAATCTTCCTTGGAATTACAGGAGTCATATCCAGGAAGGATTTTTGAGTTCCTTCAGCTCAACCTTCCCATGACCCAGATGAGCAAACCAAAGCCCCAAAAGACAACATTTACAGAGGTAATTGGAGGCAGAAATGAGACAAGGACTTGTGTTCTTGATTCTTATACCAGGCCCTAGTTTGTTACACATAGGAAAAACCCAGAGGGAATTTTGTCCATTGATTCTACTGGAAGCAATTTAAAGGGAGATGAAATGTCCATATTTCTCTTCCACACCTATATGCCAAGGTGCTAAAAAATGTCAGTATTCATTTCAACTCTTGAACACTTAAGTCCATAAGCTTGTATGTTGACATAAGCAGGAAAAGAACTCTGCCGGAGTGTAGAAGGGGCTTTCAGAGGACAACTAAGGGGGCTATCTTCAGCATCTCTCATTCTTTCTCCCCCCTTCTCCCCTCTTTGCCTCACCCTCTCCCTCTTTCATTTTCTCCCTCTCCCTCTCTCACACACATACACACCATCCCCAGCTAGGGGAATATATATATATATATATATATATATATATATATATATATATATGATTAGAGATAACAAAAATCAGAACCAGCAGAGAGCATGGGAATCCGCTTGTCCCTAGACTAAAATCCTAAATTTTCTTAGTGGCCAATGACCCAGGAAACCTTTGAGATGCTTTGTAAATTACAAGGTGCTAACAAATTGCAGAGAGGCTCACCATAAGGGCCTGAGATTTTTATGGCTCAAAAGCAGGTGTAACAAACAGCTGGAGAATGCAAACAAAGCTGCTTCTTGGCAGCCAGGTGCACTGGTCCAGGGACTTGAAGTGGCCAGCCCAGCTGTCGCTCTCAAACCCTCCTCCCTCCTTCCTTCTCTTCTTTCCTCTCTTTCCTTTTATCACTCATCAACCAATCTAAAACATAAGTTTGAGTTTCCCCTGCGTGCCAGAAACCCTGCTCAGATGTTATGGTTACAAAGACAACTTTTAGTCTCTGCCCTAGAGGACATTGTACCATTTTTATCGATTCTTCATTTATCTATTTATTCCTTCAATACACATTTATGGGTTTCTGAGTTGGAAAAAAATACAGCCTCCCGGGAATGGAGTTTAAACTGATACATGCCATACTCAATTAATGACATCCTTCTACAGAGCATGCAGAGAAATACACAGCTCTTCTAAAGATTGAATATAGAAATAACCACCGTTCCTGTGGTCCCATCCCTTTCTCAACCCCTAAACTCCTCTCTGCCTATGTCCATCACTAATTTTTCTTCCCAATAAGGAAAATAGTTTGTGCCTGAAATTCTAAAATCCCTGATTTCAGACAGGGCCCGGGGGAGTATAAATAAGCATATGAATATTTAGCAAAAATGACTGCTATGCGAAGCTTGAAGCACTGTTGTCATAATGCAGAGCCCACTTTAATCGCAGCCACAGGCAAAGCATTTGTTGCTGTCTTATCACACAGGAATGATTTTCCCATTGGCAGTGGCAGCCTGCCAGCTGGCTGTGGAGCTAGAGGCTCCTTGGTCCTCCAGGTCACAGTATCAGTTGGCATGCTCCACCACCACCAGGCACTGACATTTCTATTTTTGCAGGAGGTGCCGGGTCAGGAAACAAAACAGTAGAATTGCAGAGTAATTCTTATTTACACTGAATGTGAATCTCATTTTGGCTCAGAAACCTATGAACTCCAACCCTGACAGTTCGATACATCAGAAATGACTTGAAGCTTTGCTGATTAAAGTCAGCTGATGGTCTTTGGATTCTATCATTCCCTTTAAAACCCCAAGGAGGGGTAGCAGTCTCCTTAAATCTGTGGCAATTTGTCAGTTATAAATAAAACAAAAACCCAGCTGGGGCATCACCTTCATCCAAGCCCAGCTCAGAATAAGTAAAAAAAAAAAAAAAAAGAGTGGTGGCTTATGTAGGAAAACTGAATCCTTTGGGAGGAAGGTTTGGAACCATCATTAGTTGTCTCTCCCTAGGACACTGCCAAGGACTCCTTTAGACCTTTCTGAGACAATCCACAGCCATTAAGACTCCACAATAATTCCCTCTTGGAAATATTTTTAGATTAGATTGTTCCTTCAGATTCTAGCCAGGATGGAGTAATAGAGTCATACTTACTTTCCCAGATTAAAAGAAAATGGGCAAAATATATGAAATAACAGCTTTAAGAACACAGAACATCAGGCAATAAAGAATCCCTGGGAGCTCAAAAACAAGCAAGATGAGCCCACTTTAAGTTGTGATTATCCCAACTTCCTGACTTGAGAGACTTCAGAGGTTACAATTCAAGGAAGGGAAACACAGGCTGGGTGTGGGGGGCTCCCTAAGTTGAGGGATGGGGCTGAGAGATCAAGGCGGCTAGAACTTTTAGGACAGAATACTTGGGAGGAGAGAGCAGTGCTCAGAGAGCACTCTGAAAAATCTCAAGAGTTTTCCCCAAGTATTTAGTTAAATAATGATCAGTGCATGCATGTGAAGGAACTACATAAAGCTGGAGAAAGAACCACCCAAAAGGATTTGAGGTAATAATAAAGCACCCAGCAATCACATATCACTAGGAGTTGCCCTCCTCCCACCATCCAGAATGGAAAACCCCATGATTCATGGAGCATTAGTAAAGACATAGAAGAGACTTACTTAGTCATGGTGAAAAGTCAGCTATCCACAGAGCACTAATCTAGTCTTTCTAAGCAAGTCTTAAAAGCAAAATCCAAAAGGATCAAAGTATTTCCAGATACTGTATTCCCCCCTCCCCACAAAAAGAAAGCTCAAAAATATTTTTAGAAATACAAAATGCCTAGCATTTAAAGTAAAATTTAGAGTATCTGGCATATAATCAAAACTTTCCAAGCATCCAAAGAAGCAGGAAAATACAACTTCAAATGAAGAGAAAAACGATCTATTTAAACTAACCCGGAATTCACCCGTGAGTTATAATTAGCAGAAAAAGACACTAAGACAGCTACTATAACTACATTCTTTACGTTCAAAAAATTAGAGACATGATTAAGACAGAGGCTCCAATTAAACTTCTAGAGATGAAAACTACAATATGCAAGATGAAAAATACTTTGGATGGGACCAATGGCAGATTGGACATTGCAGAAGAAAAGATCCATGAATTGGAAGAAATTATTCAAAATGAAACACTAAATGAAAGCAGAATTTTTTAAAAAAACCAGAGCATCATTGGGCTGTGGGGCATTTCAAATGACTTAATAAAAATATATTTGGAGTCCCTAAAGGAGGAGAGAGGCAGAAACATAGTTGAAGAAATAATGGGAAGAATTTCCCAGTTTGAAAAAAGCTAAACCTACAGATCCAAAAATGTCAACAGACCTCAAGTACAAGAAATACAGGGTGGGTGCAGGGAATGGACACCAAGAGTCTTCAAAATCAAATGGCACAAAATCAGTGGTACAGAGAAAAACAGAGAAACAACTCAAAAAAGGATAACAGCAGATTTCTCATAGAAACAATGCAAGTGAGAAGACAGTGGAGCAATACCTTTCAATCTCTGAAGAAATAATTCAAACTAGAGTTCTATACTCAGAGAAGTTATCTTTCAAAAGCAAAGGTAAAATAAAGGCTTTTGTAGAAACAGAAAATTTAATAGATTCCATCACCAGTATAGCTACATCATAAGAAATGTTAGGGAAGATTATACCATATGGAAATATGGATAGAAAGAAAAGAATGAAGAGCTTTAGAAATGAAAAGCACATGGGTAAATGCATAACATTTTTTTCTTATTATTTAAATTTCCTTAAAAGGCAATTGTTTAAACAAAAAGTATAACAATGAGTATGGTATTTATATGTCTGTATAAAAGTGTATAAAATGTATAAAAATTATATCATAAAATCTGGGACTTAATAAATGGAAGTATATTTTTAAAAAGCTTTTATACTGTCTCTAAAATAATATTATAATATCCCTTAGATATAGAATATTGATATTTTTAGTTATTAAATACAAATGCAATCACTAAAATAAGATAGTTATGACTAACAAGAAAATAAAATAAATTAATTAAAATTCAATTAATCCCCAAACTATAACTTGTTGTTAAAGGTACTAAAAAATCTTGCAGAAAGTTAGGCAGCAATTTGCAGAACATAAGAGATAACAGAGGGATAGGGGTCTATGAGAAAGAGTGTAACTGAGACTGGAGAATGGATGGTGAATAGGAGGAGAGAGTATAAAAAGCATGAAGGAAGGTAAGACATGATAGCATACAATCTGTAATCCCAGAGACTTGGGAGGCTGAGGCAGGAAGATCACAAGTTCAATTTAGTGAGCAATTTAGTGAGACCCTGTCTCAAAATATAAAAAGGGCTGAGGATATAGCTCAGTGGTTAAGCACCCCTTGGTTAAAGCCCCAATATCTCTCCACCAAAAAAAAAAAAAAATTAAGGAAGAAAGAAAGGGACTTTGGAGAGTCAGAAGGTCAGGAAAGAGAGATTTATTTGAGATATCTTCAACACTTCACCCTTTTAAAACAGTAAAAGCTTGCCCTTTAACTCACTTTTAGGTTATAAAACTAGCTAATCACTATTATTCCTCACTTCTCAATATTTCTCAACTACTACATTCAGCTCATGACTTTTTCTTACAGGACACTGAAAAAAATAACAAACATAATTTAGGAGCTCTTTGATCTACCAATGAGCAATTCTAACCCTGGGTTCAATCCTTAGTATCAAAAAAAATTTTTTAAAGTGTTCTGGGGATGTATCTCAGTGGTAAAGTGCGTGCCTACTGTTCATGGGGCTCTGGATTCAATCCCCAACACTAAAAAGGAGGAGGAGAATGAGAAGTAGGAGGGTACAAACTAATTTAAAATTTATAAGGAAATAAATTTAAAATAGCCAAAAGCATTCTAAAAATATACTTAATGAATAGATACTACTAATATTATGAAACTAATAATTTAAGCACTTCGGTACATCAATTAATAAACAAGTAAGTGGATTAGAATAGAAATCCAGATACAGATCCAAATATATTGAGAAATTTAGTAAATTGTAAAAGGTACTCTTCAAACTAGTAGAAAAAATGTATTATTTAGCAAATAATGTTAAGACAAATGGGTGGCCAGTTGGTTAAAAAAATAATAGTAAGTTGAACTATGGACCTCATAGTATACACCAAAATTAGTTCCAGATAAATTAAAGATTTAAAAGAGAAAACTTAAAACCCCAACCATGAAACAATAAGTTGATAAATTAACTCTTCAAAAATATGCATGTGTGCACATATTTGTCTGTTTACATGTCAAGAAACACTAACATAAAGCCAACACATAAGTGGCCAAGTAGGGAAAAAAGAAACCCATATTTAGGTAAAAGCTAACAGCCTTAATTTAACAATAGTAAGTACAAATTTACCAAAGCTCAATAATTTAAAAATGGGAAAAGTTGTGTTTTTCAGATATATATATTTTTAACTCCCCTAATGAAGATGGTTTTCTTTCATTTTTGAGTGTACCTCTCTGACACCTTTAATATAATTGTTATTACATTTTATTGATTTTTTTTCAGATGATGTTTCTTCTAAATCTTCTCTGTTTATTCGTCTAGCCATTAGAACACCAGATACTCCACTTAAGTTTCATCATTGCTGACTTCCTGATAACCCTTTAAGGTCAAATCTGATCAGCAAATTCAGGTCAATTTACCTGCTACCCAGGGATACCATGTAACTTGAACCTAGGTCAGTTTAATGCCTAAGCCCAAGGTTCATCTCATTACTCCACACTCTCTTCCAATCAGTGGATCTGTTAAATGTCCTGTTAAATGCCACATGTCCTGATATTACTCCCTAATAAACATCAATAATCGATCATATCTCCCTTTCAGGTAAATCTTCATCCTCCTTCAGGAGAGACTTCAGGCACATCCTCTTTCAGCTCAGGGTGGATCTAGGTCTGCTTCCACCATGAGTAGCATATATACCATGGCATTCAAAGCTTTTGTCCACCCCATCCCCCGAATGTTCCAGCTACAAAAATGTCAGTGTTCCAACCAGTACCCTTCCAAGTTCACCATTGTTCCAGTATTCGATGTAAACAGTGAGGAACATTTTTTTCTTTTATCTACTTCTAACTCAGAGGAGTCCCTAATCTCTTCTGCATACAGGACTCCCATTAGGTTTCCATGTTTGTAGCTATTTGTTCTAAACCAAAGTCAGCCTGGATTTATATTTGAAATTTCCTAAAATGTAGAGAAGAGAAAGACGAAGGAAAAGGATGTTATTGTAGTTGAATGCCTATCCACTGAGAGCAGCAGAAGAACCATTTTTGGTTTTGCCAAAATTAGCATTGCTAGATAAATTAGGAGACTTATATTCTCCCTGTTGCCAGGAGAGCATGCCAGCTAATTTTAGCCCACTGTGTAAATATAACCACCACTGATATGCACGGCCTTTAACATCAACAGGGGTCAATGACGTCCTGTAACAGTCAGAGAAATGCTTACACTGGCCCATCTTGACTGGGTTTCCTGGGCCCTTATTACCCCTGATCCTACTGACTACTGACTTTTGCACTTGGAGATGACCTTGGAGATCCCTTGACCTGACCCCCTGCATGGGTCTTGGCCTCTTCTATCTCTCTAGACAGATTATTTCCCCCAGCAAAATCAGCAACATCCTGCAGCCCTTGAGGCTGGTGCAACCTCAGTCATTTTTCTCTCAACAGTGTAACTGTCAGGCAGAGGAGCTGACGTTGAAGTCTTAGAAGAAAATATTGAGTGCAGTCTTTTTTCTTTTTTCCTAGAAAAATGCCCTGTCTAGTGTAGTTAACTGTAATTGTTTGCTAATCTAACAGCCAGAAGAGGTCACAATAGAGCTCATACAACCAACCCTCTGAATTCTACCTCCCAAGAAAATGGGTGATGGTGGGGAGGGCATGATGGCAGTCCCTGGGAGGTGAAGACAAGCACAGGGGACAGAGAAGTTCCAATTCCTACCTAGTCCACAGGCTTTTGAGCTGTGCAAGTGAGGGACATCTCTCTGAACCTCAGTGTCCTCACTTGTTAGTTCCACCTCTTAGAGTTTCTGAGGAACTTCAATGAGATAGTGCGTGCAAAGCCTGCAGATGAACTCATGGAAGGTGACAAATGCTTCATTAATGTTGGTGATTGTTTTATTTGGGTTGCATGAATCGTTTACTAGATGATCTTAGGCAAGATAACCTAATTCTGGATTTTCTCATCTGTAAAATGGGCATAAAGAAAAAGTAGCTGCAACCCTACTTTATAGGGTTGCAGCTAGGATCAAATGAACAGAAAGATACAAAGCTCCTGGCTTCTGTCTGGCACCAGCATGTGCCCAGCCTGCCGCAGCTCATCTGTTTACTCCTCCAGGTGTTAGGGGAATTTTTTTTTTTCACTTAGCAGTCATACTGACAAACCACTCAGGATTTTTTCCAAAAAAAAAAAAATATATATATATATATATATATATATATATATATATATATATATATATATATATCAGAGTACAGACAGCAGGAGATGGAAATGTGTTCATTTTCAATCTTTTCCTTGATTGCTACAGAGAGTAGGACAAAATGGTTGCAAAATATGTAAAAATAATCATAGAACAGGATTTGGTAGAGAAAGAACATTTTTTTTCTCCTTTATCTGGTTGTTTGGAGGCTTTGTTTTATGTGTTTGTTTTGTTTGGTTTTGCCTCAAAGTCAACCACGAGAATGAGAGTATGAAAGAATTATTAGCCAAAGTGGACAAGCCATGCTGTTGTTCTAGTCTAAAGATCTTGGAGAGACATAGAGACACGTAAAAATGGCATATTGCTTCTGTGAAGATGATGTGTTCCCAAAGAAAGCCCAGAGAAGGCTAATATAAACAGGTGGATAACCCTCCAGTTTTTCTCATTCATTTAAGTATATGTCCTGTTATTTCTGTTTAGCAGCCAGTTAAACCTGCTACATTCTTGCTTAGACTAATATTAAAGTTAGTTTGCATTTCCTGAGACAGCCGCAAGATTGAGGTTAGATAACGACGTGGAGGAAGAAGTTGATTCACTGTTAAATGTGGCAACAGAACAATTGCAAGACCAGAGATCAGGAGGAAATTCAGTATATAATGTAGAACACTGCTGGATTATTTTCTCTTCATGGAGAAGCATTTCTTTTAGGTAAACCATTGCTCATGTTTAAAAAAGAAAAATGTACTCCCAGGAGTTTTTCCCCATTTGTAAATTCCAAAGACTTAATGCTGATGACAGTTACTATATGTAGTCCTTGGCAAAATCTTTCACTGTTAGCCCTTCCCACCCTCCCTGCAACTCTCACAGGAGCTGTGGTCAAACTGTGCTCTTGTGTCACAACAGGCTGTGACAAATATGGAGAAATTGTTCCTTTCTACCTCAAACTCCCATATAAACAGGACTTATCTTTACAGATTCCATGAAAGGAGCACAGACCCAGACTTCAGACAGATTGAGTTTAAAACCCTGTTCTATAAATCTGCAAGCTGTGTGACCTAGGACAAGCTAGGTCTGTTTCGGCTAGGAAATAGGAACTGTGCCTCTACTTTGCCTTGCTGGCTCAGTCAATGTTGGTACTTTGCATGCATCTTTCTGTTGAAGCCTCATAACACCTCTGTGAGGTAGGTGTTCTTATTAGTCATATTTCATAGATGAGAAAACCAAGGCTGGTGAATGCTTCAAAAGTCATGTCTACCTATTTTGTAAGGCTTCTACAGTGCCACTAGTAAACACCTCACATGGCTTGAATGGCCCTCACTGAGAGAAAACTGACATGCATGGAAATGTGGTTCACACATACTCCAAACAAACTGCACCAGCACTGGCCACTAGTGGGAGTAGAAGGGAGAAGATGGATTTAGCTTCACTGCATTTATCCTTCTTTGAGCCCATCTGTCTCCCTCCCTTTTTTCCCACTCTATGTTGATGACAATTTTTCTGAACTGAAGAATTTAGTTGACTAGAGGAGCTATTAATTTCAAACTAGTAAAATTTACATCTCATTTCTGTTCACAGATCTTGCTTCTCTGCATCCTCCCCACAGAGGTGTGTGCATGCACACACACATGTGCACACACACACACCTCTCCTCATCATTCACCCTGGCCACACAGTTTTTCTTTGCTGTGATGCTAAATTGGGTCCGTTGAGAGCCCTAAGCCCAACAATTTGGTATAGGCCAGTCTGCAATAGATTAAAAGGTCAACTCAAAAGAAGTAGAGACCAGCAAAAACAGAAGTTGCATGAAAGGTAACGTAGGCAGAGTTAACCATTGGGATCTCCCAAGGAAAAGATCATTATTCTTATTCTCGAAATGGTCGTATCTCTGGACCCTGCCTCCCCAAAGACTCTTTGTTCATCTTTTCATTCAATTCTGTGAGCTTCTCATGATCACTCTCAGCTATCTAAGTCAACCTGAGAAAGTTAATTTGGTTTGATCATTCACATTTACAATCAAAAGAGTCCTAATTTAGTATATTCAAATCTTTCAAAAGAAAGTTAAAAAGAGGGGCTGGGGTTGTGGCTCAAGTGGCACAGTGCTCGCCTAGCATATGTGAGGCACTGGGTTCGATCCTCAGCACCACATAAAAATAAAATAAAGATATTGTATCCACCTAAAACTTAAAAAAATTTAAAAAGAAAGAAAATTGAAAAGTAACAGAACCCTACATAAAAATACGCTTGGCATCTTTCTGAGGTTGACTCTACTCTCATTCATTCAACAAGCTTTTACTGAATATCTACTACATATAAAGCACTGTGATGAGGACTTACAATCCAAGGATGAATGAAATATGGGTCTCTTCCCTAAAGAAGCTTACAGTGTAGAAGAGAAAGCCAGAAACATGGTGAAATTGCAATCAAATGTGACCAATGTTTTGATGAAGTCCATAGTGAAGCGTAAGTGGAGGGGGGAAGAAGCAGTCAATTCTTCTTAAAAGGTTCACAAAAAGTTTCAGAGAGATAAGAGTACCTTGCTGACACGTGAAAGACAGGTTTTTATCTAGAGCATTGCTATTTAAAGTGTGGTCCATGGACCAGCAACATCAGTATCACCTGTGAGAAATACATACCTGGGAGCCCCACTCCAGACCCAATGAATCAGCATCTGAATTAGAGCAAATTCCTCAGGTAATTGGTACCTCAATAAAGAAATGGATATAGGAAGGGTAGAAGAAGAGCAAATTCAAGCAGAGAGACCAGTTTAAACAAAGCCTGGCAGACATAATAGAGCATGGTGTGTTTATGAAACTAAGTCATAGCAGAGAGTGTGAAGGAGGATATGGCATGAATTTAAGCAAGTCCAGACCACAGAGGGCCTTGTAATCCATGCAGAGAGGGCTGGACTTTATCCTATCGGTAATGAGGAGCAGGTAAAGTAAGGCTGTGATATGATCGGATTGCACATTTAAAAGTGAAGTAAGAACTTTTCTGGCAAGCACAGTAATAGATGAAATTTGGGCATGAGCCCAAAGGGAGGGGAGATGTAAGAAAAGAGAATAACATGAGTTGATTGATTTGATTTAATGCAATTTCTTTTAAAGTTTTGACGCTAACTGCCTGACAACACTGCAGAAGATGGATTGGAGAGAGGGCAATACCAAAGTCAGGGAGGCCAACTGGCATATTCATACCCTGGTAAGAGATGATGCCGATCGATCCAAACTATAAACGTAGCAGCAGGATGAAGAGGAAGAGATGGCTGTCAGAGAAAATGAGGCAGAATCTGCGGAGCTCACTCCAAGTTTGGAAACTACATACTGCAGCTGGCTGGGGCAAGAATTTTGGGCTTATTGATAGAAGGAAAATGGTAGAGGAGTCAGTACTGGAATAAAAGATAGGAAGTTCTGTTTGGGGTCCATTAGATTGGAGACCTCTGTAGAACATACAGGTGGTAAACACATGTGGATATTTTGGCACTAGACAACTACCTTTGCATACAAAGTCTCTCTTGAAATTTATCAATTAGAACCTACTTTGTTTACTTGTAAAGCACTTAACTAATTCCATACACAATTGGCTCTGATGGAGAACTCAGTGGCTGTGAACCCGACTCTGCAACTTAAAGCTGATCTTCCAGCTGTTACCTGTGCTTATTGCACAACCAGCATGGAAAGTCATTGAAGTTCAGGAGAACTCAGAGTGTAATTCTGAAGACAGAACAAATGAAGACTTTTCTTTCTGTCTTCCCTAAAGATCCCAGATTCCTGAAGTCTTAAATACATTCAATTTAACAAGTAACAACCAAGCATGCACCATGAGCCAGGCATTGTTAGACACTGGGGATACAGCAATAGACAAGAAATTCTCACCTGGTTTACATCTAGTAAGGGACACAAAGGTTAAACTGAAAGTAAACAAATGCAGGGAACTTCTGCTCAGTTCTGCCTTCAAGAAAGGACTTGCTGCCCAGCTATCAAGAACATAGTTAGCTGGCAGCCTTCAGAATTATTTGGCACTTTTGAATCTACCTTGACTTTCAAGCCAAAGTCACAGTGTTTCCAAGGTGACTTCCCAGACAAAGGCTGAAGAAAGCAGCAATAACTAGGGGCGTTTACATCTTGCAGTGACCCCAGATGGATTTGTCAGACTTAGCAAATTGAAACGCCAGACACCCAGTTAAATTTGCATTGCAGATAAAGAAGGAAGTTTTGTTTGTTTTAAGTATATTCGAAATATTGCATGAGACATAACATACTAAAAAAGTCATTGTTTGTCTGAAATGCAAATTTAACTGAACACTCTATATTTTATCCAGCGGGCTTACTTCCCAACAATAGCTGGGCAAGGCAGTGGGTCAGAGGTCTCCCCAATTCAACCCTGTATACTACAAATAAGTAGTTTTTGCTCTGGAGCTCTTATTGGATTGGTGATCTTTGTCCTCTCTTCTGACATCTCTACACAATCCTGATTTGTTTCCTTTTCCATTAATGTGTATGACACCCCCCAAAACCTTTTGAAATTCTAACTCCATCTCAGCATCTACTTCCTGAAAAACTCAACCTGTAATGCTTGATATCAAGAATGGTCTGAGAAAGCAGGTGGTAAGAAAAGGCTTAGGATATGGCTCATTCAACCCCTCAGCTGGGGGTGAGGACCCCATCAATGGTGGTCCCTTGCAACCCTTGGCATAAGATGGCATAAGATGAAGGTCCAGTTGTTAAAACTCTCATCAGTGGTGGACTGGGATGGCATGTGGCAGAGAGGAGTATACAGATTCAAGTATTTGAAATGCATAGGGCGACTTGTAAGTATGAGAATAAAGGAATTTGTTGAGTATTATTAAATTGTATTAAAAGAAGAATAATTAATAAAAAGCTGAGAGCAGCTACAAATAATGGAAACAAATATGAAAGGAGTCTTTACAATTACTCTTTCTCACTGGGGGTAAGCAGAAAAAGTTGAAGATGAAGCACATGATTTTATTAAGTTACTGAACTTTAAAGACAATTGAGTTTTCAACCAAAGCAGGGCTGTGATGCCAAAATCAGAGTCCTATTTGGCAAAACCTGGGACCACGACACTTGGAGTTGAAGTGTCTGGATGGATGCTCCTTAGTCTCCTCTGAACCTACAGAGCCTGTGGCATGGCTCACCCCTTTCAGTTAAGAGCTGGCACATTCCTGTGCAGGAAGATGATACAAGGGACTTCCCCCCAAAAGGCAATTATATATATATATATATATATATATATATATATATATATATATATATATTGCCTAAAACCATACAGTCAGCAATAATCTGGGACTGCTTAGGGAAGAAAGAGACCATAACTCAAAGGAGTTATAAGATGGCATCAGGGTGTGCCAGCAGAGATCAAGATGCACCATTAAGAAGGCAAGAACTTAAGTGTCTAGTTAAATTTGCGTTGCAGAAGTTTTCTTTTTTGGGGGAAAGGGCACTGTTCAGAATTCAACACCCCCCCCAAAAAATGATGTGAACTTGCTGCAAAGGTAGCATTTAGAAGCCTAGAGAAAGTAATGACCCCAGCTGAGAGGTTGAATTGCTTATTTGTCATGGAAGACATAGGAAAGAAATTAAAAAACTCAGAAGTGGAGTATCATGTGAGACCAAAGGCCATTCAGAGAACATACCATTTACCCAGACCATCAGGAACATGCTGGTGAGAGGCACATCTGATCTCACTAAGTGGCTCAGTGGTGTATCTCCTCTGGGGCCAGAGCTAACAATACAAGAGTCTATACAGAACTTGGCTCACTGATGGAAATGAGGATGCTGGGCTCCCCTAACTGAGGCCAGGTGTGGTACTTGGACTTAACTACTAGAAGACAGGTAGTTGCAATTATGACAACTAAGAACAGAGTGTCAATCAAGAATGTCTAATTTATACATCCTCTTGGAGATGGTGAATAGAACTCAGAATTTTTATAAACAAACTAGAAGATGGCAAAAAGGTGCTATTTCATTCATATATATATATATATATATATATATATATATATATATATATATATATATATATATATCCAAAAGAAAGAATGGATGAACAAGAGTCTGAAAGCAATTGCCACAATACAGTGTCATGACATCCTGGCCCATTTTCAGATTGAAATCCTGTTGACTGAAGCTGTTTATAAGGTTAAAATAAATAAAATAAATAAATAAAACCTTACAATATCATGGCAGATATATACACTAATGATTCACAAAGTCCTTCCCCAAAGAGAACTACTATCATTTACATGGTTGATTGTATAATGAAGAAAAAGAAGTAGCCAGACTTTCCAGTGGCTCTTGGACTTAGGGTCTAAATTATAATTGATACACAAAGAAATGAAACTTTATCATAGGCCTGTATAATAAACAGAGAACAGAAGTATCAGGCAACAAATGGACTACTGGCCAGAGAAAGGATTGTGATGTGAGTCTGCTAATCCATGGGCCACTGAGTAGTCATTTTTCCTGATTGAAACTGTGTAATTGGTATTATTAATTTGGCATTGGTATTATTACACTGAACTCTTGACCCTAGATAAGAACTTTCATACCATAGAAGGTCAAGCAGAAGTTTCAGAAATTGCTGTCTACAAGAAGCAAATCAAAATCAATATTGCATCCTTGGGAGAGTAATGGAGATTAAGGATACAGGGATGATGGTCTCTAACATATCAGAGATATCTCTATCTCTGGACCCTATGAAAACTGCATGAATCTTGGAAACTATAGACTATTGCAACTACAAACAAGTAATACCCTTGATTGTATATGTTGTGCCAGGCATCCTACCATTGCTGGAGCTGATTAATACGGCCTTGGTTATGTGGTATGCACAGTTGGATTGGCAATAAAAGCCTTTCCCAATTCCAAATAGTAAAGACCATTAGAAGCTGTTCACATTCAAATAGAATGGGCAATATTATATACTTGACAGTTTTGCTCCAGAGATATTTTAACTCTCATGCTTTCTGTCACCATACATTATTAAGAGATCTGGACCATCTGTATAAGATGCAGAATATCACATTGACCCATTAAATTGATGACATGATGAGCAAAGGTGTCTACCACACTGAAAGTCTTAATAAGATATATGGGCTTCACAGGGAATGACAGTAAATCCTAGAAGATTCAGGGTCTTGCCACTTCAGTAAAAGGGGACCTAGGTTCAAACTATGCTAGACATTCTGTCTAAAGTAAAAGACAAATTGCTATATGTAGCATCCTTACCAAAAATAAGAAAGCGCAAAGCCAAAAGATTTTTAAAGGGTCTGGGACAAAACATTCCATACCTCAAAACATTGTTCTATTCCATGGGAAGAGCCTGTGACCATGGGATTCACTGGTTGTATCACACACTGCACCACCCAAAAGTTCTGTTCTGGAGATATTGGAGTGTCCTGCTGAAGGACACTTAAGTACCTGCTTGAGGCAACAGCATCCTCCAGAATGCTACTGTATATACTTTAGGGCAGAGCTCTATAGATGTCACTGTTCCCAAAGGGAAGAAAACAGGGATCAAGAAGCCAAAGGACAATAGTGGGAGGCCTCACTTACCATCCCTCCCACTGACCCTCCACGGCTTTCCTGTTTCCCGTTCCTGCAATTCCAGGCTCTGCTGGGTTAGAAGTCATGATCCCCCAAAGGAATACACCCACCAGGGGCACAGAAAGTGTCCTGTTGAACTGTAAGCTGTAACTGCCACATGGGAACTGTGGGCTCCTTATTTTCAGAGAACCACAGGCAAGAAGAGGAGTCACAGTCTTGTCAGGGGCAATTGACCCTGATAATCAGGAAGAAGGACTGCTTTTATACAATGGGGGCAGGGAAGAATATGTGCTGAACCCAATTGATTCACATGGGCACCTCAGTACTCCTTTGACCAATTGTGACTGTGGATAGACAAAGATGGCAACCCTGATCTGAGAAAAGTATAGTTACTCTGGGCTCAGAGTTTGGGTCTCTGCACTGCATAGACCACCAAGAGTAGCAAATGTGATAGTTGAGAGCAAGGAGAATTTAGAATGGATAATGGAAGAGGAGATCACGAGTATCAGTTTTAACTCCAAGACCTGTAGCACCAGTAGGGGGCTTTAGTTTTTCCCACTAACTTCCCTCTTCTAAGTTTTCCCTCAGGAAAAAAGACCCCCAGAGCCGAGGAAAGAGGCTCCTTGCACAGTCTAAGGGGTAGACTGTGTCCGATAGAGATGTGCTATTCAGATCCTCCTTCAAGAAAAAAACACATTGCCTGGCTCTGAGGATTATCATTCGCTGCAACCTCCAATTGTTATGGCCTTTAAAAATAAAAATCTTGGGCTAGGGATGTGGCTCAAGCGGTAGCGTGCTCGCCTGGCATGCGTGCGGCCCGGGTTCGATCCTCAGCACCACATACCAACAAAGATGTTGTGTCTGCTGAAAACTAATAAATAAAAAAAATAAAAATCTCTCTCTCTTCCTTCCTTCCTTCCTTTTTTTCTTTCTTTCTTATGTGGTGCTGAGGATCAAATCTAGTGAGCTACAACCCCAATGTTTACCTCCATTAACATCGACCTCAGCCTCCCAGTCTGAGCAGCCCTTGGCCCAGAACAGAGTGAAAAGGGCCGGCCATTTCCAATCAACACAGAATTATTCTAGTGGGTCAAGTACTCCAAATGTCCCTATTGGCTGGCAGAGACTGTCAGATCAGCATCATGTCTGACAGCCCTTCCAGACTTCCTTCCTGTACTGGGATGAATGGTGTGTCAGCTTGCCCCACACACACAAAAAAGATATGTCCCATCTCCTACTTTCTGGAATCTGTTTACATTACCATATTTGGTAAAGGAGTCTCCTTGGCAGCTGTAAGTTATGGATCCAAGATGAGGGGATCATCCTAGATTATCTGGCTTGGTTCTAACTATAATCACATGCATTCTTGAGAGACAGGCAAAGGACAGAGACACAGAGAAGAGGAAGAAGTCATGTGACCACAGAGGCAGAGGTGGAATGACACAGCAGCAAGCCATGGAATGCCTGGAGCCCCTAGAAGCTGAAAGGCAAGGATCAGAGTCCACTGGAGCTTTCAGAGAGAATGAACCCTGCCCAAACCATGATTTTAGACTTACAGCCCCCCAAACTATGACAGAACACATGTCGACTATTTCAAGCCACCAAGTTTGTGGTGATTTATTGTGACTGCCCCAGGAACTGACACATTCACAAATTCCCTCCTCGATCTCTGCAGCTAGGTCTTGAAGCAATGCAACCTGCAAGAGTGTGATATGGTAGGGTGAAATGATGGACCCGAAGGGCGCATAGGAAGGGCACCTAGCCAGGTCCAGGGAGAGGGGGAGGGTCCAGTGGGAGAGCTGGGAGGACAATCCAGAGGAAGAGGAATCAAGCAGCCCAAAGGATGGTGGGAGACATCCAAATCAAGAGATACTAAAGAGAAAGCATATCATACTCGAGGAACTGAAAAAACGAGGGAAAGAAGTAGTTGTGGGAGGTAGGGTGGAGAGAGGAGAGAGGAGTGAGGCCAGATCCAACTGGGCTTTGTAAGTGATCTTAGGTCTTTGTATTTAATCTGAAAAGGATTTTAAACAGCAGGAGCCCTGACCAGCACTACAGGCTAAGAAAGACGAATTCATTCAGCTTAAGAGAATTGTGAGGATACTACTGTTCCCGAGAAAGATGCCACTATAAAACCTTCTCAATAATTGATGGCTTTGTGTGAACAGCTGCATCCCATCCCATCCCACCCATGTTTCTGCTGGGGAGATGGCGACATTATGGTGGCCTCAGGCAGCTTTCCCTTCATAGTTTGATAAGGATTATTCACAGTCTTTTCTCAGCTGCATATAAAGTGTGACGCAAAAAAAAAACAGCTTCAAGTCTCGCTTTCAACTAACCAGACCATCAACCTGAAATCCCTTCTAAATACAGATTCTGGGGCTGCCTTGGGCCATGGACGTTGGGACAAGGAGGATTTTCAATCTAGGATGGAACAGAAAAAAAAAATGGCACAACCATCTACAACCTTGCATTACTCTTCAGGGACAGCCCAGGGACTGGATGGGGTTGTTATCTCTCCAGGAGCAGCTGTAGGATGTAACCAGGGAGGGATGGCAGCCCCACTGCCCTCTAGGAAGGCCAGGGCCTACACAGGAAATTGTTATCTTACCTCCCTTTGGGAACAAAGGGGAAGCGTTGTTTGATGCAGACTTCAAAACAGAGTGGCCTTAGGGGCACATCTGGTGCATTTTCTTTGGTCCTCCAGAACTGTTGTTGTATTTAATTGAACCAATATTCAAATATTAGAGGGGTTTCTATGACAGTTCAGACTGCCAGGGTCTCTCGTCAATTTACCCTCCTTCCTGCAGGGATCAGAGCCCAGCGGTGGCCACCCCTTCACATGGGACAAGCCAGCTCTCAGTCCCATCCTACTGAATTCTCCTCGTCACAGAGACCAAGTGGTCTGTTTTTCTAACAAAGGCTTAAGAAATGTTTATCTGTATCCACATTCCCACAAGAAGTGGGGAAAAATGAATGTTACATTGCGAGGATCAGAATTTCCACAAAATGGGAAGACACTCTCATATTTCACCTCTGACACCCGCCAGCCAGCCTCATTTGATTAATTTACATGTCTGAGTTTGGAACTCTTGTCTTAAATGTCACAGGGCCTCAGTCCCTCAGCTGTCCTAGTACAGTTTCTCTCCTCTGCCTGTGGCATCTCTTGTCATCCTCCCAAACTAAGCCTCCCTCCGGGCCTTGGTTTTGAGCAGCTAAGATTCACCCTAGACTGGAACCCCAGCAGCAGGGACCACCAGGGGGATCATTCCTGGGAAACTGGGGGAAACTACAGAGAGAACTTCATCAGAAAGGCTCTGATCAAAAAAGAAGATTGTGGGATTTCATCCCGGCACCCCTCTCTTCCTCCCCTCTAACTGGCTAATACACCCACATACCCAGTTGATGCCAGGCCTCACTATTGGGGCCATCAAGAAACAGAGTTTGAGTCCACTCATGAAGGATTCTTCTTTCTTCTTCTTCAAAATCATTGGTGGCTGAATGATGGACCTGAGGAACCAGCTCCACAGTGCCAGCCTGGTAGTGGGGAGGGGAAGTGCATTTCCTTTCTCCACACAGAAGAAGCAGGTCATTTGAGAGATAGATAAGAATCCTGTGGTGACAGTTTCCTTTGCTAATTCTGCAGTCTAGACTGTGCTACAGGATGGGGTTGGGGGTAAGATAAGCAGTGGCAGTAGAACAAATCACCACTATAAGGGGGAAAGTTTTATCAATGACATTGTTTTTTGGTGTTGTTTTTGTTTTTGTTTTGGTTTTTTGGTTTTTTTGGTGCTGGGGATTGAACCCAGGGCCTTGTGCATGCAAGGCAAGCACTCTACCAACTGAGCTATGTCCCTAGCCCCTACTTTTAAATTCTCTACAGAAAAGGCATCTTCTTATTGCCTGTATCTGAGGCATCCACAGCCATTGCCCACCCACTTTGGGGTGCTTTGTGACTCCCCACTGTTCACTGCAGCCCTCCACTGTCTCCATGGCCAGCCTTACAGCCACACAGTTAAGTTTATTATTAAACCAAGCCCCACTATCTTGCGTGTCTGACCTGACCCCCACCCTCAAAACCCTGGAAGGTTATATAATCAAGTTCACTTTCTACATGAAGAACTGAGACTTAGGGAGGTAAAAAGACTTCCCCAAACTCAGAACACGAAATGGCAAAACACAGAGAAATCCAAGTTCATCTGATTTCAAGCACTTGGGCTTGACTGATCTGCACATCTACTTTGTTCTTTCTGGTCTGTTTTCCCCACTCTTCCCAGCTTCCAGTCTGAGATCTATAGCTTCTGTTTTAGCTTTGGTTCTCCCTTAGGACAGAGCATTGGGGTACCTGGGCTTTTCTGACAAACCATACTTAGATTTCTTCTCTTCCATGGGACAACTCTCTTTCTCAAGGAAGATCCTCCACTTAATCCACAGTAGTTCCTTGGACTCAGTAGGTTTGCCCCTTTCTTGTGAGCAGGAGCTGAATGACAGGAAAATTCAAGTGTGTCTTTGTATGTGCTCCTGTGCATGCCTGTGTGTGCTTGTGTTGTGTGCATGTAGAAGGCTGGAGGGGTAGAGGGGTGTGGAGGTGCAGGGGATGGCAAAGTCCTGTGGGACAGAGTAAGTAAGCAGAGACAGGGAGGAGAAAATCTAGGAGTGGCAGGTCCTGAGTGGCTGCTCTAGTATACTTTATAAACATTTCTTCCATGTAGATTTCCTGCCTGGAAGACTGTTCCCTGCGTTAACATTTCCATTTCCTGCCTGATGTTCTTCAGGAACAATTCCTTGGAGCCTTGAACAGTCAGTACAAATCCCCAACTTTGAAGAATAAAGAGGCATCTTCCTTGGTCCTTCACCAGGTCCTCTCTCCCTTCTCTCAGACCCAAGACATTAGGACACAGGCCTAAGCATCTTGTCCTCCTGTGTTACCAGGCAGGGAAGCCAGGAAGCCCATTGTTCTAATGCCAACGAAGGAAATGGAATAAAGGTATATTTAAATTAATGCCTTTTAGGTACTACAGAGTAGTTTTAGAAATGGATTCAGATTTCATATGTGATGCATATTTGTTGAAGAAAAATAGAAAATCTATTTATACAAAGATAAAATTCTCACCACACATATGGGGAATCATTGATAACATCTTATTGCATATTATCCAAGACCCTTCCCATTAATATGGATGAATGGATGGATGCACATGTTTTTATAATAAGCATTAGAAGTACATATAGTTTTATAACCCACTTTCCTAAGGAACTGATTATTATGGCTTTGGTACAGTTCAATAATTTTCTAGAAATACAGGCTTCCCTATATTACACTCTCTTAACTTTTTTGTAATTTAATACATCATTTACCAAACAAGTGACTATGGGTGGGCCAGGAGCAAGAGAATCAATTTTTTAAAGTTATATTTCTGAACTTAAGTTTGGTATATTATGTGCTAAAATCTATGTATGCATCATCTCATTTAACCCTTATATTAAGTTGATTTTATCACTCTCATTGTAGAGATAAGAAAACTCACCCAAAGTCACAAAGATGAAAAACTGCAGATCCCCTAAGTCCTAACATCAAAATACAGCTCTTTTCAAGTTGCTGACTTTTTAGGGAAGTAGAATTGACTTTGGGAAAGCAAGATAAATATGTAACTCTGCCAATGATATGATTTGGATGGTAAAAGATCATGTCCACCATCACCATGGAGCTGATGTTTAGCATGTAGCATGACTGTCTCTGATGAAGCCCCTACAGAATCTCAATCACAGCCTCTACCAATAATATGCTTGGTAGCATGATATGTTACCAAACCTGCAATAATATGCTTCTTACATGAAGGAAAGCAGGGAAACTGAGGCAGCTAAGCCAACTCCTTAAGAGGCATACCGTCTTTGTTTTCTGGATAACAAGAAAAGCAGGCAGATATTTAACCAAGGCTGGACTGACTGAAGCTGATTAGCCACAATACCAGCCCTGCATTGTGTTCCTGGGAATCCCAGGCAAACACATCCAGGGCCTATTAAATTCAACTTCTCCTTTGGAAAAGGGTCCCCTCTGTGTCCTATAAAAATTCAAGATAAAACAGACAAATCTCCCTGTGGTCACTCATGGATATTGGCTGACCACATTCTGAAAGAGCAGGACAAATAACTGCTCCATATTAGGAATCCTTTTTTCTTCTGGAACTGAAACCCAAGAATGTTTGTGCCTGCTTACAGGTTTCAGTGTTCCTGCTATATGAGTTAGAGGATTAGCACTCTATAACTTCGCCCTTGGCTTGAAAAGGGAATGGTTATTAGCTAGTACAACAGTCATTCATTTCCTTCAGTGCTTCAGTCATAACTCAGAACTATTTTAATGTCTTTGAAGAGAATTAATTAACTCTTCTGTTGATACTTCTAAAGCACTTTAATGCAGGTCTGGTTTTTACTTGGCCTTTAAAAGAATTTCCATGGCAGCCATTTAACAGATAACAGGCTTTTCAGGAAATGTCCAGTGCTTTGTAGCATTTGAAATGGATCTTGTTTAATGGACATTTGTGCAATTAAAAATATAATTACTCATTGATAAAAGTGGACTATTGATGAAAATTCTTTTAAAAATGAAAGGTAGGTCCCATAATTGATTTTTTATCAGGAAGTAGTGCTCTGGTCAATTTGTTTAATTATAAGGAAACTTTAAAGTATAGGGAAGTATTCAGATGGTGCCAGGAAAACCACAAATTATTTAAAATATCCAGAGTGAAATTCATTATTTCTCCTGGTGGTACATCCCTATGTCTGACAAGCATTTTCATTCCAAATGTTCTTCTCCATTTATGCTTAAATCAAATTTGTCAGAATCATTAAACACCTGCTGTGTGCCAGGTTAACTTGGCAATCATTATAATTTTCGAACACAATTTCACACAACAGGTAGTAGTAGAGTAGAAAAATCTCCTCATTTTCCAGACAGCAAAATCAAAATTTGGGATATGACTAAAATCATACATCTTATAAAGATCAGAACCAGAATTTGAACTCAGGCCTTCAGCCTACAGTGCCCAGAGGCGGCTTTGCTGACGAGCTGCTGTGGAAATAGATCTAGCTCCACAGTCACATGCACACCTGCCCCTTCTTTCTTCCTTGTCTCTAGAACAGGACTCAGGGGCAAGCTCCAGGTCTACTGATTCAATCTTTGTCTTATGCTCTGGGCACCTCCATTTTTAAAGCTTTCCAAATCATTGTCATGTAGAAAGAATTGAGAACCCTGCTTACAATCTATGAATCCAATTTCTTTGGCCTCTGCTCATAAATCTCATTTCTACAAACCATCTTCATTTTGCTGTTACTCCCTTTGGGATCCATCCCTCATAATTAATGTGGAGTAGCCCTGTAAGAGCCTGCCAGCTCTGGGAGACAGAATGATAGAATGTGAGGCTGGCTTCCTTCCTGTCAAACCTCCTCTGTAGCTTCTTGTTCATTCAACATCTAGGTTAAAAAAAATAGTGGCTTGCCCCCCCACCCCTAAGTTAAGAGAAGTATGTGAATGTAACTTTGGAGACAAAAACACATTGGTATATTTGAAAGAACATGGAAAGTCTTAGAGCCTTTTAGTCAAACCCTTGAGGCATTTTAGTTAAGACATTCAACCTCCCAGAACCTGTAAAATAAGAATCATCACAGATATGTCTTTCCGCTGTTGGGAGTGTCGTACTCAAAGGAAAAAGAAATGCCGAAATACTTAGGAAAAAAATATACATGTACCTAATATAAAAAGAGAAGTGTCTCTTTTAAGATGACAAATGGGACTTGGAAATGGCAGTACACATATGATTAAGACCTGAGAGCCGACTGCCTAAGTTCAAATCCTGGCTCCCCTGTTATCGGTTGTGTATCTTGAGCAGGACACCAAGGTCATCTCTCTGCCTTAGTCTCCTCATCTGAAAAATGGATGTCATAATAATATCTATCTCATAGAACCAGAAGTACAAGAGGTGGAACAGTTGAGGTATAATTGGGGTGGGGGTGCCTGCTGCCTTGTTTCATAGAAACCTGTCTTGATTATAGGTAGACTGGAGTTTGCAGAACTTAGATGCAACACCTGTGCCTGTCCCCATTCTCCTTCCTGCCACCCTGACTGCTACCCTCACTTTTGCCCTAATGTAAGTTCCAGTGGTCCTGAATCTCTGGGGGCCCAGCTTCTCCTCTGGTCAAGGCCTAGACATATCAATAGGCATAAAGAGCAGTGCCTGGAACATAGTGCTAAGGAAGTGTTTGCCATGATGATTAGTATTGCAGTACACAGCACAGAACAAAGCACCCTTATTTTCTTTAACATGATCAAGTCTTCAAAGTCCCACACTGAGTGGCAGCTGCCCTAGTCTCTTGTCTCTTTCTAACATTCCTGTTTCTTTGACTAATGCCCTCTGTCTGCCTTCTAGATATTTTCTTCACATTTCCCCATCCTCATAAGCTCCAGCTCTTTCATATGTAATGTGCTGTACCCCATCTCTGCCTCTCTTGTCTCCTCAGTCCAGCGATCTGAACCTTTGCTCCTCTCAGCCCAACAGCGATTGTGGAGGACTGGTAAAGCAGAAGGTGGGAAATGATTTTGAATCATAAATACACATATGTATATGTGATATACTTAAGATGCGTGGCACCTGGTGGGCACTCAATAATATAAGTTTTATTCTCTTCTTTCTATCAATTACAGAACAAGGGCAAAGCCATCCATTTGGATGTTTATGAAAAGTCTGATACCACCAATTCCTTCTGATTCACAGTGTGTTAATTAACCTTCCTGATGACTCTGATTCTAAAAACCAGTAACACAGATTGATCCCCAGGTTGGAACATATGCGATCTGAGACCTAGAGTTGTGCTGCCACGTGAGCTAGTGACTTACTAAATTTAAATTAATTAAAATCAAATAAAATTAAAATTCAGTTCCTTAGCTATATCTCAAGGGCTCAGTAACTCTGCATGACTGGTGGCTACTACATTGGACAGCACAAGATGTGGAACATTTCCAACATAGCAGGAAGCTCTGTCGGACAGAGCCAGTCTCCAGACAGAAACGTGCTATGGTATGAATATGGGTAATGACCATCAAAATTAAAGGCTTGGTTCCCAGCTATTTAGTAGTGGAACTTGTGGGAGATAGGACCAATTGGAGTTCCTTAAGTCACTGAAAGGAAGGAATTATAGGATCTGCCCAACTTCTCTCTCTCTCTCTGTCCACCCCCCTCCTTCTCCTCATTTCTCTCTGTCTCTGGATCAGGACATGACTTCTCACTCTGACACAGGCTTCCACCATGATGTGTTTCCCTGCCCTAACCAAAGACCTAAACCTACGGAGCCACCCATTCTTGGACTTGAACATCCAGAACTGTGAGCCGAAATCAATCTCTGTTTCCTAAGTAGCCTGTCTCAGGTACTTTGTTGTAGTTATGCAAAGCTGACTAAAACACAGAGCACAATTTGTCTATTCAGAGCATCTCATTTCATCATTTCCTGAGCCTCTAGGCCTCAATTATAAGAGAAACTAAGCCTCCAGAGTTTCAAGATCATCAGAATTGCATTTTGGGGCAGAGGTGAGGGTAGCAAACAGGATGGTAGGAAGGAGAATTGGAACAAACACAAGCCCTGTGTGTAAATTCTGCCAGTTCTGGTCTACTTAAGATCAAGATGGATCTGCCAAGGAACAAGGCAGCAACCCTCAATATGACTCATTCTACCTCAGCCATTCTGCCTCCTATAATTAAACTGGGAAAGAAAATCTGAGGTTATCTCTTGCCTTTTAAAGTGAAGTGGAAATTGGGAGCAGTTACTAGGATATTTTGAAGAAAAAAAAAAAGAAAGCTTAAGCCTGTAAGGTTAAGGAAGCTTCTGAAATCTCCTGCCTCAGCTTTGCTCCTTTTCCTGTCCTTTTTCCTAATTTTTTTTTTTTTTTTTGGTCCTGGGGATTGAACCCTGGGGCACTCAGCCACTGAGCCACATCCTCAGCCTTTTTTATATTTTATTTTGAGACAGGATCTCACTAAGTCATTTAGGACCTCCCTAAATTGCTGAGGCTGGCCTCAAACTTGCAATCTTTCTGCCTCAGCTGGGATTACAGGCATGCATCACCACACCCGGACCTTTCTCCTACTTTTTTGCAGAACCAAGAAACAGAGATAATCTCTGATGTTTATACAATTTACAAGGTCCTCTTTAAGAAAAGGGATTAAACATTATAAATATGAATTAAGCACAAAAATGAGTATTTATTTAAACTTCAAATTCCTGGAATCTTAGAAATTCTGGGCCATTCCTCTGAGATCTTTGAGGAATGAGATCTGAGATATCTTTAACAATTTACCAGAAATCAGTACATAGAAATGCTTTCCTGATAGCTACATGGTTTTCCCTTCCCACCCAGAACATTCCACAGCTCCCTGAAACAATTGGAATCACAGGAGCTACGCAAGTAGAAATCTCTGGAACTCAAACTTTATTAGCTTGACATTAAATCCACCTCACACCATGGATCATGGGACTTTGGATGGAATTGGAGGGTAAACCCAGCTATTCCAACCTTCCATTTTTGTTTTTTTCTCTCTTATGGATGAAAATGACCCAGCAGAAGTAGTTTCCCCAACCCCACAGCGCTTAACATTAGGGCTGATTCACATACAATTCACATATAATTAATGTATTCTGGGTCTCCTATTGGTCAGCTTGCATTCTGGCCCTAAACCACTTTATTTCATAGGTGGTAGCTTCATGAAGTACTCAAAGCCCTGAGATTAGAGTCAGAAGATTTTAGGTTAAAAATTCCTCACCAGCGTTTTATCAGAAGAGAGATCTTGGGCAAGTCCAAAAGCTTCTTGGAATCTTAGTTCCTTTGTCTAAATATGGAGAGTATCCTAGAGACTTCTTGGTTTTGTTGTGTGCATCAAGTGAAATAATGTATATGCAAATCTATAGACCATAGTAGATGCTTAGTGAATATAGATTGCCTCCTGTGTCTCATGCCCTCCTTTGAACAATGCCTTTCTACAGGGAGATATGTGTTTGGAACATTTATAATATGATATAATTAAAATTTCCTAAATTGTTTTTTGCAAGTCAAAATGAAAAAGGGAATCCTTCTATCATTTTTGCAATTCAAACAACCCAGATGTTGGGTAACCAGTGTAAAAAATGGCTATAAAATTAGCTCTAACCATCTAGAAAAAGAAAGTGCAGGAGTGATTTACAATTAATATATTCTGTATTCTGTGTATGATGTTTTCATGGGTAGTTTTATGCATTTAAAAATATGAATTCAAACCAATATTTAAAAGATGGGGTATTGATTCTATTTCCCGTTGTATCCAATGCCAGAAGAGATTTCATGCTGTCATATATACATTCAAGCAGAAAGCCATTTCGCTTTTTCCATTTGTTTTCATTACATACTTTTTTTCTATATTTGTTCTTTGACACTGTTTGTATTGAAGCCAGGGTTTGCCTTCTTTTCACTTTATCTCTCCATGGCAACAGATAGATTGCAATGCCACACACAAAAAATGCAGAATTACAACCTCTCTGCCAGATGAAGCAGAAAGTACTGTGTACTGTGTAACCAGTAATGAAAACTTGGGATAGTTAATGAATAAGCCGAATCTTTCTTTTGCAGACAGAATATAAATCACAATTCTCTTTTGCATCTTCTTTTCCCTCCCGAGGAAAGACCCTTAGTAGGCGCTCAATAAATATGTGTGGAATGAAGGACTGATTAACTATTACCACTTCCTTTTTAAGTGCTCACCATTCATCTGATTAGTAATATATTTGAAAAGTTGTAACTAATAATTATATTTCATTGAATGCTTTCCATCTATTGTGCACTGTACTAAATGCTTTATGTACATGCGTTCATTGTACCTTCGCCATAGCCCTATAAAGTGAATACAATCATCTGTTTGCAGATGAAGAACCTGAGGCTCAGAGAGGTTAAGTGGTGTGCTCAAGGTCACAGCTCACAGCTAGGAAGTAGAAGAACTAAAATTTGCTATTTTAAAGTCTGTCAGACACTAAAGCTTGGCCTCTTGACCTCTCTGCTGGCAGGCAGGTCCAGAATTTTGCAGGGAGATCAATGCCAATTTTACCGCTCTCCTATTTTTTTTATAAGTTAGCACCTCCATTTATATTTTAAAAGAAGGTACATTTGCTCATCTCTAATGTGTTCCCAGTGCTTTCTCAGAAGTTTCTGACAGTGCCTCTGCTTTATTACCCTGATCTCCTTCAGTGCATAGGATTTATCTCAATCTAGAGACCTGGAATCACCTGAAGTAGGTATGTGGTCTCTTTCTTTATGATTCTAATAATCCTTCTAATATCACATCCAAGTTCTTCACTGAAGGTTCTTCTCTTTGATCACTCATTTTCCTTAAAAGCACTTGTAAGATATTGACATGTATAAGCATATGCTCTGGGCTCCTAGGATTAAATCCTGTGGGATTTGGGTCAGGTAGCTATCGAGATTTTCTCGTTTGTAAAGTGGGAATACAGTAATATGGTACCAATCTTTTGGTGTCCTTGGGTGCTCAACAAATGTTACTTCCCTGTTTTTTACCTCTTTAGTTAGAAAATGAGAGATTAGACTTCAGATACATTATCTAAAACATTAGCTAAATAAGTCTTACCTGATCACTTGCTCTAAAAAAACAAACACTTCCCTTTGCTAGTCTCTGTACCTGCATGCTATTTGTTTTCTAGACAGCACTTATTTAGCATTGGGTATTTGTATCACTTATTTTTCCTTCCTTCCTACATCAAGTTCCATGAGGACAGCAACAAAATCTTTTTTATTCCCTACTGTACAGTCATCATGTAGTACAGTGACTGGCACTTGGTGTTCACCCAAAAAATACTTGTCAAATGGACTTAGAAAGTGAAGCGATGCCTTCCCACCAGTTCCTTAGCAAAGACACCATCACACTGTAAGTCACCAGGCCCAGAACTCAGGTGCCATGGTTGCTCTCCCTTCATCACCAAAGCAGAGTCTATTGATTTTTACCTCGGCAGTTTGTTTCAGTCCTGCCCCATGCCCTCCCCCCAATTCTGTAGCCTCTAGCAAGTCAAGACATGTTTATGTCACCCCTAAATTATCACTAGTTTCTTGAACACCTTTTCTTTAAGGTCTCTTTCCCATCCAGTTCTCCTGCAAAAGCACTGGGGATTCTCTTGTTTAGGAATTTACTGAAGCTTTATAGAACTTCAAGAATAGAACTGATATCCCTTCACTGTCATTGAAATAGTCCATTTTATTCATTCATCCGAAGACCAGACCTAGCCTAGAAAAATATATAGTTCATTAATACAGGACTTACTCATTTCTGTTTAAATTTTCTTTAGTACTATGCTCACAACTAAAATTTCTTCTCCACTCCTGTCTGTCAAAACTTACCCTCTTCCTACAAATTCCAACTTTGCAATGTAATTTCCATGACTTGAGATGTAGCTTCTCTCTTGAATGTATTATTAACTAGTTGGGGATCATGAAGGTACCCATTAATTTTCATCTTTTCTGGCAATTTACCAGAAACTCTTTTTTGTTGTGGTTACTGGGATTGAACCCAGGGGTGCTCTACTACTGAGCTACATCCCTAGTCCTTTATTTTTTATTTGTTTATTTTGAGACAGATTCTCACAAAGTTACTGAGGCTGACATCAAATTTATAATCCTCCTGCTTCAGTCTCCAGAGTTGCTGGGATTACAGTTGTGCACCAGTGTGTCCAGTCCAGAAATTCTTACATACAAATGCTTCCCACAGTATCCAGTATTCTGGGATTCATGGTCAGTTAAGATTACTCCTTTTCTGGTGTCCACAAATATTTACAACTCAGAGCACCAAAGTAAGATTTAGAAGAGTGAGGAACAGGTCTTTCTTTTATAAAGTAGAAAAATGACTACTGTGAATATGAACTACTTATGAGCCATATCAAGTTTAATGAAAAAAATCTAATTAAGTGATAATAATATGGAAGTCAAAGATCTGGGAATGCATTTTCTTCAACTACCCATGCTCAAGTATCACTTGGAAAAACTTCCCATTCTTCTAGAAATACAAATGCCCCTGTTTAAAGGTCACTGGACTAGAAGACACTTGAAGTTCTTTCCAATTTTAAGATTCTATATGTTATGGTTTGGATATGAGGTGACCCTCCCCCCCCAAAAAAAAAGCTCCTAATAATGCAGGAAGAGTCAGAATAAAATGATTGGATTGTGACAGCTGTAACCTAATCAGTTACTCTCAGTTTAAATAGACTGACAGAGTGGTAACTGTAGGCAGGTGGGGTGTCAATGGAGGAGGAGGGTCACTGCACCCAGAATCCAGTGTATTCAAACAATTTCCAGCTGCATAACCTTGGGAAGGTTATTCATCCATTTTTTGAATATAGATTGAGTATCCTTCATCCATAATACTTGGCACCAAAAATGGTTTGGACTTTGTATGTTTAGAGGTTTTAGAATATTATACATATTGAGATGTCTTGGGGATGAGCCCAAGTAAAAAGACAAAATTTATTTGTTTCTTACATGTGACTTATGCATATAGCCTTAAGATAATTTTATACAATATTTTTAGTATGCCTGCATTTTTACTTCAACTCATTCCATAAGGTCAGGTGTGGGTTTTTCACTTGTGGTGTCGTGACAATTTTCAAAAATCTTCAGATTTTGGAGTACTTGTAGGACCTCTCTTATAAGGCACCCTGAGGAGTACATGAGCTAAAGCAGGTCAAGCACTTAGAACAAGTGACATATACATTAAGTTTTTAATGAATACCTGTCACTACTGTGACTGTTGCTACTATTACCACTAAGGTAACCGGAGAGACGCCTGGAAGAGTTTGAGAAGTCAGTCATTTCTGTATTGTTGAAAAGGTACCTGCACACAGGTGGTAAAGAAACCATGTGCAATGATGTTTCTAAGGAAATTCTTTCATTGATCAAATGCCTATTGATCACCCACTGGCTCTGTGCTAGCAGTTGAAGAACAAATGAATCAAAGGCCTTACCTTCCCAGAGCAAACAGCTTGGAAGGGAAAGTTAAGTCAGTGCATGCTAACATACAATTAAGGGACAAACTGATTGGTAGACCATATTTGCTACAGGAAGTTAGAAAAGGGGAGAATAGCAAGGGCTGAGGGGTAGAGAATCGAGCTATGCTCTAAAAGTGGACTTGCTTTGGATCAATGTGGAGGGGGCTGAATATAAGCAAGCTTTCATATTTTATCCTCAGCCAGAGCTTCAGAGGAAGAAGAAAAGCTAGTATAAGAGGCCAAGGAGGTAACAATTGATGGGAATAAATGCAAAGACCTGTTCTCATGTCCCAAACGTCAACTACACAAGGTCAGGAGTAGGTAACCCTAAGCTAATAGTATTTCATGTAAGAAAAAAAATTCAAGAAGGGGTAGATTAGCTATCAATCAATTGCAAGCTCGATATGAGCAAAAGTTTTCATTCTGGGCAGAAATTCTTGACTCAAGTGCAGGAAGCTACTGACAAAATTGGGGAGATCATCATTCAAGATGAGGGGTTTGGTTTGCTTTGATTTTGTTGTTGTGGTGGTTCTTTGGATTTTTGGTTTTTTTTTTAACTTTTAAAACATTAATTCCTATTTCTGGGACTTTTTTTTTGCTTATTTTAAAATTTGATATGTAATGCTTTAGGGTACACATTTTAAAATTTCAATTTTTAAACTTTTAAGTTAAGATTACAAAGCCTGTCATTCAATTCTAGTAAATTTAACAATCATTTTTTTTAAGAGAGAGTGAGAGAGGAGAGAGAGAGAGAGAGAGAGAGAGAGAGAGAGAGAGAGAGAGAGAGAATTTTTAATATTTATTTTTTAGTTCTCAGCGGACACAACATCTTTGTTGGTATGTGGTGCTGAGGATCGAACCCGGGCCGCACGCATGCCAGGCAAGCGTGCTACCGCTTGAGCCACATCCCCAGCCCTAACAATCATTTTTAAAGGGATTTTGAAATAATACTTGGCCCTAATTATAAACTTAAGGATTTGAAATATTTATTTATGTACATATATATTTGATATAGTCTTAACATTTTTGCAAATCTCTTTAATGTCTGGCTTAGAAGACAAAATTTCCCAAGCACTTAAGTAATTATTATTAAAACAACGTAAACATGACTCAATTTCTATTAAATGTTTAAATAATGCATATACACTGAGTAAGATTTTCACTTAAAAGTCATACATTCTCAATTATTTAAATTTTGGTAATACGAATGTGCCTTAAATTTTTCTAATTTTTTCAATTACTCAAAATACTAAATATTTGCCAGTTCCTTGAAGTAAAAATATTAATATTCTTGGTTTGATTTTCTTAAAACATACTTACTTAATTCTAAATCTTCACAGGTTGGAAAGAACTTAAACTTTTTAAGTTAAATATTTTAGTATCCTGCACAATTTTGGGAATTACCTTCTCATATAATGTGGGAATGACCTTCTCAGAATGAAATTACAAAATGGTTAGGGATTTCAGTGGTAACTGGCTGCTTATTTTCCTTTGGAAAGGTTGGTGGAATGCTTTGAACCAAATTAGCTTTTATTGTAATGACTACATAACTTCAGAGTTTTATGGGGTGGAAGGGGGGGTAAGGGGCGAAAGGAAAGACAAGTTACCCATTTCCCTGGACTCAAGTTTTATACATTACCTACTTTTTATTCTTCTCACAGATGTCTGTAATTCTTACCTAAATCAACAACCTGACTAGATTTTACATTTCCTTGGCTCTTAAGATAATAAGTGTCATTTTCATCTAACTCTAAAAGGTCTTGTACTTGATGAAATATTCCAATTTTTTTCATGTATCTGGATTGCTCTAAGATCATGCCTCTCTTGCAATTAGCATCAGGATATACGTTAAACTTTTGGTATCACTCAAGGTATTGCTTTATTTTTTACCCCAACCTTTAAGACTACTCTAATGATAGTCCAAACTCATGGCATTTGGTGCTGGGCAGAGCATATCAAGTGCCTCTCTCCATGGCTACTCCAGGTGCTTTAAAAGGTATCATAGTGCAATGAACATCTTCCAAGGACAGTCATCTAGACTGTAAAGAGGAATAAAAGCTTCATTCATGTCGAAGGGCAAGAAGGCGGGGAGGACAGGGAAACAAGAAGACAGCTGACAAATGCGTGAATGACTGTCCCAAGGAGGAAGGAGCAGACTTCTTCAACTGCCCAATTGATTTATTTATAGACCCTGAAATTTGAATGTTATAAAACTTTCACATACCCAAAGTATTTTTTTCTTTTATCTTTTTCAACTATTTAAAAATACAAGAATCATTCTTAGGTCTCAGTCTGAGGGCCATAGTTTGCTGACCCCAGAGCCAGCATTCAGAAAACCTTTGCCTCCATTCCACATTAGCCATAAGCAAGGTTCTCAGGTCATCAGCTCTTGTCCCCAGAAGAATATGCTTCCCTCTCTAATATCTCAACATTTGTATCTTCCACTACAAAATGACAATGTGTCCTCACTGGGCTAAATATTTCCAGGAAAGTAGACAACTTTTTTTGGTACTTCCAACCTTAGTAGAGGTGAAGAGGGAATTTTTGGAAATCTGATGTCCACAGCCTCCTTACCAGTCATGTCTTTTACCCTTCCACTATACTTATATCCAAACCTATCTGCCTTCCTATTAGAACATCTTCATCACTCTCATCCCTGTGCCACACGATACCCTCCCAACCTAGATCCTATGACAAATTACTTGAAGCTGGACTTGCAAGCAACATGCACTCCCTTAAAGTTAGAAAATTGTAAAGTGATAAAAAGAGGGAAACACACAGCATGGTTAAGCCCTCTTTGTGAGCTGTCATTGCCACCTTTTTATCAGAACCATATTAGTGGATGACCTCTGAAATAAATGAACATTGCCATCCTAATGCAATCCGAAATGTCAGCCCGGAAGTTTATAATGCATGAAGACGTGCATTCTACAACTTTCTTGGAGAGCAACTTGGCAATACGTATCAAGATTTTTAATGTTTCCAATCCTTCTGACTAGGTAAATGACCTTCTAGGAATGTGCCCTAAAGATATAACCATGCATATCCAAAAAATTTGTTTTGAACAAGATGTTCATCACAGCCTGTGTCCCTCAGGCTAAAATCTTAAGAAAGACTAACTGATTAGCATAGTTGGACCTGTGATTTTTTTTTCTACTTGTGTCCTACCTCTGATCCAAACAGCTATGAATAAATGGGTTTGAAGGGTCTTATGGTAAACTATTGGTCCCTTTCAGGAATTATGAGTAGGAAGGCAATAGTTCTCACACAAGATTTAACAAGATGGGAAAAGAGTCTCAATATAAAGGCAGGTGAAAAAGCCAGATGTCAACTGTCCATATTATAGATCTTAACTTAAAAAATATAAGGTAATTCAAAAAGAAGTAGTTATTTGCAAAAATGAGTTATTCAGTAACTAGGTTATATGTGATACAAAATCTACTTGTAAAGAAACTTTGAATGTTATTTCTCTACTTGTACAAGCGTTTCATTTATGTGCCTCTCATGCCACACTGCACCACACTGTCTAATTCATCCCAGCACATCACTGCAAAACATTAAAATGGCAGCCAGGATTTATTCCTTCATTTCCTTAAGGCAATGAATAAAAAGTGGTACAAAGACAGGTTTTTGACATATACCCACAAGTAGAAATTGCACAGTAATTTGTTCAATTATTTTTAGTTAACATGTAGATAAGAAACACAAACACACATATACATTTTTTAAGAACCACATACACATAGAGAGAAAAGAAAGCATTAGAAGGAAGTACACCAAAATGCAAATCGGCGATAAGAGATATTATTATGCTTTGCTTCCTTCTTTGTATTTTTCTGTATTTTGTAGAAATACAAAATACACTTATGGCTTTCTCCATAAGTGAGCATGTATTTCTTTTATAATAATAAACAGTAAAGGTTTTTTTTAAGATACAAGTATTAATATTCTTCAAACAAAATAATAACAATAATGACCCCACCAGGCCCCATCCCTAAGCCCCCACCTTCCCCCTCTGTTCTCTTTTCTCTGCTCTTACATGTGGAAGGTGGACCCTCACTGTTGGAGGAGAATGCAAAACTATTTTAATCTGCCCTGAAATGTACTCTGTGCTGATGGCTGACACTTCTACAGATCCCACTTTCTTCTCTCCACTCCAAGGCTGGTGACCATGTGGACAGATCTGTAGAGATCTGCTTTAAATGGGCTTATTTGCCCTTTAGGATCAGTGGGATTTGGCCAAGACAAGGTGTAAGCCAGGGGGATTTTCAAAAGCCACAGCTCCACAGCTCCTGTCAGGCAGCTCTTCTCTTTCCTCAAGTCCTAGTCACTGGTTTTTACCCCTCCTCTTCAGACCTGATGGCTCTCTGCTATCTCTGCTCAAGGGGGCTGCCCTATTCCTTGTAGAATTCCCTGAGTTCTGTCCACACCATTGAAATCAACCATTTATTATACTCTCCTTCATGACCTGACTTGAGCAGCTGTATTTCCCTTGGAGTTGAAGACAGATGAATACTCACTCACATTGCTGCACACATCCTGGGTCCATCACGCTCATCCCTGTTTACATTCAACCTTCGCACCCTCCTGGGATCTCCCACGTGGCATTCTCCCCACAAGCAGAGTGGGCTCCTGGGATTCCCTGGGCCTTGTCAGACTTCCTTTCCCCTCAGATCTCTGCCACTAGAATCAGGAAGTCTGCCTCTCATTCTTTATAAGAGCAATCCTCCTGGAGAGTCCTGTTTCTAAATGCTACCCCAGTGTAGGCTCCCAGCCCGGACTGCGGGATACTCCAGGTAGGCAACCACTGTCTCTTTCTCCTTTCCATTGCATTTTTCCAATACATTGTCCATTTTTATTTTAAATTCCCAAATTCAACCTTGAGTGACAGATTCGTGATGTGAAAACACCCTCAGCCTCTCAGGTGTCTAGATCATAAGCAGTTCGGTCTTCTGCTCCTATTTACTTGTGTTTCCACTTACTTCAAATGTTGCTATACCTCTGCTTGTCACTGTCTCTACTAAGAGAGATCCTAAAAGGAAGTGGGAGGTGTTAGGAAGTAGGAGAGGAACCAGAGAATAATCTCAACCACACATTCTGGTGTCTGATTTACAAATTGCTTGTGACACTCACATATAAGAAATGTTCCTTCCTTACCTTTTCTAAATTAAATGAAATATGGATTCAAGTCTGCACATCTAGAGGCTGGAGGTGTCTAGGCAATTGGCCTAGACATCACCATTTAGCAGAAATATATAGAAACCCTTGGTCTCCCATGTCACCTGGAAAATGTGGGCAGTACTGGATCTAATGCTTCTGTCCAGTGCCAATTCTCCATTGTCCACCAGATACTGGGCACTTTCTGGATGATCAGCTTTGACGTCCACCTGTCCACCTACAGGGAACTTCCCCACCAATCACAGGTTCTACTACTGGGACTGTGTCCATTATCTGTTCCTGCTTAACTAACTATCCCGAGCCTAATAGTTTATGACAACAATAATTTATTATAACTCATGATTTGGGGGGCTGGCTGGTCTTCTCAGGGCTAGTTCAGATGCAGCAGCTGTGTTTGCCATGGACTGGCTCAGATGAGACATGGAGGTGATGGGCCTCTCTTCTACCTGGTCTTTCTTCAGGATGTCTTCATTGCATGGTGGTCTCAGGAGACCAGGAATGTAAGAACAGAAGTTGTACATTTCTCCTGAAGCCCAAAGCAAGTCATAAAGTCAACCCAGAACTCAGGAGATGGGAAATTGATTCTTGCTCTCAATGGGAGGAGTGACAAGGTCACATTGTAAAAGGATATGAAACACGGAAGAGATTATGCTATCTTCCAAAACAATCTACCAGAGAAGAGGGAAGTAAAATGTCTTCCCAATTTTCTTGATACACCTTTAACAACAACAACAAAGATACCATTGATTTTTTTCAGATTATTTTTCCAAATTACTATTTTTGTAATAAGCTATATTCTACAAGAATATATATGATACTATAATAAAAGAATAATAATTAAAAGTCAAACTAACCCATTTTAAAAAAAAATAACATTCCCAATACCTTGGAATACTTTTCTCAAATGCTTCTTCACAATCTGTCCCACTTCCCTACTTGCCTCAGTCATAAACACCACCCTGTATTTCATACTAATTATTCCCTTGTGTTCTTTATATTTTTATCAGATTGGTATGCCTAAACTTTATACTTCTTAGTTTTTCCTGTTTGTTGAAATTCACATGAAATAAATCATTGTGACTTGATTTTAGCACTCAATATTGCTTTTGAGATTCATCCATGTTGATGTAAATAGCCGTAGTTTTTTCATTTTCACTTTTATAGAGTTTGCCTTTGTGTAAATATACATTGATTAATTTATACATTTTACTGTTATTGGACTTTAGGTTTTTCCACTTTAAAAAAAAAAACATGGGTGAAGCTGCTATGAGCATTCTTTATGTCTTCCCTTCAGTATGCATATGCAGCTGACCATTTAGGGTATAAAGTAAGGTAAGTCCTAAAAGAATCTCTGGGTTGTGGTGTAAACAATGTTGCTTTGCTAGGTAATACCAAACTTTCCCCCAGCCTACCCCCTTTCCAAAATCATGTGACGCTCTGATTGCTCCACATCAAGGCCAACATGTGACCCTTTAAATTTTTTTTCCAATTTAATGATCATAAATTAGTATCTCATTATGGTTTTATTGGATTTTTCACTCAATAGTGGGGTTGAGAGTGTTTCCAAATAGACGTATTGGTCATTTTTATTTATCTGCTTATTATTCTGTGATTCATCTGTTAATATCTTTTGCCCAATTCTATTGAGCTGTCCTTTATTTTTTATTTTTTTCTCTAGGTACTGGGGATTAAACCCAGGGGCATTTTACCTCTGAGCTACATCCCCACCTTTTTCATTTTTTGAGATAGTGTCTCACTAAATTGCTGAGGCTGGCTTCAAATCCTTCTACCCCACCATTCCAAGTCTAGAATTACAGGCTTACACCACTAGGCTCAGCTACCTTTTATCTAGTCTTAAGGATTCTTGAATACCTCAGTACTGTCTTTGTTATATATATCAGGGGGAAAAAAATCTCCTAAATCAATGGCTCATCTTTTATACTTGCCAAACTAAGTTTCTCTGGTATGCCTCTAATTATATTCAAAAGATCCCACTTCTCTAACTTCAATCACTTGTCCTTGAACCACATTTGTATACTTCAACTTCCTTCCTTGGGGGGTGGGGGAGTGGATTCCTTTTTATCAGGCTAGAGATTCTTCCCCGGTAGCCCCACCCATTCCCAACTGCCCAGAAAACTACAGCTTCCTAGAAAAATCCTAGTTCCAAGTTGAGCCATGAATGGGTCAAAGAAGCTACTAAAGGAGTTGGTGAATGGAGTCAGGCAATGGAGCAAGGAGACCACCCAGCCCCACTGTTAGGTGATCAGCAGACCCACAAACTGCAGAGAGGTGGGAGGAGGAGCATAAGATTGGGGTCAGCTGGAATTAGACATACGTTGGAGAACTGTAACAGTGGTCCACTTTATGCTTTAATAAAACCCTTGCTACTCTGACACTGCAACTTATTTTAAAAATAGACATGTTTTTTTCCTCTCCCTCTCTCCCAACTCCTCCCTAATCTTTCCCTCTCCCTAATCTCAGGGGAAACAGGATTACCTTTCTTCCCCATCCTAGGCAGAGTTATCTGTTCCTGAGTACACAGCCACCATAGGAAGGAACTAATCCAGACTTGGGGATGGTGCCAAAAGATCTCAGAAATAACTATCTCCCAAATTAACAAGTGAATTACAACTCCAGACAGAGAACACATGGAATGCAGCCTTGGAGTCACCTCTTTAAAAGCCCTCTGTTCCTGCTGATAGGGAGAATCACAGCCTTTGGGACAGGAGTCTCCTGTGTTTCTCCTTTGCTAGCAAAGCAATAAACCTTTTTTTTTTTTTTTTCCTTTTTCTCAAAGTTGTGTCTTTGTTATCGGATTGGCATCAGGGACAAGGACTGAGCTTTGGGCAACAGAACCGCCTCTCTTTCACCCTTCAGACTCAATTGCTTTTCCTGTTCTCCCCCTTGCTCCTTATTCCTTTTCATTTCTCTCCTTTAGGGTGGTTCTGCAGGGAAGCACGCATAAGATATTTCACTACCACTTGGACACCAAAACAAGTGTTCAGCTAAAGCCTCCATGGGAACTTGCAGTCAGGTTTGACACTCCTGCTATTCCACAGCCTAAAGCTCTCCCCTGACTTAGACCTTTCAAAGCATTCCCCTTGGTAAAATACCTGTCTGTGAATTGCATTTTGTTTATTTCCCCCTACACGTTCAACAGGAGAAATATGAGACTCTACGTCCTTCTGAACTTTCCCCAAGCAAACTTCAGAGTCACCTTGGAATAATCTTAGGTCCTTTTCCTCTAACTCTAAAAGCTCACCAACTCCCCATAAACATAAGATATTTTAGAAATTATAGGGTTTGCCATCTAGGTGGAAGACAGGATATAGGCACCATGGCATGCGTAGAATATTAAAAGACATCTTTCTGGCAACTCAGAATATAAAGATATCTATAGTGACAAGCTTAAATAACAGATTTTGAAGAGTTCAAGAAGATCTTCAGAGTAGCAACTAAGCCCTCACAACTAGGGCTTTCTCCATTCAGTGTCTGGGACATAATGATTGGTTCATAAATTTTGATTCAATAAAAGGCACCAAGCACCTCCCTTGGAGACGCACACATCAGCCTCCATGGTCTCCCAGCAGGGCACCACCCTAAGCCTACCTCATCAATATCACTGTCTCCATCTCCACTTCCCTTTCCCTCCTTTGGCTTCTTCCTTTCCCACACATGCCTCGCAGTATCAACTTCTCAGATTAAAGTTGAGATTATGCCTTGTTAATGCAGATTGTTTATATTATGCTGATTGCTAGGGAAAGACTGTGCTCTCAAGTGGCTTCCAAAGAACAGCCAAGGAAACAACCTGGAGGCCAGGATCCACCACAGAAAATTGAACAGAGACAAATACAAGAGCTCCATCAATTACCCTGCCACGTTGGCTGGGAGAAAGCTCCCATGGTGCTGGTCTGAAATGTCACTGGTAACAGCACAAGGTGGGGTCAAAGGGTAGGAGCACACTCTTGACAGCAGGACATCAGGTCTAGCTCAGGCTGGGACTGGTGAGATTCACCCAGGACTGTGGATCCCTGATCATCTGCAGTTGAGAGAGCCGCCTGTGGGCTGTGTGTAGCCTAGTGAATAGGATGATCTGGTGTCTGGGAACTTCCAGTGGACATTTCCTCTGGTTTACTCCCCAGACACATTGTGAGCCCTATTTAAGCTCTGCCAAAGGTCCCACACAGCACTGGAGATGGGGTGACCTGCTGTAGCCACACAGCCCTTCTGAGATGGGTGTGATCTGCCAAGAAGCCAATCAACCTGCTTACTGCAAGACAAGGAAGCATGACTCTACCCCTGTAACTGTATCCCTGCCTTTGGTATACCCCCTGAAATAAACCATGAGAGCCATTTTCTAATTGTCTAGCTCCAGCTCCTGTGTGGACTGGACCTGTCAAGCCCTCCAATCCTTTAAAATTAATTCTGACTTTGTCTTTTGTTCTTTACTAATTATTCTAGACTTTTTCATTTCTTAGGTGGCTTACACCCTCCTTGGCAGGAAGAGAAACCTCTAAGGAGGTGCTGGCCGCCTCCCCATAATCTGCATCACACATTTGGAAATGGATCACATGTTGCATGCTGCACATTCTGATGGTGTCATCTTATGTCTCCATTGAGTTCTTGAATTCTTATTTCTCTTATATGGTTTTACATCCTGCCTTGCCAACCACACTCCAGTTCTACAAGAGCAGGGACCCAAATATATGCCTCCTTATATAACACATAGAACTCTACAGGTGCTTGATAAACACCAATCCAATGAAATCATGTCTTTTAAACACGTAACTCCCTCTCTTTCCAAAGGAAGATCCTAATTATTCTAGTCTTTCTTCTCTTATAGGTGATTCCTCCAACACTGAATAATTATAGTTCCTCTTCCCCAAATAATCTTTTTTATGTACAAAGAAAGGTATTTCAGTTAGAGAAGAGTCATGAATTTAGAGAAGCAGATATTTAATTTTTTATGAAAGACTGTTTTTAATTTCCTATACCAGGTTAATGAGGCTGTGCATTTTCTTGCCTATCTTAGGAGAAGTAACATATCTATTCAGGGATCCATCTAAGCAATGTATGTAGCTATCAAGGTGTGGCCCACAACCCATAAGGTCCCTGAGACCTACTTAAAAAATCATTTGCATTTGTCACTTGGCTGGATTAGCACTGACAGTACCAAAGCAATGATGGGTCACACTGCTGGCTCCATAGCATGAGCAGTCACTATATTCTTCACCACCATACATTCAGTTTAAAAAAAAATTTTTTTAAAGCCAATTTCACTTAGAAGTCCTTGATGAAGCTCTAAAAAAATATCAATTATATTTAGTTGTGACCCTTGAGAACATGTCTTTTTAATATCCTGGATGACAAAATGAGAACCATACATAAATCACTTCTGCTGCATTCTAAATATGAAGGCTGTCTTGAGGAAAAGCACACATGCAATTGAATTGTGAGTTACATTCATTGCTTTTTTGCATGGAACACCAGTTTTATTTGAGAGAATGACTGACGGACAAGTTTTGGATATAGAATTTTGGCAGACTTTTTCTCCAAAATTAATGAAGTGAGCCTATCATTTCAAAGAAATAAAGCTGACAGTATTTGTTGCCAATGATAAAATTCTAGTTTTTAGGTAAAAATTAGAAGTTTAGAAAACTTGTATCACTTTGAAAACTGAACAGCTTCTAAATGCCTACAGACTTTTCTGATGAAATCCATCACAATGGATTTCATCAGAAATCCTACACAGTTTATATTATAGAATAAAACATATCAACCTTAGGAATGTCTACAGAATGTGATGGAACAATAATTTCCAAATGAATAATTCACTATGTAACAAAAATTTTAATTATTCTAATTGCAAGATAAGCCAGTGGATTTTAATAGAACATGAACATGAATGTGGCTTCAGATTCTCCATTACAACTAACCTCTAAACACCTACCACTTGTTGAGTTTGGGTACAGTCTCAAAGAAGGATATCTGCAATTATCAAAAAATAATGAAAAGATATGCTTTTTCCAACTACCTATCCATGTGAAACCAGAATTTCTTCATAAACTTCAATTCAAACAGGACTTCAACAGCTTGAATGCAGAAGCAAATATCCAACCATTTGCTATTGTCATACATGACACAGATTTTCAAGAATATAAAACAATGCCATTCTTCCCATTATTTTTAATATGGAAAATATAGTGAATTAGATTTGTCATATTTATATTAAAATGTAATAGATTTGTTGTGATTTTTTAAAAATTAACTAATACATGACTCTTCGGAGCCTTAACAAATCTTAATTTGGGGTCCTGAAACCAAAAAGTTTGAGAACCACTTACTGGTAGGGGACAAAATCTTAAAAGGATAAACTCTATAAAGTAGAACAAGATTACTTTGCTTACACTGAAGCTACTATGGTATACTTAGAGTAGTCTGCATGGTTCTATTAAAGAATATCTTGTTGAATAGGATTGCCCTCTTTATTTATTACCCTTAAAGGCTTTATAGAAAACTTGTCTCAAAGACAGCCTCCTGCCCTTGACTATACATTGCCCTTGGTTTCACAAAACCTCTCCATGGGATTGTCAGTGGCACAATCTAGTCAAAGGCTGATGATAGTCAAAATACCCTACATTCACAGTTCCCCTTCTCTGTGAATGCATGTCACCCCTTGAGAATTTGTAAGAAATTTTAAAAGATGATTTCTCCTTATACTCAGAGATGATTCATGTTAAAATAGCATTCCCTGTTCTAGAGGATCTTATAATTCCTACCTTAAATTGCTGATATAAATTTGATCTGAGAAAATTTATACCCTTTCCTGTTTTTGTCATTCATAGAATCTCTCCCTTCTCCCTTGAACCTTCTGACCTCCAGTGGCTTCTTTTATTACTCTAGTATACAATGTACAGTTTTTCCTCCAATAACTAATTTATAAAATTGGTGACATTTATTTCTCACCAATGAATTTTTAAAGTCTTCATATCTCCTCTGTATTATTTGTTTTAAATGTAGCTACAGGTATTTATTTCAACTTAGCAGTTTAGTCTTATTTTCTTTTTAAAATTAAGCATCTTAATGGGGTTTTTTCCCCTTATTTTACTCTCCCTCTAGATTCTAAATTCAATTATATGGTCACTGTTATATAACAGTTCACCCACAACTACTTTCTGTAGCTATTCCTGATCACCACTCAAGACAAAATGGAATATGATTATTTCCTTGTGGATTTAAAGTCTAACTTTTTCTTTAAAAAAAAAAATTTTGCATTACCCCTAACTCCTTATTTCTATAGTGGGTCCTGATCCAAAAGAATTGCTACCAAACATATAACTCCTTCTTTGGGGAGAACTACCTGGTTCTTAACACTTGATCTAATTGTTTAGCTTCCCACTTATTGTAACATATCAACACAGTTTCATCGCTGGCAATAAAGCACGAGTCAAACACACACTGGGATAAGTGCTGTTTGGGGTATAGTTATGGAAGACAATATTAAAGACTGAACACACAGTGGCCTCTGACTTCCAGGAGCTCAGTCTAACAAGGAAGGCAGAGTCTGGCATGAACAACTCAAATTGGCACAAATGATGCTTTGGGAGTTCAGAAAGGGCAGCAGGAACTTCTGGTACAAGAGCTACATTCTTGAGGTTCTCCATCACCCTCTTTGCGCAGCCCTTGTTCCTCTGAGCTATACCTATCTGGGCAGTTATGAGACTCAGGTAACAAGAACAAAGATGTTTGCATCCATCCGCCTCAGAGGTTATATTTTGCCGAAGCCAAGTGCCAATGACTCGGCTTGGCACAGAATCACGAGCCACCACACAGCTCTGTAGGTTCAAACAGCAATTCTTTATTCCGGATCTCACACCAGCCTCCACACACGTTCAGGGGCAGTCTCGTTCTGCCCCACACTTCACCTACTCCACGAGGCTTTTTCCAAAATCCCATTTGAATCTCACGAGAACTCAACGGGAACAAGCAACAGGAACACCCTAATCCCAGCAGCAATAATCTTCAACCTCAACTTCCCTAAAACCCATATTCTTAAACCGGGAAACGCCTTAAACCGGGAACACCCTAAGCCCAAGGACCGGGATACTTCCTCAAACCTGCAGGATACTTCCTCAAACCTGGATCCACCCTCGATCACCTTGAGCAGGGTCATCTTTCTCAAACACACAAGCAAGGTCGCAGCAAATTTCCAAGGCAAGTCCATTTAACATGGGGTACACTGGCAAGGATTACGATGCGTCAATACCTACTTGGTAATGGCCCTCAGCAATATTTGACACCCTATATTTCCCAGCATGCTCCTCTCTGATGGGTACGTTAATTGTTGTCAATCTGCTTGGAACCCCACTGCACACCCAGACTGTGACCATGCCTGCCAGAGCCCCTGGGGCTGGGCTCTGCTTCCCTTGATGCCATTACTGAGAAAGTTCTCTCTTACATATTTACACACCCATGCTCACATACAGATTTTTAAACAAAATATTATACTATGCTAATTGCTTTAAAACTCCTTCCAATAACAATACATTGCCAAATCAATTCATAAAAACTCTTTCCTTTTCATTTGATTCATAGTATTTCATAATATGTATATATCAGACTTTATATAATCATCCCCCTACTCAGAAATATTTACATTATTTCCATATTTTTCATTTTTTAAGACAATACACAATGAACATCTTGAATGACAAATTATGCACATTTTTATACACAATACTGAAACAACGTCTAAAAATTCTTACTAATCATGCTACTCTTCGCATACAATGTTTCACCTTTTTCTATTTGTCCATCCCCATAATTCATCAAAAGCTTTTTGTATCCTCAACTGATACTATGTATCCTTGTTGTAACTTTAGTCTCCTAGCACAGTACCTAGCGCATAACAGTTATCTAGTAGGCTGGAAGGAGGGAGAAAGGGAGGAAAGGAGAAAAGAATTGAGGAAGGAAGGATGGACAAATACTTCAGTGCATTCATTGTCTTTTTATCTGCCATCTGCATGTCTTCAGTATGACGTTTCTACACTCTCCATGACAGCAGGTTGCTTAAAGAGGTCTCAGTTCAGTCTGGGAGCCCTTCTATAGTGATAGAATGTAACACAGCAAATTCTTTTCCTTGGCTGTGAAGCCCTAGAATCAAGAAAGAGCTCAGATGTTGTAGATTCTTTGTAAAAAGGGCTTCCATCATTCCCATGGTTTAGTCATCCATTCATGTGTCTTTAGTCTTGGCCATGTAACTTGTTTTAGCCAATAGGACAATAGAAAATGGACACAAGCAAAGGCTTAAAAAGCATTTATATATTCGGGCTTATTTTCTTTTCTGGCTGCTTTTGGGAACCCTGAGACACCATGTGACAATGCTACAATTTGAGATAGACTATTGGAGGTTTAGAAGCCACATGGAGCAGAGGCAAGCTTCTCTACTAAGGAACCATCCCAATAACCAGACCTATCAGTGCTGCTATCTGAGATTGTCAGGGCCCCAGCCAAGTAGACTCCTGACTAAGCTCAAATCAGAAGAAACACCCACAGCTGACACAGAATTACATGAAATAATGAACGTATTTCAAGCAACTATATTTTGAAGTTATCTTTTTAATACATCAACAGCTAACTGATATGCAGAATTTATTAGAAAATGATATCATGAGAAAGAATAATTTATAACAATAACAAAAACACAAAACCATACATAAAATACAAGGATCATAAGTTCAAGGCTAGCCTCAGCAACTTGGTGAAAACTTGTCTCAAAATAAGACATTTTAAAAAGGGCCTGAGGATGTACGTTAAGACCCCCTGGAACCCTATCCCTAACAGAAAACAGAAGAAAATTTTAATCTTAAAATGTTATCTTCCCCCAAAACTCACATCAAACATTATAGTTGATAAAATTTAGAATGTTGCCCTTTAAAATGAGGAATAAAATTAGAGTATCCACTATCACTGCTTCTACTCAGTAATATTCTAGAATTCCTAGTCAGTGAAATAAGTAAGGTAAGAAAAACAATATGTAAAAGGATTTGGAAAAATAAAACAATTTGTCATTCATAGAGAATATGATTGTGTAATGTGGAAAAATCCAAAAGCATCTAAAAATTGCTATAAGGTTAAAAGATTTAATATATGGGTAGTATACAAAACCAACACATACAAATCAATAGCCTCTTCCTTAATACCAGCAGTAACCAATTAGAAAACAGCACATTTAAAAATAATAATCACCACAGTCAAAGTCCAGTCTACTCCTGATTTCTGTGCTCAACTTGGTTATATTTCTGTGGAATGTGGATGGACTAGCTGCATATTTCTAAGTTCCATGAAGGCAGGAGCAATGCCTGTTTTACTCACCACTGTTATTCTAATGCTTGGGAAGAGTAGGTATTCGATATTTTTTCCTAAGAAAAATGATAGGGTGACCAACTGTCTTGGTTTGCCTGGGACTGGGGAGCTCCCAAAGACTTTCAGAGCCAAATATAGGTTAGCACTGCTGAGCAAAGTATGACGACAGTTGGTTGCCTTACCTGTTAATAAAATCCAAATGGAAGAGAGAATCTGAGTGTCTACCCTTGCTTAACCAAGGATTTAGTTGTTGCTTTCAGGGTTTAAAATGAAAAAAAAAAATGAATATTTTTACTAAGGTTGTTTTGGTAAGTAATTAACCATGTTAGGCAGAAGTTAAGGAGTGGAATATGAAACAGTGCTTCTCCATAACAAAATTTATACAATGATATTTTGGGATCTATGGTAACATAAAAACCACCAAGATTATGTAAAATTTATAAACACAAGATTCTGCCGACATTCTTCCCAACACAATCCAACAGCATCCCAAAGTGAGAAGCCATTAAAGAATTTTCTTTATTAATGCATATAACGGCAATGTCTTTTCTCCCAAAAGCAACCTGAAAAAAAAATCAAAAAGCCCTGTTGCTCTAAGAATAATAATGAAAGAATGCTCATCTGATGAAACTACTACTTCTGATGATAAATACAAGTAATTAATTTGCACTACATTCGATACTTGAAAATTAATTTTTCTAAAAGTCCCTCAGCAACACAGATTTCTATTTCAAAATAATATTCATTACATTCGAAATGTTGAAAAGGCAAAGACTATTTGTCTAGTGCAAGAGACTATTCAATACATAAATATCTGCTGTGGTGTGAATATGTGGGTCCCTCCAAAATTCATGTGTTGGAACTTAGACCCCAAGTGATGGTTTTGTGGGGGAGTCTCTGGGAAGTGACTAGACCATGAAGGATTAATCCTACTCTCATGAATAGGACTAACCGTCTTAAGAAAAAGGCTTCAGCAAACCGTATGGCCTTTGTCTCTTTCACCAGGTGAAGACAGTGTTCATCCCTTCTGCCATGTGAAGACAGCAGCCAGGTGCCATCTTGGAGGCCAAGAGTGAGACTTCTCCAGATATGGACTCTGCTGGCACCTTGATTTTGGACTTCCTTGTCTCCAGAGTAGTGACAAATAAATTTGTATTGTGTATAAATTGCCCAATACGTAGCATTTTGTTATAGTAGCAGAAACAGATCCAGACAGCATCACTTACCAAAAAGTGCCTGTCGCTTTCCATGATTTACCTATTCACAAATAGGCACAAATTCCTTCTGCATTTTTGATACTGTAAAGTATGCCTATTTAGTCTTCATTCCTATTTCCTGAAATACACCTCCTAAAACATTTGGCATTTCTGGAGTGATAAGAACATTTTTTGTGTGCTAATAAGATAACTGATGGTCAAGGACTCCTAGATAGCTTCAGGAAGGGAGCTGATCACCAGAAAGACCAAGGCAGGATTAGAGGGTTGGAATAGTCAGTCCTACCCTCCAAACTCTAAGGAGGAAAAAGACACTGAAGTTTAAGTTGATCCCCAATAGCCAACAACTTAATCAATCACACATATGTACTGAAGTTTCTACGAAAGCACAAAGGACAAAGGACAGTTCGGATGAGTTTCTGGATAGCCGAGCAAATGGAGACTCTTGGAGGATGGTTCACCTGGAAAGTACATGGAAACTCTGTACCCCATCCTACATGTCTTGCCCTAATCATCTTTTTCCATATGGCTGTTCATCTGTAGCCTTTGTAGTAGTCTTCATAATAAATGGGTAAACATAAAGTGTTTTGCTGAGTTCTGTGAGCCACCCTAGCAAACTAACTGAAACCCAAGGAGAGGGTTATGGGAACCCCAACTTATGGCTGGTCAGTCAAACTCCTGGGTTGCAACCTGGGATTTGTGATTGGCATCCGATGGGGGTGGGGAAGTCTTGTGGGAATGAGCCCTCCACCTGTGGGATCTGATGTTATATCAGGTAGATAATATCAGAATTGAATTATCTGCTGCAGAATTGTTTGGTGCATGGGGGGAAATCCCCACACAACTGGTCAAAAAAGTGCTCTGTGTGAAGTATTGTATGTATGATTATAATAGAGTAAGAAAGAACACTCTGTTTTTGCCTCCTATTGATTGCTTCTGCCACCAAAATGAGTGGTTTGTCTGAGTAGGAAAAGCACTTTGGTCTTTATATATGTGATTTACCACTTCCTCCTAAAATCTTTTTCTTATGTATGGCTCCTGTCTTAAAATGAATACCTCTATGATATTTTTCCTAATTATTTGATTCTACCTAAGCTATCCTATGTCTAATATAATGAAAATAAATAGAAATCAGATGCATTTAGAGTGCTTTTGGATTGATTAACTAAGGAGTGACTGAAAAGGAGTAAAATAACATCGACTCGGCATATACAATAAACCATTAAACAAGTTGTCTCATTTAATCTTTAAAACAACTCTGAAAATTGGTTATTGTTACCACTGTTTATTCGTGAGAAAAGTGAGACTCGATCAGTTTGATCATATTGAACAAAGTCATTCAGCTACCAAACTGTGGAGTTCAGATTCAATTCCAGTGGGTCCAGGTTGTTCACACGCTCAGGTGGTATTGGTAGTCTGCAATACATTAAGAAATTGGACCTACCTATGTCATTGAAAGTGACTGGTTTTGGTTTTAGCTCATAAGAAATAAAAGAATGTTGTGTAAATGTTTAAATGTGTACTTCTAATTTGAGATGTGACTTATATCTTCAAATATAATTAAGCTCAACTAATAAGTTGCACATAATTTTTTTTCTCATTCCCCTGCAAAAAAAAGTAGTAAAACTCACCACTCTAGGGGCTGGGGATATAGTTCAGTTGGTAGAGTGCCTGCCTCGCATGCACAAGGCCCTGAGTTCAATCCCCAGTACCATACACACACACACACACACACACACACACACACACACACACACACAAATAAAAATAAAAATAAAAACCCCTTCACCACTCTATAGATAAATCTGTTCTCTTATTTTTGCTTTAACAGGTATTAATACTTTAACTTGGGATTTTATATAATTTCAAAACTTAATCTAATTTAACATATCTCTTTTTTGGATCAAATTATCTGATTGAAGGTGAAACAGATCATCCACAAAGTCACATTTGCTATGTAACTTTTCTTACATTAAAAAAAATTTTGCCTCAAATGCTTGACTTTATTAAAATTTACATTTTCAAGTGATAATTGGCACCACTTTATTCTTTGTTAAAATTGTTAATACTCTATAAAAATCTCTATAACAAGTCAAAAATATAGTTTCATTTTTTTTTAAATTAATAGGTGAGGTTAGAAAAATGGGCAGGTGTCAGTTTATTATAGGATCCTATAGATCAGATAAATGAATCATGACTGTAATTACATTCAACTGGGAATCAATGGAAGACTTGAAGCAGGGGAACAACATAATTTGATTCATGTTTTAAGAAAAGCACTCCCACTGCTGAGGGGAGAGTGGGCCATAAAGGAAGACGAGAGCGGTATCCAGGAACTGCAGTCCAGCAACATCAGGGGAATAGTCAGTAGTGACTGGGACGGTGGGGAAGCAGTGGAAACAGAGAGAAGGGTCCTCTTTGTGTCCTATTGGTGGCCTGCATTGGGGGTGAGATGGCTGGAGAGAACAAAGAGTCAAGGTATCTCCTAGGTTTGAGGACAGAGCTATGGATAGAAGCATTTCTTGAAATAGAAAACAATGGAGAAGCAAGATACTTACTCTATTATATGAATTTATGTGTGTGTGTGTGTTTGGGGTTGGCATGCCTCCTAGAATTTCACCCCATTCCACTGCTCAAATTCATTTTGTCATTTTCTAATTATGGCAGAGAGACTCTAGTGTAGCCCCTATGATTCCAACTTCCTGGTGCTTGTGTCTTGTAGGATTTCCTCCTCTCAAATAGGGAATGGACCTGTGACTTGCTTCTCTGTATATAGCAAATGCACCAGACAGGAAAACAAGTCCATGATTGCGTTACACAACACTGTATCCCATTTTGCTAGAAGACTCTCTCTCTCTCTTGTTTTCTGTGAAAGAATAAACTGCCATGTTGTAAGCCCACCAATGAAGAGGCCTAAACAGCAAGCAATTGAAGGCAGTCTCTGGTTAACAGTCAGTACAAAACCAAGGATCTCTGTGCAACAGTCTGCAAGGAACTAAAAGTTGCCAATGACCACAGTAGCCTGGAAGCAGATCCTGCCCCACTGAACCTCAGGTAAAGTAGCAACCCCAGACAACACTTTAATTGCAACTTTTTGATACTAAAAGAAACTAAGCTGTGCCTGGACTCCTGAGCCACAAAACTATGAGACAATCCAGAGGTGTTGTTTTAAACCATACATTTATTATAATATTGCTAAGCACAGTAATAACCAATATATCAATGTTCTCAAAAGATCTTCTTAAAAGAAACAGTAGCATAATGGGATTCATATTTATCACATATATCAATCCTTATTCCTGTTTTTAAAAAGTCACTTTTTGTAAATGTATATAATGCAAATAGCTGTAGGTTTAACACCTTATATAGAACTATAAATTACAAGAAAATTCTGAATGGGTGAAGCAACTTGCTTAAGTTCCCATAGCTAGTTAGTGACAAAGCAAAACTTACAACACTGAAATATGATTTTAACACACATATGATATATAACCATGAGGAAAACCTCTACATTTTTTTTTTAATATACCAGGAATTGAACTCAGGGGCACTTAACCACTGAGCCACATCCCTAGCCCTTTTAATGTTTTATTTAGAGACAAGGTCTCACTGAGTTGCTTAGGGCCTCACCAAGTTGCTGAGGCTGGCTTTGAACTTGGCAATCCCCCTGCCTCAGCCTCCTGAGCCACTGGGATTACAGGCATGCACCACCATGCCTGGCAATATTCTATCTTTAAAGAATGTACTATCAAAACTTTTAAGAACTCCTAAAAGACACCCCCCCCCAATTTTTTTAACCACAAAGGTCTACTACCATATATAAATTTCAGCATTATGAAGCTCATCAGAGCTGAGTCAAATGGCTTTGACTTTATTTGACTCCTTAATTCACTCTAAATTATTCAATGATAAAAGAGGAAATGTTTTCTAAGCTTTTCTGTTTCATTCAGGTTGTTGTTTGATACGTATGCAGCTATAGCAGGTGCTGAAAAAGAGCACGCAGCCTCTGGACTCACAAAGCTACTTGTTTGAAAAGGCTTGGATAGATCTGTCTTAGCTTAACAAAAGGAAATCTGAAAGCATTTCATTTAGTCTTGATAAGAAAGCTTTCAGGATAACACATGTACTGGACCTGGCAAGAGTAAATGTGTCTATTGTTCTAATTACTAGAGAGAAAGGAAAAGAACAGGAACTGTGAGTACCAAACTCTAAGTAAATGATGGAACAAACCACATTTTCATCATTTTGTCATCTTGATCAATAAAAAAAACTCTGATAGATAAAAAAAGAGCATGTTTAGAGTCATACAAGGAGTAACTGGGAATGACTGGTCAAAGTGAACAATTGCCCAGCCACTACCAGGTGTGGAAAGTGCAGAAAGTTGCACTGATACCACCCCAAAAACCCTTTGCACTTACGCTGAAAGTCTAGGAAATGTTAATAGTTTAACTTCAGTGTTGAACAAGCAAAACCTAATGCCCACTCAATTCTTTATGGCAGACATTTTTTAAGCACCTGTTATGGATCAGATACTGTTCTAGGCACTGGGAATATCAAAATGAATAAGATATTACAAAAATAAGATATTACAAAAATCACAGCAGATGCTTCCCAATTTCAGAACTTACTACTGAAATTGATACAGTGTGGTGCAGGCATAGGGTAGACATATAGATCAATGGGATAGAATTAAGGGTCTAGAAATAAGTCCTTCCATTTAGAGGCAAACTGACTTTTGATAAAGTGCCCAAGACATTTTGATGGGAGAAAGAACAATCTTTTCAGTGGTGCTGATCACCAGATAGCCACATGACCCAAGAATGAATTAGACCACTACACATAACAAAATCAACTTGAAATGGATCAAAGACCTGAAATGCAAGAGAAGAAAATTGGAAGAAATTAAAGGAGTAAATTGTTTAATACTCTAGAGTAGACAAAGCCTTATTAGGTATGATTCTAAAAACTCAAGTGTCCAAAAAATTTTTTAAATTTGATTTCATCAAAATTAAAAACCAGGGCTGGGGTTGTGGCTCAGTAGTATAGCGCTTGCCTAGTATGTATGAGGGACTGGATTTCCAGCACCACATATAAATAAATGAATAAAATAAAGGTCCATCAACACCTAAAATTTTTTTTTTAAATTAAAAACCATTATGCTTCTTTAGACACTTCATTAAGAGATTGAGAACACAGGTCATGAGAAAATATTTGCAAATCATTTATTTAGTAAAAGACTTATCTTTGGAAAATATTAAGAAACTCAACTCAATAATTAAAAGACAACAAATTAAAAATGGCATATGTTCCAAAGAATATATAAAAATGGACAATAAGCATATGATTAGATACTCAACATAATTAGCCATCAGGGAATGTAAACAAAAATTACAATGACTGCCACTTCGTATCCACTAGCATAATTATAATTCAGAAGAGAGATTAAAAACAAGTATTAAAAAGGTGTAGAGAAATTGGAATCCTCATATGGTACTGGTGAGAATTTAAAGTAGTGCAGTAATTTTAGGAAAATGATTTGGCAATTCCTCAATGTTAAACATAGAGTTACCATATGAGCCAGCAATTCTACTTCCAAGCATGTACTCAAGGGAAATTAAAACCCATGTCCACACAAAAACTTGTACGTGAACATTTATAGCAGCATTATTCAAAATAGCCAGAAGGTGAAAACAATCCTAATGTCCACCAACTAATGATTGGATTAATTGAATGTGTTATATAACTTTAATGAAAGAGTATTTGAAAATTTAAAAAAAAAGAATGAAATACTGATACATATGATGAGGAGGAACCTTGAAAACTTGCTAAATGAAAGAAGTCAGACACAAAGAATCATATTGTATGATTTCATTTACATTAAGAGGTGAAATCCTAAGACAGAAAGTAGATTGGTGACTGCCTCAAAGTAGAGGTTTGAAATGGAGATGGGCTAACCATTAATGGATTCAAGGCTTCTTTTGAGGTTGATGAATATTCTAAAAGTGATTGTGGTTGGCTGGACATGGTGGTGGCACATGCCTGTAATCCCAGTGGCTCAGGAGGCTGAGGTGGGAGGATCACAAGTTCAAAGCCAGCCTCAGCAAAAAGTGAGGCAATAAGCAACTCAGTGAGACCCTGTCTCTAAAATAAAAATAAAAATAGGGCTGGGGGTATGGATCAGTGATTGAGTACCCCTGAGTTCAATCTCCAGGATCAAAAAAAAAAAAAGTGATCAAGTGATCGTGATGTTTATTGCACAATCCTGTGAATGGAGTAAAAATCATTGAACTACACAATTTAAGCAGGTGACTTGTACAATGGGTGAATTGTCTCTCTACAAAGCTGTTAGGAAAAAACACAAAAAAGCATAATGGATGTAGGATTCATGAGAGTGTAAATGGACTGGATTTCTCACTCCTCTCCATACCTACGCCCTTTACCACGTGACTTTTCATTTCCTCTCATAAAAAGAGTCATCTCCCCATCCATTGAATTTGGACTGATCCTGTGACTTGCTCTGTCCAGGAGGGTGCAGGGAAATGACCTGATGCCTGGAACTTAAGCCCAGGACTTGGTGCCTTGGTGACTAGAGTCTGGGACTCAAGAACCCATGCATGTTTCCATTTGACCTTTGCTCCTCTTCCATTGCCAGGAGAACCTGCCTGGATTAGTCTGATAGAGAGAGATATGTGACACAGAGAAGATTTTTGTCATTCATTCTCTCTGAGGTTACCCCAGAGGGTCAACAACCAGTCAATTCTCAGACATGTGAATAAGCCCAGTTATGGCCAGAAAAACTATCCATTCAAACCCAACCCTAATTGTCAACCTTCAAACTCATGAACTAATTAGATGTTTGTTGTTTTAAGTAACCAGAGGGATTATTTGCCCCAATGTGTGTGTGTATGTGTGTGTGTGTGTGTGTGTGTGTGTGTGTGTGAGAGAGAGAGAGAGAGAGAAATACAGGTAACTGCTATGGCAGGATAACACAGCATTCAACTGTCATCTTAGCAGAAACTTTAAAGAAAAGGATGAAGATAATAGGCAATGAAATTTGGAACCTCCTGGCCACTAAGTCTCCTACAGAGAAAGAGTAGGAGAGTTAGATAAACATATATTCGATTGTACATGCATGCATAAATATATAATGCTGGTAAAAATAGTACAATGTGTTGGGAATTCCATAGTGATGTTTTAAAAATATAGCTATATATTTGTTATCTAGAAGTGATTACACTGAAATTTTTACCTTAATTTTTTTTTGTGAAAAAGTTTGACCAAGCAACATGACATCTGTGGTATTCTTGCCAAAAATATACAATCTCAATGTATCCACGAGGAAATGTCAAGGTAATTCAAATTATGACATTCTTCTAGAAAACTGACCAGTAACCCCAAAAATGTCAAGATTTGAAAGAGAGAAAGGTTGAGGAACTTTCACAGATTGGAGGAAACCCAGGAAACACAATTAAATGAAATGTGGAATCTTTGGGTTTTAGAATCATAAAAACACATTGGTGAAAAGATTGGCCTATTTTGAACAAGATCTTTAAACTAGTTAATAGTGAAAAGCATTGAGCCAATGTTAACTTTCTGGTTTCAGTAATTGTCTTATCTATAAATCAGCTTATTAACATTTGGGGAAACTGGGTGAAGGGTTAAATGGGAATTCTGTGTACTGTTTTTGTAACTCTAAAATTACTTGAAAATAAAAAAGTTCAGAAAACAAGTTAGACTAAGTATATAATCACATAAGTGTGTGTGTGAGTGTGTGTGTGTGAGTGTGTGTGTGTGTGTGTGTGTGTGTGTGTGTGAGAAAGAGAGAGAGAGAGAGAGAGAGAGAGAGAGAGAGAGAGAGAGAGAGAGAGAGAGAGACTGATACTGGGAATTTAACCCAAGGCATTCTAACATTGAGTAACCCCCCTAGCCTTCCTCCATTTTATTTTGAGACAGGGTCTTGATAAGTTGTTCAGGCTAGCCTCTAACTTGCAATCCTCCTGCCCAGTTCATGTTCATATTTTTTTTTAAAGACAGGATACAGAAAATTGTTAAGAGCAGCTATTTTCCAAAAGAAATTTGTTGACGTGCTAGACACTATTTGGGTATGGGGGCTACAGCAGTCGACAATAAAGTACACTCCTTGCTCTTATGGATTCTATTTCTCATATAGACAGAAAACATACAGGATAATTTCAGGTGGTGCTAAATACTATGTAGGAAAAAAAAAACAGGATAAGGGAGTAGGAACAAATGGGGCGAGCAGCTTTAGATTAGATGGTCAGGAAAACCATCTTTGAGGGAGTGTTATTGGAATGAAACATGAGTCAACTTTGTCAAGATATGAGACTTTTAGGCAAGGAAAAGCAAAGCCAAGACCCTGGAGCAAAAGCAAAGATGAAGTGTGGAATGTTACCAGGTCAGCCAGGAGCAATAGGCATTGTCCAAAACAGGAAGGATGGCAAAAGGAATTTGTATTTTATTTTCTGTACCAAAGGAAGCAATTGGATGGTCTTAAGAGGGGTAACATGTGTTGCAACTGGTTTTCTTTAAAATGTCATTTCATTTTTTGTGAAAAATGACTGGCAGGACGACAACAAGAGTGACAGAAGGGAGGCCGGTAAGTAGGTTTTTGTAGTAATCTTAAGGAGGAATGGTGGCTTGATTAGGGTAGTCAGTGAAGTTTGAAAACAGTGAACGGTTCTGGATAATAGAGACAGAGCTGACTAAATTTTGCAGATGGGTTGACTGTGGCAGTGAGGAAAAGCAAGGAATCCAGATTATTCCTTGTTTTCTTGTCCAACTTGCATGGATTTGGGTGCGATTTATCAGGGAAGCATTACAAAGGAAAAGGATTTTTTTTGGTGGGTGGGGGGGACAAGAATTCTGAACATTTTAAATTTGAGGCATTTTTTAGACTTTCATTTTCTTCTTTTTGCAATGGTTATGTAATAAATATGTAAATGCAGAGTGGGGTTTTTTGTGCTTACATTTTTAAAAACATAATGAAGTTTTGGAACATTCAAAAAATGTTAAGCCAACTGAGTGCTTCAATTATTCCAATAAAGACAGGGAGCCTATCTCACCTGGGAAAGTTATTGAGATGAGACTAATAAATAGGACAAATGCCTCTGTCTTGAAAACAAGCAGTTGTAGAATTCACAAGTAAAAGCAATGTGTTAAATTTGTTCCTGAGCATGAACAATGATGGGCATCCATGAGTGAACCTTTTCACAATGGTCATAGCCCATAAGAACACGTTTTTAAGGAGGAAAACAAGTGTAATCATGCAGCTGTCCTTTAAGTTTAGAAAGGGGACTTTGACCAAATGTTGCATGTGGAAGGGATATAGCAGTAATTTCTTCCTCACAGGAACAATGCAGAGGGAATAGGAGGGCAATTATTGGAGAGACTTTAGAGTATACTGGTCAAGGGTGTGGTTCTGGAGCCAAACCAATGTGCTCTAATATTACTTTCACCACTTACCTAGTTGTGTTACTTCATTCAAGTTTCACAACTTCAGCTATGTTACATAGCTATGTTACATAAAAAAGGACGTACCCTACAACCCTCCTTTTCAGATTCCTCTTCTCAGTTATCAGCCCTTTTGGAAGATTGCCTTAGCTAGGGAAATCATCCATCCTAAGACAGCATCTTATTCCAGGGGAAGTCACCTGAGTGATCAACAAGGTGCATGAAGGAGGGCTTGCCTGTGTCCCTCCAATGCAGGGCAGCTAGCAGGGTCTCTCCAGCTGCACAGCTCCACAGGGACCTGGCTGAGGCCTTCACTGGGACTGCATTCCACTTAAGGCTCTCTGCCCAATCATGCTTTCTTCTCCTTCCTTCCCTATGTTTGATCCCAAGACCAGACTAATAAACACCCTGCATGCTAAAACTCCCTCTTGGGCTCTGTTTCCCAGGGAACCCAACCTGAAACAAGTATAGCCTCTTCATAGGGTGATCTTAGAAGTAAACAAGCTACCATCAAGAAAGGACTTAAAAGGGTGTTTTCACATAGTAAGGGAAATGTGTTGGCTGCAAGTATTGATCTTCCTGTGGCTTACCAACTCCTGTAATAGTCTATTTTTTTTTCTGCAGTCATAAAGGGTCATTGTAGTGTTGGGTTAATTTTGTTATGTTGTAAAATAAAATTAACTGATTTGTTTTATGTGATAAGACAGAAAGTTATTTTTTGGCCTGTTTGTTGCTATTGGAATCCCCTCAATTTTGGTGTCGGGGGCCATCTCCATGATTGAACCCCAATAATAAGCATGTTCTCTATTTGGATATTGGGGTTTGATGATGTTGTTGTTGTTGAATTGAGAAAAGGCAGTAGGAGTTAGCTGTATTTCCATTAGCTTAGATTACATACACCTCCTAATAGAGCCTTGTTCATGGCAGGAATCTGCATTTGCTGGGTCCTCTTCTGAAATTTGAGGAAACCAATGTCCTTAGCTCAGTTTATTCCATTCAGACAGAAAAAAATTATGAAAAACAGAGGGTTGACTTTTAAGCTCATTTTGTTGTTTCTGTCTCCCTCTCCCCACACCTTTTTTTGGCCTGGTTCAAATACTTGATCCTTATGGACTAAAACAGAGTCTGAACTTTCCCATAAAATCAAAGCCTCTAAAAATGAGAATAATCACAAAGCTTCCATACTCACAAGCAATGAATACAAGATCACAGGAGACTAATTTGGAAAACAAATGTTCCCACAAAACTCAGATTATTCATTAGATGAGGCCACATTCCAACACATCAGGAGAAAGAAAAAAAAATGACGGATGCAAACTGGCTTAATTGGTAAAGAAAATATGTTTATTTTACCTACAATTCTTTAAAGAACATTAATGTTCATTTTACCTACAATTATTCAAAGAACATTAATTGTATAATTTTGTTTAAACCATATTTACAACACGTGACTCTATTTCTCCTGTTCTAACTGGAAAACCAAAAGGTTATGATCCCACTCTTCCATATTTGTTTCATATCATTCCCTGATAATGAAGCTTTCACACTATGCAAAGTTGGTAAATGATTACCAAACAGGTGATCCGCCCTGGCCTGTTTAGTGGAAATTCTGTGCTATTTGTTTCTTATCCACCTTTGTCCATCCATGACAGTCAGGTCACAGCGCCTCACTCCAGTGGGCACCTCTCTTCTCAGCCACAAGTTGAATAAACTGGGAGTGGCTGGCATAAAGCTTGAGCTTATCATTAATGTCTACCCATTTCACTTCCTTGGCATCATCACCAGCTCTTAGGGGAACATTGTCCATTATTTCACCTGTTTCATCATGGTAGTTCACAGCCTCTGTCTCTATCCACGCATTGTCTATGTTCCGAGGATCATCCACATAGCCTTTATAGACCACAAAATGCTCCTGGCTGAATAGTCTATGCAAGACTTTCTCCAGCTCCTGCCTTTCTACTCGAGATTTCTGTAAGGAGTTCATGGCTTCCTCGCCAAATTCTCTCTTCAGCGTCGTGCTAATCTTCTCTCCTGCATCCACCATCCCCCCTGGGATTGCCCATTCGCCACAATCCTTCCTTTTGATGGCTACAAATTGCAGCATGTTTTTCCCAGAAATAGGATGATTAACTGTGTTGCCCTTGGAGTCCCTTTTCCACCTGGTTAAGATGGGATCAGCGGCATGATTGGGGCCCCAACGACCCAAAAGCCCTCTGCCAGCCAGCCCGGTCCGACCGGCAGGATTTCTGGGTCTACCATGTTCAACTTCATATAAGCCGTTCTGGCTCCTTCTCTCTACATGCCCATCCTTTTCATTGAATTTGGGAGAGAAGTTCCTTTCACCCACCGGGGGGTCTGCCCATGCAGGCAGAGCCAAAACAGGGCCAGCAGTGTATTCCACAGGGCTGTACTCTGGCCACTTAACCAACCAGCTGACTTTCTCATCGGGGACCTTGCTTCGCTCCACATTGGAGCCAGGGTATGGAGATGTCCTGGACTTTTTGTGCAGGTTCTCCTCAGTCAAGTTCCAACCCAACATGATGAAGTTTAGAGGAAACTCACAAGAGGAAAATGGGCTCCCGCTGGCCAGGATGCTGGGGCAGCTGCTGGGTCTGACTGCCCCAGAGGCCAAGGTCACAGAGAGAGATACAGTCGCTAAAGTCTTTGCTAGGTGGCGTCCAACCATCCGCGACCCAGCAACCCACATGAATTTTGGCCACTCTCCACTTTTCCAGGACGCAGCCTCTCCCTGCAGATCTAAAAGGCTCCTGGGGGAGGTGGTCACGTTTATCCCATAAAAGTCCTCTGATGGACCGGGTTTCCTAAAAACCACCTGGTGCTTCCAACCGCCAAGGCTTGGGACAGCGCGTGGGACTAACACGTAACTGCGGAACGGTTGGGGGTGTCCCCAGCTCTGTGCCCCCACCCAGTGGCTATCATGGCGGTTTTTAGTCTAAATTGAGAAATCTGGACATCTGAAAGGGTTCCCAAGTGGGAAATTCCTGGGTTGAGAGCCTCACCCTAACAATACGAATAAGAATAAAATTAGCAAACAAACAAACAAAAAAATTTAAGTAACAAAAGTGCTTTCTTGCTTTCCAAGGCATTAGTCATTTGCTGGTAAATTTAGTTAATAGGTTTAAGACTGTTGTGTGTTTGGGCAAGGGCAGAATGGATATAGGGGTAGGGTGGACAAATCATCTATTTGGGATACTCAAAAGCCCAGTGAAAACGATCTTCAAGGAGAGGAAGAACTCAATAGGTACGCTGAGCATGCATGGTCTTGATGAAAAATTTGTGTATATTATGGAAATAGTTTCAAAACTTTCACTACCTAAATGGTTTGGTCAAGTTGCTTAATCACTGTTTTAAGTGAGTATTGGCTACAGCATGGCAGGTCCTGTGCTAGCACCCAAGGCTGGACTGAGACACATTTGTTCTTTAAGGATTCTGGGTCAGGAGGTAGCACTACATTTATTTAAAAATAAAATCAACCCTGGAAAGGCAATGTCTGATAATAGCTAAGAGTAAAGCACAAATTCTAAACCCATTCCCAATCCTCTTCATAAAATGAGACCTACTTGGACAACGTTACTTAAACCTCTCTTCAGTCTTCTTGTGTGCACAATGGGAATATTAATAATACCTACTTCATAATATTGTGATGAAATATAGTATGTTATATGTAAAGCTGTTGGTGTGATGTATGGTCCACAGGATACACTCAATAAATGCTAGTTTTCATTGCTAATAGTTAATTAACTTTTTTTTTTAACTCTGCACTTTGAAAACTATGTGATTAGAACAGAACAGCCAAAATGATTATGGGAATTGAGCAGCTCACGTATGAGGTCAGACTTAAACAATCTATGATTTCTGTCTGCAGAAATTCAGGATGAGAAATAACAGCACCTAAGTCCTGAAATAATAAATAAAAGGAAGAGACACATTATATAGAAGGAAACAAACCCTAGGGAAAGGCAGATTATCGTTTAAAAGTATTTTAGAACAAATGGGATATCTACTATGTGTTTAACTGAAACTCATAGAGTATTTAACATTCCCCAAAGTTTGTTCCATGTTATACTAGAGTTTCAGTCAACAAGTGATTTTAGGATCAAATATATTTCAAAAGTTCTATATATTTTATCACCCTCCACCCTCCCCCAAAGTGTTAGTCAGCTTTTTGTTGCTGTGACCCACTATTACCTCATAAGAACAACCTAAAGAAGGAAAAATTTATTTGGGGCTAAAATTTTCAAATGTTCAGTCTGTGGCCAACCAACTCTATTACTCTGGGCCCAAAGTGAGGCAGAACATCATGGTGGAGGCGTGTGGCCGCCAGGAAACAGAGACAGGCAATATGGACAAAATGTTCTCAGTGACCTATTTCCTCTCCTCATGCTCCACCTTCCCTACAGTTCTCACCCAGTTAATCCTTTCAATCAAATTATTATTCCATCAAATGGGCCAATCCACTGGTTAGGTTACTGTTCTCATAATCTGATCATTTCACCTCTGAACATTCCTGAATTGTCTACCATGAACATTTGGAGGGGACAACTCACATCTGAACCATAACATCGCCCTTAGAAATTCAGGGTTTACATTAGTGTTTTAAATATCTGAGAATTCCTTAAGAACAAAACCAACTCTAAACTGTTTAATTTTGTCTCATCCAGTATTCTCCCAAACTATCTGACCAGAAAATGCTTCTTTTGTGTGGTAACTGGTAAAACTTTAGGAACATACTTTCTCAAATTTAGAAAGGCATCAAAGTATGTGCATATGCTTGGGGATAGATTTACAACCGTTTGAAATTACCACCATCTACTATAGAAGGCAGATATTGAATATGCAGCTAACACTCTCATTAAAAAAAAAAAAAAAAAACTAAACTAGGTAGATGAGACAGGCATCCAGAAGGCTTGAAATCCAGAAATAGCAGGCACTATGGAGAATAAAATGGTAGGAAAGGACTGAAAGCAGAGAAATATGGAACTGGTTCATCACTAACCATTGTTGTCATCAATATTGTTGAGAATTTACTGTGCACCAGCGCTGTACAAAATACCACAGGGGAAGAAAGGTGATCCACTAAGGATACTGTCCCAGCTCTGTACCTCTTGTCTTATTATGCCTGAGTTTTTTTCAGTCACGGAAATACTATTCTCTGTGCCTCCTGGAAATGTATTTAAAAACCCACTAATAGGGCTGGGGATGTGGCTCAAGCGGTAGCGCGCTCGCCTGGCATGCGTGTGGCCCGGGTTCGATCCTCAGCACCACATACCAACAAAGATGTTGTGTCCGCCGAGAACTAAAAAATAAATATTAAAAATTCTCAAAAAAAAAAACCCCACTAATATAAAGATGATCATCTGGGAATGATCCTTGTGATTTCCTCATTTGTCATTTCCAGATATCTAAATTCAACTCATAAGAAACAAATGAAGCAGAAGTCTTGGAGCTGGTTCTAGCTTCCTCCCTCCATGGTCTGTGTAGATTTGCTTTTGATACTTGGTTTCTCTGGGTCTTGGTTCCTCACTGTAAAAGGAATCTGTTGGCCTCTGTTATCTACAAAAGTCCTTCCAGCTTTAACATTTTACGATTCTAGCATCTATAAAAATCTCATTATTAGAAGGCCAAGGTCAACTTTTGCCATGAATCAAAAATACCAGATGTTCAAACATAAACAGATGCTCAGGGGGAAACACACACACACACTTGAGGGTAGCAAGAGAGCAGAGAAGGCGTGGTGGTGTATCACATAAGTTGCAGAAATATAATGGGCCAAAGAAGAATTCATGGAAAACCTGGAAATGAGTTCCAAACCAGCAATCGAGCATTATGGTTTTTTTGTTTGTTTGTTTGTTTTTGAGTATCATCAAAGGGCTTAAGACAGTTAAATCAGACCATTTGATGATCATGGTACAAAATATGTCCTAAAGGAAAGAAATACTATAGTAGAAACCAAAGAATTATTATTTGCAGGGAACCACTGGGGAGATTCCCTTTTCTAAATTGTCTTCTGAGGCAGAAATGTCTGAGATAGAAGAATAAACAGAGCTAAACAAAAATTTTTCTGTTCCTCTACATGAGAAAGCCCTAGAGGAACTGTAAAGGATAATCAGAAAAAAATTTGGCTGGTCACTATGAGCTATGCCTTGATAAGAGATTTCCTGTATGATTTCCATTTTATTGAGAATATTAAGGAAGGCAGAGTGGTATGAGGAGGACCAGGGTGATTTCAGGGCTCAGGCAGTACAGAACCCCTCCTGCCTCTCTTTGGGAAGCAGAAACAAGCAATATCTAGCACATTTGATTATAAAGAATTATCCATCTCTTCCTAAAGTAGTGCTAAGACTCAATTTCAGAAAGAAATCTGAAATGAAAGCAGAGGAAAGGGTTTTTTTTTCCCCTCAATTGAATGAAGTAACAATCATAATATATAACAACAATAAAATAACTGTCATTTATGAAGTTCTGGATATCAAACCGTGGTGAGCAGTTTTGTCCAGTTTTGAATCCTTATTCAGCCACTTACCTGGTTAACCTTGGGAAAGTTTCTTAATTCCTCTGGGCCTGAGTTTTCTCATCTAAGAATAATAATGGTATCTATGTTATAGAGTTAATAGAGGGGACTCATTTAAAGAGCTCAAAATAATGGTCATGGTAGGGCTTCAACAAATACTATCAGCTGTCTGTCACACTGTTATTATTAAGTGCTTTACATTTATTATACCATTTAATCCTCAAATTACTATGGGTTAGAACCATGTACTAATAATATCACAAGTTAACATACCTAGAACATTGTGGTTTGTGGAAGTTAGATGTACCCAAGATCTCATAGTTATTATATTTTTCAGAATTGGAATGACTTGGCAATAATAAACTCATATTTTATTGATGGTCTAAATATATGTTGAATTTGTTTGTATATGGCAAGATGGCATATATTTTGTTATAACTAAAAATTTGAGTTATATTAAGTTGGTTCTGGATGGCTCAGGAGGCTGAGACAATTTAGGAAAGGAAATCTCCCCAGTGGTTCCCTGCAAATAATTTTTTGGTTTCTACTATAGTATATCATTTCTTTCCCTTAGGGCATATCTTGCACCACGATCATCAGCTGGTCTGATTTAACTGTCTTAAGCTCTTTGATGATGCTAAAAATAAAACATAATGCTCTATTGCTGGTTTAGAACTCACTTTCCAGGCGTTCCGTGAATTCAGTGACATCAAGGTGCTAAGCAACTCAGTGAGACCCTGTCTCTAAATAAAATGCAAAATAGGGGTGGGGATGTGCTCAGTGGTCGAGTGCCCCTACAATCAATATCCAGTAAAAAAAAAGAAAAGATGGTTGGGTCTTCCTCTTACTCTAAGAAGAAGAGGTTGGAGACGGTGGAACCCTTAGCAACCTATTCTAGCAACAGAGTTGTCAAGTGAAAATGCCCTCAATTATGGCCAGTTCAGACTAAAAAGACAAGAGAGACAAAGCAAAGTAGAAGTGGAGGCCTAAAGATATGGAGGAGTCAAGGATCACTCATTTTAGTCCAAAAGGGTCCAATGGACTGATGGCAGAAATAGGGAAGTCTGGCAATGATAGGTTCACCACTATGCATGTTTTAAAGACACATAGATGGAGCATGGGATGGGTGCTTTGGGAACTCAAGGATCTGCCACTAACATTTCTGTGCCTCAGTTTCTTCTTTTGCAAAATGAAGAGCTGATCTAAAATTAACCCTTCAGATTCCTTTCAACTTCCTAGAAAAAGCATATGAAGGAAGTAGTGAATGTACAAGGTAAATTTCAGGGATTGAAGAGGCATTGAGTGGGCTGAGAATGTAGTTCAGTGATAGCCCTGAGCTCAATTCCCCAGTATTGGGGGGGGGGACATGGAATAATCAAAGTATTGGATTAAAATCCTAGCTTTGATGTAAAAGAGAAAAATGAGGAAATTATTGACTTTTTAAAAACTAAAGAAAATAATACATTTTAAGAAATTACTTAGGATATTAATTCAGCCATATGTAGAACCAATGCTGTCTATAAATTAAGAAATCTAAAGTAAAATGTGTAACACTGAAAGTCAAATAGCCTTTATTTGTAGAAGATAAGCTTCAGTTTGTGTAGTGTGACACGAAGGTGTTGGAAAAGTCCAGCTGCTCAAAAAAATGTCTTCCTGGCCTTCTTAAAATACTGCTTAGATTTACACCATTAAAATAAACCTCTTCAAATGCACTTTATGTTGTAAAATGCACATTTATTTCACATTCAGCTGTTGTCATGCTTTCCAGTGAATTAGTGTAGCAGGATGACAACTTGCTACAGAGACCAAGATCTGGAAGGGCAGGAGAAAGGGATTCCTTTGGTATGTGTGGTATTACTCAAATCAGTTCAACATGTGTGGCCACCTGTCTCATTCCAGATATGCAGCGCGGTTCTAAAGGCAAAAGGTCAAGTGTGGTTCATTGCCTCAAGATGCTTACAGTCCAGAGAAAGTGGGCTGCATAAAGATCATGCGACAGAGAGAGTTTTGAAAAGTGGGCCCAGCAACTAACAAAGGAAAGGCAAAGGGAAAAAGAAGATTGTTCTCATCCATTGCAATTTTGTTAAGTAATTAGAAACCCTAAATTTAAGGAAAACCTTTTTCTCGGTCCCTATAAGAACCTACTAGAATTTAGGCAGGTAGGTTTGATACTCTGTGGGCAGATCATCCAAATCCCTTTAATATAATGAGTTTTGGGTCCTTTGAAATTTAAATTGTAAGATTTTGTATCAGATCTTATAAACTATATGGTTGACTATGAAATGCAAGTCCATGGCTAATTTTCATGCTCCTCAGTCCTCTGGAACTTTACTGTATGGCAGGATTGCTAAGACTGATGGGGGAACCAGGGCTGGCAAGAGTAAGAAGAAAGAAATATAAAGGAATTGGAACTACAAAGATAAAGGAGAACCTCTTTCAACAGTAAACCACAGGGGCACCATATTTTCACAAATGGCATTAAACAAGCACCATAAGATATAACATCATGCAATGCAGAAAATATTGGGCTTAAAAATTGGGGGAACCACAGGAAATCATAATAACATTTGCTTGTCCTTATTGAGTACTGACTATATACCAAGCATTGTGCTTCATGTTAATAGATAATAGAATGAATGTCCATGAATCCCCAAATTTTATCAGTTGAGATCTTGATGATTTTAGGAAGTGGGGCCTTTCAGAGGGGATTATGTCATGAGGGTTGGATCCTCATGAATGGGATTAGTGCCCTTATAAAGGGATCCCAGAGAGCTCTCACTGTCTTTCCATTGTGAGGATTCAAGAAGTTGGCAGTAAGCACTCTGGAAAAGAAAGAGTGCTCTTACCAGAACTTTGACCATGCTGGCACTCTGACAACAGACTTCCAGCTTCCAGAACTGTAGAAGTAAATGTATGTTGCTTAAGCCACTCAGTCTATGATAGTCTGTTATAGTAATTCAAATTGGTTAAAGCAATATTTTCACATGTAACAGAATTCCTACGACAATCCACTGAGGCTGAGATTACACCATTTCATCTACTATATAGATGAGAAGACTTAATCAGAGATAAGTTCAAGATCCTATAACTTACCATTTTTCAAGTAGAAATTTGAAAAGGGGTAGTCAAACTCTAATATCAAATTTTAATCACCTGGATTTCCAAGTCACTTGTTACCCAAGTCTTTTAGGGCTCAGATTCTTCAATTAAAACAGACACTGAAGCACAGTAGTACATCTTGTCATTCCAGGGATGGTGAGGCAGGAGGATTGTAAGTTCAAGACCAGCCTCAGCAACTGGACAAGACCCTATCTCAAAATAAAAAGGGCTTGGGGTGTAGTTTTTTGGTAAAGCATCCCTCAGTTCAATCCCCAGTACTGAAAGAAAAGGAAGAAAATAAATAAATAGATAAACACTTCAAGCTATCAGTGTAGCTCAGTGGTAGAGTGCAAATTTCACATAGGAAAGGTCCTATATTGGACCCCCAAAATAAATAAGAAAAGAAATAAAGAGTACTACCACATATATTATAAAAATAAATGGACATGTTAGGCTAGACAATGTTGAGATTTCTTTATGACTTAAACATGGTTCTAATTATATGAATTATATCTGTATTTACTGTATTTATAGTTTATATTTCTGAGTAGGCTATCTCAAAGAACTGAGATCTAAAGACAAATTTCCAAAAGATGATCTAATTATCCTAGCCTTCCTTTGGATTTCAGTCAAGTTGGACCATATTCTTTTCGGTCCCACCAAGAATGCCCTTCCTTAATAGATATCTTTTCAAATTCTATCCTTTCCTCAAAAGTTAGCTGAAATGCTACCTCTTCCCAGTAGCCAATCATCGATCTTTGGATATTTTGAGTGGGACTGGGTTAGACTGTCATGGGTTGAGATTTGGGGGGAAGTATCTGTGCTAGTGAAGGGAAAAGATATAGGCTAAGAAGAAAGGGTATATAAGGAAACACAAATATGAACCATAACAGAACTGTCAGCAATGTTGTGGGTGACCTGTACAAAGCCTTCTCTGTGACAGGCAATAGAAAAGCCACAAATTGTCTTCAGCCAATGCCCAGCTAATAGGTAGGAGATGAAGATTAAATGTGAGATAATGTATGTAAAATATATAACTTAGTATCTAGAAGAGCAATGAGATGGTAGTTCCCAATTGCATTACCTATTAAGAAACCCAGGCACCTCTTTCATGCTGAAGAAGGCTGAATCCTGCCCAGGGAGGGATATGACAAGCAGAGGTGAGAAGAGACTCAGTGGGGGAAAGAGATGTCAGGAGAGGAAATAGATGGGAACACAAAGAAGAAAATGAGAGCCATAGATAGAGAAGAGAGAGCAAAAAGAAAGTCAGGAAGTCATGGTAGAGAAGGATGGGAGGAGAATGGAAGCCAAAAGTCAAAGAGAAAGGAACGAAAGGAACGTGGGAAGAAAACCTTTGGTTGTACTGCAGATTCTGACCTGGAGGAGAAATCCAGAGACAACGAGGTGCTGCACCCAAGCTCAGGGCAACAGTCACTTGTTATTGTGCTCTCAGATCCATTCTTTTTTTCCTTCTCTGCTTTATACTGTGGGAATACCAACACCACACTCTGTCATGAAGTCCGCTGGCTTGTCCTGCTTTCTACCACTGGGCGGCTCTGAAGGGTGGGAGAAAAGGGGTAGCCAAGGAATTTCTCCCCAGCACCCTGCTCCAGAAGGGGTCTCCAGCAGTTGCTGCACTTCCTTCATGGCTTCGGTTCACAATGCCTTTCATGGTTCTGGCAACCTTCTCTTTCAGTCCCTCAAGCCCTAGGGGAAGAGATGCTTCCAGCAGTTGCTAATCTCAACACTGCCTCATCCTCTTCTGGTTGCACTCCAGTTCTTTCAATACTTTTGTAACTAATTGGCCACATTGAAATATCACTATTGAATTGTCTGGGAAAGAAAACTTTGCTTTCATTTAGATTCACCTCAAGTTCAAAGACACTTTCCCAATGGGACCATAAAGCAGCACATATACAGAGAGAAAGGAATCCAGCCATCCCAAGAGTCCAATAGGGTTTGGGTCCATCCAGAGGACAGATTAGAAGCAGTGTTTGATCAGACAGGGACAAATCTACACCAGCTATCGGTACTGGGGGCTCCCAGCCCAAGTAAATATCTGTAAAATGACTGCATTAATGTCTGTTCCTGACTATTCCTCCATGGTGTACTTTATTCACTTTGATCACTGTAAGCTTTGGCTTAAGAAACGGCTCTGTAAAATTCAGTTTTATTCCTCCAAGGATTAAGTGCCCACTATAAGTATAGGGGTACATAGTGGTGGGAAGTAAATACAGAGACACAGGGAAAATGGAGGGTGTATTCAGTTTTTGGAAGCATTTGTTTTTGGCAAGATGAAGTTTGTGATACAGACTTCGATTTTTCCAGTCCCAGCAGCGCTGCAGACACTGAAAGACTACAGGGTATTATTCTCACAGCTTTCATTTCTCCCATCACCAACACCCTGTTGAAACCAGGCTCCTCTTAAGGAATCCACAGACTAGTGGGGCTACAGCCTAGGCACAATACTGACTCCCAAGTCAGAATGATGCCAACCACAATCAGAAGAATCTAGGAGGATTTTTGACAGGTGGAGGAAAACGGAGTTTTCAGGCAGAGAACAGAGCAGCCTCCAAATAAGAGTGTAAAGAGACAGGCATCTGAGGTTCTGTCTGTAGATAGGGGCTTTAGGGTGATGGTTGGGTAGTGTAGAGGAGATCTAAACATGGAGACCCACTTGTGGGGGACTCAGAGTTTAATGCATTGAAGCTTGAGGCCATGACGGGGTGTCATCAGAGGATCTTGAGCATCGGAGTGGCAAGGTCACTTCTGGGAGGGCAACGTTGAATGCAGTGCAAAGGACAGATTAGAAGTAGAGAAGCCTGAGGCAGGGGAAGGTACTTCTAGTACCCGGAGGGCAGGTTAAACAGGAAGCCTGGACGTGATCCTCGCCAAAGGAGCGTATTCACATTAGGGAAGCTTTTCTATCTATTCAAGGGCAAGCTTCCTCCGTCTGTATGTGTGGGATGAGGTTGTGTGGTGTGTGTGTGGTGGGGGGACTTCTGCTGCTGGATGATAAGAAGTCTCTAGCCAAGGAAGTTTCGAGTTTCTCCTTGCCAAGGTCGGTCCACTACAGGTGGGCGATTGCAAGCCCAGGGTGAACGCTTGGCTCCAAGCCCGTCCTGGACAGCCGCCGCGCTCGTCCCCTCCAGGCCCGGGCACTGTCGTGGGCCGTGCAGGGCAGGCGCTCCGGGAGCTGTGCGGCGGCGGCTTGAGGAGGCCTGGCGGGCGGCGGCGAGAGGCTGTGCCCCAGTTTGTGTCCAATCAGGGAGTGCGGGCTGTGCCCCGAGCCGGGCAGCAATGCGTAAACAAACCCACGGCAACTCCTCCGCCCCCTTGGCGCGCTCGCCCCGCGCCCGCCGCCGCGGCTGCCGCTACCGCCGCCACAGCGAGCTCCGCTCTCCTCGCGCCCGCCCGCCAGGCTGCCCAGCCCCCCGCCCCGCGCCGCTCGCACCCCCGCTGCCCCGCCCCGCCCCCGTCGGCGCGGGCTCCCTCACCTACCGCCCCACGCGCGCGCGCGCTCACGCACCAGGCGCCCCGCGCGGCCCGCCCGGATCGTGGCCTCTCGAGAGCAAGGTAAGGGCGATGCGCAGAGACCAAGGCGACTTCCCCGCCCGGCACAGCCCGGGGAAGTTTCTGGCGTGGCTGTTTTCCGCTGGGCTAAGGGAAGGCCCCCGGCGCCAAGCGAGCCTGGCGGGCGGGAGGGGGCCGCTCGGCGCCGAGGGTCACAAGTTGCCTAACCTGACATTGGTGCGGGCTGCGCGGCGGGGCGGGCGGCGCACGGAGAGGGGCTGCGCGGCGGGCCCGGCGCTGTGCCGGCTAGGGGAGGGCCCGGAGGAACTTTCTCCTCCCCAGAGGGGCGCCTGCCAGCCCCGGCAGCGGCCCCGTCACAGAAGCAGCGGCTCCCGGGCTGGAGGGAGACCATGAAATGTGTTTGAAGAAGCTGACGCAGTTTGTGACGCTCGCAGCTTCCTGATGGGGACCGGCAACAGTAGCGCCTTCGCCTTAGAGGGACTAGCGGAGTCGGCGCTCGGCCCTTCCCCCGCCCCGGAGCCGGGCGTCCAGGCGCCTAGTTCGGGGGCCGCTGGCTCAGGGTGCGAGCATCTCCTCCGGGCCGGGAGACGGGCCCCGGTAGCGCGCGTCGCTTCCGTTTTGATTAGCTTGGGTTATTATATAAGATGTCACGGAGAGGAAAGGGGCGAGCGGGAGGCGCGTCGGCGAGGACGCTCTGGCCTTCCGCGAGTGGCAGGGAGCGGCAAGAGGCTGGGCCGGGCGGGGACCCACCTGTGCGCCCTCCGCGCCCCCTGCGGGCGCCGCCCGCGCGCGTGTCAGGGTGGGGTAGGGGAACAACCGTGCCCGCCACTCCCCTCCCAGCCCCAGGAACACTTGGGCCGCGGCCGAAATGTGCTTTTTCCTCTCCGCCCCCTCTCCCGGGTCTACACGTTTCTGGCTCCAGGCGTTTGTACTTTGAAACATTTGTTTAATATTAAGGAAGCTGCGTGTGCGGCCGTCATAGTACGCCCGGAACGTGTGGCAGTGAGCTCCAGGGCGGTGAATGAATCATCGCCCCGCGGACCCGGCTTGGATGATTCATGCGGGGTACACACACGCGCGCGTACTCGCCGTGTGCCTCAGACCCGGGGAGAGCGGCCCTTCTGCAGTGATGACGCCTGGAGGGGCGGAGGGGAGATAGTGCAAAAGGGCGACGGGTTTCCCTCCCTTCCACGTTAACTTTGAGGGTGTCAGGTTCCCCATCTTCCCCAAGACTTGTTTCGCGTTTTTGGATGGGTGACAAAATTCTACCTGGCTGCTTTAATGAACCGGTGGAGGAAAGCGGATTCGCTGCAGAGCTTGGTACTATCTCATTCAGAATTTGGATGGTGTCGAGTGAGGGAGGTATTGGACTCTGAAGGAATCTTTCTAATAATTTCATCTACTAAAGCAGCTATTCAGTAATTAGCAAATATAAAAAATAAGTGTATCTTTAAAAAATAAGTGGCTCCTTAAGTGGATGATCTGAAAGACTACATTTTGTGCTTTTTGTTTGTTTGTTTTAAAGGCCAAATTCTAAACAGCACCTAATTTACCATTCATAAACAGATTTTTTTTCTCCCACTGTGAACACCCTTAAACACTAACTTGACTCATTCCCATCCCACTCCACACTTGTAGGATGAATAAAGTTTTGTCATCATATTAGGCTCCTCTCAAATAGTGGCTATCCACCCAGGCCCTCTCCATTACTCTACTAACCTCTTGACCCTTTCCACCTCAACCACCCTACTACGCTGTCCTATTTGATTTTCTTCATAGCATTTAATTGTGTTTATTTTTTTATTTTTTATTGTTTAGGTCTTTTTTAGGTCCCATCTCTTCTTACAGAAATGTAAGCTCCACTGTGGTAGGGTATTTCATTTGTACACTGCGTATAACCCTAACATCTAGAACAGTGCCTGGTATATATTCGGCACTCGGAATTTATTGAAGAGTGAATAAATTAACTCTTTTCCTGGTTTCTTGGTAGGGCTATCTTTGACAGTTTGAATGGAATGCCTTTTATGGGAAGTCACCACAGTGATAAAGTTTTAATTTTCTCTTTTGACTTCTAATTTTGATTGATTTCTGTCTTCTGTGCTGTTAACTTACAGCACAAGATGGCTTTAAGCATCCTAACCTTGGTATGAAGGAAGAAGGTATTTCGATCCTTGTCAAGAAAAAGTGCATTACTGTGTAGGTTAGTGGATGATTAAAAATATTATCTGTGCTACTTGAAAAAGTAGTGCAAAACTCTGAAACAGAATCTGCAAAGTAAAATTCTCACATTCCGGTATGTCCCACTCATTTCAAATACTGATATTCCATATTCCTTCCTCCCCACTACTTGTAAACTATCCTCAAACTTAGCTGTAGTATGGTAAGGTCTATAGTAGACATAAAGTATTAATTTGACTAAATGAATACAAGATTTATTCTACAAAGGCCTTAATTCAAATTTATTGTTGTGGTCAATGTCAGTAACTCCATAGATGAGTGCATAATAGTTGTTTAAAATTACAGTGTAAAAAAACACAATTATAATGTAAACATCTTAAATGAATTGTAAAGAATTAAAGATTAGTCAGGAATGTGATGAAAGAAGGATTTTTGGCTACTCTTCTAGATGATTAACTTTGATAAACTTTGTTATAAATAATAAACTTTGGATGCATACTAATCAGTTTTAATCTTGTAGCGATACTTCTTATAACTTAGTACTCCAAAGTTAAAGAAGAGTGTGCACTTTTCATAACAGTAACTGTGATCACTTTTAGAAGCTTAATCTCAAGAGTGATCTCAAAGAAGATAAAATTTTAGAGCTAAAAGAGACCTTGAAATTATTTGGCACAGTTCTTTCCTTTTTAACAATCTGTTTACTGAGGAAATTAAGGCATAGTGAGATGATTTGCCCAAGATGCAGTCTGGGATTAGAACTGAGTCCTGATTCCTACTCCAGGCCTTACATTGTTGGAAGTCCCTGAATTAGCCAGAGCTCCCATGGAGCAGTGGAGGTCCTCCCGTCAGTAGATGCAGGCAGCAAAAGTATGTGTTTTCCAGCTTTGTACCTTCCAGTATCCCTGGACATCTAGGTACTTAATGAAACTTGTTGAATGTGGTTGGACAAATGAATTTTTAAGTTATTAAAGAAGGGAAAAGTAGGAAAACAAATTTATTTTCTAGATGGAAGACGTTTTCTGATAATAGAATGAGAATGTTGGGGGCTGAAGAATGTAGCTCAGTGGTAGAGCACTCACTTAGCAAGTAATCAAGGAAATCAAGGTCCTAGGTTTGATTTCCCCAGCACCCAAGAAAGGGGCTTGGGAGTCAACCTACAACAGTGTAGAGCTGGGAATATTGCTCAATGGTAGAGGTCTTGTCTGACAAGCATGAGGCCCTGGGTTCGACCCCCAGCACCACAAAAATAATTAACAAATAAATTAATTGTTTTTTTAAAAAACAGAGCAAGAGAGAGAATGAGAAAATGTTAGCAGTAAATAACCTTAAATTCAGTAAAACTACTGATTAATTTCTAAATTTTCATGCTCCCAAGATTTTTTTTAATGACTTAAAACTTATTAAGTATTCAGATCACTTAGTTGGCATATTCACTGGAGAAGCAGTAGGAGACAGGAGTCAGAACATCAAGTAGGGCTTGTATCTGCCACAGTATTCAATAGAAAAGCCAAGTCTTTCCAACCAACCAGTTGGGGCTGAAACTCAGCTCTGCTTCTAACAAGCAGTATTCTATACAGCAAGCTACTTAATGTCATGGGAAATTCTCTCATCTCTAAAGCGTGTATGTGGTGGTAGTAGGGTGCCCTTTACCTTGAAGGATTGTTGTGATAGTGGCATGATGTATAAAGAGCCTGCTTGCTATGTATGAGGCCCTTGATAAGTAATAAGTGCTATAGTTACAACTATTGATTTGTATGACTGTGGGGATCAGGATAATCTCTAATTCTTCAAATTCCTCAACTATAGAATTGGTGGTTGGGATGGGGGAAGAATCTCTAATGTCTTATCCTACACTTTATGATTTGGGGAACCAATTAAAATACACAATTCAGCGATTTTAGTTTAAGTAAAATGATTTCTATACTCTTGATTTAATGAGAGGAACTACAAAATAATGGTTAGTTTCTAGGCCTAAGAATTTACTTTAATTAACTTTGATGAAATGAAGTATAATTTATTATTTTATTAATAAGTTAATATTATTTTATTATTATAGGATACAAATGTAAGTTGAATGTTCTCTTATTCAGCTTACTATAGGTCAGGCAGTACAAGGAGGACATGGGTTAATTCTTCCTTTGAGAAGCTCAACAGTCATATAGAGGGTAAGACAGGTAATGAGAGCCTGTGTTACATGGAAGAACTATGACAGAGGCACAAAGAAAATGCTTTTCAGAGGAGGAAAAAAAATCTATTACTATGCGAAAATTTGGGGAAAGAATTAGGGAATTTTGAGCAAGGCCTTAAAGAATTGGTCGGACATCAACTGGCAGAAATTTGGAAACCAGCCTTCATTAATATTTGAAGCAAAGAATATAGGAGCTTATGCAGGAATGGAGAAGAAAGTGGTTATGATGGAGATTGAGGAGCATGGAAGCAGTTTAATGGGAGAGAAGGTGGCATGGGAAGATTAGGAACACATTATGAAGCATCTCAAATGCTAGACTAAGCCTGTTGATTAGAGAACCACCAAAGATATGCTAAGTGGGGAAATGGTGTGTTCAAAGCTGTGCTTTAAGACTGATCTGCATTGGGAACCATGGGTAGTCCCCATGGTTGGGGGATGATAACCATGGATGGTTAGGATGATAACCTAAATTAGGGTGAGGGCAATCGAGTTGGCTGAGATACATTTAGAAGTACATGCAAGAGAATTTATTGGCTCATTGCATGTGGGAGTTGAGGGAGAATCAAAAATAGAAGCTGAGTAACCTAGGATGGGATTGACAGGAATTCAAATAGATGGTCAGGAAAAACCACTAATAATATACCTGCAGGTAGTGCTCTATCAATAAATATCTGTCTAATTTATGGAGATGTTTATATATTAGGAATTGGATATGTTAACTTTTTTGTGCCTAAGAACTATCCAGATGAATGAGAACCATTAAAACAGAAAGATTGGAGGCATTCTTTTGGGGGAGGATAATAAACCTATGAGGATATCCAGAGTGTGTAGGTGAGAATAATAAGAGGCCTGGGCAGAGCCTTGGGAAAGAATATTTGAAGTCTTGGAGAAAGACAGAAGGTAGCAGCCAAGATACTGAAAAAAGAAGCATAAGAGAATGAGGAAAAGATAGGTGATATGGTTTATATATTAGGTTTGATCCTCAGCACCACATAATAATTTTAAAAAGTTATTATGTTTACCTACAACTAAAAATATTTTTTAGAAAAAGAAAGGCGAGGAAGGAGAATTTGGAGGAGCCTAATAAAATTGAGGGGCTGAAATTGAAGAATTGCAGGTGCTCATTAGATTAGTCAGTGAGACCATTATTAGTAGCCTTTGAAGAGCAGGGTTCATTAGGCAATGGGAAGAGAGGTCAGTTGGATACCTGAGGTATGCCTGAATGGAAAGGAAATGGAGAAAGCAAATATAAACTGTGGCTAAGCTATGAAAATTGAAGAACTTAATAATGAAGGTAATGAATGGATGTGAAATTTTCTTAAATAGAAGACTGCACAGAAAGCCCAGGACTGTTTGTGGGGGGAGTAGCTACCAATGGAGGGGAAGAAACTGAAGACCAAGGGAGCAAGTAAGAGGAGAATTAATGTGCCAGGCAGTCCTCAGGAAGGACAGGAGCAAAATAGGGTGACCTTGTATCTGGATTACCCAGGAAAAGTATCAGTTCATACTTGTTATCCAAGTTTAATTAATTATGGAATAATATTTGGACAGATAATACCCATTTTTAATCTAAAAGAAATTCTTCTGAAAACAAATTATTTGATCACCCTAATTATGATAAAAAAGTTTTTTGTGAAAAAAAAAACACATTGTGATAAGACAAGAAAAACAAATAAAAAGTAATGACATTAAGTAGCTTGCTGTATAGAATACTGCTTGTTAGAAGCAGAGCTGAGTTTCAGCCCCAACTGGTTGGCTGGAAAGACTTGGCTTTTCTATTGAATACTGTGGCAGATACAAGCCCTACTTGATGTTCTGACTCCTGTCTCCTACTGTTTCTCCTCAATCTCCATCATAACCACTTTCTTCTCCATTCCTGCATAAGCTCCTATATTCTTTGCTTCAAATCTTAATAAAGGCTGGTTTCCAAATTTCTGCCAGTTGATGTCCGACCAATTCTTTAAGGCCTTGCTCAAAATTCCCTAATTCTTTCCCCAAATTTTCGAATAGTAATAGATTGGGAAGGAAGATAAAAGTGTCATTATTTGAAGATAAAATGATTCTATATAAAACATCTGAAATAACCAGAAAAGCCTCCTAAAACTAATAAGCAGTTATAGTAGAGGTACAGGATACAAGGTTAATATACAAAAATTAATCACTTTCCTAAATACAAGAAATGAAATGACAAAATTTGAAATTAAGAATATAGTCCAATTTAAATTAGCATCCAAAAAGAAATGAAATACTTAGGTATGAATCTAACAACATGTATAATATCCATGTGAGGAAAACTATAAAACTGATTATGTAAATCAAAGAAAAAACTTAAATAGATGGAAAGAGATTCTGTGTTCACAAAGAGGAAGACTCAGTATTGTCAAGACTTCCCAATTTGATTTATAGATTCAGTGCAATCTCAGTCAAAATTCTAGCAAGTTATTTTGTGGATATTGACAAATTTCTCTAAGGTTTATAAAGAAAGGCAAAAGAAACTTCTAGATAGGGCAGAGGGGTTGGAGGGGAAGGGAGGGGGTGTGGGGTTAGAAATGATGGTGGAACATGATAATCATTATTATCCAAAGTATATGTATGAAGACATGAATTGGTGTGAATATACTTTGTATACAACCAGAGATATGAAAAATTGTTCTCCATATTGTAGTAAGAATTATAATGCATTCTACCGTCATTTATAAATTAAAAAAAGAAAGAAAGAAACTCAAGCAAGAAAGGCAAGGGACCCAGAACAGCCAACACAATAGTGAAGGAGAACAACAAAATTAGAAGAAAGATAAACAACCTAACTTTAAGACTTACCATAAATATATAGTAATCCAGGCAATGTGGTACTGACAAAAGATTAAACAAATAGTTCAGTGGAATGGAATAGAGATACCAGAAATGGACCCTACATAAAGATAACTGACTTTGTAAAAAGAGAAAAGGTAATAAAATGAAGAGAACATCTTTTCTCCAAATGGTATTGGAACAATTGGACATCCACATGAAAAAAATAAATCTAGATAGACCTATACTCATTACAAAAATGAACTCAAAATGAATCACACCCCTAAATATTAAGTTATAGAACTCCTAGAAGATAGCATAGGAGAAAATATATCTGACCTTTGATTTGGTGATAGCTTTTTAGATATGACATCAAAGGCAGGATTCAGGGAATAAAGATTTGATAAACTATGCTTTTATTAAAATTTTTCAAAAGTCTGCCTCACAAAGGACATTGTCAAGAGAATAAAAAATGAGCCCATAGACCGAGAAACAATATTTGGGGAAGACATGCCTAATAAAGGACTATAACTCAAATATACAAATAACACTTATAATTCAATAATAAAAAACACCCAAATTAAAAAATAATTGGGTCAAAGTCCTTAACAGACATCTTACCAAAAGAAAATATACAACTGGCAAATAAACATATGAAAAGATGTTCCACATCAAGCACAATCAGGAAAATGCAAATTAAAACAAGTGATATACCACTACATACCTCTTAGAATGGCCAAAATCTAGAACACTGACAACACCTAATGGTAACAAGGAAATGGAACCACAGAAACATTCATTGCTGGTGAGAATGCCAAATAGTACAGGCATTTTGGAAGACTGTTTGGTAGCTTCTTAGAAAACTACACTTACTTTTACCATGCAATCCAGCAGTTGCTTTCCTTGGTGTTTGCCAAAAGGAGTTGGAAACTTCTGTTCACCAAAAAATAAATAAATAAATAAATAAAATAAAAATTAAAAAAAAACCTGTATAGTGGTATTTATAGCAATTTTATTCATAATTGAAGTAACCAAGATATTCAACTTTGAAGCAACCAATATATCATTCAGAATAAACTGCTATATCCAAACAATGGGATGTTATTTGATGCTAATAAGAAAGGAAGAAATGAGCTAACAAGCCATGAAAAGATTTATGGAGGAAACTTACATGCAGATTAAGAAGTACAAGAAGGCAATCTCAAAAGGCTACATATTGTATGATCAATTTTAATTATATGACATTCTGGAAAAGTAAAAACTATGGAGACGATAAAAAGATCAATGGTTGCCAGGAGTTAGGGTAGAGGGGCAGGGATAAATAGGCCAAACACAGAGGATTTTTAGAGCACCAAAAGTACCCCATATGATACTATAATGATGAAACATGTTGCTGTACATCTGTCCAGACCCATAGAATGTACAAGCAAAAAAGTGCAGATGTGACATGGAGAAAGAGAAATTAGATGAAGGCAAAAGAGGTTCTGAGTTTTAAGGAGCAAAGATGGGAGAGGGCTGTATTTAAATGTGTTGTTCTCTTTTGTTGATTTGCTAGAAATAAGTTGAGAGTGAGACATGAAGATGAGATAGAGGATCCTGAGTCAGAAAGACTTGGAAAGCTGTGGATCTACATGTAATGTGAAGATCCAAAGGTGATGAGGCCTGGACAAGTTGCTAGAAGGCCTTGCTCCAATGATAGCATAAATGGTTATTGTATTCATGACTTTCTCCAGCAATGCTCAGAAAATTTGGAAGTGAAGATGGTGTGGATGTCACTGAAACTTCCAACTCCATATGGGTCCTCAGTTGAGTGGAAGGGGCTAGAGACTGAGTACAGGGATGAGGCCAGCCTGTGTGATGGCTGGTTCTGCAGGAGCAAAGGAGAGTGAGAAATGGGAGGAACATTATGAGGGTAATGGTAAAGGGCACGAGGAACTTTCAGGGGATTTTATAATTATGGAGGGATCAGTTCTGAGTGATGATGTTATTGCAAAGTGTGGCTGAACTTTTTTTTTAATATTTATTTATTAGTTATTGGCGGACACAACATCTTTGTTTGTATGTGGTGCTGAGGATCGAACCCGGGTCACATGCATGCCAGGCGAGCATGCTACGGCTTGAGCCACATCCCCAGCCCAGTGTGGCTGAACTTGAGGATTGTGAAGGGACTCAGGTCATTGGAGGCAGAAGGTCATTAATTGGTCTTGAGTCATGAGACCAAAGTATCAAAATGATTGTATAACAGTGCCAATATCTGTTTTAAAAAATTAGAAGAGATTATGCATGTTAAAGCCTTTCTGAGCATTTAGTTCATAGGGTTGGAAAGTGCCTTAAAGATGTTAAGAAGGTATTCCTTCCTTTAAAAGATAAGGAAGCTCTAAATTCTTTCAGACACTTTCTAGAAATGTGCTAAAGATCACAGACATGTGGCAGAGCTGGCACTGGAGAGAACTAGTTTCCCTGAATCTCAGTTAATATTGTCCTGTAGGACAGAATTAATTAAAGTATCCAATCAACAAAATCTTAGAAAGCTTCCCCAAGTACAACTTTTCCAGTACTTTAGAAAACACTAGTGTAAAAGTGCACAGAAATCAGCCAAGGAGAGCTATGGTGTACGAAGCCACGTGCTCTGACTTCTAACTAAAGGCAGGTGATGGCATCTTTGAAGAAGACCCATAAAAAACACCACCAGTTTTTTAAAAGTTAAGAGTCAATGGGAGGGCTGAGGCTGTAGCTCAGTGGTAAAGTGCTTGCCTCGTATGTGTGAGGCACTGGGCTCAATCCTCAGAACCACATAAAAATAAATAAAGATACTATGTGTTCATCTACAACTAAATAAATATTTAAAAAATAGGAATTCCCTCTTGAAGTTGTGACTGCATTTAAAAAAAAGAATCAATGGGTAAACAAAATATGAACTTCATTACTAATAAAGGCTAGATTGGAAAATATACCTTGATGTGAATCCCAAAATGATCTCATGCACCTCCATTCCCCTATTCTAAATTTCACATGGAAAGTTTGAGGCTACAGAACAGAAATACTCACCCAGGTTTCTGCCTTTTACTGTCCATGTAGAGAGCAAGAGGAAGAAGCCAAATACTTCATGCTGAATATCTTTGATAGAAAAAGGCCATCCATTTTAGAACTGAGACCTGTGAAACAGTCACACACTTGCTCCACCTCTATGGGGAAGAATATGGTGTAGGATGAGATGCCAGGAGTGGATACCTAATATCCTCCTGAGTGGCAAAGAGGTGTTGTTTTCCCTTTAACATAAACTTATTGAATACTTATAACTTTGTTGTTTGCATTTGAATTGAACTACTCTCTAAGGCATCAGGTGCATTGTTATGAACTGTGAGTGGATGAGATGACCAAGAACAGTTTGACCACAGACCCTTGGTTTATCAGTTTTGCAACCACACTTCCTGGCTCCCTCCTTCCTCACTGGGCATCTCAGGAAATTCATAGATGTCATGACAGAGACTACCAGCTTTGAGATCCTGTCTTAGAAATAAGAACTTTGGAAAAGTAGGGTTTTTTTTTTCCTTTTTCCTTTCTTTTCCCCTTGTAAAATATTTAAGCCTTTTTAGACTTATGTTACTATTTTATGTCCTGATTCTGTCACTATTTTTAATCCTTGCTTTTTTGTGTGTGATGATGGGGATCAGACCCGGGACCTCACACATGCAAGGCGAATTCTACCACTGAGCTATATCCCCAGTCTACTATTTGTAATCTTATTAACCAATTATTAAGTGCCCCAGTTTCCTCATCTGTAACATGGGAGAATATAATCTTTGTACTGTCTCCTGAGGATTTGATGTGAAAGTTTTTTGCAAATAGTGATATGCAAATGTAAAGTATCAATATTACCATGGGGGATGCAATGTCAACTGTGAAGTTTAAGAAATTTTATTTTAAATGTTTTGAGTAAAACAAACTATTTAAATGTGGTGGAATATGGGTTTAGCCTTTTAAAATAAATCATAGCAGTTTTTCTCCTTTATCCATGTCAGACTGTATATTAATTCTAGCCAAGTGAGATGAAGGCAGTAAGCTCTCTGACAAGTGAAATTTCTGCCTTATCTATTTCTCTTTTAACATTTTTTAGAAAAGTTCTTTTTATTGCAAAACATAATATATACAGAAAACTTTTGAAATGTAAATGTACACTTTAATGAATTGTGAAAAGTAAGCAGCCATACAACTACCACCCAAATCAAGAACTAGACAGATTTAATAAAATCAAATTCCCCTTGGGATTTTTTTTCTCCTGTTAGATGCTTGGTGGTTTCCCCCAGACCAACTGGGAAGTCATGATTAGTAGCAGGAGGCAATTATCAAGTTTTGGTGGGTCCAAGCTATATGCTCATTTCAAATGGAATTAGACGAAAGGTGTAATATTAGTGTTTTGTTCTAATGATTCTCTTGGAATTTCTTATTTTTATAGCTGCAAATTTAGTGTTTAGGGAAAGCACTGTGTCTTCAGACTTAAAAGATTAAAATCTTTAGGCTAATCATCTTTATGTTCATGCCCTTTTACATGAGAGTGAAAAGATTGTGATCCTTTGGATATGAGAAAGGTCTTCATGCTTGATTATTTTTTTAAAGTTTTCTTTTTCCTTCCTTTGCCTGTTTTTAGAAGCAATACAGACAAGATTCAAGTACTGATGATGGCTTTATATAGTACACAGAGGTCTGCTTGGAAAATACTTGACAGTTATCAAGGCAAATACCTTTCAGCTCAGGTCACCCGCCATAGCTGGATATGAAGTGGCAGGAAGGATTCAGTGAAAAAGCTTTATTGCTTGAAAAATAAGTATTTCCTTTCTTTAATATTAGTCTAGTGTTATAAGTCCTATCATGTTTTAAGACTAAATTAATAGATTAAAAGTCTTTTGTGTTATTCAGAAAAGAATTCTCTTGAATAATATTTTTCTGTGGTTAAGAATGAAAGACTTTTCTCACATTTTAATAAATAGTAAGAAAATTGAGAAAATAGCTACTCATATGTGTCTATAAAACAGAAAAATCAATGCGTTCTAAAAGAAATCAATAAAGAAAGAATCTTCTTTGATGGCAGTCTCTGTGGTTGTAAGATTGGTTAATGGGTCTTCAAATTAGAATTTGGTACATTGAATATATGTGTTTACTATTAGTCCTTCCTGAAATGAAAGAACTCTTTTCTAAGTAAACTGAAAAGCCTTAGAGAAAAGACCTAGAGATGCTGACATTTGAAGTCCCACAATGAAAAAAAAAAAAAAGACTTATGACTTATTCTTTCTACAGTGAACCAACCAGTCAACAACCCCACAACCCTATTTCCTCCCACCCACCATGAACATGGAACTCACAGTCAGCTTTTTAGTGCCTTGCTCTTGAATACAATTATGTGGCCAATAAATATGAGACATTTGAAGAAAGCCTTCAACAACAACAACAACAACAAAAAAGACTGAAATCAAATAAATATGAAAGCAACAACAAAATCAACCACGGAGCCAGGTGCGGTGGCACAAGCCTGTAATCCCAGGGAATTGGGAGGCTGAGACAGAAGAATCTCGAGTTCAAAGCCAGCCTCAGCAACTTTGAGGTGCTAAGCAACTCAGTGAGACCCTATCTCTAAATAAAATACAAAAAAGGGTTATAGATGTGGCTCAGAGGTCGAGTACCCTGAGTTCAATCCCCTCACCAAAAAAAAAAAAAAAAAAAGAAAAGAAAAAGAAAAAAGAAAAAAAACATGGAGAAAGAGAAATGCAAAGAGAAGAAGAAAATGAAAATAATCAAAACTAACCTACTTAATATGTAGAGAGATGAAAAAAATTGCTCCCATAAAATAAGAACAGGGACTGAAAAATAATAACCAAAGAATAAGAAATAGATCTTAATATTTAAAAGTAAAATGGCAAAAAAATGTCGTTAAGCAGAACAAGAAGATCAAGTAAAAATTAAAAGCAAAAATATCAAAATTAGGAGAGAAGAAACAGAAATAGAAGATCAGTTCAGCAGCTCTCATATCAAACTAATGAGAGTTCTGGAAAGAGACTACAGAGAAAAGCAAAGGACAGGGGAGATTACCAAAGAAGTAATACAAGATTTTTCCCCAGAACTGGAGGACATTATTTTGAGGATTAGCCAGGAGAATGAGGGAAAAAGACCACAAAAGACACCGACTGTATGAATCATATCACTGTAAAATTTCAACATACTAAGGAAAACAGAGCTACCCTAAATCCTGCAAAACAGGTTGCATGCAAGAAGATTGGAAAGTGGAATGGGACTAGATGTCATAACAGCAACACTGGAATCTTCAGAACAGTGGATTCATTGCTTCAGAATTCAGGGAATTTTTCTCAAAGTAAAATTTTAAATGCATCAAACTATCAAATGCAAGGTAAAATAAAAACATTTTAAGATAAAAGATCTAAAAATTTTATTCACTGTGAAATTTCATAGGAAGCAACTGGAAGGTATCTTTTAAAAAAATCTTAAGTTGAGGATAAACCATGACAAGATGTTATGTGAAATTCCAGAAGCAGATAGTCTGATATAAAAAGAAAGAAAAATAAAAAGAAAGAAAGAAAATTCCATAATGACAAGTTTTAGAAGCTAATCTAGATCCAAATAGAAGGCAGGATGATTCCAGGAAGAATAACTTATAGGAGTTTCCAAGTAAAAATAAAAAAAAAAAAACCTGATAGATGACCTGATACATTTGGCCAGGTGTAAAACATTTTTTCAGAAGGAGTTTCTAGATCCTGTGAAACTTTGAGGATGAATTACCAATTCAAAAAATTGCAAACTCCAGAAAAATAAATGGTTGTATAAGAAAGAAACAGAGTGAAAATGGCTCAGCACATATTTACAGAGGTCATGATAATATAAATCACTAGAGTGCTAGTTAGAGTGTAAGGCTATGCTGCTATAATAGACACTCCTCAGATTGTGACTTAAAGAACAAAGTAATTTATTTTCATCTCATGTGTCAGTTCAAGGTGAGCATTTCAAGTGGGTTGATGTGCCTGCTTCATACAGTCATTCAGGAACCCAGATTTCTTCCATCCTGTTCTCCGGGAATTCTCTAGGGCATTGCCCTAATCTGTATGGTCAAAACCTGGTCAGTCAATGTCTGTGATCCAGCACATAAGAAGAGGAAAGGGTAGCAAGGGACAGAGGTGTAAGACCCGAGCCTGGAGGTGGCGTACATCACTTTTGCTTAGATTCTAACAGCAGAAATGTAATCACGTGGCCACACCTAGGGGCAGTATTCAGAATTTTTACAACTGGTAGCCCAGCCACTGACAAGTCAGAACACAGGTCTGCTGTGGAGTGGAGGCAGGTCTTGAAAGCTCCCAGGTGCATCACATGCTAACTCTTTGTTTGCTGGATTATGGGAAATGGTGGGTTGGGGAGTGTCCAAAAGAAGGATTAGATAAAACTTGGGTAGCAGCTATTTACCAGCTGGTGTAGAAGTCTTTTAATGGTAATTAGTAGAGCTATACTAAGCCATACAGACTAAATATTGATCTTAGCTATACCTGATGCAAGGGAAACTGGGGAAAAAAATGTTGCCATGATTCTATCAGGTGAATGGAAGGGGATCAACTGGTATATAGTGGGACATCCGCAGTTAACTAGTTAATAAATGTCTAACAATAAATCAAGAAACATACACATACTGTTTAGGATATGAAACTAAATTTCAGAAGAAATAGCTAAAAATTTTCTTAGTAATTCCCCTTAGTGGAGAGGTGAAGCAGGGTACTGCTCTTTTTCATATTCAACTTGATAGTATACTTTGAGTTTTTGAATAATTTTCATGGGTTATTTGGATAAAATTAAAACTAGTAATTAGTGATTTTCATGGATAAAAATAAAATTAGTAAGAAAAAAGGGTAATACGGTGGTAATGAATGAATTGGAGAATGATTTACCTTGTATCCAGAACTTTAAAATAGGTATATTAATTGTGAAGAAGCATTCTTGCTTTGAAGTTAGAATTCTTCCCCACAACTGTGATCCCAGCACTCACTCTGTCTCCAAAATAGTTTAGGGGAGCTTTTAGAAACTTCATATAACCCCCCTTTCCAAGATTCTGATTTATTTCACTTATTGCTGGGCCCTAGAGAATTAGTAATTTTAAAAACTCCCCAACTGCTTCTGGGCTAGCCCCTCCAGCCAAGTAGTTTAGACATCTTTGCTTCTAAAAATCTTTTGTATTCTTCCCACTCTGATCTCTCTCACTACTTCCACTTCAAGTAAGACCTTCTCTACCCTAGGTCTGAACTAGTATGATCCCCTTCACATCAGACAAGTGGGAGGACAAAAAGGGAGAGAGATGAGAGAGGGCATTCAGATAACCTGTGAGTAATGGAAGTGGTTGTCAGAGAGCCAGTGTCTCTTTTTGTTCTATACAAACTACTTAAATTGATGACCTTATCTTGAATTTCTTATGGAATAATTTTAGATCTCAAGTTCAAGCAAATTTGACCTGAGGAGCATATTGTTATATCCTTACCTTTAGTGTTAACTCTTGGGGCTATATCAGCTGTACCCCCAGGTTGCCCTCCAGTTTTTTTCTCTTCCCTGGATTTTCCTTCTTAATCTCCCAGCTGCGGTCTTCCAAGAATTCATAAGTAGAAACATTTCCAGTTTGCAACCAAGATCACCAACACTTTTCATAGCTCACTTGTTTCTATGAAGGAATTCTTAGGTGATTAATAAACAAGTCATGAAGGAACATAAGAACTATATAGTTTCCCAAACTTAGAAGGTTTTTTAAATTGGACTTTAAAGAGATTTTGTATTACCCAAAGAAGAAATGTTTGTTGTGTATATGGGATAAATGTTCTAGACATCAAGGAAAAACTTTTTTTTTTCCAGTTCTAGAAATGGAATTAAGGGCCTTGCTCATGCTAAGAAAGCACTCTACCATTGAGCTTCTTTCTCCAGCTCAAAACTTCTTTATTTTGTAAAAAGTCTAACTAGATTTTTTTTCAAACATCAAGTTACAGATAAAACTTACTTTGTACCTTTCCCCAGTTCTGTTCTTGGCCTCCCTAAACTCCGCTGCCCCCATGAATCAGATGTATAAATGATCTACTGATAACTGGTTCACATCAAGTCAATGCCCTCTCTTATGTAGTATGAGAACTTGCCTCTAGCATTCTGTTCATGTATGGGGAGCTATCCTGGATGGCTTCTGGGGAATATATATACATTCATACCACTGGACCAGAATATGTTTTTTTAAAAAATTCTTATTTTTTTAGTACTTTTATTTTATTTTATTTATGTGGTGCTGAGGATCGAACCCAGAGCCTCGCACGTGCTAGGCGAACACTCTACCACTGAGCCACTACCCCTGAGCCAGAATGGTTTTTTAAAATTTATTTTTTAATACTTTTATTTTATTTTTTAATATGGTGCTGAGGATCGAACCCAGGTCCTTGCACGTGCTAGGTGAACACTCTACCAGTGAACTACAACCCCAGCCCCCAGAATAAGTTTTTTAAGGTGAGGGATTGATTCATCTCATCATCAAATCTTAAAGTTTGCCAACTTGATCCAAGACTCTTTTTAGGCCAGTGTTTCTCACACACAAACCACTGGGAATGAATGGCTTTACATCACAGGTTCTGAATTAGTTGTTCTCAGAGAGGATCTGAGAGTTTGCATTACTAATAAGCAAGGTTCTCGCTAGTGGTCTCAACCCTGGTTGTACACTGGAAACATCTGAGAGCTTTTTAAAAGTACTGGTATCTGGAATCTATCTGTGATGATTCTGATTTATTTGGTTTAGAATAGGGCCTGGGCATGATGTACAGGTAGAAATGATATAGATATCTCAGATTTGACATTAAAGTGAGAATAGGTTGAGAACCATTGTTACAAGCTTGGAACACTTCTGTGACTCATAGTAAAGATCTTCATGTGTGGATTTTGTAGCAATCTGGGAAGCCCCTCACATAAACTCTATGATGTAAATATATGTGCTTTGTGGATACAGAACATGGAGAAGGGGATCCTCTTCATGATCAGGTTCCTGGAGATGATATGGAAGAGGCTACCTAGGGGAATATACTAAGAATGAAAAAAAAAATGGTCTTTTCATAAAGAACAGAACCCATATGTCAACTGATATACCAAGGTTTGAATTGATGATTGAATAAGAATTTGGCATCTCTTTGTTCAAGAGACCCTTCTGTTTTCTGTGTCCTTTCAATAGTATGTTATAAACACAACCTTGATGCGTTGTTTTCATCAGAGAAAAATTTGCACTTATTTCTTACTTCTTATCTCTGTTTATGTTTACCTAAAAATATACATGCCTGCAAAACTTCTGCATAGTTAGAATTTCTAGTATTTGCATGTTTCATTGACCTTAGTTAGAAAAATTTAGGGTATTTTTTTTTTTTTTTTACATTCACTTGTCCTCAAATTTGAGTGACTAAACATCCTGATAGAAGGACTGTTGTTACACTCAGGAGCTCCCATTGCTAATGGCAAATTGATGAGTTGTTTGCTCAAAATTCATGGGCCTTTGTTTAAATGTGAAGCGTTTTGTTGTTATTTCAAAGATGATCCTAGAAGCAGAGAAAACAATATATATATATATATATATATATATATATATATATATATATATATATATTATGGCTAATAACACCTTCTTGAAAACAATAAGCTTTAAAACCAGTGGATTAAAATGAAATATAATTGTGCTGTTAAGGAATTGGAATTTTCTCCTGTACTCCCGACTATTGAGTCATAAAAAACTTTGATTTTTCTTTTCTTGATATATATATATATACTTTTATATATATATATATACTTTTTATATTTTTATATATATATATATATATATATATATATATATATATATATATATATACTTTTTTTTTTGTCTGCTGCATGGTCACTGTCTTCAGTAAGATGGTCTTTATTTGTATTCATGTTAATTTCCTCCCTGAACCTCCCTACTGCCATCTTGCCCCTTAAATTCTTGTGGAGGTAAATGTGTGGGTATGGCCCCCTCCTTGTGAAGAATTGAGAGTGTCTTGTAGTGTCTTCTGACTTGGCCTACTTTTTCTCCACCCACACCTCCATCACTTCCTTTAGGAGAGATTGAGGATTGGGAAGGAAATATGTGAGATGTGAAGGGAAAGGTAAAGAGGCATGAAAAAGTGGTTTGGGGGAGTAAATGGCACTGGGGAAGCGAAGTGTGGTTCCTGGATAGTGTGAAAAGTCTATTGAGCTGGGTGATTGTAGATTTAAGTGAGGCACAGATATAGATGGCATGGACCTTGTTTTCTACCAATGCCTGATCAACCTTTTCAATTTCTTTTCTCTGCTTTTGTATAGACCGGGGCCTCTATCAGTAACACTTTCCCTATCTTTGCTTGGAAAATCCATCTCCTCTTTTAAGACCCCGATGGATAATTTTGTCCTCTTTTCAGACCTTCTCCCTTTACTCCCATGGTATTTGGTCATCTCCCTCCATTCTGTCCCCATTGTCCCATTAGCCAGCCATTGTTGTTACACTTTCTCTGCCACAACAAGCATCTGTTCACATGGATCCCCACCAGGTTGTGAACTCGGCATGGGTCAGTATGTGATTATTTGAAATTCCTGTTCATAACACGGAAGGTGGTACGTACTATATACCCAAATAATAAATATTGGGTAAATGAATGAAAGATTCTCAACCCTGTAAATTGTTGCGATTGGGGTTGGGGGTTCAAAATGAATTCTTCTTAGTAATATATGACATAAAAATTCTATCTTTAATTATTATTCTGATTTACCTCTACCAAATCCTAAGTTAATAGCATCTCTCCAGATATATGTACAGTTTTGTGTGTGTGTGTGTGTATATATATATATATATATATATATATATATATATCACACAGATCTACATAAAATTGGAGAGAAGTTAAAAAGATCAAAGAGTATTCATAAATATTAGATATCTGAGATAACAAACTTCAAAGAAGTCTGCACAATGTACATGGTTTAGCTGTTATCTTTCAGATGGGCCTCCTTGATTGTAGGAAACATGTCATCCAATATTGAACACACCTGTATTTTCGAGTTGCATTGAAGTATGAGTATAAAAATGTGGTTTGAAAGATTTTCTTTAATCATGTGGAAACGTGGAGATTTTAACTGCTGAACAATTTCATATAGTTGACAAATAAAAAAACAGACATAAATTACTTGTGCCATTGATCCTGGGTTATGGCTTAGTTCATTTGGGCTGCTCTAACAGAATGCCATAAACCAGGTAGCATATAAACAACAAAAATTTGTCTCTCACAGTTCTGGAGGCTGGGAATGTCAAGATGAAGCTTCAGGCAGCTTGATGCCTGCTGAGGACCCTCTTCTGGTTTCTAGATGGCACCCTTTGGCTGTGTCTTTATGTGATAAGGGAGGACTGGTGGGCTTTCTGCTCTGCTTTATAAAGGCACCAATCTCAGTTGTGCCCTCATGAGGTAATCACCTTCCGAAGGCCTCACCTTTTAATACCAGCACCTCAGGGGTTTGTATTTCGGGGTATGGATTTGGAAGGAGACACAAATATCCAGGCCACAACAGACATAATAATGTGACTTCACATTATTTCTTAGGAGGGAGAAGACTGGGGTCCTGGTTATGGTGAGTTACTAAAGGTTTCTGGTGTCAGACAATCTGCCCTACCTCTCTAAGCTTTAGTTTCTCCATGTATAAAACATGAGGTTTGGTCTAAATTACTACCAAGGTCATTTTGAATCATCTGTGATTCTGGAAAGTTATGAAACACAGCCTGTAACCATGGTGAGGAAAGTTGATTGGTGGCTCCAAAAATAGACTTATTTTCTCCTTCTGTATAACATTGATGCTCTCCCATTGAGTAAGTCACTCTGTGTATATTGCCTTAATAAACCAATTTCTTGATTTCTTTTTATGCCAGCTGCTCAAAAGTGAATGGAAGGCTGTCTTAAGAAATACCAAACAAATGAGCCCTTGTCTCTTGTTTTATATATAGATCTGAATTATTGTGCTGTTTTTCATTTCTGTTATAGGTATTCAAAAAAGCAGAAGGTGGTGATTTGATAAATTTAGAAACTATTTCACATCAGTCCCTGCTGTCATTTATGTTTGTGTGAGAACCCCATTCAAAATATACCTTATTTATTCTTCTCTTAAAATATGTTTTCCTTCATTTTTTGCCTTTCTGCTGGCAGAAAGTTCATCTATAAATATTTACAGATTTTTGTCGAGATCCTTGTGTTGGTAATTATTTTTCTCTATTAACATATAGATAATCTAGTTAGACACCATCATGTTTTTTTTTTTTTTTTTTTTTTTTGCCCCTTAAGCCCTTTGATTTCTCAGTGTGTCACTTCATAATCTTGTCTGTGATGTAGTGATGTCCTAAATGGCCCTCTGAGAATCACTCAGGTTCCAAGGTCTGTGGTCCTGCTCCTTGGTGATTGTCCCCTCTCCAGAAATACCCCATCTGAAGTGAGATGTCTTGACTTGACTGGGACAAGTACCAGGCTGGAAGACACTGTCTCCCTGTCTATGATCATCCATGCCAGATCCAGCCCTTTGATGTAGAGACTCAGCTCATTAAATGAACATTTTTAATGCCTAAAGCAAAAAAAAAAAAAAAAAAACATTTAATTTTCACTTTCTTTATTCTGTAATAATCTGTATGCATAGTGTCACATCACTGACCAGCTATGTGAAAATAGACAAGTTGCTTACCCTCTCTAAGCCTCAGTTTCCTCCTCCATAAAGCCTGAATTTTATTTCTAGAATGTCTTTCTAAAATTCTCTTCCTCCCTTTCTCTCTCCTTTTCTTTTTTCTTTATAGCTTTGTCATCTTCTCTCTAACCTTAAAGTGGCTGGGTTTCTGGACACTCTGAGACCAGATTAACTCAACAACTCATTTTGTTTTGCTTGTATTCCTGCTTAATAGTACAAAAATAAAGCATTCATATTTTTATAGAAATTATGACTAACACATTTTCCCCAGTTAGCATTTCTGTGAGTCTTTTTTTTTTTTTTTTTTTTTTAAAGAGAGAGTGAGAGAGGAGAGAGAGAGAGAGAGAGAGAGAGAGAGAATTTTTTTAATATTTATTTTTTAGTTCTCGGCGGACACAACATCTTTGTTGTTATGTGGTGCTGAGGATCGAACCCGGGCCGCACGCATGCCAGGCGGGCGCGCTACCGCTGAGCCACATCTCCAGCCCTTCTGTGAGTCTTTATTAATGAGAATTAAATTGGTTAGACACTACTGACCACAGCTCTGGGGAAATACTCAGAGAGCAGTTCTTTGATATTTACCAATCTCGTTCATCATCAATTAGAGATCTTTGATCTAATTAGCGTTTTCAAACTGTTGAAATTAAAGGAAAAAACTCTATGGAAATGGTTTTGGAAAATATTTTAGAAATAAGTTCATTCACTCATTCAAGAAGTACCTATTGAGTTGTCTACAGGAAGTCTTTGGGTTATCAATGTATAAAATGAAGATTCTTGATTTAATGAAGTTAATTTTCTATCAGGAGAAGACAGACAATAATCAATAAGCATAATAAGTATGTTATATGCCTTATTATAAGGTCGTAAGAACTATGGGGAAATGAAAAAAAAATCAAGTAAGAAAATGGGAATCCAAGGTGGGCAGGACTTGGAGAACTGAGTTACAATAATGTGTAAATACCATGGTCAGGAAACAGGGTGTGGTAGGTAGAATGACCCCCCCCCCCAAGAGGTCCATGCTGTAATTCCTGAAACCTAAAATTTGATTATATTGTATGACTAAAGGAACTTTCCAGCTTTCATTAAGGTTAAGTTTACATAACTTAATGGAGATGTTCCTGGATTATCCAAGTGGCCTAATTGAATGAATGAGCTCTTAAAAGTGGAGAAATCACCCTGGGTGTACCCTGAGAGAGGTGGCAGAAGTTGTAGTGATTCAGAATGTAAGAGGGACTCTACCTGCCAATGCTAAAGGGGGGCGTGTGGAAAGCATGAGAAAGAAGGGGACCAGCCTTGAGCACAAAGATCAGCCTCCCACTGATAGCCAGTGAGGAATTGGGTCCTCAGTCCTACAGCCAGGAGAAACTGAATCCAGCCAACAGCTGGAAGGAGATTCATCCCCAGAACTCCAGAAAGGAATGTATTCCTGCTGACACCACGATTTTGGCTTTGTAAGGCTCCAAGCAGAGGACCCATTTGATCCACATTGTCCCCAGACTTTTTACCTGCAGAACTGGAAGAGAATAAAGGAGTGTTGCTTGAAGTTGCTTTATTATGGTGATTTGTCATGGCAGTAATAGAAAACTAATCCAGAGGGGAATTGAGTTAGCCAAGCTGGTACTGAAAGAGTATTTGGGGGAAAGAGTATTCTAGGCAAAGAGAACAGTAAGAGCCAAGTCCTGAGGTGAGGTACACCTGAGCGTTAGAGGTGGCAGCCAGTGTGGCTGGAGTGGAGAGAACAAAGGTATTAGTAGGAGATGAGGTCAGTAAGGAAATTGGTGGAAGGTGGAGACTATAAAGGGCTTTGCCTTTTGTCCAAATGAAATAAGGAGTTGCTATACATTTTGATCAGAGAAGCAATATGACTTACTTCATTTAAAAAGGGGTCATACTGGCTGCTCTGAAAATAGACTTCTCAGGGAGAAGGGGAGAAACTTGAAGGCCAATTAGAAATGATCACAGGAATCCTGACACAAGGTGGTGGTGGTGCCAACCAGAAAGAGTGGAGAGAGTGAGAAGTGGTCAGTCTAGATATATTTTGAAGAAAATGTCAATTTCTTTGTGACTTAGATGTGAAATGTGTATGTGAGAGAAAAGGCAAAGACTTTTCCACAGATTTAGGCCTGAAGAGCTGGAGGGGTGGAGTTGTGATCAGCTAAGGTGCAGAAAGCTGCAGGTGGAAGGACTTGCTGTAGGTGGTGAGCTAGAAGTCTGTTTGTACGTAGTAAGTGTCTTTCAGACATCCAGTTGGAAATAGAGTTTTATAGGCAGAGTGATGTCTCCCAAAGAGGTCCACATCCTTTCTAGTCCCCATAATCTGTGACTACGTCATCTTAGGTAGTAAGAAGGACTTTGCAAATATGAGTAAGTTAACCTTGAGATGGCAGAATTAGGCTGGATCATCTGGATGAGCCCAACATCTTCAGGAGTCCTTGGAAGTAGAGAACCTTTCCCATGGTGGTGAGAGGCCAATATGACTGGTCAGAGAAAGGCTATGTTGCTAACTTTGAACATGGAAGAAGAAGGCCATGGGCCAAAGAATGTAGATGGCCTTTTTAAGGTGGAACTGACAAGGACATGAATTCTTAGAATTATCTAATAGACATAATTTAGGGAGGTTATTTCACTATTTATCTACTTGTTTCCATCCACTATGGGTCAACTGTTGCCCCATGGGATGTTAAGTCCATCACAGGACTGTGCATGGCTCAGAGCATCCCTCCAGATAGCCCCCATGTTAATAGCAGAGCAAGCCATAAGAGATGAAGGTGTGGATGAAGTGAGACACTTGTCAGCAAACTGAAGTGAAAAGGTCTACCAAGGGTAGTGAAATGGGTCAAAATTGTCAGTACCAAAATGTATTAATTACAGAAATCTCTACTAAAATTTATTGAATTTTGATATACAACATTCAAATGTTGATTTCTTGGATTGCCTAGTCTGGACAGGGATGTTGCTTAGAGGAAGAGCGCTTGCCTAGCATGTGGAAGGCCCTGAGTTCAGTCCCCAATATAAAAACAAAAAAACCCTAAGCGAAAAAAAAAAAAAAAAAAAAAATATATATATATATATATATATATATATATATATATATATATATAAAAAACATATTCGTTGAAACAGCTGAGCAACCACAGCTTGATGGAAACTCAGTTTCATGTCCCTTCCCACCTCAGGGCCTTTGCATTTATGCCTTCTTGGTCTTTTTTTTTTTTTTTTTCCATGGTACTGGGGTTTGAACTCAGGGGCACTCAGCCACTGAGCCACATCCCCAGCCCTAATTTGTATTTTATTTAGAGACAGGGTCTCATTGAGTTTCTTAGAGCCTCGCCATTGCTGAGGCTGACTTTGAATTCGTGATCCTGCTGCCTCAGCCTCCCCAGCTGCTGGGATTATAGGAATGCACCACCATGCCTGGTGCCTTCTTGGTCTTTTGTTCTCTTATTCTTTCTGTGGCTTCACATTCATGTAGATTTCAGCAGAAATCCTCAGACTTTCCTTGCTACCCCAACAAAATATCCCACCCACCCTTGACACATACTCGTACCCAGCTCCTTCCCATTGCTCTGATGTATTTTTTTTCACTATTTCAGAGAGTGACAAAAGTGATTTGTCCATTACTTATGTGTATATCATCCATCCCCTTCCACTGCTCTGTAAATCACACACCCAGCTCCATAAGGGCAACTCGACAATAGTACTCCCAGCACCAAGTGAAAGGAGCCAAGTCCATACTTGTTGACTACATGGTTTTCATAATTCATCTTCTTTCTTCACTTTTTTTCCTGGTAACTGGTTTCATCCCACCCAAGGAAATCGCTTACTGAATGAGGAACTGCTGAGACATTGAGAATCTCTGGAAGACAAGATACAGGTCCTCCCCACCCATCTCACAGTCTGTAGAGGAGTTTCCAGGTTCTTTGTATCCTGTGCATGTGGAAGCTACTCACATCTTTTTTTTTTTTTTTTTTTAAATGAGAGTAGCATGATAGGGTTTCTATGTCAGAAGAGACAGGGGAGTCAATTAATGGCAGTGTTCTGGTTGTCCGATGCAAAGTGACAAACCACCCCAAAACTTAATGACTTAAAATGACAGTAATCATTTCTTATCTCCCACAGTTCCTTAAGTCAGAAGTCTGGCATTCAGTGGGCTGTGTGGCCAGTCTCTCTTCCATGCAGCATCTATAGGGTGGGGTGGGGTGGGAGCTCAACAACTGGGGTTTGGAATCCCCTGAAGGCTTTCTCACCTGTCTGGTACATGGTTTGAGACACCTGGGCTCCTTGGGCAAGTCCATAACTCTCTGTGACCTCTCGATCACATGTTATTTTCCAAGGATGGCTGCATCACCATGTGTCTGTGGAAAACAAAATCTCTTCAGGCTGCATTACCATCACAATGGCTACTGACATTGTTGGGCTTACTGTGGTCCAGGCAGTGCCTAGTATTATACATGTATTCTGTTATTTTGCTCCTTACAAATCTATAAAGTACCTGTTTTTTTTAAAAAAAATAATAATGAAGCAATAGAAACTAGGTGAGGTTCTGTGACTGGTGTATGCTCACAAAGGACTTGTGAACTTAGTGGTGAAAGGATGGGTGGGAACCTTGCTTCCAGAGGAGAAGCAGAACACGGATCTGTTACTGAGTCCTCTGTCAGCAATCCCTCCACTCCTCATGGCCCTCTTTCTCTTTCCTCCAGTATCAATATATCTTCATTTTGTTCAATTACATTCCAATGATGTTTTTCCTACTCCCTTTTTTTTCCCCATTGGATATATAAATCACTCTAGTTGTGTTTTGAGTCTGAGGATTGATGTGGAAATATGTCAAGAAAAAGCATCCAAAGTGATTTTTGAAAATCTTTTGGGACAGTAAGATATTGCCGTATTGAAAACTTTTATATAGAAAAAGGACACATTTCCTTTCATCAGTGAATCCCAAACTTTTTGCAACCAAAGAGTACTTTCTGAGAATGACTTATGCCAGTGATTTTCAGAGAAGGGGCCTCACCTTGACAGAGGGGGAACCAGTGTACTTTGTAGGTGCTCCCCACCCTCACCCCCACCCCACCCAGGATTCTTCATTCCTGCTTGAGAATGACCAGCCAAACCTACCAGAAAGACAGTTATTCCAAAATCCTGTCCATTTTCCACCTTAGTACTGAGCCTCTTGTAGATAATGTTGTTCAGCACGTGTTTAATGAACCAATTCCATAAATGTGAAGCCTCCTGAACTGCTGATGCTTCTGTGGTTTTCCCCTGAACCTTGGCATCTTGTTTTTAGAAATTAGAAACATATTTGGTTTTCAGGGCCTCTCCTAAGTGCCTCAAAGAGATGATAAATAAATATTTGTTGTGATGCCCTCACAACAGTGATTTAAACACCTTCAAAGACAGACCTTCAAAGGATGCAGGAACAACATTCCTTGTCAGGTTTCCTGTTGCCATTTAGGATAGCTCTCAGATTCTTCTCAAGATGATTTGTGTATTCATTCAATAAACTGATTATCTATCACAAGGCACGGGAGGAATGAATCTGTACCAGGGAGCACCACAGACCCCAAACATCTGCCCTGACAGAGCTTAAATTCTAATTGAGATAGTAAATATAGAGCATGTGTAATGGTCAGATGGTTAGAATACTATGGAGAAAAATAAATCCCAAGGAGGGGAAGAAGCAGGTCAGATACATCTTTCTACTCAACTATATCCCTGTGGCTTCTCATCTTCTCTAAGTTGAATCTCAGAAGGCCCTACATGATCCAGCCCCGTCTCCCTTACCTCAGCCCCTGCTGCTTGTTCTCAGCTATGTTGGCCTCCTTGATGGAGGAACCTTGGGCCTCAGTATTGTTCAGGGCATTGCTTCTGGCACTTCCTTTCTCTCTGAATAGCCACACCTCCTTCAGATTAACTGTGAAACCAACTCCCTCGCCTGTTTTTATCTTCTTGCTGATGCCTTTGCTGACTACCTTATTTTCTCTTTCAGTTTCCCTCTTTTTCTAACCCAGGACCTCTGCTTTCCTGGAGGTCACAGCCCAGCAGAGAAGGTAACCAGATGCCACCAGTTGGGCACCACCGTGGGCAGAGCAACATCACCAGCCCCTGAAGGTTGGAGAGCCCAAGTCCATCTCTGTCCTTCAGTACTGACGGGAAAGTTCTCAGGAAAGGCCCTGCCTAGTGGCAGTACAATGGGAATCTCCCCAGCCTCGGCAGTAGCATTGATTCACCCCTGAGCTTACCTAGCCGGAATTCCCAGCTTGACATTTGCTCTTGTCACACCATGGGCCCCTACTCTTTTGGATTGGAGTTAGTTACTTGAATCGAAAGGCCCTTCTTCAGAAGGATGGAGTATTGGCTGGGTGTGTTCAGCCTGGTTAGTCTGCTTTCCCTCCTCAGCAAGGCTCTTCTTCTTTCTCTTTCATCACCCTCTGTGGCTGCCTCTTCAGTGTTCTCAGCTTTCAGTTTCACTGGCTGAGCTGACCTTTTTTGTATTTCTTGTTTTTGTTCAGAAACTGAAACTGCATCTCATACATAACTGTCTGGCAGCTGGGTCATTCCCCTTTTATTAAAAGTGTAGCTTCTTTTTCCTGGTCTGTACCACGTCTTCGTCTTTTACAGCATTAAAAGGAATACCCCCGGTTTCACAGAAAGACCTCCAAAGTGCACAATTTTTGTGACATTAATAAACAAAATTGAAAATGTAGTGGCCACAGGTTGGGTTACCTAGGAAGCAGATTCCGAGGTGGGCTTCTACCTGCCAGAAGGGTGGGAAGGAGGCCAGGAGGGCAGAGGAGAAGTTGAGCTGTGGTGCCAGGCTGATGGGGAATGCTGGAACTTGAGTGGCTCGTTAGAGTTGTCTTGACTTTGACTGAGCTGGTGAGGCCTTCAAATCCTGTATCCCTCAGTCATGACATGTTGGCTAACTTGAGAAAGTGACCTCTTCAGCTGAGGCCATTCCTGCACAGGCCAGCAGCACCCCTGGCAAATGCAGCTTGAAGACCTCACTGAAAGGGGGTCTTCTTCAGAATCTCCCAGCATCTTTTGCAATATTGTAGTAGAAATTCTGCTTCAACTCTAAGACATGACATAACATTTGAGCTAAGAAGCAACCTTGTGGCCGTTTTAATTTAATATCGAAATCATAGTGTATCAGAGCCCAAAGAGGCCGTTGAGATCGTCCCTGCAGCCCTTTTATTTGACAGAAGGGAAAGTGAAGGAATAAAAGAAGGGAGAGGAAATCTCCATGTGCTTCCCCCAGACATGGACCCTGAGATCAAGATTTGAGTAGGTAAGTTTATTTGAAAGTTTCTTCCCAGAAATGTCATCAGGGAAGTAGGAAAGGGGGACTGGAAGAGAAAGAAGTTAATAAAGGGTGGGTTCCAAATAAACTCCTGTTGCAGACAGCTGGATTCAGGCCCTTCAGGGACCTCCAGGCATTAGTCTACACAGTTCGGAGTTGTCCTACGCAGTGGGCAAGGAAACAGGGACATGGCCCGTCAACTGCCCATCCATACTGACTGAAGGCTGTTTCCTGGAGGGGTTAACTTCCCTGCATTTTCACCTCACTCTGTGAGGGGGACCTGTCTGCCAGATATAAGTACCACAGATATCCAAGAAAGCTGCCTTCAGCATGTGGAGGTGATTCTGAGGTGAACCATTAAAGAAAGGGGCTTAGGGGAATGGCGGCACCTGCTTCAGGGGATTGGCCCAATCTAGAACTCAGGTATCCTGTCTACCGTAGGCCATGGTCCTTTCCACTGATTATTGAACATCTTCCTTCTTGGTGCCCCAAACAGTTCTAAGTAATCCAGGGAAGAGAGAGTGAGGTATAGAAGGAGCAGAGGATGTAGCCCCTGTTTGAGAAACAGTCTAACTGGAGGGCCGCATACACATTCATGTCTGAAGGAAGAGGAGAAGACGGCATAAGCATTACACCATCACAAATGATAAAAATGGTTGTGATAACAGCTGTGTATTGCATTTGTCACTTTGCTGCTGTAAAGGGCTGCTTCAGGACAAAAGGCGCTTCTTGTTCATTTTTTTTTTTTAAAGAGATTTAGTCTTGAGAAGTCTCAGTGGGAATTTGAGTATGATTGTTGCAGAGGAGAGGCAGGATAGCATCCCGCCGAAGAAGTGGAGGTCTCTGGAGTGTGCGGAGAAGTTCTTCATCCTATCTCCATTACATAGTGGTCACTGGGCAGAGTGCAAATTAAACCTTAGTTTTCTTCTCTATAAAATGGGATCACTAATAGAGCTCAGTCACCAGGGTGTTGAGAGCACTCTGTGGAGTAATTGATGTAAAAAATATTTAACTTGGAGTGTGCCACATAGAAGTTTGACGGACATCAGCAGTGGTAGTGATTATCGTTGGCAGAGGGGAGTGGAAAGGGAGTGTCAGGTGAGAAGATGGCCAGGGCTGGGGCAAACATGAGATTCAAGAAGCACCAGGAAGATCTTTCTGAAGTTCAACTACTGAGGTGCTGGGGAAGCAATGGGGAAGGCTTCAAGTTGAGAACTTCCAATTTAGACCAAACTGTTATGGGACCCTCGCTCTTACCAAAGCAAGCCATATGGGGAAACCCAATATGTAAAATATATAAACAGAACTACTCATTTGAAAGTGGAGTGGGGAACTAGGGTCCTGTCTCCTTTTCTCATTCAACCACCCACAACCCTTGAGGGAATTCTGAGAAACCCCAAGGCTCCAAGAACAAAAACAATTTCTAAAGAAAAGAAAAACTATTGTAATATCTCATTTGTTCTGAATTGAGTTAGTTTTCCAGAGAAGCATTTTTTTTTTTTTAAGAAACTCTTCATGGATTAAATTTTGCTTGTGTGTGTGTATATATGTGTGTGTGTGTATATATGTGTGTGTGTGTGTGTGTGTGTGTGTGTTTAACCTTATTAACAAAGATGAATGAAAAACCTTTTAATCTGTACTTGGTGATTTTTTTTGATTATACTAATGAACATTTGGTTATGGTCCTGTGCTTTAATATGGTGCTTTCCATCCTCCGAGGTTCTGAAGAGTAGGAACTGTTGGCTGGTACTGAGCTTTAGGAATTGTTATAAGCAGCAGCATGGTATCAGGGGAAATTCCTGGATGTGGGAGCCGTGCTGTCCAGACTGTGTCCTTGCATCTTACTAGCCTTGTGACCTTGAGCAAGTACTTACCCTCTATCTGCCTCAATGTCTTTTGCAAGTTGGGAATAATAGTCATATTTACCCAAAAGGCTCCTGTTGAGAAACATTAAATAAGTCTTTAATATGTTCAATACTTAGATAAAGCCCTGCGTTTAAAAAGTGGTTTATCAGTGTGATGATGATGATGATGATGATGACGAAGAAAACCATGATGATGATGACACAGTATCTGAGGTTTTCTGTTTGTTTTTTTGTTAACTTTATTTCACTTATTTATTTTTTAATGTAGTGCTGAGGATTGAACCCAGTGCCTCTTACATGCTAGGCAAGTGCTCTGCCACTGAGCCAAAACCCCATCCAAGTATCTTCTTTTTTGTAGTTTTCCTCTCTTTGTTATAGCACAGTGGTTAAGCCCATAGGACTCTGAAACTAAATAACCTGGTTTGAATCCCACCACCACTGTGATTTTGGAAAAGTTAATGTAATTCTCCGTGATTCCGTTTATTTATCAGAAGCATGTGGCTAATACTACAAACTAGTTTACATGGTTTTTATGAAGATTAAATAGTATAGAATTTGTGAAGCCCTTATTAGCACAATTTCTGGCACATAGCCATCATTCTTGTTAATTATTAAGAGTCCAAATGTAATATATAGTGCAGAGCCAGGAGTTTTTACTGTATTTGATTCCTTAGAAACCTTTGAACAGTTTCTTTTTGTTACTTATTTGTTTTCAGTTAATAGAGGTTGTTAACTTATTGATCTTAAATAATAAGTGTTTTCAATGTGCTTCTTAACATTGGGACAAAAGGTAGGTGGGTGGAGAGATTAACCATTTTTGTGACCATTTTAACCATTTTTATATAATATGATGCTTATTATCAAACTATGACTCAGAATTTTAGATGTATCTATGTTGAAGGCGTTGGATCATTTAAAAGGTTGACATGATTAGCATTCATAGCAAGGGATTTTTTAAAAACAAAGAAAAATAATAAGAAAATGTGTTGGTGGAAGTGACTAGAAGCAACCACAGGCTAGGCAGCAAATTTTCTGATGCATCAGAAACAAAGGGCCAATGTGTGATATAAAGCAAGAAAGCAAACCACCAGCAGCAGCAGCAGCAATAAAAAACCGTGATTTTGCAGCCTTATTGGGGGAAAGAGGAAGTTCATCCTCCAGTCTCCCAGCATACCCCTTGATCCTAAGCATGTTAAAGGTTATATCATACTGGCCCATGTATGAGGGTTTTGTAGAATTGTCTAAACATAGGGCATGAGCACAAGGATTGTAGTGCATCCTTCCAGTGTTATCCTGGAGTACTGTTAGACATCCTAGGCAAGGATCACCTAATTCACTAGGAAAATATACCTTCATTTACCTCACTATTGATGAATTAGTAAGACCCAGATTCTGCAAAGTAAGATGTAAATTTGTAGACTGATAGCTAGCAAGTGATTTCTGTCTGATAGAGAAAGTATCCCCCCAAAGGTTATAGTTTTATTGTCCTATGGGACATAGGGTTTTTGTGACTAAAGTAGAAATCTTATTTCAGTATTCTGTCATTGACTATATATATTTTTGTCTGTCCTATACTCCATTGAACCACATGTACCATCCTGCTGGTTTCTTCATTAAGGGACTAAATAAATTTTTGACATATATTTCATATATATTTGTATAAAAGTCATGGGTTTTTAAAAAATATTTATTTTTTAGTTGCAGTTGGATACAATATCTTTAATTAATTAATTTATTTTTATGTGGTTCTGAGGATTGAATCCAGGGCCTCACCCATACTAGATTAGTACTCTACCGCTGAGCCACAACCCTAGCCCAAAAGTCATGGTTTTTAATTTTCCTGAAAACTACATATAACAAACCAATTGTCTATTTATAGAAAATTTCCTTTATTGCTATTTTCTACTTTTTGTTTGCTTTCCTTTATAATTTTGAAATTGAAATAGATCTTTTAAGTCTTTTGTTCTTCTAACATAGGTGTTCTATCAATAACAGAAATAAGTGTAGGTAGTTAAAAGTTTTAATCTGATGGTTTTAGGCTTTTTAATTTTTGTGAACCTAATGATCTCAAGTTAATACCCACATTTCTGAAATGAGTACTGTGTCAATGTAAGCTAATGTAACATTTTAATGCAGTTTTCATAATATATTTGTACAACTAGTTGTCATATATGGTTGTTGAGTTTGTGAAGCATGACACCACAAAACTGTAAAAATGTTTCAATTCATGTAACCAGAACTACAAATGAGGTAGTGATAAAATTTAAGAGTACATGTTTTATAATATTACTTGCTTTTATAAAGATGAATTTTTTTCAGAATTATGAACAGAATGTTTTGCATACATTGTCCATTCTTTAAATAAAATCTTCCAACAAACCTTGCAATAGGAAAGAGGTCCAGCTGTCAAAGACATTTAGACAGGATTTCAGCATTGGGTAACAAATTGAACTTAGGATATTTAAGGTTAGTCAGATTGTTAAAGATCTTCATGAATAACTTTATATTAGTCCTATCTCCTTTTTTTTGAGAAGTTTGTGCTCCATTACCTGTTTTAGATATTCTTAACTAATATTTACTTATAAGTTATTAATTTAACTTAATTAATATTTAATTCTTCTAGAAGGTAACCTCCTCAAAGACAGGGCCATGTTTATATTCACCATTGTGCTCTAGGCACCTGACATGGTTCCTAACAGATGGTAGGTGCTCATCAAAATAGTTATGGGATGATTGAATGACTGCATGCCACTTTCACTCCATTACAGAACAAGGAATGCATTCAAATGAATTTGCTAACAGAGCAGGGTACACGTCTGTAATCCCAATAACTCCAGAGGTTGAGGCAGTGGGATCTCAAGTTTGGGGCCAGCTTCAGTGATTTAGCAATACCCTGTCTCAAAATAAAAATAAAAAGGTCTGGGAATATAGCTCAGTGGTAGAGTGGCATCGAGTAAAATCCCTAGTACCTACCAACAAAGAAAAAAAACCCCAAAACTTGATAATAGATTATTTCAAATGCTGTAAATTCTGAATGTTTTTAAAGTGTTTTAAAAAACTGGATGTTTTATCCAGTTCTTCACCAATCTTCTAGAATCACAGAAATAAAGAATGTCCTTTTTTGTTAGTATATTATAATTATGCATACTAGTGAGATGCATTATGCCATATTCGTACATGCACATCACATAATTTCCTCATACCCCATTACCTCCTCTTTCCCTCCTTTCTTTGCTCTACTCAACTGGGTCCAGGCAGTGGGGAAATTTATACTATTATGATTATCTTTTAATTATTGCATTGTAATTATAGATAAAAGCAGAATTCATACATGGACTTAGCATGATTTGGTAGATTTTTATTCCCCAGTTCTTCCCCACCCACTTCTCTCCTTTCTCCCTCTATCCCCTTCCTCTACTCTGTTGAACTCCCTATTATTTTCATGAGATCCCTTGTGCCGAAGTCTTGGCTGGGCACAAGATCACGAGCCACTCACAGCTTTGTAGATTCAAACAGCAATTCTTTTTTTCCCCCGAACTCACACTGGCCCTCTACACACGTTCTGGGGAAATCCAAGTTCTCCCGCACAATTGACGTCCTGAATACTTTCTGAATTCCACGAGAACTCAACGGGAACTCAGGCAGCAGGAACGCCCTATTCCCAGCAGCAATAACCTTAAACTTGGAACTTCCCTAAACCCAGATTGTCTTAAACCAGGAACGCCTTAAACCCAAATTATCCTAAACCGGGATACTTCCTAAAACCTGCAGGATACACCCTAAACCTGGATCCACCCTCGTCCTTGAGCAGGGTCACCTTTCTCAAACACACATGCAATGTCACAGCAAATTTCCAAGGCAAGTCCATTTAACATGGGGTACACTGGCAAGGAAATTTCGATGCGTCATTCCTACTTGGCAATGGCCCTCAGCACCCTTGTTTATTCCTCCCCTGCCCTCTCGCCCTCTATCATTTACCTCTTTCCCCCTTGCTTCACTTCCCCTTTCCTTCTCAACCCTCCTACCCTCTCTCTAGTTTCCACAAATGAGAGGAAACATTCTACCCATGACTTTCTGAGTATGATTTATTTCACTTAGCATAATGTTCTCCAGCCCTGTTCATTTACCAGCAAATGGCATAATTTCATTCTTCTTTATGGCTGAGTAAAACTCCATTGTGTATATAGATCACATGTTCTTTGTCCATTCATCTGTTGCAAGAAAGTATTTCAATGAATACCCATACATCTCTCACTTATTTTCACCACTTGTTAACATGTTGCCATTTTTGCTTAATTTTTCTATACCTGTTCACATGATTATAGCTTTCACTGAACCTTTTAAGAATAAGTTACAAATAGGAATCTTTATCTCTAAACACCTGGGTTTGTATCACCCAAGGAGGAGATACAATTGCCATCATGTTTATATTTAGTTATGAAAGGGTAAAGTTTCTAAGCTGGAAAGCTTAAATGTAAAAGATTAGGTATTATTGAGTTCCTCTGTTACACCCAGATTCCTGAGATAGTTAAAACAACGCCCTACTGGCCATTTAGCCTAGGGCCCTGTGCAGTTCGTCACAGGGCCCGAACCAATCAGTTTGAATGTGTACCCCTCTTAGGAATGACCAATCACCCTCACCCGATCTGTTCCCACCAATGAATGTGCCAATCACGTCTCAGAGTTGTTGTTCAATTTTCCCGTGCCTCATGATGATTTGTTCTGATGTATGCAAAGCCTCCCGCCCTCCCCAAAAAGTGTACTTAAGCTCTGTTTGAACCTCTGCTCGGGGCTCTGGGCTGCTCTCCCTTCTTGAGTAAGCACGGAGCCCCAGCGCGCTGGAATGGATCCCCAAAAAATCCCCTTTTGCCAATTGCATGGAGTCAGTCTCTTGGGTGGTCTCTCCCTCCGACGTTTCGCCGTACCTTTACAGTTATAATGTTTCTTTGACTTTTTCTTAATTTTTCTTTGTCCTTCAATGACATTACTATTTTTGATAAGTATAGGTCATTTGTTTTGTAAAATGGCCCTCAGTGTGAGCTTATTTCATGTGTCCTCATGATTAGAGCCAGGTTAGATATTTGGGGCAGAAATATGACATAAGTAATATTGTATCTTCCTAAGTATATCACCTCAGCATGATGTCAGATTGTCCCATTAATAGTGTTGTTAAATTTAACCACTTGGTTTAAAGAGTGTTGATCAGATTTCCCCCACTTTAAGGGAATTTTTCCCTTTTGTAATCATAAGTTTACATTATGAATTTTAATTACATAAAACTACAGTCTCTCTATGAAGAAATATTGTAAAACTAAATAAATGTCCACTTCCCCAATAACTTTCACCTAATGGTTTTAGGATTCCTAGAAGTTATTGCGTGAATCGATTAATAACAGTTGCAAAATGATGATTTTATAACTCTCTTATTCCTTATACATTTATAAGTTGGCAAACTGTTGTAAAAAGGAACCCTATCTTTCTCTATTTGTTGCTTGCTTGTTGTAAATATGGACTCATGAATTTTTTTCTTTAAATGTGATTCTGCAATCTTTGTAATGTTTTGAACAACCAATAAAAAAAAATAAAATAAATTGAATGTGTTATAATCCCTAACTATCATTCATTTTGAAGTTTACATTATTCTAGAGTTGGCCTGTCTAATTTCACTGATTCCTAGCATCTAAGGAGAGAAATACCTTATCCCATGAGTATTAAGTATTTTTAGTCCAGTCACAGTACTTCTCAAATTTTAATTGCACACAAATCACCCTGGGCCCCAGATTCTACATTTCTGATGAGTTTCCTTGTAATGCTGATGGTCCATGGACTGCAGTTTCACTAAGCAATGCTACATGAATTTGTAGGCTGATCTAGAAGAGTTAAAACTCATGTTGCTCTCCTTGTAGTACTATGAAAATTTTGCCTCTTCAACATGAAAAAGAATGATCCTTTGGAGGATATGTGAGCTCTGGTAGACACAGAGTGACCTCACCTAATTGATTCCCAGAAATTATGGTAATGAGGAGAGCTAAGTTCCCCCACATTCATCATGCTTATTACTTTTGCATTTCTCTTGAAATCTTGACCTTTCAGGGAGGTGGATTCAGCCATTGGATTCTGGGTTCTGGGGGAATAGTAATGATCTCCATGATGGATGTGTATCTACCAATATTCTTGAAGTCAGCTCAGATCCTATCGATGAGGGAAGTTAAGTAATTTGAGTTCTCAACAAAAAACAAATAGCAAAATGCATCATGCCATATTCATACATGCACATGACATAATTTCCTCATTTCCCATTACCTCCCCTTTCCCTTCTTTCTTTGCTCTACTCAACTGGGTCCAGGCAGAGAGGAAATTTTTCTTACTCTGTAGGAGTATGAGCTTTAAGCCATTGACAAGTCCTTCAGTGGCTTTTGGTCAAATAATTTCCTTTTTTCACTTTAGAAGTCATTTCTAGCAAGATTGTTGTTGGCACTCTAGTCATTTGTAGTTTGTCCATAACTATTACGTTCATTAAAATACACGTGGTATTTTGCATTGCTTGGTAACCTTGTTAGTTTACATCTTTATCAGTAATCTTTTTTTTCCTTTCATAATTTTATTTGCCCATCTATCATCTGACTTATATTTCCCTTTTCTTCATTCTATTAAGAATTGATGGGATTTTTTTTTCCCTGAAAGAAGAGAACTTCACAAGGGAGGAACTCCCTCTGTGGAGGTCTGAGGGATGCATCAGAAATCAGAGGACACCTGCTGAATAAAATTACAATCATCCTAGATTAGCAGCTACTAATGGCATTGGGGAATGAGTGAATGCAGACCGCATATGTACATGTCAACTCAGTTAGCAGAATCTGGAAGATTTCCAAATTGAGAGTTTTGGGTTTTGCTTTGTTTGTTTGTTTGCTTAATCTCTCCAATTTGTGTCTTTTGCTGTTTCTGGCATTTAGATAAAATAACTGATCATAGTATCAGACTTCTGCGAAGGCTGGCCAGTTTCTGACCTATATATGACTCACCACTTTGTATGTCCCACTGCTCTCTCTCAGTTCCCCCTTCTTCACAGAGGACTGACCCTGCTGAGGGATATTAGACACCCTTCCTCTTCTTGCAAAGAATCTGCCTGCTGCTACAGCCCCTTTCTGGAATAGAAAATCTCCCATTCTGTGCTTGGTCCCTGGTCATAGCACATAGTTACATGCTCATGGAATAAAGTGACATTAGGAATAATTTTATTCTTCCTCCCTCCATAGTATGTGTGTTGCCTTAATAATGTGACCACACTATGGAAATATTACCTCCGAAACTACACTATGGAAATATTACCTCCAAAAGAAAGCTTATCTGGAAATCTCCTAATATGATGCTGAAGCTTGTAGGTACCTTTTAAGCCTTCTTTGTGGGAAGATGCCACCTGAAGATTTCTAGTATCCAACTGTATAATTGGCTTAGCCTCCTAAGAGTTCACTGTCCCACCAAGGGCCAGTGGTTGCTATAACAGTATGAGACCACAGAACTTGTGGTCTCTGTGAGCCACTATCACAGTATTGGGGGGCTTGGTCATGGCTGCATGCCAAGCCCATTGAAAAGCAGAAAGGCTATTTCAGTGCTACCAGTGCTAGACACCTGGCACCAATTAGATCACACCTGCTTGCTGCTATTTGGTCTCTTCCTTTTTCTATTCCATGAGTTGTATTTTTTTTAAATCATTGAAAATCAGAAATGTTTCAGTTACTGGCCCAGATCTCTGTGAATCTTTATATCCTCTCAAAAATGTGTATAAATTCTTGGGGTAGTAATAAATAAGAGAGCAAGTTTCACCTATTCTCTCATTTAAATGTAGAAGAATATCTCATTATTTCTGACACTGAACATTTTCAGAGGAGCTGCTTAATACACACATGTACACACACACACACACACACACACACACAGAGGGGTGGGGGAGGGAAAGAAATTAGGAGGACTATGGTGGCATCTTGAACAGTGCACCAAACAGTTTTTAACATGCATTAGGTCCTGCGAGGTATTTGTGAAATAATTGTTCCAAAGCAAAAAGCAATGGCAACTGAATACATTTTATTTTCATTTTTTATCTTATTTGCTGTTATCAATTATTATTTTGGTTACAGAAAACTTAAATCTTTCATTATATTTCCAATGTTTGCTTGAACATCAGCCCCTGGCTGTTTATGCACACATATGTACATAATCTGGCTTGCTACATCCAGCACAAAAGAGCAAACCTAGTTGTATGATTAGCTAGAGGAACTGATTGTTAGGTTAAAGAGTACCCTGGAAAGTTAGGTGGTTCCTTTAATTTTGCCTGAAAGATCTTCAGATGATTTCTTAGAGTATACTCCACGACAGTGTACTGTATTAACTTTAGTTACTATATGGCTATAGAGGTTATTGTAAATTCAACCAGCATTTATTGACTACCGCCTAGATTTACAGCCTACCTGTCCCTGCCTTCAGGTTATTTACCTCTGGACCTGATTCACATAAACATAAAACATCAATACTGATACAAAATTAGTTGCAGTATCAGGTGCATGGGTCTCCAGAGTTCTCAGAGAGATCCCGATGAGGTAGGAAGTCTGGACAAAGGAACAGTGAGGGAAGGTGCAGGATTATAACTGGCCTGAATGGCTGGAAAAGAGGGATAGGAGTCAAGGACCCCAGGTAACGGGGTATGGCATAAACAAGGGCTGGAAGTGGATGTTCACACTGTGTTTGATGAACAGTGACCAGGCCTGGCCTGATCACTGAAATAAAGGTTTTTGATTGGAAACAGTGGAGATGAGGTCAGAAATCTCCAATCCCACAGGTGTTCTGCTGCTGCAGAGCAAATGGTCTGAAGGGGGTTGAGCAGCACCAGGATGGTTCTGAAGGCACATCATCAAGCTCCACTTCTGCCTCCATCCATCATGAGCTGTGGGATCCTGGTTGTCAGGCAAGCTCTCAGTGTCATGGTTGCCTCATTTCTAAGTGATAAATGAGGAATTATTTTATTTATCACACAGGGTTGTATAAATGACAAAAGAAATAATAGCCATCTAAAAGGCTAAGCACCCCTATTTGGTAGAGCTCCTTCCATTATTAGCTATTAAGGAAGGACAAAAAGTATTCTGTGCCTTGGAAAGCTTCCAATGTGCAGAATAGGCTGATGGAAGCTTTGAGCAGTTGCCTTTCACCTTTGTAGGGTTAAATACAAGATTTTAGAGGAGTTGCCATGATTTCCAGTTTCTATACAGGAAGGCATCGAAAAGAGTATTTGGGGCGAAGCATTAAACAAGACCATTCTGTCTCCCTTATATCTCCAGTTCATAGACTTGAGGAATGATCGTGTTCGAAAGACATTCAGAAATGATTTGGTTACAGTCATTGGAAGTGCCTTTAATATCCAGAGAGAACACTAATGTTGATCAGTTGGAGGAAGTGAATTATTTGGCCAGAAGTAATTGTTTGCTTGATTTTTTCTTGGTTAATATTTTATATCATGTATCTAGAGGCTACTGTGCTGACAAGAATGAGAAAGAGGATTCAATCTAAATAACTCCAAGTGTAAAACAACTACTATGACTATTCCTAGAAGAATTGTAGTGCCTAACTACACTACATGGGCAGGGCTGATTCTCTTTGGGGGCACTTTGGATGGAAAAGAATGTGGAACATAGCTCTCTATAAAAACAAGACTTCTGTTTGAATATTCTTTCTTGAAGCTTTTCTTTCTTTGATCACTTTTAAAGCTACAAATAACTAATTCATCTAGTAGGAAGTTTGAATTTTTACTAAGCTTGATGTCTTTGTAAAGATAAGAATAAGTTACACTTCTGGCCCCACTTGGAAGAATCTGTATGAGCAATTTTATGATATGTGTACTACATTATATAATAAACAACATCTTCAACATTTGTTTATCACAATAAGTTTTATTTACTTGATTCTGAATATTATAGATGTTTCCATATCTGTTTTAGGGAGTATTCTTACATGAAATTTAAGTGTTTTCAAAAGTCAAGACTTAGAAATGCTAATAGTGAGTCTGTTGTAGCCTTCCAAATATGCCATGCATTTATTGATACCAATAGTTGTTAATTGTCTTGATGATATTTGTGCCTTATATAATGCAAGAGATGAACCTGTTAAAAGTATGACTGTAATATTTGAGGACATAGAGCTCTCTATTTCTTAGACTGTGTCGATTCTGAATGTGTGTACATGTCAAGTAATCTCAATAACTTGCTATTTGTAGCACAAATTAGTTCTATGCCACATATTATAAGTATTAATCTTATAAGATTTCTTAGAATAGATCCAAAAGAATATCTAGAATTAAGTACTGCATAAATTAATTTTAAATAAACTTATTCTGGTTTATACACTTGGGAATTGCACTAATATGAATAGGAATCAACCACTCATTTCTGTTTAGTTCAGTTAGCTCCTCTTTATATCCATTTTCTTCCTTGTCTTCTCCAAATTCAGTGCAGTCATCCTTAACTTTCTCCCTGTTCTTATATACGCTTTATCAGTGGTCATGTAGCCTGTTGCTAGTCCACTTATCCATCTGTATGGCTCCCTTTCCAGTGGCTGTCTGTAAATCACTATTACAGAAGTATGCTATTCCGTTCAACTGGGTTCTCAGTGTTACATTTGGTTTGGTTTTTTAAGTCCTTCTGTATAAGCCTGGAGAAATTTCTCTCCCATTTCTCATAGCCATGATTCTAAATTTTATCAGTTAAACTCTGATTTATTTTATACTCGGGTAGCTGGGTATTGTCCCTTCTCCTAATGTAAATGCCTCTGGGGGGAAAACCCCTCCCCTGATTATACAGTTAGGATGCTACTGAGCCAGTCTCTGCCTTTGCCACTGCCATCAGGTGGCCATCTTTGTTGTATATCTGTGTCTTCCCATGGCATTCTCCCCATCTCTCCTTTTCTTATAGGGCCATAGTCATCTTAAGTTGATTATTACCTTCAAGGAACCTATTTCCAAATAAAGTCACATTCACAGGTACCAGACTTTAGGACTTCAACATTTCTTTTTGATGAACACAGTTCAATCCTTTATAGGCACTTAGAATAAATCAGTGCAGTGCTTAACATGTAATACTTAACACTTAATGTGGCACATTAAATAATGAAGGTAATGAGCAAAGTACAGAAAAATGAAATGCTCACATGATTGTCAAGTATGGGTATTATAAATGTCAACTTTTAAAAGCTAAATTTTTAAAATTTGGTTTTGTCAATGGCTAGTTTATTGTTGGGTACTTCTAAAATGAACTGTCTTCTTGTGTAAGTCCACGTATCTATGCTTATAACTTCAATTTCTAATTGCAGAAATCCTTCCCTTTTCTAATAAAAGGGAGTGCTCCATTTAAAACTTCAGTGTTTACAGGTAAAGAGGACTAAAGATTAATTAAGGAAATACTCTAAGGGAAATGGTGATCTACTAATTTGTAATCATCAAGTTCCAGTTAATTTCATTGGCAGTACTGGTGATAAGCATCATTCTAACATTTTTAGGAAGTGTAGTAGAAAGTTCAAGTCAGGAGCAACAGTTCTTAACAAAACTTGGTTTTTAAAAGGATATGTGAATAGAGTACATCTGATTACTTCTCCTCTTTTGAGTTTTTTTTGGGGGGGGGATGGGCAATTTTCTCAAGTTAGTCAATTAAAGTGACAATGTATAAGTGATCTAATATCAAAGTCAACTCCTTTGTAATTCAACAATATACATAACAAATGGACATCAGTCTTGGTGACTTTTGTGCAAAATTCTTTGAAACCCTCTTCCCCTATTCACAGATACTTCTTGAGTTGTATATTATAGTCATCCCAACAAGCTAGAAAGGGAAAATATTGTCAATGACTGTCCATAGTATCAATTTCCTTGTTTAGAGTTATAGAAATAAAAGTATTTCTCCTTAGACAAATTGAGCCAGATCTGGTTCCCATAGCTGCAGTGTCCTTATTTTCAAATGTGCCCTCTCTTGTTGCAGCTGCTGTCTTTCAAAGGTGATGGGATGGTGAGCTCTCACCAACCTGTCCTTCAGGGCCTCTTCCCAGACCAGGACCTAGGCTGCTGAAGCTGGCCATGGCAAGGCTGGAGCTGGCAGATAACATACTCCAGCATGACTTCCTGAGGTCAGGCCAGCTTGCAGCACTCTCTGTAAGTATGTGCACAGATAGCTTACCATTGAAGCCCTCTTCTCTTAGGTCAGCACCCTAGACTCCTGGACAGAACGGGGAAATATGTTCACTTTAAATATCCTCACTAAGACTGGTGTTTGGAAGTCATAAGTGTGAGACCAAGTCTGATTTTGGGCAAATAGAAGAGAATGTTTTTGTTTAACATTCCTTTTCTCTTTGTTCAAAGACTTTCTCCATTGTGACAGAGGAGAAAGATCAAATTAAATCTTAACAAAGCAGAATAAATAGATAGCTTCTAACTCCCTGAGCTGTTTGATATGATGATGGTGATATCATTTGGTAGCTAAGCTTCTCTATTTTATTCGATGCCTAAAAATTAGAAATCATAAAACAATAAATTAAGAAATTGCACTAAGATATTCTGATTTTAAACTGTCTTCAAGACCTTAGAAGTGGTCAGTTATGGGATGTAGGAAACTTTTAAATTGTTATTGTCTATACATATTCGTGAAAGCTATTCATTAGATCAGGAGTTAAGCAACTACAGCTCTAGTGTCAAAGTTTTATTAGAACACCGCTACATGCATTTGTTTACATATTGGGTTTTTTTTTTTGAGAATTTTAATATTTATTTTTTTTCAGTTTTCAGCGGACACAACATCTTTGTTTGTATGTGGTGCTGAGGATCGAACCCGGGCCACACGCATGCCAGGCGAGCGAGTTACCGCTTGAGCCACATCCCCAGCCCCTACATATTGTTTTTGTGAGCTTTTGCCCTACTTGGGCAGAGTTGAATTGTTGCCACAGAAGCCATATGGCCTTCAAGCCTAAAATATTTACTGTTTTTCCATTTACAGATAATATTTGTCAACCCCTATGGTAGATAATGCTTCCAAGTTGCACAACCATATAACTGAAGATCTGGAGGGATCCTTCAAGATTACATGTCCCAAATCTACAGCAGTTTTATAGATAGGAAGATCAAGTCTCATGAAATGATGTGCTAAGGGTCTTACTATTGGCTAATGATTTTCTTTACCCTTTTTTTTTTAATAAAGAGAAAAATTTTTGCTTGCAGTAGAATATAGTCACAAAATATTAATTTTATACTTCGGGGCACTTGCTTTCACTATTTAAGTACACAGCAATGCAAATTAATTCTCAGAAAGTAACTTTGTGAGCATTGGAATAAAATCTGAAAATGGAGGATGGTAATTTTGGCCTAAAAAACTGCTCCTCTGTGGAAAACACTTCTGTGGCGACTAGTTCAGTGTTCGCCAAACTTGGTATCTTTTGGTCCTAGTCAGTGTTGCCTGTGCAGCCAAGACTGTGTCTTTTACACTTTCCTTTTGTGCTCCTTACTGATCCCTCTTTTTCTGTTCACATAAACTTTTTCCAGATAGGGTAAAATATAGTTGATTATGGATAGGTTTACCAAATATATTATATTTCAGCCAGTCCTGTCTTCCTAAGTCTATTGGAGTTGTTTGTTTTTTTTTTTGGGGGGGTGGGGCTCTATCTGGGGATTGAACTCAGGGACACTCAACCACTAAATCACATCCCCTTATTTAGATACAAGGTCTCCCTGAGTTGCTTAGTGCCTCACTTTTTGCTGAGGTTGGCTTTGAACTCATGATCCTCATGTCTCAGCTTCCCCAGCCATTGGGATTACAGGTGTGCACCACCATGCCTGGCCTACTCAATTGGGATTTTGAATGTTTGTGAAACTCTTTAGACTTATGCATACATTCATTTTAAAATTTTATCTGGAGAAGACTAGTTTAAGCTGAGACTGCCATATTTTGCTTATTTTCTTATACTCTCTTAGACTGTAACTTTATTTTCAAATTAGGTGGGGGAAGGGGACACCCGACAAGGGAATTAGACAATTAACTTTTGCCTCTGTATATGTACTAAAAGGAAATATTTGTTCTAGTATATTGACTTGGTTCTTTTTGTTTCTGACTTTCCCATTTGACACTAATATTCACAGCTTTAGGGATTATGCCATGTTGTCTTTATAACTGGCAGAATAGGCACATGGGACTAATTTCTTGACCACTCGTAGTGTTCTTTTTTCAACTGGAGTTCTTGTCCCTTGATCACATTCCATTTAACACTTTATTAAATTTGGTATATTGCTGAATAATTGTTTCTTGTGGATAAGTCTCTACTCCCCGGTGTGATTTTAATTAATAGTCCTAGAGGGCAGGGATTATGACTTTACATATCCTTTGTAAAGATCCCTCCAGTAGAATCCTAAGAAAGAATACACAGAATCTGTCATAAAATGTGTCCAATATTTCAAGTTTTTTGATAAATATTTATGTGAATGCTTATTGTTTGCCATCCACTCTGCAAGGGATACATAATCAAATAGTAGATCCACTAGGCTTATATTGTAGTAGGCAGTTCAGACCAGTTAATCAAATAATCTAAGACACAGTGATATGTGTTTTAAGAGAATTAAGTATAAGTTGCTATTTATGTATATGGTCTGAGTCTGTAGAGGATGACCCTCAGCAATTTTGAGGTGTCCAGGAAAGTGGTTTTATTGTTGTTGGTGGTGGTGGATACTGGGGATTGAACTCAAGGGCACTTAACCATTGAGCCACAACCCCCAGCCCTTTTTTGTATTTTTATTTAGATACCGGGTCTCACTGAGTTGCTTAGCGCCTCGCCTTTGCTGAGACTGATTTTGAACTCTATCCTCCTGCCTCAGCCTCTCAAGCCACTGGGATTATAGGTCACCATGCCCTGCTCAGGAAGGTGGTCTTTGAAATCAACCATTACCTAAAGGATTAACAAAGGTTGGCTAAACTTGCGGGGATGAGTAAGGGCAAAGGGATTATATAAGGATGTCCATTTGGAAGAGGGTAAAGAGGTTCACTACAGCGGAGTCATGGAGTTCAAGCAAGGGGCTATATAAGTGGCAGGGATGGGATGGCATTGTTAGATGTTTGGGTTTTCTCTTCAAAACAAAGTTGTTGTTTTTTTTAAAGCCAGGGAGCAGCAAGACCAAATTTGTAGTTAAATCCTTTGTGCTCTGGAGAATGGTTTAGCAGACAAGAGCTGTAGGGAGATTACTTAATAGTCCATTGAGTAATGGTGGGTAGAGATGATAGCAATCTGAACCGGGGAAGGCTAAGTGAAAGGATTCTAGAGACATTTGGCAGAGAAGAGTCCTTGAGAATTATCGGATTGTGGAGGAGGGGAGAAGTATGAGAAAAAGAGAAATAGTTAAGGACAATTGGAAATCCTTCAGTTTTCTGTTCTCCTCCCATTCCTCTATCATTGATTTTAGGCAGTAATTGATTTTGAGCTATAATGTTTATGGTCAGAAAATAAATACACTTGGGCTCAATAGGACACTTATGTTAAATTTTAATATTCTCTGTAATCTCTATAGGAAGGCTTTTAGATTACAGAGTGTAGTTTATATGTTAAAGATACTTTGTGTTGAAAGATTGAACAGAATATTTAGGTATATAAAATCATTTTTGGTAATGAAAAACCCATTTGATTTAATATTTTAGGGAAATGTAAATATGTAATCATATTTTTGAAATGTTATATCATTAAAATCAGTTAATTTTGATGATATATTTACTAAGCAAGAAAGGAATGTGAACTTTTCAGTATAGAACTATCATCCATTGCCTATCCTTAACTGAAATAAAAACGTAGACATAAAATATAAAGTAATGAGTAGTTCCAAGGTTTATCAAGAACCATTTGTGATTCCCTGAAAGGATCTGGATCAATAATCAAGTGGATAAACAAGTTATGCTTTTTTGATCAGAGTCAGTTGACTAGTTCACTCCTAAATGCCATCTAGGCAGTTATTTCCCTCCCTCCCCTCATTCATTCTTTTCTCCTTTTCTTCCTCCTTCTCCTCCCTTCTTCTCCTTTTCCTCTCCTCCATGTTGTTTCAGAAAATGTTTGTAAGTTAATCTTTTTTTTTAAAAAAAACAGAACTTCCTTACCCTTAAATTCTTATGCTTAAGAAGTTCTCCTAAGAGGTTTAAATAAAGTTGAACTGACACCTTTGTTTTGATATTGGTACAACCGAAATCAGCTCTGTGATTATGAATTTGCCACTTCTTGGGATCTTGGTTTCTTTATCTGTAAAATGAGAAGACTGAAGTTGATTAGTGATAAGGGGACTCCCAGCTAGGATTCTTTTATCCTGCCTTTTCTTTTTCCTGGTCTTATATATTTAGTTGTTCTGGGTGAGCCTTTGCTTGATGGTCCCACTGGTATTTGAGGTATGTTTTCAGAGTTATCCTCATCTTGAGGCTTCAACAGTTAGTTCTTGTACCCACTAGCAGGACCAAGGGATAATAGAGAAGTAACAGGAAAGCAGCCACAGGGCAGAGAGAGAGGCCACACAGCAGCTGAAAGTTCCATGTCTGAAAATTTAGAATCTACACATAGCTCTATTGCTCTTTGTAACATTCTCCCTTGCCACTGCTTTTGTTACTATTTTTTTAAGAAGAAAAAATTATTGCTTGTTTTTTTTTAAATTTTTGTATGTACTTTATTTATAGGGCTAGGAGAAGTGGGTTGGTTGCTGAAGAGGGGAGGAAAAAAATCACACAACATTTCACTACAAACTATGCTGCCTCTAGGATACAAAGCACAGATTTCCTTACAAACGTTGAGAACACGCCCCCCTCCACAGTCGCAGACACACATGGCAACCCCACCTCCCATCCTTCTGTAATAAAAATTTAGACATGAAATATAAAGTAATGAAAATGTGCTATGTAGCATATTTGTGATCCCCCTTCAATTGCTAATATATATCCTACTATCCACCCTTAAGTTTGTTTTTCTTCTGAGAATGCTAATTAACTCCACTTACTGCTAATCACCAATCACATTCATGCTCTTAGGACTTTATTAGCTGTTATTCTTTTTTTAAAAAAAATACATTTAAAATAAGTTCAGGTACAAAATAGAAAAATATCAAGTCATGTGTATATGTTGTAGTGTATACAGTAATATCATCCATTGCATATTTTAAATACAGTATAAATTAGGTGACTTTTCTATATTGCTCTATTCAGTTTCTAGATGAAGACATGATGACTAATCCTTCTGCTATAAAATAATTTGACCTGACTTGTTTTTTATTTTACTTATTGTAATTTCTGTGTCTCACTGAAGTTGATCCCAATTGGACACTGGCATATAGTTTTGCAAAACTGTATTTAAAGGACTACAAAAAATGTGATCATTTAATGTTGTTTCAGAAAATGAATTGTTCCTGCTGTGATATTAAAGTCGCAAAATGTTTTACTTATGTCTGCTTTACAAAAGTTTAATTATAAAATGAATACTTTTAAAACTGCCTTAGTCTACTTTTTGGTAGAATTTCTGCTGGAATACAGAAGCAGTGGTTGTTGCATTTATTGGTTTGCCTCTAGGCTCATATCCACAACCTAGCACTCTGATAATAAGGTGATTTCTATTAGTAGGAAATAAAGCAAATACTTGACATTAACTTTCAACTGTTTAGCCATCCCTACTCTGGTTCCTGCAAAGGAGACAATGATGGAATTGCAAATTTTATTTTTCTTTCTGAAACATCAGATTGAAAGTTGCCTTTTACAACTTTCCCTTTAAAATGTTCTTTTAAACTTTTGTTTCACCAGTGAAGAGTGCATTGATTCGCCTACTATCCTGGGATTACTGGTTTACAATCTTTTAAGGAAGGGAAGGGCCGGATCTAATTTATGTTTAGCAAAATTATGGTTGTAGAAATTTGTGAGTGTGTGGAATGTAATAGAATAGGATTGAATGACTGAGGAATGCAGCTTTAATGCAAGCTTTTGAATGAATGTTTTTTTGCAATGAATGGTCTCTTGTAAATCTCAAAGTCCACTAGAAAGAGTGCTGGGGTGTTTTTTTTTTGTTTGTTTTGACCCTTGCAAACAGCAGTAAATCTTTTCCACTTACCCTCCCCCTCACCCCTATCTCCACAACGTTCCAGTTACTTAGAATTGGCAACTCTCAGGATCACTGGACCCATCCAACTCTAACAAGTTCGTTAGTGGTTTTTAAATAAGGTCCAAATCCAGGGATGTTTTCGTCCTCACTGCCGCCCAGGTGGGACTGATTTCGGGAAAATGCAGTAAAGGAGACAAATTTTGCTGGGTGACACAGTCTCATCTGTGACCGTTGCTTTTAAACCCGCCAGGAAAAATATACTAGTCATTGTTGTGATGAAAACAACAGGGAGGGGATAGGGAATATAAAAAATAACCGAGATAAAATTTGGCCAAAGCTAGGAGCCTTGCGCGAGCCACCTCTACTGGACAGGCGAGGCGATCTCAGCACCTGCGAGGAGCCCGGGCAGGCGGGCGTGGCCTGCGGGCGTGGCGGCGGTGGGCGTGGCTCGGCGGCGGAGGGCGTGGCCGGCCGCGGGCGGGAGGTGCCGGCAGTTGAAAGTGGGTGGAGTTGCCCTTGGAGGCGGCACCGGCCCTGGGCCCCGAGGCCCGCCGCGCCCTATCGGGCCCGAGCCGAGTGGCCCCGCGGAGCCGGCGCGCTCCCGCCTGCAGGGGGAGGGCGGACGGGGCGCTGGGACCGGCCAGGCCGCGGCGAGCGCTGTTTCTCTTTCACTTTCCTTCGTTCCGAGGCCGTCGCGCTGGCGGACCAGGAGCTGCGGTGGTGGCGGCTGGGTAGGTACCGGGCGGGCTGGGGAGGGGCCGGGACACTGGCGGCCCCCGCGCTCCCCGCCCAAGTTTGCGCCGGGGCGGGAGCGGCACCTCTAGACACCTGCCGCGGCCGGCCCCGCCTGAAGTCGGGGAGCCCCTTGGGGGCGGGTACGACCGGCTGAGGTCTGGGGGCCTCGGGGCCGTGCCCTCCCCTCCAGGAAGGAGAGGGCGGCCAGCTGCCGGCGCCCGGCTCCCAGGGAGGCGGCTGGTCCTGCCCGTGCAGACCCGGCCCGGCTCGAGCGGCGCATCGGCTGGGCCCGGGCCCGCGCACCTGCCGAGCGGGCGGACGTGTGCTTGAACCGCACGGATCTGTGCGCCGGGTCTTGGAGGAGGACGCGGAAAAGTTACCTCCCGCCCCTGCCCCGTCACTGCAAGGACTTGCTTCCTTTAACTGTCTTGTTGACAGGGCTCTGTGCCTTAGGATCATAGTACGACCCAGGTCGGGACAGTGCATTTCCTCTTTCAGAGGACTTTCTCTTACTTTTGAAGCTTCAAGGCAAATCTGTGGAAAAGGCAGGGCAGTTAATCCCAAGGTGTGGAAGGGGAGCTGAGACCCAGGGACGGCTATTAAATGCTTCTCTGAAGGTCATACAAGGCTAAGTGCCAGAAAACCCTGATATCCTGGTTAATTACACTTTCTTTCTGTTACACCCTCAACACTATTTCCTAAGCGGATAGGATGATTACACGCGGAACCTATTCCCTGAACATTTGCAATGGGTACGTGTTGAGGGAATGATGCCTTTTACTTTTCCTGTTACTTCATACTTGCCAATGCGTTAACAGTAAAGATGGGGCAAAGTTCCTGTTTACAGAATGAATTTAGGAAAATGAGCACCTAATTTCATGTTGTGTTTTCTAAGAGGACACCTTCCTTGTAAGAAACTAAAAACTTTAAAAAACTAATTTAATTGCATGCTAACTCTGCTAAAGATTGTGAGGAAAAAATAATGACATTTATTCAGTTTAACCGTGTGCTAACTAGCTCTTTGTATAGTGTCTCATTTAATCTTCACCACCTTGGGAAGCTGACACTCATTTTCATTTTACAGTTAAAAAAAAAAAGCCCTGAAACTTAGAAAGTAACAGTGCTTAAGGTATATACTTAATAAATGTTACCGGTTTCTATTGAGGATATTTCAGTCTAATAGAGGAGATAAAGAAAGAATATAACTAAAAAGGGAAATGTAATATAAAAAATAAGGGTTAAAAGGAAGGAGAGATACATTGAGGATGGCATTGGAGAAGGGTTTTGAGGGTTGTGTAGGAATGCAGAAGAAAGGAAGGCTTTTAGTAGAGCCTGCAGAGACTGGTGAAGGGAAGTGATACCTTCATTTGCCTTAAGAAAGTTGTTGAAGGATATGTTATGTGTGTGTGGGTGGAGGATTGTGTTATGTGACAGAGTAACTTAAAGATTTTTCCTGTTTGTAAAGAGGAGACACTGACATTCTTTCTGATGAAGACTCAATTACAGGAGATATAATAAAATAAATCTGATAGCAGAATATAAGATGGGCTGTAGGTGGAGAGATACTATACAAATAGAGTAGAAAATGGAAATAGGAACATTCTGATTGGGAGAAAAATGAATTTGGTTTTGAATCTTTTAACTTATAATGACAGGAACTTCTCTGAAAGAGCAGTCAACAGATTAACAACAACTAACCTGGAGTGATTACATGGATGCCCTCCACCTTTTAATGCATTTGAAGTTAAAATGCATTACTGAATCAGAGTTAATAGCTTTGTGTGTCATTAGTATGAGGTGAGAATTGGAATTCCAAGATTGGATAAATTTGTTATTATTCTGAATTAGAGTATAGCAGATTTGCAGGTTAACTGCATAGTGTAAAGGATATGTTCTATTCACATTTGAACCATGCAATATTTTCTGTTAGTATAATGATTTTAATATGGTATGAAGAATTTGACACCTTTTTCTCTCATCTTCTTATAATGATTATGGAAACAGATATGGCAAAGCAGAGCTCCCGAAAGGAGTGATGATCAGCGATCTCATGATAAATCTGGATATTAGTTCTCATGCCTCGGGACATCCTATTGGGAACACCACGCCAGCTCCTGGGATCAGACTTTCATCCACTTAGTACCCCTGTTTGTCTGAGCTACTAAAGCCAGCTAACTACTAATGGCTACCCAAAGGAAACATTTGGTGAAAGATTTCAATCCTTACATTACCTGCTATATCTGTAAAGGTTATCTGATCAAGCCAACTACAGTGACAGAATGCCTCCATACCTGTAAGTATTCTTTATGTCATCTAAAAATTGTACCTATACCTATATTTGTTCTTTTAAAACTGCCATGTTTTGTTTTTATCAAAATTTAACTTTTTAAAAAAGGAATTCTAAGAGTTATCTTTGAATGGATTTTCAGATTATTTGTCATTGAGATATCAGTGGCATGTAATTTTTCTGTTATTTGAATCTCAATACATAGTGGATTTTTATTAAAATACAAAATGTTCTAAAAATCAGAAGCATACTATTGATTATGACTTTTTAAAAAAGTGACTTATTTTAGATTTTTATTTTAAAAAATTGTGCTGAAGGAATTAATGCACTCAGAGATTTTGTTAGACTTTTCATACTTCACCTCATTGGTTCTCAAATTGTGTGATTCCTAGACAGGCAGTGCTTTTATGAGTATACCCTGGGAACTTGTAAGAAATGCAGGTTATTGGCCCCACTCTAGACTTTCTGAATGAGAAACTCCAAGAGTGGGCTCAGCAGTCTGTGTTTTAAGGTGCCTTCCAGGTGATTCTGAAGCATGCTTAAGTTTGAGAATCACTATTATAATATCATATCTTCAGATATGATATTATCTCATATTTTCTCATGTTGCATTCTCACCTGTCCCATCAGAAGAGAAAGAAACATTTTTATAGTCACTTATGCCAGAATTACACATACTTATGTTTTCTTATTTCAATGAAAATAATTCCAGTAAACTCAAGTTGAATGCCTATTATTGCACCAAAGTAGATACTTTGTATGCTTGATTTCATTTTAGCTGTACAGTATCCTTGAAGCTGTTTGGAGTAGATCTGGAGGGAGAGAGGATATACAGATTTATCTTCATTTTAGGAAATTAAGAGTTAAGTAACTTTCCTGGTCTCATAGTTACTGAGTGGTAGACCTGAGTTCAGCTCCAAAACTCATGCTTTTTCCAATATAGCTTGGTGGGGTTTGTTTTTCACTTGTTTGGTAAATCTTCCTCTGCTGAAGTGAAGTGGTACAAAATAGAATAACCTAAAAGTTGTTAAAATGGTAAATTTTATATTACATATATTTTACCCCCATACACACATCCCCACCCCCACTCACACATACAAATAGAATCACCAGGGGAACTGTTTAGACATACACATGCTCAGGATCTTACCTGGGAAGATACTGTGGGTTTTATGGTAAAGCCTGGGCATGTGTATTTTGGAAAAGCTTTCCCACTAATGCTGCTGTATCATTGCCTCATTTTGTTCAATTAGCAGTTAAATATGAAATGTCATATTATTAATTTGCCATTGCCTTGTTTAATTATTTTAACTTGAATGGTTCATAACTAATAGTCCTTGAACATACATTGATTACCTACTATATGTCAGGCACTTTTCTAGACACAGAGGGTACAGTAGTCTCAAGATAATCAAAACTTTGTGCTCAGAAAGTTTACATGCTAGTAAGGAGAGGTACTATGTTATGGTTAAATACCGTGAAGAGGAGCAAAGTAAGACTGTAGGTAGGATTTGGGGGTTACTTTATATAGAGTATCCAGGCCAGCCTCTCTGATATAATGATATTTGAATAGAAACCTGAAAGGATTGAGCTCTCTGAGTATGTGAAGAAAGCATTCTAAGCAGAGGGAAGAGCAAATACAGGATTTGAAGTAGAAAAGTTTGGGAGGTTCAAGAAACAGCAGATCAGAAGTCTGTCACTGTAGGTCAATTGAAAGATTATAGGGCCTCAAACAAGGTAATAAGATGTGAGACTGACATTGTGAAAAGTAGTTAGGTTATGGATATTTTTGAGGAAGAGCTGATAAGATGTGATTACTATAGAGTAGGGACTTAAGCCAGTTGTCTGGCAACTTTTCCCATTTTACCAAGCATGGTACATGGTTTGTAGTTTATCTGGTTTTGCTACTTCTAAAATTTGTGCATTGTTTTTATATTTGGATCTTTCCAGAAAAAAACTGCCAACTCTGGGAAATAAGGTAAATTCCTCAGTTTCTATCTGTATACTACAAATATTATAAATGTCCTTCAGAAATAAAAATTTGAAATAAAATTCCATCTTAAATGTCCCCTTTTTTGAAGTAAAAGCAAAAGATTCTGCAAGTATACACAGTTTATAAGTAATGATTAGTTTTGTGTTCTCAACAGCAGTTTAAGGCCTGAGAGGTAAATGATAATTTAAACTGCTAATTCATTCTGGCCTAAAAGATCTTTTGGCATTCATCAAGCACCAAGATGGAAGAAGTATGATTAAAATACATTGGTAAATCACAAATTAAGCCTTTATCATCAACAGCGAACCTGGGACGATAGACTAAATGATTGAGTCAAGTACACAATCTAGTGCCTGAGTAGAACTAAGAAGTCTGTAGCACTAAATTCTTGGATTTCTGTGTAGTTTTTAAAAAATTATTTATGTTGAGGTTTATAGGCAAAACTAACATACTTGCAAAGTATTTCCTTTTTGCATTGATAGTATTAATAGTACCATATAGCAGTGTTATGCAAACTTTTGATGAGTCTTTGGTGTGTGGTGATACTCTCTCGGTTTTATCTCTTCTGCCTGGTAGAAGAGATAAATTATATATGTATCTATCCTAAATTGTATATGCATATACAATTTAGGATAGATACAGTGGTAGTATGATTTGGAATATAAAATTAAGTTATATGATATAAAATTAAGTTAAATGACCAAATGGGAAAGGCAATAAGAAATATTAAATGACATTGTGATATCCTATAATATTTTTAGATCTTGAGTTAGTTTTATTAAAAAATTTTATTAAAATAATTTTGCACAAAGACTACAATTGTGTAACACTATAATTAAAGAATGAGTAAACACTAGTTCTTGTTATGAAAACTTGTACGAAACCTAAAGATTTTGGTGTTACTATCCAAGTGAGAAATATATAAGTGAAGCTTTATTGTTGATGAACAAAACCAGAGATGTAATCTATGCTCCAGACTATGTAGTCAAGTGAAGAAAGAGTAAATGAGTTAATAAACTTATGAAATAAATTCATATGCTATAAGTGTAATGAAGATAATGACACAGGGTGATGTAATAGATATTGGTGCAGGGTGGAATCTACTCTAATTCAGAAGGAATTAGAATGCTTCTGAAATTCCTAAAGCCATAGACTCTATGGATCAGATGCCCTTGGACCTGGCTTCAGTAAAGATGCTGAGGGCTTCATTGCTGTGGGAGGCAGGGGTCATCCTGACTTTGATGTGGATACACAAAGCTATTTCAGCCTTCTCTCAAATTACTATGCAAACACATTTCAACTAAATTTCTCTTCCTCAAGCCAGATAGATGGTTGCTTTTCCATTTTCCATAGAAATTCTGGAGCTAACACTGCCTGACTGCCCTGTGGTTATAGAAGGAAGAATCAAAGGCCAAGCAGAATGGTGCCTACAGCACTCTAGCTATGTGGAAGAAAGAAAAAGGGACAAACCTTCCCCATACTCACATACAAGGAAGAAGCCCCGGTGCAGTGATACAATTCTATAATCCCAGTGAGAAGGATGAGACAGGAGGGTCATAAATTCAAGGCCAGTAACTTAGTGAGACTTTCTCTCAAAATAAAAATTAAAAAAGGGCTAGGGATATATGTCAGTGGTAGAGCACCCCTAGGTTCAATCTCCAGTATTGCAAGGGAAAAAAAGGAAGGAAGGAAGGAAAGGAGGGAGGGAGGGATGGACTGACAGAGGGAGGGACAGAAATGGTGGGGCACCTATGTCCCAGGCTCCTGGCAAGGAGATGCAAAACATCATAGAAGTCACACCTTTAACTAGACTCCCACTCCTAATATCACTTCCCTTATATAGGTCAAGACATTTAATAAATAGATAAAACTTTAAAATGAATTTTAAATTTTCAAACACAAGTGATCACTTAATACTAGATGAACTAAATCTACATTAACCATGGTGAGATAATTTTAATAACCTGGTCTAAAGGAAAAAACTGTTCACACAAATAATGTCTTAATTTTTAAAATAAACAATTCCATGTCAGGCGCTTTTCTAGTAACGGGGGGGGGGGGTAGAGTGGTAAATAAGGTAAATTTGGAACTTATGCTCTAACAAGCAAACTTTTCATAAACCAAGAAGAGATTCTGACACATGTAGTATTTGGATATATCTTTCTTTTCTATGTGTACTCATCTATTCTGAGACTTCAGCTAACTATGCTGATGTCTCCTAAATCTTTCTGTCTTATAGCTGTCTTCTCTTGGCTTTAGAATCCCAATTGAATGTCCTAAGCCCACTTGAAACACAGCATATCTAAAAATGGACAAGTGGGATAATAACATTGAATTGTAGCAAAACTGTGACAGAGTCCTGTCTGGTCTCTCTCTTTGATATTTCTCAAGATTGTCCCATCAGTTCCATCCCTCTGTTACTGTTCTCTTTCGGACACTCCTTACTTCTCACCAGAACCACTGCAGCACATTCTTAACCTGTATCAGAGTGTGGTACTTAAAAACTGCTTACTATCTCATCACTGTGACTTTTGAGCCTACCCCAAAATTTTATAAAGGTACTTTCTTGCCCTTAAAACTACTTAGCTGTGATTGGTTTCTGCCCGTCTCTTTCTGCCACACCACTTGACACACACATATGCAGATACTTAGTTCAGCTGTTTATACTGTGCTTGGAGTGAACTACTTTTCCTCTGGGCCCAGCTAACAGTTAACCATCTTTTAAAACTCATCCCCCCAAAGATGTGCAACCCACTTGCTTCCAAGACAGATTTGGGTAAAATGTCTTCCTGGTATCTTGGATTTGAGTACTCAATAAAAGCTTAAATTAACAAATGAATGACTAATAAATTATTATTTTATTGTGTTTTTTTTTCTTTCAAAAATTTTAATGCAGTAGTAGATAATCTGAAAGGCATGTAAGCAGTGTTGGTTAGGAATTATAATTTTAGAAATACTGTCTTGGAGAATCTATGTAGGTGTCTTATGGGTCTCAGGAAAAGGGAAAGACTCTGAGGACTAGAAATAGGTGGTCCTAGATTAAGGGATGTTCCATCTCTTGCACCAGGATCCTGAGAAATTTTCTGAAGCTGCATAGAGTGTTTGCTGGTGATTGTATAGGTTGTTGACTTAAAATGAAAGACTTTTCACTTAAACTAAGGACAAAGAAGCTTTGTTCAGGCAACTCAAATGTGATGAATGCTGTGCATTGGTTCTTAACCCTTTTGTGAACAGAGGCCCCTTTAGGAGTCTGATGAGTCTTTGCGCAGCACAAAGTATATTTAAAGACATGAAATTCTGTGGTACAGGAAAGAAAAGCTTTCTGTCCTTTCAGAGATTATGACAGTAATCCCTTACCACAGAATGAATTCTTTGGAAAAACACATTATTGTATTTATTTTTTTATTTATACAAAGAAGAAGGGGTCATTGATAAATGTAGTTGATGTTACAGTTAGAAGACCTGGATATTTTGTGTGGCCATGTGTAAGAGTGAAGGAATAACTTAATCATATGATGGCAAAACTGAAGTACTACCACTTGATTGTTTTTGAATAAGGACTTAAGTACACAAGTATTAAGGCACAGAGAACTCATGATTATTTGAAATTTAGCATTTAAAACTCTTATGCTACATATACTTGCTACTCAAAGAGCAGTCTTCAGGCCGGCAGCATCTACTAGCAACAGCATCACCTGGGAACTTATTAGATGTGCAAATTCTTGAACTTCACCATAGACCTACTGAATCATTCTCTCTGGGGAGACGGCCAGAAATCTGTAATAACAAACCCTCCTGTTGACTCTGTGGTTTACTGAAGTTGAAGAAGCACTGCTCTGGACCAGACATTTATAATACTGACATCTCTGAAACTGGGCATTGTACTTTTAATCATACATAGTTAAAATGAGTGCTAATGAAAGATTAAAATAGCAGCTATTGTTTATTGAATGTTTCTTATGGGTTTTCTATTTGTTGTCTTATTTAATCTAACAAAGAGCCCTCTAGCTAGATGGTATTATTTAATCATTCAGTAAATGTTTATTAGCACCTACATGTCATGAGTCAGTATTTTCTAGCCATATTCTAGGAACACAGCAATAAACACAATAGGCATAGTCTGAACTTTCTAGAACCTGTGTTCTGACAGGAAAGACAGTAAGCAAGTAAAGAATGTAATTTTAGATTCTGTATATAACAAATGCTATGAGGAAATGAAGCAGAGAAAAATCTTTCTTGGGAGTTGCTATTTGAGAAGACACTAAAATAATAGAAGGAAGTAAGCTACATAAAGGTTTGAGGGAAGAGTACTTCACATTCTTATTCCAAATTTTTTTCAGAGACAAGATTGAATAATGTTAAGGAATACAGGCAATAAATGCTTGAGCTAGGTTCTGAATCTGCAAAGTGCATTATGACATTTCCCTAATTTTTTTCTTAGTTCTACTTAGTTTTATGAAATTTCTTTAAGCAGCATGTTAATTGGTATGCATGATGGGGGGACCTCTTCTATGTTTTGGTGATTATATGAATAGTTATTATGTACCTAATTAGGATCTGAATTTATTATCCTGAATCAATAGTCACTATAATGAAGAAAAATATATAAATTTGCAGTAATGCATTCTTTACAAAATTTTAGAGTTAAAAATCCTACTTTCAGAATAAAAATCATATGCTTAAGTAGAAATTATATTTATTGTATCCGTGGGTTTAAATAAAATGTTTTAGATTACACTCAAAATCAAGTCATCAGTGTGCGTTACATGTTTCAAATAGTATCTTAGAAGAAATATTCATTTATTAAAGTGATTATAGTGATCATACATACATTTTGATGACTTTAAATATGAAGAAAATTATAGGTTTTAAATAATATGGAAATCATTTATTAGTAGTAATAATATTAAAGATGAAATATATTAGGTATAAGGTTATTTTAGCTTTTAAAACTGTGCGTTGGTTAGGAATGTTTCAATAGTTGAGCAAAAGCATCATAGCAGACACTAAAGGACAAAACTGTGGGAGAGCAGTGGTGAAGAAGTGATATTATATTCTGTATTGACTCCTTAGAGTAAATAATATCTAGGTCAGAATGAGTTGGGACTGATATCAATGTTAGATTGAGGAAAGCACGTTAACCAAGTGCAAAAGTATTCATGTAATCATGGTGAGTATATAAGTGTTTTAAGAGTCAAGCTAGAAAGTTGGATGTAAGCATTATGAATAAGTACAGTCTAACTTTGTAAAAAAAAAAAAAGATATTTTCTTTTGATTACTCTGAAGACTTCACAGCTACTTTTGTACATATTGGATTTTATCAGACTATTTGATATTGAGTCAAAAAATTTAAAACCAGTAAGTAGAACTTATTTCTCAGAATACTCAACCATTGACATTCCTTTACTGAATTAATACAAAATTACCAATGTTAGATTTTAGTTAATATTCAATTAGCTCATTTTTTATTTTATACTTATTTTTAAAATTCTAATTTGTTATATATGACAGCAGAATGCATTACAATTCATACAGAGTACAATTTTTCATGTCTTTGATTGTATACAAAGTATATTCACACCATTCGTGTCTTCATACATGTACTTAGGGTAATGATGTCCATCTCATTCCACCATCTTTTCTACCCCCATGTCTCCTCCCTTCTCCCTCCTCCCCTTTTCCCTATCTAGAGTTTGTCTAATCCTCCCACGCTTCCCCTCCTAACCCCACTATGAATCAGCCTCCTTCATTGTCAAAAAAGTCACTGGTAAACTCAAAATCTCTTATCTTGTGTTAGTTGGAAATGTAGGCTTCTTTCTGACTTAACTATAGTAGTACATGAATAGGCCCTTGAGTCTTGAGCCCCCTTTCTATTCTAATCCTCTTTCCTCATTTATTCCATAAATATTTACTGTGCACTTCCTTTTCCAGGTCCTGTTCTAGGCATTTGAGACACATCAAGAAACATAGTAGGCAAAAAGTAAATCATAATGTATATTAGAAGATGATAAATGCTGTAGAGAAAAGTAAAGTCAAACTGGGCAAGGAGAATTGGGCAGTCAGTGAGGTGCTACAATTTAAAATCAGCCTGTTTCAGGGTGGGCCTCACTAAGTTAGTGACTTTTGAACAAAAACTTGAGGTAAAGGAGTTAACCAATCAGATATCCAGAGGAAGAGTGTTTCAGGTAGAAGGAAGAGCAACATGCAAGGCTCTAGGGCGGAGTGTGCCTGACATGTTGAGAAATGCCCATGAAGCCAGTGTAGTCGGACATCAGTGAGTGAAGGAGTAGTCAGAGAATTGATGGGAATGGGTGTGGCCACAGGCACAGTTCTTAGACCACTTAAAGGATATGGGCTTTCGTTCTGAAAAAAATGAATACTCCTTTCAGGGAAGGTTTTAGGTAGGAAAATGACAAAATTTTTTCTGTCTTATGTTTAAAAGAATCACTTAGGAACTCAAAAAATTAGACAAAAAGACAACAAATAAACCAATCAACAAATGGGCCAAGGACCTGAACAGACACTTCTCAGAGGAGGACATACAATCAATCAATAAGTACATGAAAAAATGCTCAACATCGCTAGCAGTCAGAGATATGCAAATCAAAACCACCCTAAGATACCATCTCACTCCAGTAAGATTGGCAGCCATTATGAAGTCAAACAACAATAAGTGTTGGCGAGGATGTGGGGAAAAGGGCACACTGGTTCATTGTTGGTGGGACTGCAAATTGGTGCAGCCAATTTGGAAAGCAGTATGGAGATTTCTTGGAAAGCTGGGAATGGAACCACCATTTGACCCAGCTATTCCCCTTCTCGGTCTATTCCCCAAAGACCTAATAAGAGCATGCTACAGGGACACTGCTACATCGATGTTCATAGCAGCACAATTCACGATAGCAAGATTGTGGAACCAACCTAGATGCCCTTCAATAAATGAATGGATAAAAAAAATGTGGCATTTATACACAATGGAGTATTACTGTGCATTAAGAAACGACAAGATCATAGAATTCGGAGGGAAATGGATGGCATTAGAGCAGATTATGCTAAGTGAAGCTAGCCAATCCTTAAAAAACAAATGCCAAATGACTTCTTTGATATAAGGGAAGTAACTATGGACAGAGTAGGGACGAAGAACAGGAGAAGAAGATCAACATTAATAGAGATGAGAGGGGGGAGGGAAAGGGAGAGAGAAGGGAAATTGCATGGAAAGGGATGGTGATCCTCAGGGTTATACAAAATTACATACAAGAGGAAGTGAGGGGTAAGGAAAGAATAATACAAGTGGAAGAAGTGTTTTACAGTAAAGGGGGTTGAGAGAGAAGAGGGGAGGGGAGGGGAGGGGGGATAGTAGAAAATAGGATAGAGAGCAGAATTCATCAGACACTAGAATGGCAATATGTAAATCAATGGAAATGTAATTGATGTAACTGATGTGATTCAGCAATCTGTATACGGGGTAAAAATGGGAGTTCATAACCCTTTTGAATCAAACTGTGAAATATATCAAAATAGATGTAATGTTTTGAACTACCAACAATAAAAAAAAAAAAAGAAAAGAATCACTTAGACTGCTCTGTTAAAAACAGACCTATTAGGAGACTATTGTGATAATCTAGACAAGAGACAGTGATGGCTGGCATCAAGGTGGTGGTGGTGGTGGTAGAAAATTGTCAGATTCTGAATATGTTTTGTAGGTAGATCCTTATTTACCTAATGAATTATATGTGAATTATGCAAGGAGAGCTTTGAGATTTTGGCCTGAGAAACCAGATGGATAAAGATATTGTCAAATAATATAGGGGGATGGGGTTGTGGCTCAGTGGTAGAGCACTTGCCTAGCACATGTGAGGTACTGGGTTTGATCCTCAGCACCACATAAAATAAATAAAGGTATTGTGTCCATCTACAACTAAAAAAGTTTTTAAAAATGATACAGGAAATTCTAAGGGTGGAAGATCAGGCTACTTAATGTTATTTTTTAGAAATTGAATATAAGTTATTTCTTATAAATGGAGGTGTCCAGCTGAGAGTTGGACATATCAACCTGAAAAATCATCTGCATTATAGGTCATACTTAAGCAATGAAAGCGTGAAGGGAGTGTACCTAGGAAATAGAAGAGGAACAAAGACTAAGCCCACAGCAGCTTTAACCCCTCAGGAAGAAAAGGAGCAGTCAATGAATAAGAGAAAAATGGAAAAAGTAGAGTCCTTCAAAGGAAAGTAAATGTGTAGCATGAAGGAGGAATTGTGTGTGTTGTGTAGCATGCTGTATGTGTTGACTAAGATAGTTCTGAGAACAGACCACTGGATTTAGCAATGCCGATCTTATCGAGCAGTTTCAGTGGAGTGGGAGGAGGGCAAAAAATTTAATTCCTGATTTTGACCATTATGCTGTAAAAATATAAACATTTAACTTCAATAAAAGTAAGGATTTTAGAAATGAGAAGAAAGAAATTAAAAGAGTAAGTATAGGTAGCTCTTTCAAGGAGTTTTAATGTAAAAGAGAACAAAAAAAGAGTGACTGCTGATAAGGGAAGTATAGCCAGCAGAAGTGCTTGTTTCACACTGAGGAAATGATATGTTTGAATGTTAATAAGAATCTTCAGAGGTTTTCATATAGGTTATGGAGAGGGGATCTTGTGAACTGGGCAGAGATTGACTTTAGATGGGTACATGGTATTTCTGGAAACAGGCAAGAGCATAAGTATAGATGCTAATAGGTGAGTAGGTGTAGTGGTACAAATTCTCTTTGATACAGTTTTTCCCCCTTTTTCCTTTTATTTTCAGTAAAATAGGAAGTGAGGTCTTCAGTGGAAAGTGAGGATGGAGGAGGATATGATGGGGGTTTGAGAGAGAGGAGAAATATGAAGTACTGGCAAGGAGTATAATGGACATGGGTCATTGAGTATGGCTGCCTGGCAGATGAAAAACCTACATCATGAGGTTCATGGTTATATATTTAAGGTGAGAGACCAGTCAGCATGGTTGTATGTTTTTCTCCTGTGATGTCCAGCCATCATCTTAGAGCAGCATTATATAGAGAGATTTGGATTTAGACAGAATTGTAGTTTAATTGAGCAAGTATGACCAAGGAAGAAAGGGCATTTTATCAGATTTTTATTACTATAATGAAATACCTGAGGCAGACTGCTCATAAAAGAGGTTTTTTTAGCTCACAATTTAGGAAGTTTAGAGTTCAAGATTGGGATATCCCCATTGGTTTGGCCTCTAGTGATGGCAACAGATGGCATCACATCATGACCAAAGCAGATGTAGGAGCAAGTGGTCACATCTCAAACCAGGAAGCAGGGAGATGGAGGTGCTGAACCTTCTCTTTTCATAAAAGCCTTTTTGTGAGAACTACCAAAGGATTGCGGGAGAGCAACCTTAATCCCTTTCAAGGTTAGTGCACCCAGTGACCAGAGGACCTCCCACTAGTTTCCACCTCTTAAAAGTCTCACCACCTTCTGCATCATCATTCTAGAGACCAGGCCTCCAACATATGGACCCTAATGGGGAACAAACCACATTTGAACTATAGCAGAGGAATAAAAAAGTAGAAGTAGAGAAGAGCAGAGCTATCAAAGTTATATGAAGAAGTAATTATCTTGAGTGATCATACAATTTATATTGGTAAGGAAAGAAGTAAGGCCATCACAGCACTCAAGCTTTATGCAACTATCTAGACCTTGTAGTTCAACTTGACTCCACAAGCCAGACTAAGAAGTAGGAAGTCTTGGGCTGAGGTTGTGGCTCAACAGTAGAGCACTTGCCTAGCACGTGCAAGGCCCTGGGTTTGATCCTCAGCACCACATAAAATTTTAAAAAACAAATAAAAATAAAGATATTGTGTCCAATTACAACTAAAAAATAAATATTAAAAAAAAGAAGTGGGTAATCTTTCCTGTCGCCCCTGGCCTGCTCAGTCTACAGTCTCCAGACCATGCTTAAATCAGACTCTGTCTTGACCCTGATCAAAAGTCTCTAGTCTGCTGCTGTTCCTTTATCCTAGCAAGACAAACAAAAAACAAGAATAAAAAGGAATATAGTATTCTACTCAAAAAATAATGCCATCCTCAACATTCTCCATGAAATTGCAATTCATGTCAGTCTTTGAAAGAGATGTGCCAGATATAACAGCATAAGAAAAATAAAGATGTTCATTGGTTCTTTAGGTAAAATAAGGAGATACTGTCTTATGGAAGCAAATTAAAACTATTCTGGATTTTTAAAAATTAATATTAGTTTCACATGTAGGAATACACAAGAAAAGCAGGAAACTGATACCTCTTTTCTTTGCACATGACTTTATCTTACTTATAAACTGTTACCAGATAAAGTTTTCAAGACAAATAGTATATAAAATATTGTCAAGAATGGTACATAGAGTTGGGGTCAAGCTGTATTATTTTAAAATGAAGGAATTTTATTACCATGAATATAAATAATGTATGTAAAAAGTATGAAGATGGCACAGTGTTAAAATCATGTTAAACTACAATATTCAAGTAACAAGTTGTGGGACAATGTTCCAGGGTTAAAGTGCCAAAGCCATTTCTGTACTGATTGTTCTCTTGTTCAGGTACCAGGGGAGAAGGATGGCCCTTCCTTGTTCTCCAAATCATGTATCATTGTGTTCTAGCAGTAGTAAAGACCTAGCTCTTTTCTTATAAAAGAGGCAGAAACCAGACAGGCTGGTTCAGAAACAAACCAAACTTCTCAAATAGAATCTATTTCATAACTCAAAAAAAAAAAAAAAAAAAAAAAGAATGGTACATAGGGGCTGAGTATCTAGCTTAGTGGTAGAGTGCTTGCCTAATATCATGAGGCTCTGGGTTTGATCCCCAGCAACACACAAATACACAGAACAAAAAGACAGTCAAGTGCTTAAGAAAGAAGGAAAAAGCATGCATCTAAGGTAACAGATAAAACCAGCACAACCAGATGATTTTAGCAAAGAAAGTCAGCCCTTGGTCAGTTTTCATAAACAGAGCATTAGCAATGAAAGACAATGCCAAGAACATGAGAGAAAAGACTATTCTTGTTTTATTATCCATGATATAAGAATTTGTGCTCAAAAAGAAGAACCTGTATAGATTGTTTTATGCTATCAAAACTGGTAAGCTTGTTCTGTGTGATACATAAAAGAGATAGGTGGGTCATATATCCAAGACTCACAGCAATAAATAGCCTTATACCTGTTGTGGGGATGCCCCAAGCATTTGAAAATAGGATACCCTTTTGATAATTCATCTATGAGATCCATATATAATAGTGTGTCAAAGCAGGTATATTCCAAGTGATTGGTGAGAGACAAAATAAGCTAGCTTTTACACCAGTGGGGCTTGACTAGTATTGGCTTAAACATGATGTTAAGGGAAGAAGCCTAACAGAGAAGTGTTGGTGACTCTTAGAAACTCACTCCACCCCATCCCAGAAAAAGAAGTGTCCTACATGAAAAGGGAGGCAGTTCTATTGAAGTGAAACAATGTGCCTGAAACGTCATACACGAGTTTCAAGACTGACCCTGGGTGGGATTACCTGCAGGGAATTAAGACCAACAAATGAGAGACATTCCATTGTTTCAGATAGCATATCAAAATAATCATAGTTGATTCTATTCAGTACTTGATTATCCTTCTTATGATTTTATGTTCATTTAGCAATCTAATTTATAGCGATGGCTTATATTTATTAAGTGCTTCCAAGTTACCAGACAATGCAAACCAATAAACATTACATACGTTACCTTACTTGATCCCTATAAGAACTCTGTAAGGTAAGTATCTTCGTTACCTGCATTGTACAGAGAGGCACAAAATAAGTAATTTACCTAATGGCAGACCTGGGGTACAGAACAAGGCAGTATGCCTCAGGGTTCTTTGGAACAACCATGCTATACTATCTTAGCTTCTCACATAGATCTTCATTGTAGGTACATTAGTCACATATTCTTTTGATTGTATATTGTCCTGTGACTGTGATTTCCTAATGATGATAATAAAATGACTTCTGACTGTGGTTTAGTAGAGAGCCAGGTCCTGGAATGGAACCTAACAAAGAAAGGTACTAGCCAGGAAAGCTGGTTTTATTGTTGTTGTTGTTTTTCTTTCTGTGACCATCTCCTGGCCTCACTGGCCAGTGTTTCCCAGTTATATCTGACTATATCAGTGAGAAGTCTTTGCAGAGTAGAGTCCTGGTGCTAATATCTCAGATATTCTGATTTAATTGGTCTATGGTGGAGACTGCAAATGTATTCTTTAAAAAATCTCACTGGTGGTTGTGATGCCCATATAAATCTGAGAAAAACTGCTTTAGAAGGCACGGTGGAAATTTCTCTGTTAATTTGTAAACAACTTGTTCAAATCTAAGAAATGGTAAAAGAAAGAAATTCATGAGGTAGTTTTAAGCAGAAGTTAAATGATATCTGTGATGAGCTAAAAATAAAGATCAATTGAAGATATAAAACCTTGATGCCAGGAACCAAATGTTATTTATTCTAAGATACAAATCACATAGTGGTTTGGATTTTAAGTCTGGAGCTGCACCATTTGGGAATGGATGCCATCTCTGCTACATGGTGGACAGCTGTGGGCAGCCTGCTCAGACTGTCCAGTCTGAGTTTTGTGTTACTCATTTGCCAAAGGGGGATGGTCGCAGTCCATCCTATAATCCATACAAAGCTCTGATCCCTGAGCCTGATATTTAGTTAGTGCTCAGTAAATGTCAGCACTTGTTATTTAAGTGTTTTTCCAACTGGGGATGTTCTTTGGTGAAACTAACTCCATTTCTGACCCTTGTGTTTCATGTGACTATAGCATCTGTCTTTAGTCTGGTTGGTGAGAATGGAGACTGTAGTTGGTTTTGATTCTTAGACTCAACTATAGACTAGAACCTTTTCAAAATAATTCTGGGACCAGCTTGAGTTAACCAGTACAGCATTTAGAGAGCTTGGATTAAATTTTTATGATGTTTCTTAAATGTGCTCTACTGCTAGTATAGATTTCAAATTATTAACTAAGACTCTCAGGTCAGTTTTCTGGTCATTAGAAGTTTTTCAAGCATCTAAAGGAAACCAGTTTCTCATTTTACTTTTCAGTTTATTTGAACTGTGTCCTGGATTTCCTCAGGTTTTAATTTATACAAGTTTATACTTTAATAGCTTTTAAAGCTGTATGGAAGATGTATTTTCTAGATTTTTTTAAAAAAAGAACAAATAAGCTACTTAAAGGGGATGTTTTATGCAAAATATACTAAAAAGAGAGCTAAGTCTATAAGTTGACATATGTAAGGCTTCCTAAGGCATTCTTATTCTATATATTGTAGATCTATAGAAATAAAATGAAAAGCAAATGTGTCCTATACACATAACATTGGTTAAAATAAAATGGACTCTAGATTCAAATTCTGCTTTCACTACTTTCTGGCTTCATGACTTTAAATAACTTGCTGTAGTTCCCTGATTATTTTCTTCATGTAACTAATAGGGTTGTAGTAAGGATCAAATTATTAAATTGTGTGGAATTCTGAAAAAGAAATTTTAATGAAAACAAATTTTTTACCTAAGCCTTGGAAAAAAACTTTTAAAAAATTTATATCAGAAAACAAGTTGAAAGCTGACATCTCCTACAGAAACCTCTCCCTTTTCATCTGCAAAAGTGGAACAATATACTTTACCTCAAATGTTGGTATGAAAGGTAAACTCACTTCTTGATGGGAGTTTCTGTTTCCATCTAGAATAGCACTCTTTCAGTAGAAATAAATTTATTTCTCTTTCAGTAGAAATAAATTTTGAGCCACAAGTGTAATTAAAATTTTTCTAATAGCCACATTTTTAAAAAAGAAACAAATGAAGTTTATTGTAACAATGTATCTAACCCAATATCTAAAATATTGTCATTTCAACCTGTAATTAACAAAAACTGAGATTTTTTTCACATTTAATATTATAGATATAGTATGTGTTCTACAATTACAGCATGTCTCAACTTGAACTAACCACATTTCAATTGCTCAGTAGCCACTTATGGCTGATGATTACCATATTGAACTGTCCAGATCTAGAATATAGATTAGTATTCCCTATCCTTGGTTACTGGTGCTTGTTTTGCCCGCAAGCAATTAGCATAGCCTATTCTTAAAACCTATTCTTTAGATGCTTGAGCCTTATATCTTCATCAGGCAACTTAGATTAGTATCTTTGTCCCTAGTAGGATTGGGTCCTATCCTTAGCCTTTTGGCTGACCTACATGAGGATTTGCTCTGGGCATTATGTGTACCTCTCTGTTTGATCAAGGCTGGTACACTACCAGGGATTGCTAAATCCATTGAGTGTGATAAACATTTGAACCACAAGGATTAGAGCTTCAGGTTAGGCTTTGTAAAACCCCTTCACTCTTGTTTCTTCTCTGTCCTTTTTTCCCCCACCTCTTTTCCAAAGTTCAAAGACTAATGTAATGTTTCTGGGAAAGAGCAAATACTAGTAATCTTTTAAAGGAATTCAGCTTCTCTCTCCTCCACTTCAATTTGGTATAACAAGGCAGCACTCTCTTCTTAGAAATTATTTTTGACTTTTTAAAAGATATTTAGAAAGCTTTTTGGGGTCAAGAGATGTGGGCAGCAGTGAAGGTATTCAATTGTACATGTTTACACCAAGTTAATTTTTTGTATCTAAACTTTAAAAAATATTATTTCTGATACTTTCACCCATATTTTGGGAGAATTATAATGAAGGGGGTGTTATCCTAAATAGTGATATGAAGTGCAGAAAGGTAGGGAGTATGGGATTCAAGTGTACTCATTCCACAAAAATATCTGCTCAGCTGTCACCTTCTTAGGGAAGCCTACCTCATCATTCTATATAAATAGCTTCCAACCCCCTGCACCCTATCTCTACCTTTTGGGGAAGAAGAAGGTGATAAAAATATTACTTATCACTGACTTAAATTATTTGCTTGTTTTTCTGAATAGACTATAAGCTCCATAAGGATAGGACTTTGTTTTGTTTACTTCTTCATCCCCAACTCCTAGTATAATGCCTAGCATTCAATTAATTCCTATGGAACCAGTGAATAAATACGTGAAAATGCTGTTTTCTATATATATTAAATGATTTTAAAATTAGAAATACCTAGTAAAGTTCTTGTCTGACTATTATTAGTTTGGCCAGTATACATGATATGTTTGAATTTTCAGACCTAATTTCCATGGTAGAATCCTACTGTTTGCTCTTGACCAGTCATTTAGGTAAAGTTTTCTTTCTTTTAGAGTGTAGGGCATGAGGAGGGGGAAAGGAGTAGCTTGGAATGCAATTGTAAAAAGAGGGTGGAGTAGCCAATCTATACCTGATGAGAATTTCAGATTACGCAGGGTAATAACATAGAGGAAGGGTATTAGGATAGAGAATTGGATTATATAGTGCAGGTACTACAAATGTATCCAAAGTTTGAGGCAAGACTGATGGCATAATAGATAAAAGGTGAAAGAGTCATAACCATAGAAATTAGTATTACTCAAAAGAAATGTGGGGTTATATAGGGTTATGGCCCCAAATCCACGAATCATGTTTCCATTGTCTTGTTTAGAATCTGTGTTTAAAATTTTAATTATCCCTTTCAGTTGTTCTTCCTGTTTTACTCTCATGCCTTTCTACCAATATGATACCATTACTGTACTTGGTGCTCCGCAGAACTATGGTACTTTGAATACAGACTCTTCACATTCTGCAAGGACCAGAAATTTCACTATAACTCCCTGCCATTAAAACTAACCCAACATGTTGAGAACTCTCAAATTCTATTAAGTTGTATTAAGAACTATTTATGTTTCATCCAGACAAACTGTTAGCAAAAGTAGTAAAAGCAAATTTAACAATTTTTACTTTTCTCTTTCTTAATTCTTTAAATGAGAAAAATCTCTTTTGTGTACATGCACCAGTTTTTTAAAGGAATATGAATAGAGTAGTGTTTAATAAAAACAATAAGCAAAGATGTCATTTTCTATATATATTTAATGATTTTAAAATTAGAAATACCTAGTAAAGTTCTTATCTGACTATTATTAGTTTGGTCAGTATATGTGGTATGTTTGAATTTATCTAAATATTTTTATGTTGTGGTAATAGGCTTTCATTTCAGTTGGATTTTTTAATAATGTTATAAATTTAAGGTTTTATAAAGTTTGATTAAATAATAGTATTCCAATTGTTGTAGGTAATTTTTTTTACTATTTCTGATTACATTTAATTTAACTTTAAGTCAGTGTTCAAATGATGCATTTTTTACCTTACCTCTTCTTTCTTCTTAGTCTGTAAGACTTGTATTGTCCAGCACTTTGAAGATAGCAATGATTGTCCAAGATGTGGCAACCAAGTCCATGAGACAAATCCATTAGAAATGTTGAGGTAAGGAAATGTATTTCATAGTTCAAACTTAAATGAATTGTATAAGCTCTTAGATTTTATAGTACATCATGTTTCTTAATATCTTATGGCTTATGAATTTTATGACTTTTCTTTTAAAGAATTTTTTAAAGTATTTTATTGAGTTAAAAATTAAGACTGTATACCTTAAATATTTAGGAAATACATTTATAAAATAAAATTATAAGTTTCTCTTAGCTTCTTAGAGTGATTTTTAAGTGCAGTTATTTTCAGATAACAGATGCTATGGGTAGATATAGTGACAATAGTCTTTGTAAGTATGTTTTCCATTGCTTTATTATTTTCCATTGAGGAGAAAATATTCATTAGCCAATAGCAAGAATGATAAAAAAGGATATGGAGGGCAAAGGAGAGAAAAAAAGGAAGTTGTCCAAGAGATAAATTGACAAGGAAAGTGTAGTATGATTCCTGTTGGTTTTATTTTTCTAATTTGTTATACATGGCAGCAGAATGCATTTCAACTCATAGTACACATATAGAGCACAATTTTTCATGTCTCTGGTTGTACACAAAGTAGACACCATTCATGTCTTCATATATGTTCTTAGGGTAATGATGTCCATCTCATTCCACCGTCTTTCTTACCCCCATTTCCCCTCCTTTTTCTTCCCTTCCGTTTGCCCTATCTAAAGTTCCTCCATCCCTCTCATGTCCCCCCACATCCCAATTATGGATCAGCATCAACATTTCAGAGAAAATATTCAGCCTTTGGTTTTTTGGGATTGGCTAACTTCTCTTAGCATAATAATCTCCAACTCTATCCATTTACCTGCAAATGCCATGATTTTATATTCTTTTAATGCTGAGTAATATTCCATTGTATATATGTATACATACATACATACACACAATATATATGTGTGTGTGTGTGTGTGTGTGTGTGTGTGTGTGTGTGTCACAGTTTTTTATCCATTCATCTAGGTTGGTTCCACAATTTAGCTATTGTGAATTGTGCTGCTGTAAGCATTGATGTGGCTGTGTATTACTATGGTATGCTCTTTTTAAGACCTTTTGGTATAAATTGAGGAGTGGCATACCTGGGTCAGATGGTGATTTCATTCCAAGTTTCCCAAGGAATCGCCATACTGTTTTCCATGTTGGTTGCACTGATTTGCAGTCCCACCAGCAATGTATGAGTGTGCCTTTTTCCCCACATCCTCAAGACTTATTGTTTGTATTCTTAATAGGTGCCATTCTGACTGGCGTGAGGTAAAATCTTAGAGTAGTTTTTATTTGCATTTCTCTAATTGCTAGAGATATTGGACATTTTTTCATATGTTTGTTGAATTATTGTATATCATCTTCTGAGAAGTATCTGTTTAGGTCCTTGGCCCATTTATTGATTGGGTTATTTTTTTTTGGTGTTAATATTTTTGAGTTCCTTATATATCCTAGAGATTAGTGCTCTATCTAATGTGCTGAGAATAAGCTTTTCAGTTGGAATCCATCCCATTTATCGATTCTTGATTTTATTTCTTGCGCTTTAGGAGTCTTATTAAGGAAGTTGGAACCTAATCTGACATGATGAAGATTTGAGCCTACTTTTTCTTCTGTTAGGCGCAGGGTCTCTGGTTTAATTCCTAGGTCCTTGATCCACTTTGAGTTTTGTGCATGGTGAGAGATAGGAGCTTAATTTCATTTCACTGCATATGGATTTTCAGTTTTCCCAGCACCATTTGTGGAAGAGGTTGTCTTTTCTGCAGTATGTTTTTGGCACCTTTGTCTAATATGAGATAATTGTATTTATGTGGGTTTGTCTCTGGGTCCTCTATTCTGTACCATTGGTCTACAAGTCTGTTTTCATGCTAATATTGTGGTGTTTTTGTTACTATTGCTCTGTAGTATAGTTTAAGGTCTGGTATAGTGATGCCACCTGCTTCACTCTTTTTGCTAAGGATTGTTTTAGCTATTCTGGGTCTCTTATTTTTCCAGATGAATTTCATGACTGCTTTTTCTATTTCTGTGAGGAATGTTATTAGGATTTTGATTGGAATTGCGTTAAATCTGTATAGTGCTTTTGGTAGTATGGTTATTTTGACAATATTAATTCTGCCTACCCAAGAACAAGGGAGATCTTTCCATCTTCTTTAATTTCTTTCTTTAGAATTCTGTAGTTTTTATTGTAGAGGTCTTTCATCTCTTTCAGTGATTCCTGTTGGTTTTAAAAACACATTTAGGTTATAGTTTTGCATTTGAAGGGGGATTATTGTTTTCTTTTCCAAGCATGAGTACACATGCTTGATGGAGAGCTGAATTTAATTAGAATTGTGATTATACCAAATAATTTGGAGCAAATGAGAGAGGGACATGTAATCAAGGGTATGTACACTTTAAACTGTATTAAGAGAGCAGTGAGAATATCAGAATGGTGAGGAATGACCAGGCATGGTGGCATATACCTTGTAATCCCAACAGCTTAGGAGGCTGAGGCAGGAGGATCTCAAGTTCAAGCTAGCCTCAGCAACTTAGTGAGGCCTTTCCTCAAAATAAAAGATAAAAAGGGCTGAGGATGTGACTCAGTGATTAAATAACCAGGTTCAATCCCTAGTACTGGGGGCAAGGGCATATGTTGGGAGGAATGGGGATGATGGGATGATATAATAGAATTAAACTTCTGTCTTCCATAAAAGGAAGTCAGAAAAACCTAGACAGAAAAAAAATATGGCTTTTAAAAAGTAGAAACATGAAAGTAAATACTAGAAGAAAAAGGTTGGATTTGAAAGTGGTTGCCTCTGGGATTATAGAAATCATGAATAGGGAGGATGGTGTGTGAGAATGTTACATTTTAATATAAACTTTGTAGGGAAGTTTGGTTTTGAAATTATGTACATGGTTTGGTTTAAAAATGTTAGGAAGGGGGAAAGTACTATTTATTGTGTATAGCAACTATTAAATTGGGGGAACTTTGTAAATGAGTTAGTATTTGAGTTATCTTAAAGAATAAGATTAACATTGGTTTGGTTAGAGAGTAGGAAGAGCATCTGAGCCAGGATGAAAAACATGAGGGAGAAAAACAGATTTGAAAACAGAAGGAATTCTCGGGATAACTGGATAATCCAATTGGCTAGAGAAGAGAGACATGAGAAAATAGCACCAGTTATGATTTATAAGTTGGACTCAAGTTATATAAATACTTGATACCAGGTAGTAGGGAGAAGTTAGTCTTTGATCTGAGAAACAATCAAATTAGTGCTCCAGGAAGAATCATTGTGAGTATGTCAAGTAAAAGGAAAATAGCTCTTTGTCTTGGCCTAATAGGGTGGTGGCTAAGAGAAAGGAAGGGGGAAAGGATAAGTGAGAGAAACCTTGAGGAGCTGTGAGTGAGGCTTGGTGAGAGGTGTATGAATCAAGAGACAGAGAAAAGTTAAGATAATCCTTTCATTTTGAACTGATTTGGTACAGTGTAGTGTCATTTAGAAATTCAGTTTTAAAAAGTGAGACAGTGGGGGCAGGGAAGTGGGATATTCAGTACTTTATTGTAGGAGGGTTGATGAAGTAGTCTGGACCTAGATGAACAAAAGGAGTTGATGGATGTATTTAGCTTCTGTTAGCAATATGGAACTGGAGCTCAGTAGAGATGTGATAGACTCAAAGTTAGTTGCCTACATGTTAGTTTCAAAAAACTAAAAGTGGGTGAGGTCCTTAAGAAAGATGGCTTATTGAGAAGTTCAGAGTACAGACTTCAGAGCAATGGAGAATACTCAGAAGTACAGTCAGTCCTCTGTGTCAGTAGGTTCTACAACCATGTATTGAACTAACCATGGATTCAAAGTATTTTGGGAAAAAATTGCATCGCTACTGACATATACAGACTTTTTAATACAGTATTTTAACTGTGACCTTTACATTGTATTAGGTATTGTAGGTAATCTGGAGATGATTTAAGGTATATGGGAAGATGTGCACATAAGGTATATGCAAATTATACCATGTAAAAGGTTTGACCATCCAGAAATTTGTATACCTGTATGTTGCGGGGGTGGGGGTGGGTGTCCTAGACCAATCCCCTGCCCACATTGAAGGACCACTTTTGTAAAAAGAAAGATACTAAGAAACTAAAGAAAGAACAGACAAGAAGAGAGGGAAAAAAAAAAACAGGAAAGGAAGTTTTCAGAGAGGCAGTATTAAGCAACACAGTCAAACTGCTGCAGAGCAATATAGGAGAAAAGTTAATCTTTAACAATTGAAAACTTTTATAACTTTAAAAAGTTTTAAAATAACATAGATTATGCTTTCAGATTTCTTTTAGTTAAGAGAAAAGATTGTGAAACAGAGTAATAGCTTTGGGGTTTTTGTTGTTTTGTTTTGTTTTTTTAAAGGTGTGAGAAACCTGTGCATGTTTGAAGTCGGAGAAGAATAATGTTGAGCAGGGTCAAGGAGATGGCGGGAAAAGAGGGTATTGTTGGAGCAAGAGGATGGGTTGAAGAAATAAAACCATGAAAAGGAAGGGTTATTATAGCAGGAAAAGAAAACAAGAAAAAAAAGAAGTCAAGATAAATATTTGAATATTTTATCTAGGAAAGTACAATAACTAAATGGTCTAAATTTCTAAGAAAAGAGTAATGGAGGTAATTTCCTTTTTAGGAAAGAGCCAGAATTATTGTAAAAATCTTGTGAGCATATCCATCTGTTGCTGCATAGCAGACCACCCCTAAATTAATGCTTGAGACAGTTTGCATTCATTACTTTTCATAATTCTATGGGTCAGCAGGTCATTCTGGTTTGAGATGGGCTCACTGTTATGACTGCATTAGCTGTACATTGAGTAGGCTGCTCTGGGCTAAGTTCTGTCACATATTGGGTGGACAGTCTGTGAACTACTCTAAGATAGCCTGAATAGGGCCACTTGGCTCTCCTCCACACGGTGTCTCATCCTCTAGGCTTTTTATTTTATTTATTTATTTTTTTTTAAAGAGAGAGTGAGAGAGAGAGGGGGACAGAGAGAGAGAGAGAATTTTAACATTTATTTATTTTCTTAGTTCTCGGCGGACACAACATCTTTTTGTTGGTATGTGGTGCTGCTGAGGATTGAACCTGGGCCGCACACATGCTAGGCGAGCGCGCTACCGCTTGAGCCACATCCCCAGCCCCCTAGGCTTTTTATTTTATTTTATTTTATTTATGCTAACAGGATTCTGAGAACAAGTAAAAGTGTTTGATGGCTATTGAGGCAGGGTCAGAACTAAGCACAGGGCCACTTTTGCCACATTCTCTTTGGCAAGTTTCAAGGCCAGCCTGTATTCTTGGGGTTGGAAAATAGACTACCCCATAATCAAGGGAGGATGTTGAGAGATGTGGGGTCTGGTACCATTTTTTGAAATAAGTATCTCACTGGGGAAAGCTAGAAATTGGTGTGCTCCACATGTAGCAGAGTTTGGTGTGCTAGGTATGCTAAAATCATCTGTGTTCTGTATTTTGAAATATACAAAATATAAATTGCAAGTATTTACATATGTGATTTTGATGTCTTCATTGTTAGTATATTCTTCCCCTCCCCAAAGGTTGGATAATACATTGGAGGAAATTATATTTAAGCTGGTACCTGGACTACGAGAACGTAAGTTGCTCTTTAGGTTCTTGGAGACTTTTGTGTTTTATGAAATCAACATGTCTCTTAAAAATTTCATGATTGTTCTTATAGTTTTTATACTTTTTTCTTTTAAATTAGAAGAACTTGAGCGTGAATCAGAATTTTGGAAGAAAAATAAGCCTCAAGAAAACGGACAAGGTAACTTTTTATTGTCTTTATCTGATAGCATCTCTCAAATCGGCAACTTTTTGTTGCTTTGGTGAACCAATATCTTTCTTCAAACTTAAATTTTCTCATGCGGAAAATTCCTGCATCCCTTTACTTGCATTATTAACCTATTCTTCTTCATGAGATTTTATATAAATCTATCAAATCTAGAGTCACTTGGAGAATAATTAAAAATATTGGAAACCCAACTTTGGGACTTGAAAAGGGAGATAAATGAGGAAACTGATTAGTTGATTATAGCAATAGTTTCTGGAATAAAAAAAGAAAATGAAGTAAGAAATAGCCATAGCTTTCAATCACTTAATCAGGAGTTTTACATTTTTATTTATTTTATAAGTTCATTTTAATAGGAAAGGGAACAGATGTGGCTGAGAGCCAGACCAGGGGATTTTTCTATGTTTTGATCCTCTGGAATGAAGTTTTCATAGGCAGAACTTAGATGACACAAACCCATGTGCCTAGTGAGGGAGTGCATCCCTGTATAGTTGCAGTTTTTATAAAAACACAGATATTACATAGTTACATACATGTTAAAAACGAATTCTACTCATTTTTTCACTAGCTGACTTTATGCATATCTAATAATTTGAAATTTTAAGAACTTAAAGAGAATATTTATAAAACTTAAAAGTAAATACTTGGTTTTTAATTTAAAGACTCATATATTAAATTTGGAAGTAATTTTATATCCTGTCTGCTTTCTAAAATGGTCTAAATCACTAACTGCAGTCATTCTTGTGACCAGATTTAGCTAATCTAGAATCTTTCCTTTTACTGTCCCAATAAACTAGAAATCTTAGGCCCTGGTTAAGTCTCTGATGAATTCTGTTTGTTTGTTGAGTTCATTAGAGCAGTTAAAAGATATTAAAACTTTTCACTATTCTTCAAAAACTTTTAAGAAAGTTGATTTTTGTTGAGTGATGTTGATTAATTTGAAATATTCTGTTCCATCTAACTTGATTTCATTTAAATTATGTAGATGATACTTCAAAAGTTGACAAACCTAAAGCAGATGAAGAAGGTGATGAAAATCAAGATGATAAAGACTATCATAGAAGTGACCCACAAATTGCCATCTGTCTAGATTGTTTACGAAATAATGGACAATCAGGGGACAACGTAGTAAAGGTGAGCGGACAAATACAGTTGTACTTTTAAATGATATGTTTATAATAAACCTTTGATAATTTGTTAGGGAATTGTCTAATGTTTCAAAATATTCTCAAAGTTTTTACTAATACATCCCATTAGAATGTTCTTCTCTGACAATCCTATATCTACAAATGATCAAACAATTGTTTTTACTCCAGACATCTGTTTTTTCTCAAATGCTAAAATTATCCTGGGCCAATGCCACCATCTAGTGGCTAATGCAAGAATCACACCTCCACTTCTCCTCTCCACCTCCTTCTATACCTTTGTTGGGAGTTCACATGCATTGTTTCTCCCCTTTTTAAAGTCTGGTAACCTACTCAGGTAATTTCATGCTAGGCAGTGACTCTAACCTATTAATTAATTCTCATTTAATTTTGTCCTTTTTTTAATTTTTAATTTGCAACTTAGCAAGTTTTCCATACCCAGGCTAAAGCTGTATGAATAATATAATTAATTGGTTTTGAAGTATTGTAAAGTGCCTATGAACACAAATGAGTGTTGCAAAGTGCCTGTGAACTTTAAAAGTCCTTGAAGGTTTTTTGATTCCTGTAGAATCTCCATTTCTAATCCTATTTCCCTCTTTGTCTATTAATTGAACCTTTTCATAAAACATCTTAAAATACTTTCTTGATTTTTTTAGTCTTTATTGTTCAAATGATGTTTTCTGTTTCTTGTACTTCAGTCAACTTTAATTGCATTATAAACGTTTACTACTTTTACTTTTTACTACTTTATAATCTCTTTAGATTTTTTTGTCACTTTGTTCTAGCACATGTGAGCCATTAAAGATTGTTTTTCTCTTTGTATTCTCTGTATTTTTCAAATCCTATATCCATTATTCATTTCCTCTCATTTATTTTACTCCCTCTGTATAAATCTGAAGGCCTATGTGTTAAACTTTTTAATAATACATTTAATGCTATGTTTCTCTTGGGAAATGAAAAATGAATAATTTTTCAATTCCATTTAAGTTTTCTCAGCATCTTACACCAATAATATATATGATCATGGCAATACAATTATTATTTATCCACCAGACATCTGTTTTTTCTCAAATGCTAAAATTATCCTGGGCCAACGCAACTTATATTATCATTGCCAATGGATATTAGACAATGATGATATAAGTTGTAAGAAAAAACCTATTGCTCCAGAAACTTGTTTAGGTCTTACACATACAAGGAGCCAGAATACATTAAGATTGTTTATTTTGTTAATGGGGAGTTGGTTTGACATGGTATGAAATAAAGTGTAACCACCTTTAGAAAAATGACCACTGTCCCTGTTTGTCCTTCCAGTCTTCTCTGTTGCTTTGTATATTCCAGAGCAGCCTCTCTCCCCTTTTGTAAGTGTTTTCATCGGGGTCTTTATGGCTCTGTTTCTCTTCCCAGCCACTTCTGTATCTCCTCTTAAAAGTTCTTCTTCAAAGAGATTGTGGTCATCCTTTAGCTTTCTAATGCATGAGTTGTTATCTCATATAAGTAAATACAAAGGCCAATGTAGTTTCATAAATAATTGGGAAATCATGATTTCTAGTACGAAGGTTAGAAATTTATCTAAGAAAGTAAGTACCCGCTTTAATATCCTCCTTTTTGACTTCTGACTCTTCATATTCCATTTGACCTTTTATCCATTTTCTCTTTCCTTTGTAGACTTTTCATCATCTTTATACCTTCATTCTCAAAACAACTTTCTTGGCTTATACTTATAAGTGTATAAGTGACTTCCATGCTACCCCAATTCTAACCTTCTCTCCCAGGCCTTTTCTACTTTGTTTCCACTGGCTCTGCTTTTTGACTTGTACTTGATATATGTATATCCCAAATACTTTAGGTCTCTTCCATTTTTTTTCTCAATTAGCTATGCAGAGAACTTTTAAATCCCTATTACCAATCCTGCCATTTCTCCTAAGTTGAAGCATTGTAAATACTTTTAAATGCTCATTGGGAGTTTCACTAATACCTCAGACTTAACATTCCTTAAGGCAAATTCATTATACTTTCAACCTAACTTAAATCCAAATATTCATTTGTGTTTTGACTACCATCTCTCAACTAGTTATACAGTTTCAAAACCTTGAGATCATCCTTGATCCTTTACTCTTTTCCTTCGACCAGGCACCAAATCCTGCAAAATTTCTCCCAGTTTAGTGCCACTCAACCTTTATATCTAATTTTGGAACATATTTTCTTAAGTGTTTTCTCTACCCTTAATTTCTCTTGTTATAGGGGGATAGCGTCACTTGCTTGAGTGTGGGCAAGTCAGCAGGTAAGATCATGGATCATGACCAATTTCAGGGTCAGAGAGTAAATGTTTTAGGCTCTGTAGGCCAGATGGTCTGTGTTATAGCTACTCAGATTATTCATTACAGCTCTAATGTAGCTGTGGACAATAGTGAATGAGTGGGGGCTTGTGTTCCAGTAGAACTTTATTTAGGAAAACTGGTGACTAGCCAGATTTGGCCTGAGGACATGGCCAAGATTTGCCACCTTTTTGCCTACAAACTACTGTTTCACTGTTTACATTAGCATTCAGCCCTTTATAACTAGCCCATCTCTTGCTACTTTTATCTTTTATTAACCTCCCCCCCTATTAAAATTCCATTCTCAAGACCAATGATGGTTCCATTACATATAAGTTGTGTGTGTGTGTTAGAAATCATATATCTGACAAAAGATTTGCATTTAGAATGTATAGACTTATGTTATCAATTCTTCAAGGCCTCTAAACCTTTGACTAATCCTTCCTTTTTGGTGTTTTATTTCCCCTTTTTCTTACCACTTTATGCTTCTGTCCAGACCCAAGCAAAAATCCTTATTCTTTTCATTAATTTTTATACCTGGTTGAGTCCCTTTTCTGAAATTATGTAAGGCTTAACATTTATCTCTCAATTAGAGCTTAGTTTGTTATTTATTAAGTGTATTCCTAAGGGTGGTAGGCATTAATAGTTATCTTTTAATCATTAATTTTATCTTTTGTGATGTATGGTTTGTTCTTGAAAACCCCTCAGAGGAAGAGATACCATCTGTATTGCTTCATTGCTTTCTCAACTGTCTTATTCTACTTTAGTGGGTTGTGATTCTCAAATGTGGTGGCAGGGTAGTTGCATAGTTTATACAGTATACCTACTGCTTTTATAATATGAAAATCAAAGTCAAGAGTAAGATGTTAGTAAAAACAGTGGAGTAAGAACCTCCAAAAATTTGTGTTTCCATAAAAGCTATGAAAAAACTGGAAACAATTTTTTAGGATCACATTTTTCAGACATCTGATACTTAACCAAAGATTTATAGCAGCCCCTGGAGCATTTAATCAAGAAGATGACTGACTCTTGTGAAAACAGGAAAAATTAACAGCCTGCTTTTGTATTGCAACCTCTCAGGCACCAAGGGAGCAAAACAGGTAGAGCTCTTTCGAAGCCTCATTACCAAAAACAAAAATTTCAATGTTTGGGGCTGGAGCATTTGCCTCACATGTGTGAGGCACTGGGTTTGATCCTCAGCACCATATAAAAATAAATAAAGATACTGTGTGTTCATCTACAACTAACTATTTTTTTTAAAAAAAATATCCTATCTGGTTGTTTCCTGGAAGACCCCACTTTCAAGAATGTCTGTATCTGACCTGACTTGGAATTTGCCCAGTGGAAAAAGATTTCTCTGTGAGTGGGAAGAAGGGGCATTTTCCACAATAATTACAGGAAAATACTTTAACTTCATGATTCTCTGAGGCATAGGCAGTCAGTAGACTAAACTTAAAAGAAAAAAAAGGGGGGATTAGATGTCAGTAGGATCTTTAAAAAATTCTGACATATTCCTTAGAATCTAAAAGCCATAGGGTTGTGTACATGCTCAGGAAAGTCACGAGAAGACCCTGAGCTTGTACCTACTGCTGATGCTGAGGCTCTGCACAAGCAAAAAGTGGAGAATAAAGCAGAGCTAGCAACCTGTGTTGAGTGTTGTAGGTTTGCCCCAAACAGTGAAATTGTGACTAACACAAGAAAAAAGGCCTCAATTAATAATCCAGTCTGCACCTAAAAAAAAGAAGAGCAAACTAAAATCAAACAGAAGAAAACAATAAAGATAGATTAAGAGAAAATAGAAAAATAAAAGAAAAAATTTCAAGTTCAAAAATTTGTTCTTTGAGCAGATTACCAAAATTGATAAAACTTTTGCTGAATGAACCAAAACAAAAAATGAGTGAGAAGAATGAATTTATCAAAATCAGAATGAAAGAGGGGCCATGACTATCAACCTTATAGAAATAGAAGTGATTAGGGGCTGGGGTTGTGGCTCAAGTGGTAGAGCACTCACCTAGCACATGTGAGGCACTGGGTTCGGTCCTCAGCACCACATAAAAATAAAATAAATGTATTGTATTCACCTAAAACTAAAAAAAAAAAAAAAAATTAAAAAAAAGAAAGAGAAGTTATTATAAGGAAATGCTATAAACTATTGTATGCCAACAAATTAGATAGCCTAAATGAAATGGAAAATTTATTAAAATATAAAAAGGAAGAAATGGAATATATGAATAGATAAATAACAAGTTAAACAAATATGAAGTGGTAGCAAAAAAAACAAAAAACAAAACTTCCCACAGAAGCCCTAGTGTTTAAAGAATTAGTACCAGTCTTTCACAAACTCTTCCAAAAGATAAAAGAGGAGAGAATATTTCCCAACTCATTCTCTGAGGCCAGTATTACCCTGGTAACAAAACCAAAGATGTAACAATAAGAGAAAACTATGGATCTTTTATGCATCAAAAGACAAGGTCAAGCTGGGCGTGGTGGTACACATCTATAATCCCAGCGACTCGGGAGGCTGAGGCAAGAGGATTCGTGAGTTCAAAGCCAGCCTCAGCAACAGTGAGACACTAAGCACTAAGCAACAGTGAGACCCTGTCTCTAAATAAAATACAAAATAGGACTGGGGTTGTGACTCAGTGGTTGAGTACCCTGAGTTCAATCCCTGGTACCAAAAAAATAAAAAGAAAAGAAAAGGAAGACATGGTCAACAGAATGAAAAGGCATCTTGTGGGATGGGAGAAAATACTAGCAAATCATATCTCAGAGAAGGGGATAATATCTAGAACATGTAAAGAACTCTACAACTTGACAACAACAACAAAAAAATCAAGTAATCTGATTAAAAATTGGGAAAATGATTTAAATAGGTATGTCTCTAAATGTGATATATAATGGACAACATCACGAATCAGAGAAAGCATATCACAACAATAAAACATCACTCCAGATCCACTAGGATGGGTACTATAAAAAAAATGAAACAAAATATCAAGTGTTGATGAGGATGTGGAGAAATTGAAAGAAACACTTGTTTTCTGTTGGTGGGATTTTAAAATGGTGTAATCACTATGGAAAACAGTATGGAAGTTCCTCTAAGAATTATAAATAGAACAACCATATCATCCACAATTCTACCTTCAGAAATAATTTTTTCAAAAAAAATTGAAAACATGGTCTCAAAGAACTTTCTGAACATCCATGTTCATAGAGGTACTATTCACAATAGCTAACAGGCAATGAATGAATAAACAAAATGTGGTATTACACATACAATGGAATATTATTCAGCTTTGAGGGAAATCCTGTTTCATCCTGCATTGTGTATGATAATCCCAAAGGATATTATGTTCAGTGAAAGAACCCAGTCACAGAAAAACAAACTGTATGATTCCACTTATGTGAGGTAGTCAAATTCATAGAAACAAAATAGAATGGTGGTTATCAGAGTCTAGAGGGGAGGTGAAAGGGTAGTAGTTGTTTATTAGGTATAGAGTTTCAGGTTTGCAAGATGAAAAAGTGGTGAAGATCTGTTTCACAACAATGTGAGTATATTTAACATTACTGAACTGTATACTTAAAAATGGTCAATTTAATGTGATGTGTTTTTTGTCTTTTATTGGTGCATTATAATCATGCATAATACTTGGGTTCATTTTGACAAAATCATACATGCATGGAATTTTATTTACTCCATTTCAGTCCCCAGTGTCCCCCTTTTCCTCCCCTCTCTCCCTATTCTTCCTATGCTCTACTGATCTTCCTTTCATTTGTTTATTTTTTTTATTGGTGCTTTTAGATATACATAAAGGTGGAATTCACTGTGGTACATGCACATAGCATAATTTCATTAAATTCATTCTGCATTTCCTCCCCTTTCCCAAACCTCCTTCTCAATCTCCTTCTTCTGTCCCACTAATTTTTCCTATGTCTTTATGTATCCAGTTCTCCCCTGCTCTCTTTTCCCCCTTTTATTTGTCTCTAGCTTTTACCTATGAGAAAACATTTGACCCTTAATTTTCTGAGTCTGGCTTTTTTCACTTAGCATGATCTCCATTTCCATCCATTTACCAACAGATGCCAGAATTTCATTCTTCTTTATGGTTGCATAAAACTCCATTGTGTATATATTCTACATTTTCTTAATTCATTCATTTAGTGTGATGTGTTTTTTAACCACAGTTTTTCAAATGTAAAAAAAAAAAAAAGGATTTTAGAAAAGAAAAAGTATGAGCCAATTTTCCTCATGAATATAGTTACAAAAGTCCTCAACAAAATGCTAGCAGACTTAATCTATCTAGAAAAGAATATGTACCAACATATACTGAAAATATATATATACACCAACATATAGCCAAGGTCAATTCAACATAATGAAAATCAATCAATTAATATATCTTTTTAATAAAGTACAGGTGTAAAAAAACCACATGATCATCTCATAGAGTAAGAGAAAGCGTTTGACAAAATTTATCATCCTTTCTTTTTTGAAAATGCTTGACAAACCAGGAATTAGATGGGGACTTCCTTACCCAAATAAAGGACATCCATGTAAAACTCATGATTAATGATCAAAGACTGAAAACTTTTTCCTAAAATCAGGAACAAAACAATGATTTCTGTTCTAATCATCTATTTTCAGTGTTGTATTAGATGTTCTAGCTAGAGCAAATAGACAAGAAAAAGACTGTAAAAGAAGTGAAAGTATTTGCAGATCTTATACATAGAAAATTCTTAGGAATCTACTGAAAAATTAATAGCTAATAAGCTCAGCAAGTTTGCAGGATACAAATCAATATACACAAATCAGGAGTAAACAATCAAAAAATGAAATTAAAACAATTCCACTTCGAGTAGCATCGAAAAGAATAAAATACTTAGGAATATATTTAATCAAAAACTAGAAAACATTGTCAAAAAAAATTAAAGGCCTGGGGCAGGAGTTGTGGCTCAATGGTAGAATGCTTGCCTTGCATGCATGAGGCACTGGGTTCAATCCTCAGTGCCACATAAAATAAATAAATAAAAGGTATTGTGTTCATCTACAACTAAAAAATATATTTTTTTTAAAAAAAATTAGGGCTGGGAATGTGGCTCAGTGGTAGAGGGCTTGCCTAGCATGTGTGAGGCATTGGGTTTGATTCTCAGCACCACATATAAATAAATAAAGTCCATTGACAACTAAAAAATATTAAAAATAAATAAAAGTTAAAAAACTAAAGGCCTAATTAATGTGAAGGCATCAAATGATTATAGATTAGAAGACAACATCATTAAGATAGCAATACTACACAAATTGCTGTGCAGGTCTAGTGAAACTTGTAGCAGAATTCTAACTGCTTTTTTGCAAGAATGGCAACTGATCCCAAAAGTCACATGAACATATTTAATTAATCCACATTGAAATTTTGTTAGATTCATGTCAAAGCTTATTGAGTTATAAATTTAAAAGCTTTTGACCCATTTTAAAAATGTTGCTTTAACTCATCTGACATCTCTAAAAAATTTATGTTTTCTGAAAGATTAGGTAGTGATATTAAGGTCATTTCTGCATTGATATCAAGGTTCTTCTGCAGTTGAGATTACATTCAAAGGTCTCCCAGTATCCTCACATGTTTTGACTTTACTCAAACTTGCAAAACTGTACTAATATAACTTTTAACTTGCTTGTTTTCTTTTAATAGATACTTTACCATTTGAATTGTGATCAATTATCAGTTGTGGATTTGTTCCTGTTAATTTTTGCCAGGAACTGTGTTTTATTAGGAAGTGAACATTAACTGAAAAGTTCTACTTTTAACTTAGTAAATTTAAAAATACTTAAGGTATTGTTCTGGATGTTGACCCAATTTGTTAGGCATCTAAATAGGAGTAATACTTTGTATCTTTAAGATTCAGTTGTATTTTGTTTTTGTTTCAGTTTGCAGATAACTTTTCAGGTTGTGAGATGTAATTTTGTTTCACATATTGGTTCATATGTTTATAATGTGTGTGATCTCATTTTGTCTCACTTTTAATTTGAATATCTATTCTTATATCTTAAAGATGCTCAGGCTTGAAGAGTGAATCGGTACTGCTCTGTGCATTTTACAAATGAGACACATCAAAACACACTGACCTGTTTTTTTCCAGTCAAGTATTCTTGTAGCTCCTTAGAGGAGCATGAGTTTTTGAAACCTGGATTCTATACTGTATAGCTTTTAGTTGTTGAGGCATGTTGTGGCCTAACTGGCTTCTGTTACATGCTAGGGCTCCTCAGGTCTCATTTAAATCAGTGCTCTTTCTAAAATCATTTAAGTTATGGCATCATGTTTAGAAAATGTCCCTAATGCTTTCAGAAGTGATAATAGAATATTTGCATGCTTTTGTGGTAATTCTTTTATTTTTATTTAAACTCACAGTGTTTTCTGTACTAAAATGTCTTAATAATAAGCCTATTGTCTTTTTGCCAGGATTTTCCTTGAATGCATAGGTATACATATTGAAGAATGTATTGTAAATGTCTGAGAACCAGGAACATTTTTACTTACAAGTACTGAAGAGCTGTAAATTGAAACATTCTCACAAAACATTTTGAAAATACTCAAAATGATAGTATAGTGAAAATGGTTCATAAAAAGTAAAGTAGAATGTTTTAATTAGCCATCTTTATTTCCTTAGGGTCTAATGAAGAAATTCATTCGGTGTTCTACACGTGTAACTGTAGGAACTATTAAAAAATTTCTAAGTTTAAAACTAAAACTTCCAAGTTCTTATGAGGTAAGTTAAATAATGTCTAACCTTGCTTTTTAAATTATTATTATTATTTGGAGGGTGAGGGGGAACCAAGGTTTGAACTAAGGTATACTCGGCCACTGAGCCACATCCCCAGCCCTATTTGTATTTTATTTAGTGGCAGGGTCTCACTGAGTTGCTCAGTTCCTTGCTTTTGCTGAGGCTGGCTATGAACTTGCAGTCCTCCTGCCTCAGCCTCCTGAGCTGCTGGGATTATAAGCATGCATCACTGCACCCAGACTAATCTTTCTTTCTTTTTTGCTTTTTTTTTTATAACTCTGTTCTGAAGTAAAATTCTAACCAAAAAAAATGAGTTTTAACATAATATATCCAAATTAACTTTTGTGGAAACTTTCATCTTCTTATAAGAAATGATATTAATTTGATATTGATTATAGCTAGCTTATGTAGTCAGAAAATATTATAAACAGTAAGCATAAGAAAAATACAGTATGATAGGATTTGAACATAGACATTGACAGGTATGAAATCTGTATTTTAAAGGAAGCCTTTGATCTTAAACTTAAGTTTTCTCTGATGACTGATTAGTCTGGGTTAATTTTTTATTATTATTATAGTTTGGTCTAACAAACACAAAAGAAAAATTCCAAAAACATCATTTTTTGTGTTAAAAAATTGCAACAATTAGGTATCAGAGCCCAGTGATTGGTAAAAGTAAAAGATAACAATTTATAGCTATAACCATAGTGAAAAGTAGACAATGTAATCATTTTTATGATGCAGTTTTATATTTTATTTTCTTCTTGCAAAATACCATGTACAGTTTTATCTCCTTACTTTTAAGTCTTACTCATTAATTTACCAATTTCTTGTTTCTATTCAGAAAGTTGTTAGAGCTAGGAACACTTACTCTCAGTATTACTTCTGGCAGGTTTATATTTGTCTGTAGACTAAGATGGAAAGAAAACAGATGTATTCCACTGATAGCTCCTTATCTATCCCAAAGAATTTTCCTATGATTTCATAGAAATATTGTTTGTCTCCCATTATCTTGCTGCCTGGCCTGTTAGGGGATGATTTAATGAAATGCCTGGCAGCTGGAACTTCTTTTACAGACTTGCTAGTTGGGGAAGGATAGTTAGTTGTTAAATGATTAGTAATAGCATCCTATATAAATTTCTTCTTTGCTTGTGAATTTTACAGGCAATGTAAAGAAAGGGAGATTATTTACTTTGTTTTTTAAGAGTTAATAAAATGATGTCTGAAAAGCATTTTGAAGTTCATATAAGTCACCATCAATCATCAAAAGATCAATTCAGTCTCACATGTCTAATACAATTGGGACTATATTTGTTTTAGACTTAATATTCAAAACTGTAGTTTCTGTCTAGCCAGAAAGAATTATTTAGAACTCATTCTTTGGAACTCCTCTTCATGCTTATGAAATCTTACTAGTTGATTTCAATAGCTAGAGAACTGAAATGTTATTTATAGAAATCTGTCAATTATGCTTTGTCAAATTAATGAACAGTAGCCAGAGTTCCTGTGGCCTTCACAAGGATTTGAGGAGTTGTTTGGTTCCTGCAACATAGACCAAAAATGATCATTTATAAGTATAACCCTTTATTGACAATTCATGCCTGGTAAGAAGAAGATCCTGTAACTATTGTACAAGTACCAACTAAATAAACCAGAGAACCCAACTAGCCCTGGAACACAAATCTGTGCTATAGTCCTAAATGTTGTGTCAATTTAGTTATCAATAATTACTAGAAATTCTCATATACTTCAAAGACTCTATAAATTATTGTATCTACATTCATTACCTTCTTTAAATTGGAACTAAGTAACCCCTTTCAATCTTGGGAAGTCCAAAGGATTCTGAGAGATGAATTTAGAAGCTAGAGAAGCTGTAAGAAACTATGAGCTTGCTACAGTTTGTTCTCATTCAGCAAGGGCAAAGTGTAGCTAAATCCTTTAAGGTTGCACAGAGATGTGGAATAAGAAGGTCTGTATTACATTTATGAATTATGTGTTTGAACTTGAGAACCATGTTATATTGGACAAGATAAATAGTGCTTCATTTATTTATATCTGAATTGTTAATATTCTGTGAGAAAGAAAAGTGCTAGAAAGTAAAAATATTGAGTGTTCTTTTAAAAAGAAATAGTTCTATTTTGTTATAATTGTTTGGATCTCTTGAAATTTGAAAAAAAAATTAAAATTTGTGAATTTAAAATTATTTATGTTAATATTATCTGTAACTTCTTTTTAAAGTTGGATGTGCTGTGCAATGGTGAAATTATGGGGAAGGATCATACTATGGAATTCATCTATATGACAAGATGGCGACTAAGAGGAGAAAACGTAAATTGCTTTTATATTTACCTATGTGTATATTTAGTTATATACTATTTTATTATTAAAATTTAACAATATACTTAGGAATTTTATGAAAATATGGCTTGGGAAGAAGAAACTGGTTCCTCTTGTTTGTCTCAGCATTCTGAAAACTGGTTCAATTACAAGACCAATGTCTGTGTTACGTGTTTTTGTTTTTTAAGGTGAGTTCAAAACTCCATTAAAATATGCTCAGGATTCTGCTAACCTCAAGAAAGATGACACATATTTTTTTAAAAGCCCAGTAACTAATCGGAACTTATAAGTATATTGATAGGGGGTGGGGAGACTAAGTACTGCCCTAACTGGTATAATTAAGGGTCAATGAGAGAATTCATTTAGAGTTGGGATAAGGGACATATTGGGTAGAATATGGATAATCTCTTTTTCAGGTACCTCCTTAACATTGAAAGTATAAAATCAGGCCTAAGGGTAAGTGAATTTGCTGTGGTTTCTGATACCAGAATTTAATTATTGTGCCTACGCCCTAGGAGAAATTATTTAGAGGAGAAAACCTAAGAAAACCAAACAGTAAATTTTGTATTTTGAACTCTCATTTTTTTATTAGTCCTAATATAGGTTTGTGTACATCTGAGTTTAATATGGGATATTAGGGAAGTTTGAGGCACTAGGGATTATAAGACTGATTTGTGGGAGTAAGAAATATTGCAGTAATGCTACCTGAAATTCTATTCATGATCTGAGTGATGAGCCTTAATGAAGACTGATTGAAAAGTTGGACTAGATAACTTCTAAGGTCACCTTTAAGATATTAAGATTCTGTGGTGTTTATGGTACAATATCGTACTTTCCAACTCTGAGTAATGTAATGCTTTTATTTTGTAAGTAGGTTTTATTATATTTTATTATAAAATGTAAGTTACTCATAAAATAAAACACAAAATTAAGAAATGTTACCTCACCCAAGGAATAGGTAATGTAAAATCCAGATATAACAGGGGTTGCCATATTTCAGTAGTTCAAACATACTTACATTGAACATAAATATCTTTGCAACTGTTAAAAAGCAAACAGTGGGTAAAACATTTGGCTGTTTTTCAGAAGAAATGTCTTGATATGATATAATAATACATGAACCACCTAACTTCTTAAATCAGAATTTTTTCCTATTTGAGTTTCACATGGGTGAATCCTTTTTGTGAAGCTGAATGCATTAGCCATAGCAAAAAGAGTTCAAGATCAGGAAGAAAAAAATTACATTTAGTGTCAGTCATCAACTAGTTTGTTGATCTCAAAGAATTCATCGAATCTCGGTTTTTTTTAGTCTTTGTATTTGGTAAATAACTACTTGCCTTTCTGTGACATTTCATAGTGCTTTTAAAGGGTTGTGTATGAATTACTTTTGTTTTAAGTATTAAAGCCAAAATCTGTCAGATACCAGGTGCAGATTGCAGAGAGAGTAAATTCTCTTAGCCAGTACTATTGGGGAGGGAATATTGTAAAATTACCTAAAACATTGGCATTGTATTGGATGTCCTTTTAGCTTTCTATAGTTCAGTGTTAAAAGAGATGTAAATGGCCAAAAGTGTGAGGCCTCTGCTGGTGCTCACATGTCCTTCACAAGATCCCTGTCAAAAGTTACCCATACTGCCAGTTATTTTAAAGCTAGAGCTACTTCACAGAAATTGTGTATTAATAGACTATCAGTTATATCAGTTTTTAATATAATTACATTGCTGGTAACACATTTCTGAATAGTTTGAATTCTTTAGTTATTTGAGTCATATTTTAATAAAAGTTCAAAAAGTGATTCAATATCATGATTTATCATTTAGGTGAAAAACAAAACAATAAGAAAAACTACCACCTTTTACATCTAGTACATAGTAAAATAATATATTAGTCTATTTTTTTCTATTTTCATAATAATTCTGGTTGTTTGGTTGTTCTTCTCCAAACCTATGTCTCCCTCATTCTTCATAGTCTCAGTGGTTTTAAGATTGGTAGCTTCATTTTTCCAATTGCTCAGACCAAAATTCCTGAAATCAGCCCTGATTACTTTCTTTTTATTTCATTCATCCTTAGCAAATTCTAACTACTGCCATCAAAATACTAGAATCAGAATCCAGCTGTGTCTTACTACTACTCTGGTCTCACTCACCATGGTCATTTTCCATAATGATTCTGAAAGTCTCTTAGCTGGCCTCGACCCTGCCCACATACTCTCCTCACCTGATACCACAGCTAGAGGACATGTCACTCTGTGCCATTCTGTTCAATTTATTATCAGTTAGATAAAAGCCAAGTCCTTCCAAAGACCCACAGAGATGGCTCCCACATAGTTCTCCCTGTCACTCCCACCACACACACACACATTACCATTTTCTCTCTCTTTGGCTTACAGCCCTCTAGCCACAGTGTCTTCTGTGCTTCCTCAAACATGCCCTACTGGTATTGCCTTCCTGGGTATTCATCCAGCTAGTTCCTTCACACCTTTTACTTCAAGAATTTTGCTTCTGTGTCACCTTCTCAGTGAGGCCACTGGCCTCCCTTAAAATTAACAACTCACTCTCTGATGACATTCTTTAATTCCTTTTCATGCTTATTGTTTTTCATAGTTATTTTAAACCATCTGACATACTGTGCCTCTTGTTTATATGTTTATTATTTGTCCCCTCACTTAACTGTAAACTAAAACCTAAGATTTTAGCCAGGCATGGTGAAGCATGCCTGTAATTGCAGCAACTCATGAGGCTGAAGCAGAAGGGTTGCAAATTCAAGGCCAGCCTAGGCAACTTAGTGAGACCCTGTCTCAAAATTAAGAGAGAGAGAGAGAGAGAGAGACAGAGAGAGACGGGCATGTGGCTCAGTGATTAAGTGCTGTTGGGTCCAATCCCTGGTACAAAAAAAAAAAAGACTGGGATTTTCATTTGGTCACTGTTGAATTTCCAGCACCTAACACACTGCCCAATACATTTGTTTGAAGACTAAATTAAATGAAAATTTTATCTTTTATAAAGTAGTAGCTACATGAAATATATCCTAAAGATAATTTTATTTATTTGAATCTTAGTTTCTCATTTGTTTTCTGTTAAACAAACTTTAAATTCTTGCTCAGGTTCCAATTAAATACAAAATTATTATTTTAAATGAATTCTGGCAGAAGAGTGACCTGGACAAATGTAGCAATAGTAATAAAACAATCATTTCTTCATTAAGCCCCTACTAGCCTATTTTTTATGATTCATTCCTTACTATCTCTGCCATCAAGAGACCAGGATGTCTGAAAAACTTTCATTATTCTATCTACTGCCATGGATAACTAGTTCTGCTTTGGGCTGGAGTTGTTTCCTAAACTAATGAGTATAATGTGGTTGTTTCACTTCTTATCCTTTCTTATAGTAAACATTTTAATCCACCTGGGATTGATTTATTTGCATACACATGTTCACAAGTCTTAATTCTATTTTATTCTAAAATTTTTTTAATTAGAAATAAAATTTATTGAATGATCCATACCTTATTATTTCAAGATATCAGCATTATCTACACATATGTATACATGTATATGGATGTATACACACATACACATATGTGTATGTGCCCCGAGGTATTCTGGTTTATTCTTTTGAGCAAGTCTTATTCTGAACCAGCACTACACATTATATAGCTTCTTAAAAATCTGATTATTTAATACCCCTGTCTAAAAACCCTTTTAGAAAATTGTCCATTTACCTTGGGATAAGTTTGGTTAGAGTCTAAACTAAAATGTCTTATAAAACAAATAGGTCTTCTAAGTTGCTTTATGATATATATTAGTACCTGTTGGGGCAAAAAAATACCTATTTTTTTTAATTGTTTTGTCTAGTTTTACCCATTCTTCCAGACTAACCTTTGAATGGGATTGTGATTGGCAGTGAATTATATTTCTAGGTTGCTTCACTGGAATTGGCATCATTATAGTTTTTCATTGTATTTGCTTCTGTGAGACATCTACTCATATGTTCCTTACTCTTTATCTATGTCTCTGAGTAAATCTGTAGTTTTTTTTTTCCTCTCTATATTGGCTATTTCACCTCTAGCAAGGCTACTCCATATTCAGATCACCCCTTACCTTGTCCCATTCCTACCCTACTGGAGGAATCTCAGGACAATCAATTTTGCCTGAAGTCCTCAAGTAGTGCAATGTCTCCCTGCACCACGCACCTTCTGCACCACTGCTTTCGTCTGTCCAGGACTAGTTCCACTTCAACCTTAGACCCTTTTCTTTAGCCCTGCCCTTTCTGGACCCCTTCTCCATTTTGATCTTTTTTTGAAAGATTTTTATCGTTAGGAATCAAAACAAACATCCAGTCAAACTTAGATACTTCTTAGAAATTTTTTCAGTTCTTAATGATATTGTCACTTTGGAATTTCTTGTACTCATGGCTGACTATGATATTTGCTTCTTAGTGGGAGAAAATATACTTTAAAAAAAATAAACGGTACTTCTCAATCTTTAACCCAAATATGAATCATCTTGGGATGTTGATAAAATACAGATACTGACTCTAGGTCTGGGACAGAGCGTAAGGTTCTGTTTTTCTAGAAAGCTCCCAGAAGAAACCAGTGTATCTGATCTTTGACCATCCTTGAGTAATAGAATTTTAGTGTGATAGACTACTTACTTGTCCTTTGGCTTCTACGTCTACAAATTGAAGGTGTAGAATTAGTTTGGAAAGGGCTCAGTCATCTAATGTCATCATCAATCTAATACTTGGATTTTGTTCATAATATCCATGCCAGTGGTCATCACTGTTTTCTGAAATATGAACAGTATATATTGTTTTGTGACTTCTTTTTTTGCTTGGCAATAAATCTGTGGAAAAAATAAACTTTGAAATAATTCTTTTTAATATAGTGATAAAATTTAATATGTGTGGATGTAGCGCTGTTTAATTAATGAAATAGCTTGGTGGACATTTTGATTTTTTTAAGGTTTTTGACGTATATTTATATACATTGCCATATATTTTTGGGTACATGTATTTTTTGCCCATGTGCAAGCATATCTATTGTCTGGATTCCTAGAAGTAGATTTACAACAGAGTATGTATATGTTAAATTTTGAGAAATGTTGAAAAAATGTTCTCTAAAAAGAACAGTTTATAATCATAACAGTAATATACAAGGAAGTGTCCCTTTTCTGATATCCTCACCAACACTGCATATTATCAATTTTAGATTTCATCTGTGAACTTTCATATTCATTGTCTTATTTTTCATCATTATGTTTGATTTTTTAAAATTTTCTTCAAGGAGCTTTTTATATATTCTAAGTATGAATCTTTTGTTACAGAGGTTGCAGTAATTTTCTTCCAGATGTGTCCTGCTTCCTAGTTTTCCTTAATTGATCCTTAAAAATTAAAGTATCAATGCCTGTGTTGAAAAGTTGAACAAGAATTAATGAAATATTATATACTCAAGTTCTTAGCAAAGTGCCTGATATAATAAATGTTAATTATTTTAGTAATAGCTCATGTATGTTAACTTTCATTATGATTATAGTTTCCTTCTCCTTCACTTGGTTTCACCTCTGACCTCTGTCAGTATCTTTATATTCAATCTTTTTGCCATGGAGTCATGTCTTTCTGCTCTTCCCTTCTTGGGTAGGGTAAAGTACACACTGTCAGTGGTCATCACAGCCTTTTCCTAGATGATCCTGATTAGTTTCATCTCCTCCAGCAGCATCTGCTAGTCCAGCACAGAAGTGACTGTACCATGCTTATCTATCTTTCTTTGACTTATTTTTGCATTATTTGCAATTTTAGGAAAAGCAAAGGTACCCATCTTGACTGATACCAAAGAGACTAATAGAGAAAAGAACAACTAGTGAAATAGCATTTTTTCACTTTAACTCTCTAATAGAATGCTATGTACAACTTGCTTCGTTAGGCAAAATCGAATAGGCCAGAGCTTGGAAACTCTTCAGAGAAAAAGGAAGTCACCAAAAAAATTATACTACTAGGCACATTTTATAGCATGTTGATGAGCACTATACTCAAAATCAAGGACCAGCTTCTAAAGAAAAAATTGCTCAAGTATTTTGGGGAAATAGAAAATTTATAATCTTTCAAAGTATATCTTTTAAAAGCTACTCTGGGAAGTTAGAAATATTCTGATTTATTTATAACTTTTATGTATTTAATTTTTCCATTTGAAGAATATGCAATGTAGAATTCATATATGCATAATTTAAAATATATATTGTTTTATAGTCCCATTACAATGAAAATTATATTTGTATTTAACAAGTTGTAGCATATTTTGGAAATCAAGATTAATAATGATTTCACATGTGGTTAAACTGTTAAAAGGTAATAGGTTTACAAATGAATCTACTCAGTAGTTTAAAAATATATTCATTCATTTATTTACTTATACAACACTTAATGAAGTGGCTGCTGTTTGTCAGTTCTGGGTCTTATCTATATAAGACTGCAAGTGTAAATATGAAATATATTCAAGGAGCTCATAATCTAATGCTATTAAAATAGATATGGAGACTAAGACTCTAATTTGGGCAATATAAAGAACCTAAATAAAACAGGAAATGGATCCCTTATGGGTTGAGCGAAGTTCTGTGCTCTGATCTCACTGAACAGTGCTGCTTTCAGGGGTAGTTGAATAGGAGACCTAGGAGAGACTGATGGCAGGAAGGGATGGAAGAAAGAGGGTGCCCTTATATACCAAGAGATGAGGATTTTCTCAGGAACTAGTATTTGAAAAGGAAATGGAAAGGGTAGGATACCATATTGGTATTTTCAAAATATTAACCTAACTCATAGCTAGTTGCTAAAATTACTTCAAGCTAAATTTTACCAATCACTAAGTTATTAAATCTATTTTTTTCAAAACCAACTATCATTTTCTCAGTGTTTTTTTAATTAATCATGTTGACTCTTAATGTTTGACGTTAAAATATTTTAAATAATCAATTTTAAATATGTATCCAGTTGTGGATGCCTCTTATCTGATGAGTTCATCTCCTCCGCAGTTTCGGTGTCTGAACTGCTCAGCTTCGCAAGTCTGCTCTCAGGATGGCCCTTTGTATCAGGTAAGAGGCACTCACGACGGTACATATGACCATCATGATGCCATGGCAGTGATCGCTTCATCCCCAATTTGAGTTACTGAGACATGTCACTCTGTAAAACTGATGTTTTTATGATCTTTTCTAAACTTAAATCCCCCAAATTCCCCATTATTTTAGTTGTCCTGAAATAACTACTTAACTTTATTGAATATAAATTGAAATTATAAATGTTAAGGCCATTATTTATGAGTCAGAAGTTCTTAATAACTACTTTCAGTCCTTGAGAAATCTCTGATCCATATTGGATCAGGATGTTGCCTTCTTTGAATAAGTGTGATTTTATTTTTATTTTTGCAGTGCTGGGGATCAAACCCACACCATCCACACACTAAGCAGTGTTCTACCCTGAACTATATTCCCAGCCCAAAATGTTGTGTTTGGGCTTTTTTTTTTTTTTTCTTTTTTTGATGAGCCATTCATCCACAAGTAAAAGATGAAATGCCAAGTTAGATGACTAAATAGGAGCAAGAACAAAATCTAATTGTGAGCTTGCTTATAGGGCATTGCTCTAAGTTTTTTAACCCTATTACCTCTTTTAGTAAGGAAATGATAGTGAGCTAATTTAATAATGTATTGATAATATTTGAACATGTGTCTGAGAAAAGTTTATCTAGTAAAAATACACTTAAAAATTTTTGGAAAGTAGAGACTTAAGTGCCCTATAGTAAGAATTATTGTTAGGTTCAGAGATGATCTATGATCCACCTTAATCTTGTGAACTAATCATAGCATTTGTTTAAAATATCCAGATTTTTTATGCCAGTAATTAAGGTAGTCTTCATCCCTATTTCCTTGGAGCCAAGAAAGGAGAATTATGTAAACTTTAGAACTAGTAAACTTCAGTGTAGCAGTTTTGGAGTTGGACAAATGAATGAATATTAAGTATTAATACTTCAATACTAATCAAAAAATTTGAATTAGCAGCTTATCTAAAATTTCCCTCAGTCTTTTGGTCAAGACTATGTTGTAGGAATCCCCATGCCTTCATTAAGATGTGTGTTTTTTTCATATACAATGTTTAAGTCCTAGTTTTTTTTAGCAATGGAATAAGCAAATATAATGACATCTATAAAGGCCAAGAAGAAATCATTTAAGGGAAAAAATCATCCTTTACCTTATATTACCCAGATTAGGGTAAGGAGTGAACAGATAATTTAGTTAGAATTGGCAAAGTTTATAAAACTCTGAAGTTTATAAATGTTTTAGCTTTAAGCTTTGTAGCTGATTTGGGGCTGATCCATAATGGTATATTGTCCATAGCTAGAACCCACATACACACAGCTTTTTTATTTTATTCTTAGTATCAATGTCTGTGTCCTTAGAAAGAAAGATATTCTTAAATCTTAGTGCAAAGTATTAGAAAGTGACTGGAATGAGACAAATTTTCAAATCTAACAAAATTCCATTTCTTTCTTCAATACTTCATTACAGATAATAGTCTCATATATGTAGAAAGATAGATAATAGTCTTTTAAAAATTTTGAATTTGTAGTTAATTATGTACCTTTGGCCAAAACCAGAAATTTTCTAGGAAAAGTTTTCACTTTTTTATTACAAGAATATATTGATATACAGGTAATCTTAGTGATTGGGGAGTCTGAGGGAGGAGGATCAGAAATTCGAGGCCAGCTTCAGCAACTTAGCAAGACCCTGTCTCAAAATAAAAAGTAAAAAGGCCTGGAGATGTTTATCAGTGGTAAAGCACCCCCAGGTTCAATCTCCAATACCAAAAGAAAAAAAGAGGGAGAGGAAAAAATATGTATTATATGTACATACAGAGCTATATATTATTGAGTTTTTAATTTTGTGAAAATTTTCTGAAATAGAAAACTTTCTAGGAAAATATTAGTGGTTCAAAATTTACCCCAGAAGGGCTAGGAATGTAGCTCAGTGGTAGAGTACTTACCTTCTAGCATGTATAAAGCCCTGGAATTGAATCCCAGCACCACCAAAAAAAAAAAAAAAATCAACCCAAGAAGAAAGAGAAGTTAAACCACTAATTCACAAAAGTCATAAAAGAAATTTTTAAATAATTAATTTCCTTGAGAGATACGTAAGTGGGCCATATATGGTAGTACACACCTGTAATCCCACTGGCTCGGGAAGCTAAGGCAGAAAGATCACAAGTTCAAAGCCAGCCTCAACAACTTAGCAAAGCCCTAAGCAACTCAGGGAGACCCTGTCTCTAGCTAATATAAAAAGGCCTGAGGATGTGGCTCAGTGGTTAAGCACTCCTGGGTTCAATTCCCAGTACCAAAGAGAGAGAGAGAGAGAGAGAGAGAGAGAGAGAGAGAGAGAGAGAGAGAGAGACCTAAGTGCTAAGTGGTTTTATGGTCACATTCTCCAAATTTCAAGAAGTAGATCTCTCCCATGCTGTATATAGTTTTAAATCACTGAAAAAGAATTCTTCCAAATTTGTTTCACAAAGGTAACATAAACATGATAGCAAAACTGACAGAGAACAAAACTAGTACCAGATCTCATTTTGAATATAAGTATGAACATAAGCAATATACTAAAATATACTAAATATTCTTTTGCATAAATTTTTTTGGTAGTGCTGGGAATCAAATTTAGGGTCTCACACATGCTAAGCAAGGACTCTACATTCCTTATGTTTCTTGAGTATATTTGGTCCATTAAACATACTAACATATTATACAAAAAGAATAACAAAGACCTTGTATAATTTTTATCAGAAATGCGAGAATGGGTTAATATTATGGGGTTATCTCCTCAATTTTGAGTCTCTTCACATATATGTATGTATACATATATGTATGTATATATATAATATTTAATAAAATTCAGTGTTAAGTCCTGATTTTTTTCCCTTTTTTTTATTTTGAAATTTTTCAAAACAGTGGGAAAATTGAAATAATTACTTAGGAATAGCCTTAACCTTTACTTAGATTTACCAATTAACAGTTCATTACATTTTCTGCTTCTTTTGTCCCTCCCTCTCTTTTCCCAAATCTTTCTCTTATTTCTTTCTTTATATATTATTTTTTTGTAGAACTATTTAAAAATAAATCAGGTATTAGTACAGTTGACCATTAAATACTGCAGCAAATATTTCCTAAGAACAAAGATCCTTTTATATTTATCCAAAATTCCATTTCACACACCAGAAATTTAAAGAGTATATTAAATATCATAAAGATGTCAGTTTACCCATGATAAAATTATGAACTTAAGCATAATTTTAGACATATTTTTTCCAGGTTCTTATCTGACTTGACAAATTCAGGCGTTCTAGAATTCATCAAAAAATACAGATGCTTCTGCTGAGTGATACTGAACAGTTGTAATGTCACCAATTGTCACCCCTCTTGAAGACCTTTTCACTGTCTTTCCTAATAGGAAGAGAATAAAATCTCTATCTTTAAAAAAAAAAAGATATATATATATACACACACACACACACACACACACACACACATATACAGATGCTTCTGGTCAGTTACATTTTTTAAATGAGTAATAAGGGGACAAGTGCACTGCCACATACAAACATGTATCATAAAGCTGAAATAGTTAAAATCATGTAGTAACTTAAACAGACATGAATAAAAAAGAATAATTCAGAAATAGACTCCAGCATCTATGAATCTATGAAAACAGTATCTTAAACTAATGAAAGAAAAAAGATTCATTTATCATTGAGCATATTAGTATTGTGCATTTAGTAGACATTGGTCACTCTTCTAGCCCTGGGGATATAGAATTAAAATGAACACAAACCTTTTTTTCTCATGGAACTTAAACTCTAATGACTATAACAGATGGGGAAAAAACCAAGTAAATTTTTGTGTTAGAAGAAATTGAAAATAGATTAATTGAATTTACTTTTAAGATAATCAAGGAAGGCCTCTTGATATGGTAGGTTTTGATCAAAAGGAAATGAGAGACATAGCTATATGAATTGAATATCTGTCTGTAGAGCACTCTGGCCTAGGGAATACACTGCAAAGGCTCTTAGCAGTGGGTGAATCTGGTTGTTTAAGAATTGCAAGGAGGCCAGTGGTGTTAGAGCAGACAGTACAGAAGAGAGGGGGGTTGGAAATCATGCATTCAGAGATAGTGTTGACTGTTGGATGCAGATCTAGTAGGGCTTGTTTTCATTAATTGCACTGAGGGGAGTTTAATTCATAACTCACATTTTACACCAGTATAAGTCTCTGATGGTTTAAAGTGATAAATACTCAAAATGATACCATAAAAGATCACGAAGAAAATATAGTTGAGTAACTGATCTCAGATTGGGAATGGTCTTTCTCATTGTACCTATAAAAAAGATAAAGACCAATCAAGTTAACTGTTAATATTGAAAAGTAAATGGTAAAAATCTAAGTAAAGATTTGTAATAGATAACAAAAAATATTTAATGTCCTTAATACATAAAGGATTCATATAAATCTATAAGAAAAAGCCTAACTTTCCACAGGAAAAAAAATGAACAAAGAACATATTAGGCAAGTTACAGAAAAGGAAATACAGCTGGCTAATAAGTGTATACAGATTCTAAGCATTAACTTCTTTGGAAGTCAAGAAATGCAAAAAATAATAAAATACTATCTTATGTTTATTAAATTGACAAATTAAGAGAGGTAAAGGATAGTACTTGGACATTGATATTTCTTAGGGAAATGTAAAAATAGAACAGCTTTTTGAAGACCAGTGTAATAATATTTATCAAAACACCCTTAAAATTTATGTGCTGTTTAAATCAGTAGTCCCATATCTAGGAATATGTCCTGGGGGGAAGGATAGGAAGCAATGGGTCAAGATAAATTTATAATAGCATAAAAATTGAATATCAATTGAACAGCAAAAGGAGATATGGTTAACATATAGTTCCTTTTTAAAAATATTTTGTAGTTGTTAATAGACTTTATTTATTTATATGTGGTGCTGAGAATCAACCTAGAACCTCACATGTACTAGGCAAGTGCTCTACCACTGAGCCACAATCCCAGCCCCTACTTCCTTTGTAAATAGCATAAGATAGAGACAACTCTGTTTCTAAATAAAATACAGAATAGTGCTGGGAATGTGGCTCATTAGTCAAATACCCCTGAGTTCAATCACTAGTACCCAAAAAAGAAAAAAAAATGATCATGTAGGAATGTATTAAATGGTATGGAAATGTGTATGTGAGATTTTAAATGAGCACAAAGGTTTTTAATAGACAAAATTGTTTATGAAAAAATGTTTGGCATGAATCCACTTTTGAAAAAAAAGTGTAGATAAAAAGACTTGAAGGATCTTTAGATGATAGGATTTATAATTTTCCTTTATTTATTTATTTATTTATTTACTGATGCTTTTCTGTATTTTTCAAATCTAAAATAAAAACAGTTTTATGATAAAAAGAATTTATTCTTTAAGGGAAAAAGTTAATCCAGGACAGTTTTAACCATTGCTAAAATTATCACATTTAAAATGTACACTTTTATAGTGTGTTGCTATTGCACAATGAGTTGTGAGAACTAGAAACTATGAAACAAAATCAGTGCAATAATCTAATGCAAAGAGAGGCCATATTTCATTTAGTAAATGGAATGCCATCTTACTTCAGAAAGTAACTGAAAAACAAATAAAACTTACAGTACAACTCAAGAATTTTCAATGTTATGACACAGTTTAATAAAATTACTGATCTCCATACATGGTCATACAATCAATATAAATGGTTTTTTGGAGAGGAGAGACAAAACCACCTTCAGTCCAATTCTGAGAAAATTTCAACCAATAACAACCAAGCCATTTTATTCCCCTCTCTGCTTTCATCCATTGTTGATGGATACTTCTGTATATGTTAAGTGTATTCTAAAATGAGTACCTTAATTACAGAATGTGTGCACATTCAATAGTCAGGAATGGAAAGAAAAAGTGAAGATTATTATAATAAACAGAAAGCTGTGGTTGGAGTGAAGTAGAATGGGAATTAATGAAGTAAGGATAGGAGTGTACCTATGTTAATGGTCTCAAAATGTGGCTCAGCTTCAGAAACTTCCAGAGAGTTTTATAAAATATAGATTCCTGTGCCCCACTCCTAGATAATTTGATTAAGTAAAATTAGAACCAAAATAATTTTAGACCATGAAAATCTCAAGAGACTAAGATTATTATTCTAGTTCTCAGAAAGCTAGTAATGACATATCCATTACTTCTTCACCTCGGAAAGCATTTTTGTTGCTGTCCTATCCTGAACTGAAAGGTAAAAGATACCCCAACATTGAGTCTTGTCAATCTGTAATGTAGTTATAAGTGCTACAGTGGTCATTTTCAGAATTGTAAAATCTCAGTCTGTTCCTTTATTTATGTGAAAGAATAAAGTTCTCTATACTGGATTTTTTTTCATTTGCCTACACTGATGAAGAAACATCAGTCAGTGGCCATCTCCCCCTTTTCTTGATTCCATGAAAGTAGCTACTCAAATTTCATTTTAAAAAGGGAAACCTACAGCTTTACGAAAAGGAAAATTATTGGTTCTTCAGACCTTATCCAACTTTATGATGTTTTGGTTCTATATTATTACAGAAACTGGAGGTGAAAACAGATGCAGAGGTGGCATGGCTTATGCCTTTATCTGCAAGACATTCTTTCTAGTACTATATGGTAGCCAGATTTATGATACCTTTTCTAAATAGAGCAACATCTAGGACAATATGAACCTTTTAAAATTATACAATGGATCTGAATATATCAACTGACTGTTGAAAACAATGTAGTGACCTAAATAGTATTTCATGTGACATTAGCTACTTGTTTTTCAATATTTTAAAAGACCATTAAAATAAATTTTAAATGCTAAAATGACAAAAAATATCAAACTTATTTAAAAAATGTGCTTTGTGAAAACTACTCCAGTTTCACAGGTTCAGAGCATGGAGTCTCTTAATATGTGACTCAGTGGGTTCTCACCAGCAGCAGCTCCATTTGTTCAGCCCCTACTCCTAGTACCTCCACCCCAACACCTGGTTTACTAGGGGGATACTTGGAAATGGGACATGTAGCTTATAATTCTCCACAAGCCCTATCTCTCTTTGATCACATATGCAAACACTGCCCCCAACCCCCGCAGTTTCTAGAGGCTTTGAACTTGACCTCTGCTGCATATTAGTGAAAACTTGACTGATTGAAGAAAAATAATGGCAACCCAAAGAAATAATGGTAATACTTTAAATTGTAAATAGTAACTTAAATCTTAATTGGTATAATCACTAGCATCAGGAAATGTAGTAAATTATAACCCTAAATGCTTAAAATCTTTTGTATGTAAATTATATTGTTTTTATGCAAACATAGTCTTATTCATCATCTGTTTTTATTTTATAGTCATACCCTATGGTTTTGCAGTATCGACCAAGAATTGATTTCGGTTAGACCAAGGGGCCTAGATTTCACTGAAATGAATCCTGCACTATTTGTTTACTCGTCAACAGATTGCACAGTGAACGGTGTTGGACTAGAGGGACACAGATTCTCAGCATGCAAATAAGGCCATTGTCTGTCTCTAAAATTGTCAGTTACATTCATGTTGTTTCTATTAAGAGCAAACCAAGTGCCATTCTGCTACTGATTCATCTGCATAAGGTATTTGTGCTGTCTCACAGTGTGCACGTCATGGCTGGAATCAGTTAGGTGTGCAGCCATGATTCATCCTTCTGAATATTTTGCTTGCCTGTTCCAAGATTGTTCAAATGTTTAATTACACTAGTAAAATGGCTCAATTTTCGTGGTGTTGCAGTTTTCACATACTTAACTATTTTATTCTTGTTTAAATAGGGTACTGTACAAGAACCTAATAATTATATCTTGAAATTATTTTGTATGGAACTGTATTTAGATAAGTGGTTTCTGAGCCACTGTCCTAAGTGTAAGAAATAGTTCATTCTTGAGTGTGCAAGTCCTTTTGTGAAGAATTCTAATTATTCTTTAACATTGGAGCACATCATAATTGTAGACATTCTAAGCATCTCTGTGTAGTCTATCAATTTGCACAAGGAAGGCATGTTAGCCCTCCAGATCAGAAATGTAGGTGACTTCTTGGATAACCTAAGTTAGATTCACAACCATTCACAATGTTGGCAGCTGATCACATTTACTTCTAATAAAATTAATGTGTAAGTAAGGTTAATCTTTCATAATGCCTTATGACAAGCGGGTGCTGCTTCATGAAACTTCATTGTATAGCCCATTTGATGTATGTATCACTATGTTGTTGCTGTCATTTAATGAATGCTTTTTTTTTTTAAACTGGCCTTAGGTGTATGTCATTGTGGCATGCAGAAGGTTATGTCTGATGATTTTAAATGTTAGGATTTTTAGAGCAGATAACATTTTATGGCTTCAAAATCTCAAAAACAGTTGTAGATTCAAACTGTTAGTTACCTGTCACATTTCCAAACCATCTGCATCAAATAAATTAAATACAGTGTAGTGGATAAACATGCTAACCAGAATTAATGGTTTAAGGATATTTTCTTTTAGATACTGTAGTAATGGGGGGATTATTGTTTTATTCATGATCTGAGTAAAGGTCAGAACTATGATGATGTTGGTTTTGCAGTTTTGTTAAGTCTTCCATTCATTTCAGATTAGTCTGCAAGTCAAAGTCTTTTTACCTTAAATTAAAAACTTTATTTTAAAGCTTTTAAAAATCACACTTTTTTCACCAAACCTCCTTGGAAATTGTTTTGTCAGTTGCTTTGAAACAACCTTGAAATTTGAAATTTAGGAAAAAAAATCTTGGAGATTAGGAGAAATTGTTTTAGAAACCTGACATGAGCACAATCTGTGTGTTACACACATAGTTTTTATACTGTATACATGGTAGCTGTGCTACATTTTCCAGTAACATGTATCACAGTTAACACCTCTGGATGTCAAAATGCTTCATAGAAATAAAACATTGTACAACTCTAAGAAATACACAATAGACATCTCAATTTTGCTGCATTTTACAATGTAAAAGCTTAAAGTTAATAATTATCTTTTACATATGTTTTATCAAGTCCAAAAGTCTGTATTAAAGTTTTCTGTTATTGTTCTGACTTTGGTGAAGAAGTTTACAGCAGTACTTTTTTAGCTTCATTTTGTTAGATTATGTGTGTTCTTGGAAGGGTTCATAAGCAGAATTTAAAAGGCAGTTTGTATTAACTATCAATGCTTGGAAAAGACCATTACACTCCTCCAAAAGACTGAATTTGTTCTTTAGTTACAGAAATTATTTTGCTGTACTGTGAAACCTAGTTCCTAGATATCCTTGAGAAATGTTTGAAATAATTATAAATGCATCACATCTGGATTAATGATTTAAGTATTTTACACATATAGAAGTCATTTTAAGTTACTTAACTCAAAATGAATTACTAGTGCATTTTGAAAACCACAAATGAGACTTGGATATTTTGGCTTCCTAGCCAAAACTTATGGCCATAAACTAGTTTTATATACAAGATTTCTTTAAATTTGACCCTTGCCTAATCATATGTTTCACTATATTCCAAGGAAATATATAGGAAACAATTATGGAATTGAGAATAGTTGTATATAAAATTATTTTATTTAATGTTAAAGCACTGACATTTTATTTAAATGCAATGACATTTGTGCCAAAACATGTTTAAAAAAAAAAAAAACTTAACACAATAAAGTAGGGCATCAATTGTTATTTGGACAAAGGTTCACATTTGTTGATGGTCCTGAGTAATGTGGTATTGCCACTAGAGCCTCAACTTCTTCATCTGACCTCTTGGTGTGTCACCTATGAGTTTCTAAGTATGGGACTGCCATCATGTCCAGTAATACACTAAATCCCCAGTTAATTATTCCTTACATCAGGTCATAGAATTTGCAGGCAACCAGGTATAGAAAAAATGTACAGGCACCTTTTATGGTTAGCTTTTTAAAATAAGGTGCTAAAAACCAAATGCTTCATATTAATAATCTATAGGAGTAATATTGTGAATCTATAAAAATCAGAGAATAACCCTAAATTTACTCTTTAATCTGTTGTTTCTTAAGCAATAAACTGAAAAACTTTACTTCCATAAAATATTTTGTTATCTGTTTTATCTGCCTTAAAAATCAGATACAGAAGGGTCAAAGAATCTTGGATATAAAGAATATGGTTTATAAATGTCACATTAATTGAACTAATCACATCAGTTAATAGAGAAATCAAAACATGGCCTTCTCTCTAGATTAATAAGACTCCTAAGATGCATGAAAAAATAAACTTAAAAGGTTCACTGATGAGGTAATATTCAATCTTGGGTTTGGGTAACATCTTTTAACTACTTTTAGAAAAGTGTATTATTTCTTTACTCATTGAACATCATCTATCCCAAACTAATATGCCACATTTTATAAATGTAATGGGTTTGCTAAACTATATTTTACACTCAAATGTCACCTAAATTTGAACTGATTCTTTAAGGAAAAAAGTATGTTATGTTATATTGTGAACTGTTTAGCTTTATTGAATATTTAAGAGAAAGTGCCTCATTGCTAAAGTGCATTTCTGTTTTAGATTTACTGCATCAATTTTGAGTTGTCTGTATCTGTCTCTCATGAATGGTTTCATATCTAAATAGGCACTTGTAAATTAGTTTCTTTTTAAAGATTTTCATAAGAATATAGATATCACCAAAGACATTTTATTGTTAATTAATAATTGTGTTAGAGAGACAGTTTTAACAGTTTGGAGGTTGGAAGTTTTAGGTAGCAACTTGATTTTATATAGTTAGGCAATAACCTTAATTAATTGTTAAAACATCACCAAAGAAAGGCTTTAAACTGAATTTTCTTGGTGAGAAGGGTCAAATGCAGGTTTTTCTTGCAATAATCAGAGCACACTTCCTTTCAAATATTTTCACTGTTTTTCAGCACCATCTGACAGATTTTAGGAATCCTCAAACATGAGAAAGCGATAAACACATTTTTCTGAATGAAATATGGTAGAAATACTTTTTAAAGAAAATTGAAATTTTAAATTTTAATTTGAGAAGTCTTTTCTTCCATGGAGGTAGTATAAAATAAATCATACTTATTTAGCTGCCAAGTTCTTAGTAATATGAGAAATTTTCTTCAAGACAGACTTTGGTAAAAATGTTGACATCCTTACTTGTGAAGAAGATAGTACATTCTACTGGATTTATATAAGTGCTTTTTGAATATTCAGAAGCAAAATTTTCTTAAAGGCCTGTTTTTGTCTTGTTTTCTTAAAAGGGCCTGTTTGGTTTGTTTTCTTAAAAAGTAACTCTTTGTCTTATTTCTCAGCAGAAGCATTATTATTAGAATTTAGCTATACAAGAGCATCTATGTACATCAAGAGAGGTGTACTATTATGCCATTTCTCCTTCAGTTCATTCTGTGTGCCACCTTTCAGGTAAAACTCATTTTATGAAGTCTGTCTGATGGATCACTAGGTAAACCTCCTCGGATTGATTAAATGTGAATGTACACTCTTTTATGTACTGTGGACTATCATAAGGAACTTTCCAGCAGCTAAGCTTTATACCAGGTGTTGATTGATTATAGGAATTTCAAAAATGACTGAGTTTACCATAACTTTTCTTTCTGGATTAGAAACACAAAAACTTGAAATACTATTATCATTATTTTAAGATATATATCCCTATGGTTTAGAGACCAATAAAGAACATAACATGTCTGCTAGATCTGGTTTTGAAAAACATTAAATACACTAAAGACTCTGAAGCCCTTTCGAAGCACAAGATAAACAACTGTGTCTGGATTTACTTGATATACCTAGTTCAGTAATATTTTGGTGGAAAACATGAGATAAAGTTTATAAATGTTCTTAAACATACAGTATAGGGTTTTCATAGTGTTGGTTTTTTAAAAAGCAATGGTGGTTTTCCAGTAATTTAAAAGTGATTCTCTTCTTGTAACACAGTTTTCACAAATAGTATGTTTATTTGCTGTCCTTATTATATTTTCAAATAGAATTCAAATGCTTGAGCACTTCCTCTTCAGAAAGTTATAAAATTAAACTTAAAATAATTTGATCACTTTAAATGCTCATGCATATGTGTCTGTGTAGTCATTATGTCCTTTTTTCAGTGATTCAAAACTGAGACTGACTTTTCAGAAATGCTTTTAAATAGTTTTTAAATCTAGAATCAAGTGAAACATACATGTTATATATATTGGATCTAGTTTTCTTCCATCTTACAGAACTTCATGGAATAAGCAACTAATCTAGTACAAATGAAGATTAAATATTTCTGGGTATTGTAGAGATAGTAAAACAGTTTAGTTTATTTATCCATACACTTCACATCAATCCACTGGAGCAGGAGTTCTACACATTAAAATGTAATGGGATCAGCCTAACATTGTTTGAGATCAGTTTTCTTTTTGCCATATTTTTTAGAATGGGGGTGGGGGCCTAAGTGTCCTTATGAAGCTGTGGTCCAGGACAAGAGCTTGTGGGGGGAGTATCAATGTTCCGCTGCATTCCTGCATCTGGCAACACAACAGCGATCATCCGTTTATATTAGGGTAGCCCTCACAATAAATAAAGCTATGATAGAATATATTGTAATGTTATGTTGCTAATTTTACTTTGAAATATGAAATATTTTAAGCTTTTTGTCAAAAGTGGTAACATCTTAATACAAATAAAAACCTTTTTGTGGTTGTAAGATTTAGCTTATAAATCATTCAAATTGAAGTGAAAGAATTACCAGGTCATTGTTAATGACTTAGTCTATTAAGAATATATGTATTTTTGTAAAGGAAAGCACTTGTAGATATTTAATCAGTACAAGATATATGTCTGTTTTGCAGAAGTAAAAAGCTGCTTAGAGATTCTCTTTAAATATTTTTTATTTTTGTGCTCAAATGTATTTTCTGTTGATCTATGGAATGTTCTGTACAAAGCTGTATGATTGTACTGTTGGGCTAGATACATTTTTTTTTAATCTGGACTTAGCCAAGTATATTTGACCATGTTAAAAATAGTATCTTTGTTATTAAAATTTTGATTGCATAATTTGTTGTTTGTTGTATATTTAATATTATCAACTGTAGATTGCAGCCTTGGTTAAAAATGTCTCCTTTAAGTACTGCTCCTGCAGCAGATTTTATTGAAATTCATTGTGCACTTGAGATCTGAAGCTTTTTCTGAAGCTTCTTCAACTATTTAATTTTAAGGTAGCAGACTGCCCTTCAGCTAATTCTTCAGGTGTCTACACCCAGAGAGAAGAATTTTGTTTTGTTAGATTAATCAAACCTAATAGAAAGCAATTGGAGAATCAAAGAAAGGATTTCCTCCTTCAGAGAACTTGGCTTGTTTTTTTGTTTGTTTGTTTTGTTTTTAATACCCTCCATGTACACTTAGCTGGGGATTTTTTTTTCTTTTTTTTTGAGGCTAAAGCAAGACCTTTAAGTCAGGAAGGCCATGAGGACTTATCTCTGCCTTATTGTTAATTAGTGAAACCTCCAAGGTGGCTGGAAACCCCTGCCTGCAGTAAGATATGGAAAGAGCTTTCCCAGGAGCAAGATTTGGCTTCCTTTCATCTTTTGCCAAGGCTGCTGCTTGATGGGAAGATTGTCCATGAGAAGTGCTTGGAGGCAGGACACCTTCCTTTCCTCTCATGTCATTAGCCAGTCCTTGGCCTGACCGTGAGGAAGGCTGGAGAACACTGTGAAGCCATGTCCCAAGCAGAGGAAGAACAGTTTTGTAACTGACCAATTACACTTCTACACTTCCATTTGAGAAAAGGGATCATACTTTACGCAGGTCTTGAAATGTTTTTGTGAACACACGCTCAACTTTGATCTCTTCATCAGTTTCAAAAGATAGGGAGGGGTCTTGTACTCAGGCTAGGCCATAGAAGCTCAGCCTTATAACATAGCAGGGCAATCTGCAGGTAGTATTTTTCTGGAAGCCATGTAAAGCCCTGCTTAGCACCCAATTCCCTGCTATGGAATTCGGGGTTCCAGGATTGCTATCGTAAAATTCAAATGGAGAATCATGGCCAGAAAGAATAGGCAGCAACACTACCCAGTGAAAATTAAAAATAAACAAAGCCTATTTCTTCGTAAACTGTGGCCTCATTCCAAAGCTCTGCTCCTCTTATAAATCCCTATTCTTTTCTATAAAGCCCTGTTCCTTAAAATCCCCAGATCCTCCTTACAAATCCAGCTCTTCCTACAATGTCCTGTTCCTTCTTTAAACCCTACTCCCACCAAGCCTTGTTCCTCCTACAAAGTGCAACTCCTCAAATAGCATCCTGCACCTCTTACAAAGACCTAAGCCCTCACTTTCAGTACAAAGCCGCACTCCACCTTCAAAGCCCCACCAATAACAACATGCCCTGCACTGTTCCTCCTCCCAAAGCCACAGTCTCCTTTAAGAATCCCACTCCATCTAACAAAACCCCATATTCCTTACAACACCCTGCTTATGCTACACCTAACACCCCTGATAACTACAGGCCCTGCTATTCCACAGGGTTTCCTTCCATATAATCCCTGCTCCTCCTGCAAACCTTATTCTTCCTTGTCCAGCCCTTCTCTTCCTAAGAAACAGACTCCTTCTTAAAAAATTTAATTTTCCCTACCAAGCTTTGCCCTTCTGCAAACTGCTTTTCCTTTCAAAGGCAAGCCTTCTCCTACAGAGCACCCTAGGAGTGCTCTGCACTCCTAGAACTCTCTCCTTTGATAAGGATTGCCTTCCTATAAGCCATGCTCCTCTTTCCAAAACCCTGCAATGGTGTGCCCCTCCTATAAAGCCCAATACTAAGCCCTGTTCCACTTTAACAATGCTCTGTGCCACCTAGAAAAGGGACTCCCACTCGGAAACCTTGCTGCTCCTAGAGAGCTTGAGGCCTCTTAAAAAGCCATGCTTCTCATTAGGGAGCCCTGTTCCTCACAAAACCTGCTGGTTGTACAGAGCCCTGCTCCTCCTTACAAAGCCCTGTCCATCCTATAAACAGCTAGGCCTCCTGAAAATTCCCCTACTACTGACAAATTTGTGCTCTTCCTTACAAAGCCCCACTCCTGCTTACAAAATCCAGCTCCTCCATGCTATGCTTGATTCCTCCTATAAAGCCTGCTCCTCCTTACAAACACTGCTCTAGCCACAAAATCTACTGTTCCCTACAAAGTCCTCTTCCTCTTCAGGAAGCCTGCTGCTTCTGTTAACAAATTCCTGTTCCTTACAAAACCCTGTTTGTCCTATCATCTCTGTCCCTTCTACAAGGTCCAGCTCCCTCTTATAAACCTTTGCCCCTCAAACAAAGCTCTGCTCCTCCAACAAGCCCCAGTCCTGCAAGCTGACTCCATGTGCCTATTCAAACAAACAAAGACAAAGCCCCATTCAAAGCAGTGAGCCCTGCTCCACCTGACAAAGCCCAGGTATGGATCCTCCTAGGAAGCCCTTTTCTCCTAGAAACTTCTCCAACTTCTACAAACTCCTGTGCTTTCTACCAAGTCCTATCCTCCTTATGAGCCCTGCTCTTTCTACAAGACCCACTCTACCTTCAAAGTGTTCCTATTCTTTATAACACCCTGTCCTTAAAAAGCTCAGATACTCCTTGCAAAGCCCTGCTTCTCTTCACAAGGCTCACTCCTATTTTAAATGCCCTTGTAGGGATAGTGGGGTACTCCTGTAGTCTAGCTACTTGGAAGCTAAGATGGGAGGATCCCTTGAGCCTAGAAGTTCAAGATCAGCCTGAGCAATGCTGGTCTTGAGACCCTGTCTTGGGGAGAGAAAAAAGAACTAAAACGCCCTGCACGTTACAAAGGCCCCTTTCCTTCTTAGAAAGTCCTGGTCTTCCTACAATCTCCTGCTTCTACTTATTTACAAAGCCTGTTCCTTTTACATGGCCCAATCCTTATCCCACTTCCTCAAGGGGGTGGATCCATATTTCCTCCCTCTTGCACATCACTTGGGACTTTTATCACAACCAGTCACTGATGTCTTCCCAGGAGATGAGTTTTGAAAAGGGATGTTGACTTGGTCGCTGTGGCGTGTCCCTCACATTCACAAACACATAACTCTTGCAGAGTAACAGGCCAGTAAACAGTAGTGACTGACACGACTTCAGAAGGAGGAGCAAAGCCCATTCCACTTCCTCCAGCTGTCTCCTTCCCTGGCACTGTCTGTACCTCTTACTTCAGAACTTGCACATGGTCAGTAGGAAAGGTGTAAAGGTGCCAAGTGGAAATCTTTTCAGTTTAAAAATAAATACTGTTTCCTTTGTGTAAGATCCCTGTAAGTGTGGTGAGGGCAGATCTGCCTTCCTGTTCCCACCACAACCCCAGCATTACCTAACACCTGGAAGTATTGGGGTGAAGAGGGGAGACATGAACACATTCCCTATCCAAGCTGTGGGCCAGGCACTGGACCTGAGGCCCCCGAGACCTTTTGTTTGGTCATGGTTCCCATTGTAAGTAGGTCAGTCAGTCATGAGCAGGGGATAGGGAAGGACAGTAAAGGGCCGTGACACAGGAAGACACCAGACCTGGGCATCACAAAACCGCCCACAGGGAGCCTCATCAAGACAGGTGAGCATCTGGAAAATGGGAGCCAAAGTGTCCAACCTTCCAAACCCATAGTTAATTATAACCCCTTAAGGGAACTATGACTTGAAATCTTGGGAAACTTTGCTGAAACAGATAAGCTTCAGGGGATGTGGTGTCATAGTTAATTATCACCCCTTAAGGGAACTACTGGTTCTAGAACATGTCACCATCCTCTCTGGTGATTGGTTCTCCAGGACACCCTCCCTTATCACCTAAACCATGTCACAGCCACCCTTTGTGATTAGGTCCCATCATGGCCCTCACATAGGAAAATTGCTAAAGGTCATACAGGGAATGATTAACCATTTATGGGGGTACAAGAGAACAGAAAGAGGCCCAAAACCCTCAAACCCCTTAAAAACTCCCAATTCTGTTGAGGGCCACACCGTTCTCTTTAGAGATGGTCCAGGCCACTCAGTGCCTACACTGTATGCTTCTCTCTCTTATTCTCATTTTCCCAAATAAACTCCTGCCTACTTTGATATGGGACTTGAATGAAACCTTTCCTGCAAAATCACAAGAAGTGGTGGCCGTAGATTTCCGCGGTCCCTTCAGCTCTGCAGGCGGTGGGTTTCCTCAGCAACAACATGATGGTGTCGCAGAGCTCCCTGCCAGCTCTCTCTCCTCTCTCCCTTTTTCACTCTTCCTTTCCCCTTCTCCAGAAATCAGCTCAGCCAAGCCCTCAGTACCTAGGTCCTAGCAGGAGCAATGTTGCTGCATGTTTGCTGAAGAGCTCAGGCCTGAGGGGCTCAGCCATGCAGGGTGTACTGCCCTGGAGCTCATGGCTCCCTGCCTGTCCCCAATTCTATGTCCCCAACCCCAGATGGCTGACTCACAACCACAGAGCAGCACGAACTCCCCTGGAAAAAGGAGCAAAGACAGAAAGTCGGGATAAAGCAGTGGAATCCATTTGGCTCTTAGGGAAAGCAGAATCCATTATTTCTATCTTCCTTGCTCTCTCTTCGTTTCTGCTTTGTTTTTCCAGTTTCATTATCATCTCCTACATTTCTCTCTCCTTATATTTTCTCTCCTTCGAATTCTTTCCTTCTCCTTTTCTTCTCTACCTTGCACCTTTAATTTCCTACTCCCCTCTTTTGTCTCTTCTTTAGTCTCAGCCACTTCTAACCTCCTCCTTTCCTTTTCCCATCTGTTTTTTTATTCTTACCTCTCTTTTCTCCTCATTTATGTATCCCGTGCCTTTCTGTCATTTCCTGAATTCTCTCCATATGCTCTCCTTCTTTCTCTTTTTCCCTTCTCTCCTCCTCTTGCAGGTCCAATTCTTCTTTTCTTCTGGTCTTCTGCCCTCCCCCCAGGAATCCCCCTGCTTGGAGGATGATTAGCTGGAGAACTACCTGCCATTTGCTAAGCCAGCGTGTGCCCCAGAAGACCTGCCATGTGTGTCCTGTGGTCAAAACGCCCTTTGGGGGCATCCACCAAATACCAGGCTCTGCACTAGTCTCTGGGGTGTGGCAATGAACCAAACAAACTCCATCCTGATGCTAGCAAAGCTTACGGTGAAGAAGAGGCAGGAGACAGGAAGATGCAGACCTGAAACAAACACAATAAATACATGATAAAAAGACCGGTGAAGGTTCTGAAGGAAATAAGTGCCATGAGAAAGGCTTGTGGGGACAAGAAAACGACATTGAAGCTGAGACCTGAAGGATAAGCTACTGTTCACCAGGCAAAAAGCAGGAGGAGAATATTCCTGAGGAAAAGTCATTGCAGCGAGGTCTTGGGGCAGCCCCAAATCTGCAGAAAGCCAGTGCAGCCAGAGACAAGGAGGCTATCATGGGAGAGGATTCTGGAGAAGGCAAGACAGGGCCAGGTGAACACCATCAGGCCAAATTTTAAAGCTTTATTTGCATTCTGGGCACAATAGGAAGATTTTCAACAGTGGCTTGACATCCTTTATATTTTAATATTATCACTCTGGGAGCTTGCTGGAGAGTGGGTGTGAGAGGGTAGGAGCTAGGACAGAGAAACCCAGTGCAGCAGTCCAGGCAGAAAAACAACAACAGAGCCCCAGGGCAGAGTCTGTGGGGCTCAAGGTGAAAAGTGCTGAGAAAGGAAAGTGGGTCTCTGCTCATCCCACCCGCACCCAGTGCATTGTGCTTACCCTTCGATGTAACCTAAGTTATTAGGTCCAGGGTGAAGCTCCAGACATGGTGGGGAAGATTCAGACCAAGAGGGTGGGAAGATGACATCGAACCCGAGAGGAGCAGCTATAGCCAAACTCCTCTCCTACCGCGGTCTCTAGAAACCTGGAGGGACAGGCAGCTGAGCTCAATTTAGGGAAGTTTGGAGAAAAGCCTTCTCTACCAACCCTGTCCAGGGCCTGGCCACCAGCACTCTCTAACACAACCACAGTACTGCCAAGTACCGTGCCTCACCCAGC